>NC_058374.1:93800000-94400000 GCF_018350175.1 Felis catus
ATTTCTCACACATCCAACCTCTGTAATTTTGGATTATAGAGCAATACAGAGTAATCCTGGCACCAACTCTTTGGCAATGTTGTTTGAAAACAAAGGTACCATTGCGCACATGACCCAGGATTTTTATTTTGCATTGCGGATAAGTAAATTTGTATGCCAGGTCTTCTTTAATATAAAAACCATGACTTTTTTTTTTTAAATGATTGAAAATATGGTAATTAAAAGACACTCCTTGGCTCAAAAGCTCAGAGCTAAAATCTAGGTAGAGTTTCAACACACCTTCTAAAGAGTGGAGATCCAAACTGCATACACTTGACAAAACTTTTTATTTAAATATTAAACTTTCGGGGCGCCTGGGTGGCGCAGTCGGTTAAGCGTCCGACTTCAGCCAGGTCACGATCTCGCGGTCCGTGAGTTCGAGCCCCGCGTCAGGCTCTGGGCTGATGGCTCAGAGCCTGGAGCCTGTTTCCGATGCTGTGTCTCCCTCTCTGCCCCTCCCCCGTCTCTCTCTGTCCCAAAAATAAATAAATGTTGAAAAAAAAATAAATATTAAACTTTCAGGTAATCTCTTTAGAGGTACCAAAATAAAAAGAAGATTAAGAAATAATGTTTGTTAAAAGTATTTGCCTTCTCCCCAAAATATCTAAGCCTTTAAGTAGAACAATCTGAATGCCAATCCTGGTTATAAAATCTACCACCTGGTGATCTTGAGCAAAATAATATCTCTGATTTAAATTTCCTGTCTGTAAAAATGAGGTTTAATATGTAGTTATATATTTATATTTAATATAGCTTCTAAATTAATTAAATGATAAACGTGAAAATGCCTGTCCCAATCATTGCTAACGTTTATTAACCAGCAATCGTTTTATTCAAATGGATAATTTTAAAACAGTCTCTGATCAGTGTCAGAGCCTTTTTTTTTTTTTTTTTTGCATAACTTTAAGCCATTGGGCTAATTACACATGACACAAATCTTACCTACTCTTTAACATTAAAAGAAACTTGTAGAAATGATATTTCTGCATCATTTTAAGTCACAGGGCTAATTACGAATGACAGAAATCTCACCAACAGAAATTAGTTTAGCTTAAAAGAGACTGGGGAAAAAAATGATACTAACAGTCCAAATCATATTTAAAGAAGCCAACAAAAAGGGAAAGCCGCGATGGCTAAACGGTGACTTTCCTGACAGAAGTTTATCTACCAAGAAAAAAAAAATACACATCCCAAGCAACCAGCGCAAGAGCGCAAAAAGAACGCCGTTAACGCGTAGGACGCAATGACACTGAATGACAGCAGAGACGTTTAGTAAAATTCAGGTCTTCCTACTATCGCCCTGACAAAATAACACAAGACAACACAACACACAAAAGCAGAAAACGACCAACAAGCAAGGCACCGGTCTACCCGCTTGGAGCTCCCCTGAGCAGCTTCAGGGAAAGGGGACAGGAAGCTAAGGCAGACTTAATGAATGAAAGCGAGGACCGGGAGTTTGGGAAAGCGCACGAGATGGACCCTACCTTTCACAGATTTCCCAATACTGTGTAAGCGAGTGATAGAACTGTAGTTTTGGGCCACATTCTTCAAAAACTCTTCCATCCCCTTCTGGTGGTGGTAGCCGAAATCCAGCGCAGCTACCGAAGGCAGCAGCAGCCCCAGCCAGAGGCGGGCGAAGTCCATTTTCTAGAGATGAATAAAAATAACAAAGCTGAGAACAGATAAAAAGGGGGGGGGGGGGTGAGGGGAAGAGGTTGTGGGCGTCACTAGCTCGGATCAGCACGCCTAATGTCAAGTCTCCTGACACTACGGCTCCCGGCTTCCAAGGAGGTAAAAGTTGGAAGCAGCACCTTCGGGAGTTGGTGCAAACCGAGCACGGGCAGCCCGAGTGCCCTCCATGCCGCCGCCGCCGCCGCCTCCCGCCCCTCCCTCTCCTTCTCTCCCTCTCCTCCCGGAGTCGTCGCCGGCCGGCCAGCAGCTGCGGCAGCTGCGCGGGGCTCCGCACGCCCTGAACCTCACCCCTGCCCAGGCGCGCACCTCCACCCGCCGCCGGCAGGCACTCGGGGCCCGACATTATAGCCGGCCGGGGGACGGGCGCAACCCGGGCCCCGCCCCCGAGGCCTGACTGACGTCCCGCCGGCCCACTCAGGAGAAGCGTGGGTCCCTCCTGGGCGGGGCCGAGCGGCGCGGCGCGGCCCGGGCGGCTCAGCGCCCTTCGCACCTGGGCAAACCCGGCCGGCGCGCTTCGGGGTCCCGGGGCTGCGTCGGCACGTGCGGGTGGGCGGTGGAGCGCGGCGGAAGGCCAAGTCACCTGTCGCGGTCCCAGGTTTTACCAGCGCCCTGGATTGGAAGCGTGTCCTCTCCTGGGCCACAGCTCAAACGAGGGGCCCGCGGGCGGTTGGCTGTCTCCTGCTGCTGTGAGTTTGCAGCCGTTAAGAGCTGGGCCCGTGGCCCACCTGGAGCCAAGGGATGTGGCCAGAGCTCCACGTGGCTCTTACCGGCCTCTATTGCGTGAGCCCTAGGGGGCCGCGCTCCCAGCTGTGTCAGGCTCCCCAGCCATGCTCTGAGGACTAGGGACGCGTGGGAATTGAAGACAGAAGAACGCAGGTGTGTACAAGTTTTAAACTGCCAAGTGTAGAGTACAAGAAAATTTCCGACAAGTTATTTGGTGGAGGAGATTGACTACGTGAAATTTACAACTGGACATCACGTGGAAGGAAGCAAAGCCATTATTTGTAAATCCACCACTCCCTTCACCATTACTCCCTAGGCCAAGTTCAGTCCCCTCTTCCTGAAATGCTTCTCTCTGGAAGAACAGGGTGGTCTACATTTGCACTAGGGATAACAAAGAGTTCACCAAAACAGACAGGTGGTTCGTGGTGTGGGCAAAGACCTCACACACCTGCCACACATTACCTTTGAAAGTAATTGGAGATTGGTGTCAGGGGTCCAGCGAATACAAAAAGCTTGAAAACCACTGCGTTGGGAATAACGTTCCTCTTTAACAGATTAAAAATAGTAGTGCCCCACTCAAGACTGATTGGACAGAATTTCTCTCGGTAAGGCCCTGGAAAGGATATTTTCTAAAAGTGCCTTGAGTGAATCAAATATGCGGTCAGGAACTGAAAACCGCTATTGATTTGCCTGCCTCTTCTTTGTTGCAGATAGAGATACTATTGTAGAATCCGGCTCTTAGGAACAATGAGGCCTCCTGTGATTCCCAGGCCGCAGGGCGGAGACACACAAAACCTAAGACTGTAAGCCGCGCACAATTTGGGTCTCAATCACTTGCTCTGACTCTCAGAGGTTGTGTCAACCCACTGTGCCTTAGTTTCCCGGTCTGTAAAACGGAAATAATATTTGTACCTACCTAACTGAAGTTGGCAGGCGCATTATAAGAACTGTGAGGTGTTTATTCAGTAATCTAGTTTGATTCTTAAGTCTTTAAATAGACTCTGGGGCACCTGGGGGGCTCAGTCTGTTAAACCCCTGACTCTTGATTTTGGCTCAGGTCATGATCTCACAGTTGTGGGATGGAACCCTCCTCTGGCTCATCACTGGGAGTGGAACCTACTTGGGATTCTCTCTGCCCCTCTCCCATGCATGTGTCTGAGTGCGTGATCTCCCTCCCTCTCTCCCTCTCTCAAAAAACAAACAAAAAACAAAAAAAAAGAAACCAGATTTCTAAGAGTTGGAAAATCTTAATACAACATTGTTGGGGTTTTGAGTGGATTTTTTTTTTAAGTTTATTTATTTTTGAGAGAGACAGAGACAGCATGAGCAGGGGAGGGGCAGAGAGAGAGAGAGAGGGAGAGAGAGAATCCCAAGCGGGCTCTGAGCTGCCAGCGGGGAGCCCTATATGGGTCTCCAACTCACGAAACAGGAGGAGGGGCAGAGAGAGGAGAGAATCCCAAGCAGGCTCTGTGCTGTCAGCGTAGTGCCCCCTCTACCCCGAGGGCTCGATCTCAAGAACCACAAGGTCAAGACCTGAGCGGAAATCAAGAATCGGTTGCTCAACTGACTGAGCCACCCAGGTGCCCCCAGAGGTGATCTTTCTAAGCATGACATCACTAACAGTAAAACCACAATAAAAAGACTGATAATTTGACAGCATAAAAAATGTATACTTTCTGTAAAGGAAAACTCACATAATGTTACCAGAAAAATTACAAACTGGAAGAAATAATTACTAGCTCTTACAAAATCAAGAGTGGACAAAAGACATTTAATTTGCAGCTCACAAAAGCAGTAATACAAATGGCCAATAAACATAGTGAAAGTTACTAACCTGCTTAGCAAATCAAATAATTTACAAATTAAAAGGGCAAAGTAGTATTATGTTTTACTTTTCACTAGGAGAGATTTAATGTTTATTTATTTTTGAGAAAGAGAGAGGGAGAGAGAGAGTGTGAGCGGGGTAGGGGAAGAAAGAGGGAGGCAGAGGATCTGAAGCAGGCTCTGTGCTATGAGCACAAAGCCTGATGCAAGGCTTGAACTCACGACAGTGAGTTCATGACCTGAGCATAAATCAAGAGTCGGCTGCTTAACTGACTGAGCCCCCAGGTGTCCCATCACTAACAAAGAGTTAAAAGATTAATAGTTTTTGGACAAAATCTGAGGAAATGTCATTTTTGCTGTTTAAATGGTACTATAAATTGATACAACACTTCTGGAGGACTATCTGGCAATAGACATCAACATTAAAATATGTTATTCCTGGGGTGCCTAGGTGGCTCAGTCGGTTAGGTGTCTGACTCTTGATTTCGGCACAAGTCCTGAGTTTCCAGTTCGTGAGTTCGAGCCCCATGTTGGGCTCTGTGCTGACAGCACAGAACCTGATTGGGAATCTCTCTTTCCCTCTCTCTTCCCCTCCCCTGCTTGTGTACTTGCTCTCTCCCTCTGTCTAAAACATAAAGAAATAGGGGCGCCTAGGTGGCTCAATGGGTTGAGTGTCCCACCTCGACTCGGGTCATGATCTCGCGGTTCGTGAGTTCGAGCCCTGCGTCAGGCTCTGTGCTGACAGCCTGGAGTCTGCTTCAGATTCTGTGTCTCCCTCTCTCTCTGCCTCTCCCCTGCTTGAGCTCTTTCTCTCTCTCTCTCACAAAAATAAAGAGTAAAAAATATATATTTAAAAAAAGTAAAAAATAATAAACTAAAAAAAAAAAGTATGTTCTTCCTTTCTAGGAATTTAAGCTATACAGGTAATTCGAAGAAGTGCTGAGTTTATATATGTTAGGATCTTTATTAGCACCACTGTTTTTAATTATGAAAAAGTAGATAAATGTAAATGTCAAATCATAGCAGATTGATTATGTTAGTGGTTCTCAACTGCAGCAATATTGCCCACAGAAGGCATTTGGCAATAGCTGGAAACAATTTTGACCATCATGACTAGGGGGCTAGTCCTACTGGCATCTAGAGAGTAGAGGGCAGGGATGCTGTAAAACATCCTACGATGCACGGTACAACGCCTTCAATAAATTATCTGGCCCAAATGTCAATAGTGCTGAGGTTGTGACACCCTGGCCTAGATAAAGAATATTATAGTCATAATATAAATTATTTTTCAGCCATAATAATGGTGATGTAGATTTGTGTTTATTGCCATGGAAAGATAAATCACTGAGTGGCAAAAATCAGATTATAAAAGCAAAATGTATAGTAAGATCCCATCTCAGAAAATAAACAAAAAAAACTATTCCTAACAAAAAGTTGAAAAGGTTACAAAAATGCCGTGTGGTATGCCCTGGATTGCAGTGTTTTGATTCTCTCTTTTGAATCTTTGTATTTTCTGAAAGAATTTTCTAGCAAACATGTGTTACTTCTTTTAATCAGAAAAACAAGACATTTTTATCTGAAAGCAGACCAGAGCGAGAAACACAGGAACATCAGAGGTGAACAGTTCCGAATGAACACGGTACCTAACATTTCTTTGAACTGTGGGCACCTAGGTGGCTCAGTCGGTTAAGCATCCAACTTTCTCTCAGGTCATGATCTCACACATGGTTTGTCTGTTGGAGCCCCAGCTAGGAGCCTGGAGCCTGCTTCGGATACTGTGTTTCCCTCTTCTTTCTGCCCCTCCCCTGCTTACACTCTGTCTCTCTCTTTCAAAAATAAATAAACATTTAAAAATATTTAAAAAAAAAGATTTCTTTGGACTAAATTACAGAACTGAAGAAGGCACTGGAAATGGGATATGAAGGAATTGAAAAGCAGGGATGGTAGATCAGTGTTGTTCAAAGACGCTGAAGTCCCCTGGGTTAGTGGCAGGAATTGGAACAGAAAAACTATAGCTAGGGGCTAAATACCTCAACTGAGGTCAACAAGAATGAGAAGAGAAGTGTAACTAGACTTTGTGATCTTTAAGCTTTCTTTTTTTCTTCTTTCAAAAGTTTCATAAGAAAATATGAACAACATAAAAGAAATTTTTTTTGAAACCTACAAGTTCCACTTACCCAGAAAAAAACCATTCTTAAAATAAATTTAGGTATCAAGCAGTCCTCTAATGTTGCATAGTTGTTTCTATTTCACTATAATATAAAGCACACTCAAAAACATTCTTAGAGCTAAATCTTTGAGCACATCCTTATCTTCTCAGGGTCAATACTTAGATAAGCAATTGCTAGGTAAAAGAGCATGTACATTTTTAAGATGTGTAAATATGCAGCCACATTATATTCCTAGAAAATGCCAAAAGTATAATTTCAAAATGTTAAAAAATAATTCTCATACAAATACAGTTAGACACAAATCAAGTTTTTAACTCACTATTGAGAAAACCAGCAGTAAACAAAGCTGATTTAAAGAAAGGTAAGAGAAGGACATCTGAGTGGCTCCGTTGGTTAAGCGTCTGACTCTTGATTTTGGCTCACACCATGATCTCATGGTTCCTGGGATCAGGCCCAGCATTGGGCTCCACACTTGCAGAGGGGGCTTGCTTGGGATTCTCTCTCTCTGCCCCTCCTCCACTCCTTCTCTCCTCTCTCTCAAAATAAATACACTTAAAAGAAGATAAGAGAAATAATGTGTATACATCAGTATAAAAAAATACTGAAGTCATTCTAAATTACTGCTAAATTAAATATAAATCTGATTAATGTCATATAGTACAATAACCTATAACCTTTGGTGCTGTCTTCTTTACAAAACAGAAATTATTATAATCTTACTAATTTTCTACAAGCTAATACCTTAATTTCTTTTTTTAAAGACAATTTTTAGCTTGTGTCTATTAAAGAAATCAAATTGATAATTAATAACCTTCCGAAATAGTAAGTGGGCCCAAGTGGGTTTAACCATGAATTCTACCAAACATTTAAAGAAGAAATTATTCCAATTCTCTACAAACTCTTTCAAAGGATAGAAGCGGAGGGAACACTTCCTAACTCATTCTATGAGGTTAAAGACGTTGAAAGAACACTATAGGTCAATCTCTTTCATGAATATAGATGCAGAAATACTCAACAAAATATTATTAGATCAAATCCAAAGAAGTATGAAAAGAATTATACGTCATGATCAATAGGATTTATCCTTGTTAGGCAAGCCTAGTTGAACATTCAAAAATCAATTAATGTAATCCATCACATCAAGGGACTAAAAAAAGAAAAACCACATGATCATATCAATAGATGCGGAAAAAGCATTTGACAAAATCCAACACCCATCCATGATAAAAAGTTTCAGTAAACTAGGAATAGAGGGAAACTTTCTCAACTTGATAAAGACCATCTACAAAATAGCCTATAACACATCATTCTCAATGGTGAGAAACTCAAAGAGTTTTTACTACGATGAGGAACAAGGCAAGGATATCCCCTCCCACTACTCATTTTCAACATTATACTAGAAGTCCTTGCTAATGCAATAAGGAGGGGGAAAAAAAAAAGCAAAGGCATACAATTGGGAAGGAGATATAAAACTGTCTTTAAAAAACATGGATCTGGACACCTTATACCCTTTAAAAAAATTCATTCAAAATGGGTCATAAACCTAAATGTAACACTTACAAGGCTATAAAGCTCCTAGAAGAGAACATAGAAGAAAGCCTAGATGATCTTAGGTGTGGTGATACCTTTTGAGATACGACACCAAAGACAGGAATCATGAAAAAAAAGAAAGAAAGAAAGAAAGAAAGAAAGAAAGAAAGAAAGAAAGAAAGAAAGAAAGAAAGAAGGAAAGAAAGAAAGAAAGAAAAAAGAAAAGGTGGACTTAATTAAAATGAAAAACTTTTATTTGGCAAAAAGACAATATCAAGAGAACTAGAAGACAAGCCACGGGTTGAAAGAAATTATTTGCAAATACACATCCAATAAAGGACTGTTACCCAAAACATACAAAGAACTCCTAAAACTCAACAATAAGAAAATGGACCAATTGAAAAATGGGCCAAAGACCTCAAGAGACACTTCTCCAAAGATCTACAGATGGCAAATAGGTGTATGAAAAGATGCTCCCCCATCATATGTCATCAGGGAAATGAAAATGAAAATAACAATAAGATACCACTATACACCTATCAGAATGGCCAACATCTGAAACTCTGAAACACCAAATGCTGGTGAAACACCAAATGCTGTGGAACAACAGGAACTGCTGATGGAAATGCAAAATGGTAGAGCCACTTTGGAAGACAGTTTGGCGGTTTCCTACAAAACTAAACAAATTCTTACCATACAATCCAGCAATCCTGCTCCTTGATACTTACCCAAATGAGATAAGAATTTATGTCCACACAAAAACCTGCCCTAGGATGTTTATAAAAGTTTTGTTCATAATTGCCGAACTTGACAACAACTGAGACGTCTTTCAGTAATGAACGGATAAATAGATGGTAATACAATCCACCAATGGAATGATATGCACTGCTAAAAAGAGATGAGGTATTAAACCATGATAAGATATGGATGAACCTTAAGTGCATATTACTAAGAAAAAGAAGCCAATCTGAAAAGACTACATACTATATGAGTCCAACTGTATGACATTCTGGAAAAGGCAAAACTATGGGGACAATAAAAAGATCAGTAGTTGCCCAGATGGAAAGGTTGTGAATGGGCAGAGCACAGAGGATTTTTAGGGCAGTGATGGTGATAGATATATGTCATTATACATTTGTCCATAGTCACAGAATGTACAACAACATAGGTGAACCCTAAGATAAACTATGGGCTTGGGGTGATTATGATGGGTCAACATGGGTTCAGCGTTGATGAAAAATGTCCCATTTTAGTGAGTGATGCTAATAATGCGAGAGGCTATGCATACGAAGGGGTAGGGAGTACGGATTTCTTAAGAGAACTTCCATAAGTCTAAATGGCATAAAGCCAAGACACAATTACCGTTAACTTAAGTGGAAGATTTTTTTAGCATTCTCAGTCCCAAAAGATAACCTCTCTTTTCTGATATCTTAGGACACATATTGTTACTGGATGCACAAAATAAATCAAGATAAAGCATAGATGCTCACAGACACAGTTTAAAGCCACGGAGCCTTGATGCAGAGATGCTGAATGTAGTGAGTTTGGTGGGGTCACTCTTGCTGCTTGAGGTGCACACTGTCTCTATAATGGCTTGCTGCGAAGCAAACACTGAAGGCTAATTTTACTTTTCACCTTTTTCTGAAAAAGTAAAAATCGGAAACAGATACTAATGTAAGGCTTTTGTAAAAGCAAAGTGGTATGATACAAATTTTTGAAAAGCAGGGGTTACCTGTATATGGGAAATCTCTGTACCTCCTTTTCATTTATTTATTTTTCTTTTAAATTTTTTTTTAATGTTTATTTATTTTTGAGACAGAGAGAGACAGAGCATGAACGGGGGAGGGTCAGAGAGAGGGAGACACAGAATGTGAAACAGGCTCCAGGCTCTGAGCTGTCAGCACAGAGCCTGACACGGGGCTCGAACTCACGGACCGCGAGATCGTGACCTGAGCCACCCAGGCGCCCCCCTCCTTTTCATTTTTATCGTAAACTGAAAGCTGCTCTAAAAATTGCCTTCAAAAAGACAAATTTTCTTGAAACTTCTCATGTAAAATGATGTCTTATACTAATGCCACTCACTGATTCTTTCCACTGCCTGCTGCTTCCAATATATCTAAGAAGGATTGGGTATTTATATGAAGTCTGACTCTTCTGGTACCTCTCCACACTACACCTACCTCTTGCAAAGTAGCTCCCTCGAATCAGATCTATCTCTCCACCAAAATTGGATTTGTTAGTACTTGATAAACACAAAAGAAGAAATGACATTATGATTGAAAGTAGAATTAAAAGATTATTATTTTTAGCCAAGGGTATGGAAGTTGTTAGTGAAAAGCTAGATGGTTTCCATTAAAGTCCAAGATTTGATCCTTCCTCTAGACTAGCAAGGAGTGATATCTAAACAGTGGGACCCAGAAATTTAAAGAACACAGCTTAACTCAAGCATCCTGTTTAAAACAAGAATTCTATAGTCTGTGTTGTACATATTTTTGTTTTGTTCCCCCCCCTTTTTTTTTTAGAATTGTACATCTTGTTAATAAGCATTTCTGTAGGAATGGTGATTGTGTTTTCTATATGCTATGTATATAGCTATCTATATAAGATACTATCTATAGTATCCATCAAAATCCAAGCAAAGTAGTTCTTTTATCTTGGATGTGCAACTATAAATATGTTAGCATTCCTTTAGGAGATTCATAAAGAATTTATGATAAAATTCTAAATCCTAGAATTCTTGATGGCACACAGAAAGAAATAAAAGGATTGGAGGCACCTGGGTGGCTGAGTTGATTAAGCACCCAACTCTTGGTTTCGGCTCAGGTCATGATCTCGCGGTTTGTGAAATCAAGCCCCGCATTATGCTCTGTGCTGACAGCGTGAAGCCTGCTTGGGATTCTCTCTCCCTCTCTCTCTGCTCTTCCCCCACTTAATGCATGTTTCCTCTCAGAATAAATAAATAAACATTAAAAAAAAACGGAAATGAAAGGATTGAAAAATACTATTAAAATCACTAAAAAGCACAGCATAGTTCCTGGAAGAGTATGACAATATATAACATGACTGTAATGTAAAGGCATCTGCCATTATCACATTTTTTCATGTATCACTGTGGGAGTAAGCCCATTTGCAGCTCTGCCCCACTCTCTTGGTTTCTTCCTTTCATCCATTCATTCCTTTATGAAATATTTATTGCTTACTCTGTGCTAGGCACTGGGACATTGCCTAGGGATTACAACTGTGAACAAGACAGGCCAAATCCTTGCCCTCATGTAGCTTACATTCTGTAAGAGCCAAAATTCTCCAGTAGAGAGCATCATGTGTTCTCAGAAACCTGTGATCTTTCTTGGGAGCCAATCTGATATTACTTTCTGACTCTTACTTACATCTTCTTCTTGGTGGTTTTGGCCACATTCTACACTACACAGCATGACCTTCCTTGCTCAACATTTTCTATATCTACTAACAGTGAAGCAGAATTACACTTTAATCAGATCAAAGTTTGATCCAACACTCCAGTATGTCCTAACATACCACTTGAGAACCACTGTCAGGAAAAATCTACAAGTATGAAATTTAATTTATTTCAGAAAGATGCCTCTAGAGTGAGTGAAGAATCATGTTATATTTTTTTGTTTCCTCCATGGCATGCTTAGTACATGCTTGCTGATTTATAAATGTTACTCTAGAAAGGATATAATATCAATATATTATACATAATAAGCAACATAGTAAATTACTAAAAGCTATGTCTGTGGAGCCAGACTGCTCATATTTAAACCCTACCTTTATCACTTGCTATGTGGCCTTGAGCATGTTACTTAACTTCTGTTTTCACATCCTTATCTATAAGATGAGGCTAATCATGGTATTGATCTTACAGGGTTATAGGGAATTCACAGGGTTGCATATATTAAATGAGTTACTATAAGCTAAGCGCTTACAACCAACAGTGGCATATTGTAAATGCTTTATAAGCCCCAAACTAAAACTGCTGTCATTATTATTACCACCTGGTGAAAATGACCAAAACAGGAAGGAACACAAGGCCTAGTATATGTTTCTGTTTCTCTTTTATTTCTACATACCAGCTTCTTCCAACATACTGCCAACAGTGGAATAGATCTTTATCAATTGTGATAATTTACTGTCTGGGAGCAGTTGTTGGGACAGTGACTTTTTCTCTTAAAAGCATGGTCTTTGAATATAAAAGTGGTACTCGCTTTGCCTGCTATACTCTATGTATATGATAGATTTGAGAGAAAGCTTCCCGGGTTTAATATAAGGCAAATTTCCAAAGCCAAGATGGTAACATTTAGCATTTAATTGGTCATTAGATTGTGTAGGTATCAAACCATCTGATATAAGGGCAGATGATAAATGTACTCTTATCTCTCAGGAAACAGTGTAATCACTGAATTCTGACTTCTCTACTTGTATGAAATGTTAAGAAATAGCTATATTTTAACTATTTTTTTTTAAACCTATATATTTGCGGGGCACTTGAGTGGCTCAGTCGGTTAAGTGCCTGACTCCTGACTTCGGCTCAGGTCATGATCTCATGGTTTATGGGTTCGAGGCCCGCGTTGGGCTCTGTGCTGACAGAGCTGCCTGCTTGGGATCCTTTCTCTCCCCCTCTCTCTCTCTGCCTCTCCCCTGCTCTTTCTCTCTAAATAAATAAGCTTAAAAATTAAAATAAAATAGAATAAAATAAAATACCTGTATATTTGAGAAACAACCCCCCCCCTCAACTTTGTTAATATCCCATACCTGCCGTGAAAAGAAATGGGGTGGGGGTGAGGAGAAAGAAAGGAAAAAAAAAAGATGTATATATACTAGAATGACAAAGAAGAGACTATTTGAATATAGTTGAAACTTGTGAGTTTCATCTATGTAGTGGCCTCTTTTAAACTGATAAGAACAGATACTACATTTGATCTTAGCCAAAAGGCCAAGAAGCAATAGAGGCCACTTTTAGACAATAGGCTTGAGCAAGGGAAATTTGATCAAAGCAGAAGAGCCTAAAGTGACCCCAACCCCTTGGCTGAACACAGGCCCTTCAGGCAACCCACCTCAAAATATCTCAAGGGCCTAACTAACAAATGGGCTATTTATAACCAGGCACAGTTAACAAAAAAAGGGAAAATTCCGTACATCGCCACACTTCCTCACCTTCCCCCTTTAAAAACAGCCCCCACCCACTGCCTTATAGCAGACAGCCTCTCTTGAGTCCTGCCCGCTGCTCCCTTGAGGTGTATTCAGTAAACTTCTAGCCCCTTTGTTCTGCCTCGGAAGAATTCTTTTCACCACCCAACACCAGCTTCCACCCCACATTTAGGGGCCTCATCAGAAGAGACACCATATTTAGACACCACCATCTAATCCTTTACTTTTCGGTGTTTCTTTTGGAAACAGCCTAAATCTTGTCCACTCAACAATGGAGTCCACAAAATCAAATTATAAATATAGTTAGACAACCTTCAAAACAACCCTCCTGTCTTCTCGTGATTAATTGATTCATTCAGTGTGTCAGTAATTAATTGATTGAACATTTAGCAATATGCTAAGCACTGGAAATGCCACGGTGGAAAGGAGAAACAGCCTTCACTTCAATAGAGTGCATATTCTATTGGGGAAGACTCAGTGATAAACAACCACTCAATGACTCTTTTGATATGCATTGCAAACCAGGAAATTACAGGATGTTGTGACACAGACTAACAGAAGGTGCTAATTGGGTTGGGGTGGGCCTGAGTGCAGGTCAGAGAAGGCTTCTTGAAGGTGTGTCTGTGTAAGTTGAAACCCGAAGGAGAAATGGAAGATCCAGGCAGAGACAATTGTATGCTTTATTTTACATGCTCATGTAATTTTTATTACATTTCTTCACACACATCAGAAACAATAGTGAGATAATGGTAGCTGTTTTGTTTTGGGAAGCAAATTATGCTCAGAGACTGAGTTTGTCTTTGTCAGCAATGAATACAGGTTTGCTGTGGGAATTTCACAACCTGTAGCGTACAGGATAATGTGTCTTAACAAACTAACAAAGACACAACATACCCCGAACCAGTTACAGATTAATCACATAAGTCCAGGCAAGGGGAGAAGAAGGGAATAAAGTCCACATGTAGTTGAGGTATACTTTTTCTAAAAAAGTTCTTTAAATGTTTACTTTTGAGAGAGAGAGAAAAAGAGAGAGCGCGAGTGCAAGCAGGGGAGGGGTGGAGAGAGGGAGACAATTCAAAGCAGGCTCCAGGCTCTGAGCTGTCAGCACAGAGCCCAATGAGGGGGGGTCTCGAATCCAGGGACCGTGAGATCATGACCTAACCCAAAGTCGGACGCTTAACTGACTGAGCCACCAGGCGCCCCTAAATGGAGCTGAGGTGTACTTTTATACGAGTTGGTACTCAGGCCACAGCACAGCTTTCAACACTGTTAGAAGAGTAGCTTTTACCAGGTAGTAGCTAATTGCCTCAAGGTCTCCAGGAGAGTGATTTAGATCAGAAAAGTGTCACCTCGCCCAGAACAAACACTCTCTCAGTCCTCACAAACTCTTGGTATTTATAGTCAAAATGTCTTCTTGCTATAGTCGTTTCTTTGTGTGCTTTTATTGATAAGCCCCCAGCGGGGCCCAGAGCTCCTAAAACGTTTGGAAATTCCTAAGTGGTGAGAGTTTAAAGGTGTCTCTTGTTATGTTAATGAAGTGATTTGGGGACTACACCTAAAGAAGGGGCTGGTTGCCGGGAGAACCAAACACGAGATTAGAGGGTTGGAACTTTCAGTCCCCACCCCCTTGGTTGGAGGAACAGAGAGGGGGCTTGGAGGCTGAATCAATAACCAATGAGCAGTGATTCAATCAACCATGAACGTACAAAGTAATGAATGTGTAAAACCCCAAAAGTATGGGGTTTGGATAGGTTCCTGGTTGGTGAGCACGTGGCGATTCAGGGAGAGTGGCAAGCTTGGAACACTGCTTTGGGAGAGCCAATGCAGCTGGGACAGCCACTCCCAAGTACAGTTTTCGGGAAGTCCTATCATAACTAGGCATGAGATCAGACAGCTGACCTAGGCAAAGCCCCTCCCCCCTCTCCACTCCAGAATTATAGAATGCGGTTGGCATGGAAGTAATCACTGAGGGCATTAAGATACCACACAATGTTATGTACTATATTCATGTTGTAAATATTGAGTTTCAGGAGTGGACAGTAAAGCAACCAGGAGAGGGAGTGAATGCAGATTTGTATGGGTCAGGGCAGCGTACCAGCCCCCAAGTAGCAACCCAGGCACATGGTGGCTTCCCCTGCTGACTCACCGGGTTGGGGTTGGCAGTAGCTGGGCCCTCAGCTCCTGAGATCCTCCCGGATCTCTGCCTTCAGCCTCTGTGACCCCAGGGCCAGGTGTGGTGTGTTTACCCCAGAAAAAGGTGCCTACTGCTCCTAGAAATCATCCTCACGTGGATGTTGGAGGTTTGGAGGCAGGCAGATACTAGTGTGGGTTCCAGCTGGTCCCCGCAGGGCTCCAGGCTGTCCTTGCTTTCCCGACTATCTTCCCCGACTATCTGCCCAGCAGACTGCAGGCCCAGCACCAGATGCAGAAGCCATAGCATTACATAGACCATTTAATGAGCTCCAACAATTACTCTTTCAAGGTCTAATTCTTTAAAACAATTTTTTAATGTTTGTTATTTATTTTTGAGAGAGAGAGAGACAGAGCACGATCAAGGTCTAATTCTTAAAACAAGTCCCTCACTATCACTTCCGGTGGTTCTACTTCTGTGAACTAGACTTTAAGATCTGACAACCTGATGGAACCACTTCCAACTGTGTGACCTTAGGAAACTTAATCAAACTCTCTGAGCCTCCTTTACCCATCTGTTAACTGAGAACACTAATCCTTTCTTTCTAGAATTGTTGTGAGATTATAAATGAAAATCACTTGGGGTGCCTGGGTAGGTGGGTCAGTTAAGCATCCGACTTTGGCTCAGGTCATGATCTTCTGGTCCGTGGGTTCGAGCCCTGCCTTGGGTTCTGTGCTGACAGCTCAAAGCCTGTAGCCTGCTTCGGATTCTGTGTCTCCTTCTCTCTCCACCCCTCCCTCACTCACGCTCTCTCTCTCTTAAAAATTAAAAAAAAAAAAAAGAAAAAAGAAAAAGAAAAAGAAATGTCACAGTTGAAGAGAACTGTTACCTTCTGTTCCCTCAGATCCACATCAGTGGAGTCCAAGTGAGTCCAAGGTCCCTCTCATCTAACATTAGATGTACTTGGGAGGAGAAAGAACTTGACCAAAAGCTGGTCAACCAGCACCAGGGTAAGGCCCAGGTGGGAGTCAGGCCTGAGCTTGCTTTGCCCTGCAAGCTAGTTTTTACCAGCTCCCACCTCTGGGACTGAACAGAATTTGGGGGACCCACTGCAAAATGAAGACGTGAGGTTCCTTGTTCCAAGATTGGTAAGAACTTCAAGATGGGGAAAGCAAGAGCCCCTAGTGACTGTGCAGGTCCCACACCCATGAAACTGGTTCCATTTCTCTCCCCTCTTCCGAACACACACCTGGGACATTTCTGAGACACCAGCTGAAGAGAGGGAGAAGAGAGAGAAAGAGAGAGATGGCTCTTTCCTCAGTTTGTCCTATTTATAGTCTTTTCACACCTCCCAAGGGCTTTGTGGTCTCTGAATGGTTGGGAGGAGGGTGGACAGGACAGATTCCACAGAGGTTCCATTTTGTCAATTAATTCTGCAGGTGTCCTTGATGCCGGCCTCAGTTTCCCCATCAAAGTAGGTAGGAAGGCAAACCATTTGTGGCTACCCGTGTCCACCTCTGTGCTTACAGATGGGTCAGAAGAAAACGAGGCTTCAGCTCTGCTCCCTGTGTTATATCCTAGTCTATTTGCATGATTGTTGAAGGTGGATGGTTGATCATCTTCATCCAACATTTATAGGTGACCTAACCCAAACTGCCATTTCTCAAGAAGATAAGGTCAGGCAGGGGAGGTAGGTGCTAGTTCATTGAAAACAGCTTTCTCTGCAAGTTGTCACTGTGGGACCCAGCCCAGGACATTGATACACATTGTCCCTACAGAATATTTGGCTTAATGTTAGATAAGAACTCGAGGCAGTATGCTTCATGTGATTGGGCAATTAAGAGCCTTCTTCAGCATATATATCCTTTCTCTTTTCCCTTTATTATTTTGTTTACAGGTTTTTGCAAGTTTTTATTTATTTTTGAGAGCGAGAGACCATGCACACACATGCACATGAGCGGGGGAAGGGCAGTGAGAGAGGCAGACAGAGGATCTTAAGCAGGCTCTACCCAGACAGCAGAGAGCCCGATGCAGGGCTGGAACACAAGAATGGTGAGATCATGCCCTGAGCTGAAGGCAGACGCTTAACTGACTGAGCCACCCAGGTGCCCCTCTTTTCTCTTTAAAGGATCTCCTTATGTGGTCAAAAATCTCACAGAAACTCAAAATGGGTTAAGGATACAAACGTGAGACCTGAAACCATAAAAGTCCTAGAAGAGAGCATGGGTAGTAATTTCTCTGACATTGGCTGCAGCAACATTTTTCTAGATAGGTCCTCTCAGGCAAAGGAAAAAAAGCAAAACTAAGTTACTGGGAGCTCCTGGGTGGGCCCCTTAGAAGGTGAGGATATTAAGAGATGGGGTCTTTGGGAAGTACTTAGGTCATGAGAGTAGAGCCCTCATGAATGTGGTTAATGTTCTTATAATAGAGACCCCACAAAGCTCCCTACCCTCTTTGGCCATTTGCAGATACAGCAAGCCCAAGACAGCTGTCTATGAAGCGGGAAGCTCTCACCAAACACCAAATCTGCCAGCTCAGTGATTCTGAACTTCTCATTCTCCAGAACTGTGAAAAAACTTCTGTTTATAAGTGAGCCGGTATTTTGGTATTTTGTTATCACAGCCTGAACAGACTAAAACAAGTGCCTTCTATGTCTAGGTGTTGAGTTATAATAGCAATCCAGATAGACTCAGTGCCTGCCCCCATTGTAGTGGCAGCCTGGGGACAGGAGAGTTCTTGCTAGCTTTTTCAAGGCAAGACCTGCTTATGACGCATCCTTGTGTCTCTGTCAGCAGTGATCACAGCCCCTTCCCTTTACCATCTGCTCAACAAAAACAGTTGTTGAATTAAATGTCACTTTGTGACTAGTGAAATAAGTCTGTCAGAACCCCACACAAATATTTTGCTTGTTGTGGGATTAGTTATAATATGAATGCCTTAACCATAGAAGTCAATCCCATGTGTTTCCATGGTAGTTTTGTTAGTATTACAACAGAGAAATTTATCAGGCATAGGTTATTCCCAGTCATGTTTTCTATTTTTGTTAGCCTTTTTACAATTGCTTTTATTAGCTATTCCTTCATGATGTCTTGGAGAACTACCCTATAAAATTATTAATGCTGGTTATTTAGGAGTTCTTTCAGGGCATTGCAAGATTTATGGGCTAGGTAGGTGGCAATGAAAACTTCACAGCATTTTTTGGTTGCATATTTTACGTGTGCCACATAGTTTAGAAAAACAAAACAAAACAAACTTTAAGAACATTATATGCTCCTAGCCAGCACAGCTTTAGGGGTGTTGCCCAAACTTGAAGGGTATGGCATATATATTTCTTCAGTCTCCTCACTCTGTTCCTATCACTCTGAAACTGCTCTGTCAAGGTTGCCAAAGACCTCCAATGGCCACTTCTCAATCTCAGTGGCTTCTTTGCTGACTTCTCTTCTTATCCTCTAAGTGGTGGCGTTCTTGACTCCTCATCTTCTCTGTTTACCCTCTCTCTAGACAATCTCATCCAGCCCCATGGCTTAAACTTCCATCTATATGCCAATGACCCCCAAATTTAAATTTTTATCCCTGACCTCTCCTCTGTGCTCCAGACTTACATGTGTAAATGCTCACTTGGCAATTCTACTCACATGTCTAATAGGCATCTTGAACTCAACCTTTTTTTAAAGATCTGACTCTTGATTTCCCCCTTTCCACCTGTTTTACCAAACTACCCCTTCCCAGCTTTTCCATCTCAGAAAATGACTATGATACATTCAGTTACTCAAACTTAAACCTAGGAATTATCCTTGACTCCTCTCTTTCCTTTCCTCACTGCCATATGCAATACATCAGTAAATTCTGTTGACTTATCTCCAAATTATCCTGACTCTGCTGCTGACACGTCTACTGGTGCCATCCTGACCCAAGTCACCGTCACCTCTGTCCTAATTGCCCTCCCTGCTTCCCCTCTGGCAGTTACAACCCAAATGCCAGAAGGCTCTTTTAAAAATATAAGCAGAACATGTCATTCCCCTTGCTTAACACACTCCAGTGGCTCCTGTTCACACTCAGAATCATAACCCAAAAACTCCTGCTGGCCTCTAAGACTCCACATAAACTGCCCCTTGCCTACCTCTCCCCCCCTCATCTCCCTTGGTAATCCTACATTCTAGCTACAATACCCTTGAACACACAGAGCTGCCTTCCACCTTAGGGCCTTTGCATTAGCTCTTCCCCCTTGTCCGACATGTTCTTTTTCTAGACCATCCATGTCATCTGTCTTATCTTTCAGGCCTCAACTTCAATGTCATCTCCTCAGGGAGGCCATCTTTGACCACGGCTGTAGCCCCAGCCTATGTCCCAGTGGTCACTTCTCTTCATGTCACTGTATCTTATTTTCATCATAGCAGTTATCATTACCAAATATTTCCTTATTATTTGTTTATGATCCTCTCTCCCCACAGGCCTAGAATGTAAGTTCCATGAGAATAGGGAGCTGATCGTCTTGTCCAATGTTGTTTGCCCTGGCACAGGCTAAGTCCTTAGCACATGTTTGATGATTGAATAAAGAAATGATTAAATATCTTTTACAAAGAGACAATCCTGTCCATTGGCTGTTACCTGAATTATGAGACTCAGAGATATTTCAAACTCCCATTTGCCTACCATAATTTCAACTTTCACAGCACTCCATTGCCCACTTTTTTTTTTTAATATTTTATTTATTTTTGATAGAGACAGAGCACAAGTGGGGGAGGGGCAGAGAGAGAAGGAGACACAGAATCCGAAGCAGGCTCCAGGCTCCAAGCTGTCAGCACAGAGCCTGATGCAGGGCTTGAACTCATGAATTGCGAGATCATGACCTGAGCTGAAGTCAGATGCTCCACAAACTGAGCCACCCAGGTGCCCCATTGGCCACTGTCTTGAAATAATTACTGTAAGAACAAAAAACAAAAAAACAGACAGGAGAAGAGAATTTTACCTTGTTAATACACCAATTCATCAAAACATGAGCCTGAAATGGAAATTAGATGATTTTCATTTTGGAAATTAGAAGTGGGACCAAGAATAGGTAAATTATAATGGAAGTGTGAAAGAGAGAATATGAAAAGTTGGCTACATGGGGTGCTGCCTAATCAGGAAAGATAAGGGTGAAAAATTAGCAGAAGGGAGGAGCTTGTTCCCTGAGAGGCCACAACTGGAGACAGAGTGAAGAGAAGGTTGGCTGAGTACTTTCCACATGCTGACATTGTTCGGTGCCTTAAGGACAGGAGGAAGTGAAACACAGAATTGGATGCCAGTGCCTTCTGAGAAAGCTGACTTATGGTGATTTCTGATGAGGAAGGTAATCATGTTTAAGAAATAGGCACAAATATTTCTGTTCTGTCACATCCCCAGTCTTCTCTCCTAATAACAGTTTACATCTCTACAAGCAAAAATCAGTTAGCTTCAAGGTTTATAAAATTCACAAAAACACAAATGTAAATGTTACTTTGCTGATTTGGAATGGATTCTGGCAAGAATCCCCAGATAAACATACAAATACATTCTTTGTTCACTTCCATGAACAGCCTTTTTATGGCATTTGAGACCTAGTCTAAATCAGTTACCGTAAGAATTAGTGTTTCTGATAGGTGTTGGCCTTGTAAAACTGGAAAAAAAAGGATTCATATTTTCTATAACATATGAATGCACAAGTGATTCATTCTTTGGCTCAGGATGGAAACTTTTTTTTTTTTTTCATTCTTGATTCATCTTTCTGCATTAGCTTCACAGATTTTTCTCAATAAGATATAGACACTGGATAGACTTCATTCACAAGGAAACACCAAGATAAATGGAGTAACTGAGATCCAGCAATTTGAAACTTGTAAATATTTATGAGAAAATTATATCCGTCTTTGTGAAGATTTCTGTTTGAAACTTGGATGTAACTATTTTGTGCTCTAGATTCTCTTTAAACTGTGGATTCTAGTGTTAGTATTGCAAAGCTACATGGCAAGATCACTATGAAAATTTTGTATAAAATAGCTACATTGAATCTTGAACAAAAGGACAATCCTGCTTCTTTACTCATATAACCGTTCTCCCAACTAGCCTAGAGCATCACATTTTGGAATTAGTAACCCAAGTTATAGACCAGCTAGATAATTTGTGGGACACACTGTGATATGAAAATATGGTTAAAAAATTATTAAGAATTAAAAAAAGAGGGATGCCTGGATGGCTCAGTCGATTAAGTGTCTGACTCTTGATTTCAGCTCAGGTCATGATCCTAGGGTCTTGGGATTGAGCCCTGCATTGGGCTCCATGTTATGTGTGAAGGCTGCTTGGGATTCTCTCTCTTCTCTCTCTCTCTCTCTCTCTCTCTCTCTGTGTGTGTGTGTGTGTGTGTGTGTGTGTATGTGTGTGTGTGTGTGTGTCTCCCTTTGCCCCTCTCCCCGGCTCATGTGTATGTTCTCAAATTTAAAAAAAATTTTTTTTTAAGGATTGAAAAAAAAGAATTCAAGATGGCAATCCAGCAATCACACTACTGGGTATTTATTCAAAGAATACAAAAACACTGATTCAAAGGGATACATACATTCCTATGTTTATAGCGGCATTATTTACAATAGCCAAGATATGGAAGCAGCCCAAGTGTCCACTGACTGATGAATGGATAAAGAAGACGTGGTACACACACACACACACACACACACACACACACACACACACACAGGAGTACTATTCAGCCATAAAAAGAATGAAATCATGCCATTTGGCAATGACATGGATGGAGCTAGAGAGTGTAACCCTAAGTGAAATAAGTCAGAAAAAGAAAAATACCATACGATTTCACTCATATGTGGAATTTAAGAAACAAAACAAATGAGCAAAGGAAAAAGAGAGAGAGAGAGAAAGAGAGACAAACCAAGAAATAGACTCTTAACTATATAGAGAATAAACTGATTGTTACCAGAGGGGAGGGGGTTGGAGGGATGGGTGAAATAGGTGATGGAGATTAAGGCATGCACTTGTGATGAGCACCAGGTATTGTATGGAATTGTTGAATCCTGTATTGTACACCTGAAACTAATATAACCCTGTATGTTAACTAACTGGAGTTAAAACTTAAAAACCAAAAAGAATTTTAAAATGGCAACTGCAGAGCATTAGGCCCGGCATGGGGCTCTTTTTTTTTTTTTTTTTTTTTTCAGAGAGAGAGAAAGGGAGAGGCAGGGCTAGAGAGAGGGAAAGAGAGACTCTTAAGCAGGCTTCATGTCCAGCACAGAGCCCAGCGTGAAGTTTGATCTCACAACCATGAGATCATGACCTGAGCCGAAATCAAGAGTGGGATGCTTAACCAACTGAGCCACCCAGGCACCCCTGGAGTTCTTCCAAGTGTGGACTACATCGGCCTCAGTGACTACATAGGCCTTGAGCCCAAGAAGCCCTGAACCTACCTTTTCCTGTCTGCAGCCCAGGTAAGAATAACACTTTCAATTAAGCATGCTATTACCTGTAACAACTGAGGGAGGGAAATCAAGTTATTCATGTAATTGTGATCTTCAAATAAGAGAAAATAAAAATTTAAAATAATTTTCTAGTGTCAGAGGGTTTCTCCTGACAAGTCTTCTAATGTAAGCTTGGAATTTTATTCAAGAGCTTCAAAATGACTTTCGGGTATTACTCCCAAATATTTACTTGTCCATGAAAATATTTTAATGCTTCTCCTCTAGTCTGGTGTTTCCTAGTCCTGGCTGATCATTATAAATACTTTGGGCCATTAAAAAAACACAGATTCCTGGGCCCACTGTGGACCTAGGTTGCCAGTGAGAAAGTATATAGGAAATCAATCATCAATCCATTTTTGGCCTACTTATCTCGTCTTAAGTCAAGGCTTAGGCTCTGCGACTCAACAAAAATTAGGGGAGTTTGTTAATTTCAGCTACTGGGTTGATCCAGCCATTCCCAAATAGAATGCCGTGGGACAGTGGTCAGGAGGACTGGGGTACAAAAGTGTCAGGGAGACAGACATTATGAGAAAAAGAATGTAAATATCTATCATCTTAAAAATTTGTATTATATATTTTTATCTTAAAAATAACTGTGTAAGCTAGAAAGCCATCATAAGTATACTTAAATCAGCAAACTTTTAAAATGTTAGATTATTTTAAATATGGTACTTCATGGTCTTTTTTTTTTTTATAGGTTTTCAAGATTTTTTAGTTGTGGTAAAATACACATAACACAAAATTTACCATCATAACCATTTTTAAGTCTACAGTGCAGTAGGGTTAAGTATATTCACATTGTTGTACAACCAATCTCCAGAACTTTTCATCTTGAAAAACTGAAACTCTTTACCCATTAAAAACATCTCATTTCCCCCTCCTCAGCCCTTGGCAACTTTCATTCTACTTTCTGTCTCAATGAATTTGATTACTCTAGATACCTTCCTTGTACAAGTGGAATCATGGAATATTTGTCTTTTTGCCACTGGCTTATTTAACCTAGCACAGTGTTCTCATAGTTCATCCATGTCATAGCATGTGTCAGAATTGCCTTCCTTTTTAAGGCCGAATAATATTCCATCCTATGTACATGTTATTTATCCGTGCATCCATTGATGGATACTTGGGTTGCCAGTCTCTGCTTCATAATCCCAAAAGATCTTATTACCAAGACATTCCTTCAAAACAAATGGAGTGTTCTCCCCAAAAAGAATTCTACTGAATATAATTTCTCCGTTGTTACAGTAGCAAATTTGTGTTTTGGCTGCCACATTTGAAAAAAAGGCAAGTCAAGCCAGTGTGAGGTAAAGCATCACTATTGTTTGGCAAAGGTGACATCATTTATGTGAGAGTTTCAGGGTCCTCATTGATAAATGCCATCTAAATGGTGATCCTGTCTTTGCAGCTCATTTGCACATGGTAGCCTGGAATCAGAAGAATTAATAGAAGGGTTAGCAAAGAAGGACTTCATTTTGAAGACCATTTTTCTTTCCAATGTGACTTCATGGAAAAATGAAGTTTATCAAGTTCATGTAAATTCAGCTGGAATCTTTATATACATGTGGTTGAGTTAAGGAAATCCAAGCACTTTCCATAAACATCCTGAATATACTGTGTTATGGGGCTTCTGGCCTTCCAGTCAGTTCCCTTGCTTCCCTTTCCTTCCACCTCATCCTCCTTGATCAGAAATATATACAGCTTCAGTCCCATATGAGGCTGCTTGCTTTGTGTAAAGGAAATAAATAAGAGAAGGTGTGACTCATTGGGGGATAGAAGGATAAGGAAGAAAGAGTGAGGAAGTCTCAGATCAGAGATCCACAAAAATTATGTGAAAGACTTAAGTGAACAGACACCTCTTAACATTTGAATTGACAAATGGGACCAAAGAGAGACTGTTGAAGAAAGCTGGCAGAACTTTGAAGCATAAAACGGGAAGTCATAGGACAGATAATCAGCTTCTTGCTTCTATTTCTTGAGCGGAGCCAGTTTGGACATAGATCTGCTCCTGTAAGTCTACAAACCAATATGCAAAAGTTGATTTAAAAAATACTTTAAATGCAGAAACTCCCAGACCTCTCTCCCCTACTCAGCTCCCAGAATCTGATAGCTTTCCAGGGCTTATCCTCCAGGTAGGAGATTATAAGGTTCTTCTTGGGGAAATTTTGGGTCAGTCCAAAGGGAAATATTCAGAAATGCTAAAAGGGGATAGAGGATGGGGAGGAAGAGTCAGCAAGTAATCTATCCATATTGCCCTGGTCCTAGAGTGAAGATCAAAATGAATAAGTCTCATTCTTGAACAGTTTTTAGTCTCCCATTCTTAATTGGGGGTGTTAACAAGCAAAATAGACAAAAGGCCTGTTCTCTATGAGCTACTTACTTTCTAATGAGAGGGAGCAGCAAATAAATGGATAAAATATAGTATTCTAGAGAACAATAAACTCTTTGGCTAAAACTTGGGTCGTGGTGGTTATGAAATGCCATTTTGGGAGGGTATTGCAATCGCAGATTAAGTTTGGCTTAGGGAGGGAAATCACACACATCTGTTCAGTCTGCCATCTTCACCGGGAAGCTCCACATCTAAACCACTTTCATTTTCTGAAACGAACTTGACTGTGCGGGCCTTCAGCCCTTCCTGTATTCAGTTCCCTTGATCTGGAACACTGGACTCCTCATTCCACCTGCGTGCTGCCTCGTCAGAATGAGGTTTGGGGTTGTGCTTCAAATTAACTGGGTTAGTCTCACTTACTTATTTTATTTGCATAATCTATTCAAGGAGGAAAAAGCTTCAGATATTTTCCTTACGCCAAGAAAACCAACAGCCTTTTTTACTGGTTGAGTTCATTATAACAGCATCAGTGAGGTCTTAACTGGTTAATTATGGCAAGGTTTGTGAACTAGTTTAACCTCCTGTGACAAACAGTTTGCAACCTCCAGTGAAGAAACACAATTCTCTGCAACATTGTAACATAGAATGCAGTTCCGCAGGACAGACACACGCGGTTTCCAGGTTATGAATCAATAGCTCACCTACAAAAACATACCTCTCAGTATTGCAGGAACACTCTTTGCCCTTCTTAGTACACAAAGAGAAACTTAACTTTACCATCACAAGATAAAGAATCGTTATGGATTTAAGTTTTATGGGAACAGGTGTGTAAACATTCTCTAACCTTCTGTATGTTCTCAAACAGAGGGTAGTGACTAACCCAGGGCAGTGTGAAGTTACAAGCACTTCTGTCACAATGCAAAGTTTCTCGTTAAACACCACTGAAATGCCTAACGTCTCAACTCTGATTTAAAAAAAAAAAATTTTTTTTTAACGTTGTATTTATTCTTGACAGAGAGACAGACAGCATGAAGGGGGGAGGAGCAGAGCAAGAAAGGGAGACATAGAAGCTGAAGCAGGCTCCAGGCTCTGAGCTGTCAGCACAGAGCCCGACGCGGGGCTCAAACTCACAAACTGTGAGATCATGACCTGAGCCGAAGTCGGATGCCCAACCCACTGAGCCACCCAGGCGCCCCTCAACTCTGATTTTAAATGAGGGTGAGCCTCCAACAATTTGGAAATTACAATAATTTTATTTCACGCTTTATACCTCAGCTGGTTCATCACTCCTCCAGGAAGCCTTCCCTGATCCCCTAAGAAGGGAATTGCAGCCTGCACGCCCTCGTCACATACTTACCACATTGTGATTATCTTTGCCTATTTCCTAATTTTGAATATCCCAGTAGACTGGGCACTTTTGAGAGCAGGAATTAAGTTTATCTTTTTCTCAGTTCCATCCCCAGGGCCCAATACAGAGGCCAGCCTTTGGCAGGTGCAAAATGAACATCTGCTGAGCAAATGATTAAAAATATAAATGAGGGGCACCTGGGTGGCTCAGTCAGTTGAGTGTCTGACTTAGGCTCAGGGCATGATATTGAGGTTCGTGAGTTTGAGCCCCGCATCAGGCTTGGGCTAGCTGCTGTTAGCGGGTCAGCACAGAGCCCGCTTCGGATTTTCTGTCTCCCTCTCTCTGCCCCTCCCCCACTTGTGCTCTTCCAAAAATAAGTAAATATTAAAATATATAGATATGAACAAAAAATGAAATATCATAATAGGGAATTAAGTAGTTTACATACCTTAAGTCTCAGCAATTGTTTTATTATTTGTTAAGATGTTCATTTGGATTTAAAATAACATTTAAAATGCTATTAAGAAGTTAAATGTTGGGGCCCCTGGATGGCTCAGTCAGTTGAGCATCCGACTTCGGCTCAGGTCATGATCTCATGTTTCATGGGTTCGAGCCCTTCTTCGGGCTCTCTTGCCATCAGCACAGAGCCTGCCTCAGACAATAATCTCTCTCTCTCTCTCTCTCAAAAATAAATAAACATAAAAAAAAGTTAAACATTGAACTCTGCTCCAATGTCACCTTCTCAGTGATGCCTTCTTGCAACATCCTTTCTGAGATTGTACCTGAGTCACTTGCCCTCTTTACCCTCCTGCTTTTCATGGTGCTCATAGAATCATCTGACACTATACATCACCTGTCTTCCTGTTCTATAGGAGCTCTGTGACAATAGGGATCTCAGTTTACTATACTGTATCCTCAGTGCCTAGAACAATACATCGCAGATGGTAGCAGTAAATGAATAATCCTCTTTAAAACAAATATGTCATTAAAGGCTAATGTTAGTGGAGAGTAATTGTTGGGGTAAGGATGGAGTTAATTAGCAATTTTTTTAGAGGCGCCTGGGTGGCTCAGTTGGTTAAGCATCTGACTCTTGATTTCGGCTCAGGTCATGATCTCATGGTGAGTGAGTTCAAGCCCTATATTGGGCTCCCTTCTGACAGTGCAGAGCCTGCTTGGGATTCTCTCTCCCTCTGTCTCTGCCCCTCCACTGCTCACTCTCTATCTCTCTCTCTCCAAATAAATAAATAAACATTTTTAAAAAGCTATCAAAAAACAAAAAAACCCCACAATTAAAAAAAAAATGAGAACACTGGATATTATCTGAGGTCCTATGTTTTGTTTTAATGTTTATTCATTTTTGAGAGACAGAACACGAGCAGGGAAGGGGCAGTGAGAAAGGGAGACATAGCACCCGAAGCAGGCTCCAGCCTCTGAGCTGTCAGCATAGAGTCCGACGTGGGGTTCAAACCCACGAACCATGGGATCATGACCTGAGCCAAAGTTGGACACTCAACTGACTGAGCCACCCAGGCACCCCTGAAGTCCTGTGCTTTTAAACTTATTTGACCATAACCCATAGTAGGGATGCATTTGACATAGTGACTTGGCACGTTACATGAAGTAATACTTATCTTTATGACATGTGAGGCTCTTGGTTTTTTTTTTTTTTATTTTTCTCTTCCCTTCCATTCTATTTCATTAAAGAAAAAAAAAATCCAGTCTGACCCACGTAACTGATTTCTTAACCCACTCACAGTTTGAAAAACACTAAATTTTTACCTATTAAATACTTGACTCACGAAAATAAAACAATGACTGTCTTCACTATGGCACTATAAGTATTTCCTGAACGTTCCACGATAGCTCTGTTGATTGCTGAAAATAGACCAAGAATTAGTTCCAGCCCAGTAAGCTTATTTTACTTTTTTAGATCTGCTGGACACAACTTTTCTAAATAATTTTATTTATTCAGTGGTGTTCACAAGATAATTTGATGCTATCTAAATAAAATTTCTTTTTTTAAAAAAAATTTTAAAAAATGTTTTATTTATTTTTGAGATAAAGAAACACAGAGCATGAGCAGGGGAGGGGCAGAGAATGAGGGAGACACAGAATCCGAAGCAGGCTCCAGGCTCTGAGCTGTCAGCACAGAGCCCGACGCGGGGCTCAAACCCACAAAGAGTGAGATCATGACCTGAGCTGAAGTCGGACGCTTATCCGACTGAGCCAGCCAGGCGCCCCATTTTTTAAAAATTTTTTTATAAATAAAATTTCTTAATGTCCCAACATATTAATTAAAATTACTTTTTGGGGCACATTTAGAGGGAGGAGGAAAGGAAAATAAGTCATTATATTTGAAGTATCAAGCGTAGATGAAAAATGTCTTTGGCAATGAATGGTTATAATAAATTTGTAGGGCATATAGTTCCTTAGATATCTTAAAATTTTTCTTCATTTTATGATTAGATGGGGCCTTAGGTGGAAGAAAATTTTTGACTCTGAGTTTTGATATGAAATTATGTAATAATAAATTCTTTAGCAGTGAAAAAATTTGCATCGTGGTAACCTTCATTGTGTTAATGTTCATTATCACTCAGAAGGAAAGGGTCCAGGCAGAAAGCATTTGCAACAATACACAGAAGAGGAAATACAAATGACTAACATATGGAAAAGTGTTCAACCTCACTGGAAATAAAAGACAAATTAAAACAATAGTGAAAAACAACCTATCAGGAGAGCAAATTTTTTTAAAAATTTATAATTATTCATTTTTTAAAATGAGATTTCTAATGAGTCAGAGTATAAGGAAGTGGCCATTCATACCTTTTAAGTAGGAATGAAAATTGCTACAACTTTTAGAAAATAATTTTGGGATGTAGCCTTAAAAATGTTTATTAAGGTAATTCTACTTCTATGAACCTATCCTAAGGTTCATCTGAAATTTGGAAAATGTTTTTTTTTTCAGAAAGGTAGTAATCATAGTATTACTTATAATAGCAAAAAATTAGAAATGAGGTTTAAGCTAAAGATAAGTGAACTATAACCTTTGTTAATATATTAGCATTTATCTGTCCATATGTTTTTTTTTTCTCTGCTTGTATACACATATATTTTTGATGTTGTTCTTTGAATATGGGTTAATTCTAGCAAGTTTTTTAGTTACCTATATATTGCCAACATCTTTCATGCTAATACACAGTTCTACCACATTATGTTTAAGAGCTGCATATATTCTGCATGACCATACTGACATATATTTAACCAAATGGTCTATTTTTTATATCTATAAGCCACTGTTTTTCAAACTGCAGTTCACAATTCTTAGTAGGCCATGAAGTAAATTGAGGGGGTCATGACTAGCAGTCTTAGGTATTATACTTTCAGTATTATACCTTTATAATATGTTTTGTTAAATAGTTGATAGGACAATTCCTTCCTTAACCATATTCTGTTTTTCTAAATCATATTGGTTATTCTCATAAGTGTAGACTAAAAAGTTGAGGTTTAAAGTTATTTTGGGGACACCTGGGTGGCTCAGTCAGTTAAACATCCAGATCTTGATTTCAGCTCAGGTCATGATCTCTCAGCTCATGAGTTTGAGCCCCATACGGGCTCTGTGCTAATGGTGCAGAGCCTGCTTGGGATTCTCTCTCTCTGCCATCCCCCCCACCCCCCAAACAAACAAACAAACAAAAAAACTTTAAAAAAAAAGTTATTTTGAATAAGTCTAAGAAAAATACCATGCAAAATTTCACATTACATTTCTAAATTAATTTGGAATTGATGCCTTTATAATAATGAATCTTCTCATCTGTAAGTGAACTGTGTCTCTTCATTTATTTATTTTCTTTTATGTGTATGAGTAAAATTGTAGAGGATTCTTCATATAAGCCCTCATATTTCTTGTTAAGCTTATTCATTGGTGTTTAATATTTAATTTTGCTCTTGCAAAAATATTTTCATTATTTTTTTCCAACCGAACACAGCCATCTGCAGGAAAGATTCCAGTTTGTTTATACACTTACTCTGTAACTGAGCATACTGACTTCTAAAAATATTTTCCCACTCAAGTTGTGGAAGCGGAATGAAAATGGGAGCTCCAACATGTAACTGAACATGTGCCCTTCCTTCAATCACATTTTATTGGAGTCATTTTCACCTGGTTAAAATAAGTGGCTGGCCCGTGAAAACAAAAATAAGAGTGTAAGGACATCTGTACCACTGAATCTCTTTCTTGAAAGAGCAGAGTGAACTTCCAAGTAAACATGATCGAATAACGCATAACAGGACCCACCTGCAGTTGTCTCATCTGTCCCTTTGTCAGCAGCTGCACATCCTGAAGCCACTTTCTCCCTGGGCAGGAAGAACATAGAGCACCCAGCGGAGGGCTAAGCCCCGTGCCTGCATTTTGACCCTGGTTGCTACCTACATATACATACCTGTGTACATATCCTATTGAGTGCTATTATCCTCATTTTACAAACGAGAAGACTAGGCCCAGAGAGGTTCAGTACTTCATTCACTCATTCCATTAATAAGTGTTGAGCACTTGCTATGCACTGGGACCTCTTCCATGGCTGTGAACGACAGGAAGCCCTCACCCTCACGGAAGTTACATTTTAATGGAGCAGCCGTCCTAAACAAAAATGTACCTTGTCCAAGGTCATACACCTGAATTGTAAATCTGGCTGCAGAGCCCGTGGGCTTGACCACTACCTAACATCACAGGGAGAGAAGGGAACACGGGCCCAGAGAAGGTCATCGCCTGAAAAAAAACCTTTGAGCTGGCATGGCATGACTTGGGTGAGCCGACCACAGCCCAGGCTAGAGCTCACTGTACAGGTCCTACCCAGAGAAAGAATATCTATCTCCCAGAGACAGTTGATTTTTTTTTTTTATTTAAAACGTTTTTAATGTTTGTTTGTTTATTTATTTATTTATTTATTTATTTTGAGAGAGAGAAAGAGAGGGAGGGAGAGGAAGAGAGTGGGGACAGGGAGAGGCAGAGAGAGAGGGAGACACAAAATCCGAAGCAGGATCCAGGCTCTGAATTGTTAGCACAGAGCCTAACGTGGGGCTCTAACTCGTGAACCCCGAGATCATGACCTGAGCCGAAGTCAGAGGCTTAAGCGACTGAGCCGCTCATCGATTTTTTTTTTTTTTTAACCATGCTTTGGATACCATTTTATATGTTCACCTTTCTTGACCTCTGCAGCCCACCTACCCACTCAGAGTTCTTGCTTTCACAACCTTGCTAGCTCAAATGCCAGTCAAACTAAAGGTATTAACAACTGATAAAAGCTAAGTTATTTTAGGGGCACCTGGGTGGCTCAGTCGGGTAAGCATCTGACTTGGCCTCAGGTCATGATCTCTTAGCACAGAGCCTGCTTCAGATCCTCTGTCTCTCCCTCTCTCTCTCTGCCCCTCCCTGCTCATTTTCTCTCTCTCTCTCTCAAAATAAATAAATAAACTTAAAAAAAAAGCTAACTTATTTTAGCAGAGCCCAATAATGAGGCTGATGTTGCATTTTCACATACTAGTAGACCAATGTACAGAGGGATAGTTGAGTGGAATTAGGCAAAAACTTTCATTATCATTCATAATTACCCTTAAAAATAGGGCAGTTGGGTCACCTGGATGGCTCAGTTGGTTAAGCGTCCGACTTCAGCTCAGGTCATGATCTCACAGTTTGTGGGTTTGAGCCCTGCGTGGGGCTCTTTGTTGACAGCTCAGAGCCTGGATCTGCTTCGGATTCTGTGCCTCCCTCTCTCTCTGCCCCTCCCCTGCGTGCACTCTCTTTCTCAAAAATAAATAAAACATTAAAAAAAAAATAGGGCAGCTGGCTAGAGGGCTCTCACCTGAAGCCACATAGATTGACTTTTATTATTATTATTTTAACAGAGATTAACTTTTACGTAATAAAATTCTATTTTATTCCATTTACCAGCCTGTTACTCCTTCATTAATGAAACTAACGTTCTTCTTGCCTTACATAGATATTTGATAAATATACATATTTTCCAAATATCCGGTTAATCTTCATTTACTACTTTCAGGATTTGTCTAGACTTTAATTTAAAAAAAATTTTTTTTAATGTTTATTTTTGAGAGAGAGGCAGAATGGAGTGTGATTTGGGGAGGGGCAGAGAGAAAGAGGGAGACACAGTCTGAAGCAGGCTCCAGGCTCTGAGCTGTCAGCACAGAACCAGACACAGGGCTCGAACTCACGAACTGTGAGATCATGACCCGAGCCAAAGTCAGATGCTTAACTGACTGAGCCACACAGGCATCCTTAGACTTTAATTTTTTATAAAAATATTTATATTGTTTAAATCCTTTGAAATCTTTGGAGTTAAGTAGGCTCTTCTGTTAATCCAGGGTTTATTGAAGAGCCCTAGAAAGTTTATGACAGGTTTAAGTCGCTTTTTTCCAACACTGTTAATAATTTCAATACAGGAAAAAAATATATTCTCTGCTGTTAATTTAGCTTGATGTCAGAGATTGTTAGTCCCTTTGAAGTAAGTGTCAAATTCTCAGCTGTAATTCAAACATCATTGTGAGTTTCACTGTTGCTTTTGGATCTGTGAAAGATAGACAGGAAAGAGGAACCCCCCCGGACATCCTGGACCTTTCTGTTAGCACTGCACAGAAGTGTGGTTCATCCCTCCGAATCCTCTGTAATTAGGTGGTTCACACAAATCTGGTGAGCACGCTTGCAATGGAAAACTTTACACGCCTTTTTTTTTTTTGGACATCATGTGAAATCCTTGCAAACACAAGGACCTTTTATTTATTGATGAAGGGAACAGTGCTTCTAGACAAGCAGCTCTCTTGTCCTTCTCAAAAATAAGAAAGAGATTCTGTTCCATATTTTGGTGCAGAGTAACCAGAATGAAAACCGCATATTGTGTGTTATTTCTCCTTTATTTTGTGAATGCTTTCTATCCAAGGGCGAAAATTATTTGTGTAAACTAGCTTGTGTTTTCTGCAAGTGACCTGAAAAACAGAAATATTCTTCAGTCGTTCAGGGTCAAGCATTACATTACTGACCGAAATGAACAAAGTATTAACTTACCGGCCCTCGGGAATTTGAGATAAAATAAAGAAACTGATGGAATGCTTTTTTTTCTTTCCCTACATTCCTGGATGGGCAATCGTGCATTCATCTCGCGACATGGATCAAATGCCTTCTGTGTGCTGGGCTGTGTGCTAGGCGTATAAATAAGACAGGGCTCTGCCTTGGCACAGCTCATTTTTCTAAGGGAGCCGGACAGGTAAATAATTACAAGGCTGGGAGACTCGTGTTCTAATCAGGGACACCTGACAGGCACAAGGGACTCCCCTCACTGAGAGACGGAGCAAGGGAAGATGCAAATCACAAACATGCACGGATTTAAATCTTCACTGATTCCAACCAACCCTGCACAGCCCATTATCACTCACTGCCTGTATGCAAGGGTGGCCGAAGACCAATAAATGGGGTATTTTAGGAGAGGTCTCTGATGTAGGCAACTTCTGTTTTAAGAGAAAGCTTCCTGGGGAAGCGCTACCTTCCCGGCATTCAATCATTTGGCCTGGCTGTCTGAATAGAGCCAAGGATCCCTGCCATCAAAGATTGCAGTGAGGGGCACCTGGGTGGCTCTGTCAGTTGACAGGTCATGATCTTGTGGTTCATGAGGTCAAGCCCCCACATCAGGTTCACTGCTATCAGCGCAGAGCCCACTTCAGATCCTCTGTCCCTCTCTCTCTGCTCCTCTCCCCAAAATAAATAAAACATTAAAAAAAAAAAAGACCACAGGGAATTCACCATGAGTCTTTAATTAATAACAATTTATTGAGGGGCACCTGGGTGACTCAGTCCGTTAAGTGTCGGACTCTTGATTTTGGCTCAAGTCATGATCTCACGGTTTGTGGGTTCCAGTCCCAGTTGGGGGGCTCTGCACTGAACATGGCCCTGCTGGGGATTCTCTCTCTCTCACTCTCTCTCTGTCCCTCCCCAACTCACATGCATGTACATGTTCCATCTCTCAAAATAAATAAATAAACATTTTTTAAAAAATTCATTTTTTTAATGTTTATTTTTGAGAAAGAGAGAGAGAGAATGCTAAGCAGGCTCTGCATTGCCAGGGCAGAGCCCGACACAGGGCTTGAACTCATAAACTGAGAGATCATGACTTGGGCTGAAACCAAGAGTCTAAAGCTCAACCAACTGAGCCACTCAGGCACCCCCCCAAAAATAATTTTGTGAATGCCAACTAAGTGTTTTTGGTGTCTATGTCACCTGCTCAGAATCTCTCACTAACAGAGGTGAATTTAGAGCAAAGCTAATGAAGCTTTCATTTCTGAATGGCTCACTGTTGTGGCCCTTTCTGAGTCCTGAGGGGACCCTAATCTATTCACATGCTTGTGTGTTTTTGTAAATGTTGCAAAAGTGAATATTTTAACAACAGTCTGTTAAAATGTAAGGCTGCTCTCTCTTTTTACTCTAGTTGTCCCTCCCTTATGCTCCCCGCCCCCCCATCAAGTGGCATTAGAGTGGCTATGGGCATTTTGGAGAGCGGGCTAAGGGGAAGCTGATTCACTGTCCTGGAATATTCTCAATCCTGGCCAATCACCTATCATATGGTCATATATAGGCAGCTCACTAAGAACATGTCCCATGACACTCAGCAACCAAACAATGAGGATAGCATGGGAGAAGAGTGAGTTTGAAATGTGTGGAGTCAGAAGCTAGTCGTGGTACATCCTTCCAGGGCTTACAGCTCATTTAGGAAAGAAACTTTTTAAAAAATTATTTTAAGTATTTATTTATGTTTTGAGAGAGGGGGAGGGGCAGATAGAGACAGAGACACAGAATTTGAAGCAGGCTCCAGGCTCTAAGCTGTCAGCACAGAGCCCGATGAGGGGCTCAAACCCATGAACCCCGAGATCATGACCTGAGCTGAAGTCGGAGGCTTCACTGACTGAGCCACCCAGGCGCCCCAGGAAAGAAACATATTAGAGGCTTCTCTGGGGCACTTGGCTGGTTCAGTTGGTAGAGCATGCGACTCTTGATCTCTGGGTTGTGAGTTTGGGCCCCATGTTGGGAGGTTACTTAAAATCTTCCTTAAAAAAGAGAGGTTTTTCCAAACTTGACAATAATCCTAAAAAGTCACATAATTTTGACAAATAACAAGTTCTGAAACTCAAAGAAACTTAAAAAAAAATTACAAAAAAAGTGTTGTTGGTTTTTTTTTTTTTTTTGACCTACCATTTTAGGGGAAAGATCAAAATATCTTTTGATTAATAGATGGTATATTACCAAACCGTTATCACATGAGGGTATCATAAAAAAATGTAGCCAAAGTATGTAGGACAGAAAAGGTATGTGCGTCAGGGAGTTAATATAAATATCATGGGCCTTTTTCCCTCTATTTTGTGATGTTTGAGGCATTCGTTAGCTTTTATTATTTGTAATTCGTCCTAATTTCTCATTTTGAATAAATCTTCATGTTTGTACTAGTTTTGTTTTCATGATTTTATGTTCTTCTACTCTGAAAGAGCCCCCAAATGATAAGCTTCAGTTTCCACAAGATCTGAATCCAGCCGTGTTTCGTGGCCACCCAATCCGAGTCTCCTTCATGTCACTGAATGTTCATTCTGTCCTCACACTTATTACTCCGTGACTTCTCCTCTTGGAATAGATGTAGATGTTGTTGTTGCCCTGCCCCGGGTGCCTTTACCAGCCAGTGCGCCCGCAGCCCACTTCCTGTAAACCTGCTGCTGACAGCTTGCTCCTGTGATGGTCTCTGTAGTGTCTCCCTTGACCAAGAAGCCACTTTTCACCCGGGGTGGCCAACGACGGACAGAGCCAGGGGTACAAATGCTCCGTCCTCTTGCTTCGAAGTACAGTTCTGAAGGTGTGGCTTGCACCCCAGAGCCCCCGCTGATCAGGCCAAGGTGAGATTCTACCTGAGCACAGGCCTGCTCAGCTTCTTGCCTTTCCCCCTCCTGGTTCCCTCACCCTCTACAGGCTGCCCCCCCCCCCCCCGTAAGTCGTGTGCATGCAAATCAGGTTCTGACTGTATTTATCTGCTGATGGTCTGTCTCCCCTCCTCACTAGAATATGACATCAAGAGAGCAGGGACTTGATCTGTCTTGCTCACTGCTGCGTTTCTAATGCTTGGTGCTTGGCAGGTAGTAATTACAATAATATGGGATGAGATGAATAAACAGTGAATACATATATAAAGTTCAGTCGCTCCACACACATTTCTCTAATCCTCATGGCAACCCTGAGAGGTAGATGTTGTTTCTTTTCATACTACAAATGGGGAATTGAGACAGACTTTGGTTAAGTGGCTTCCTCAAGGTTACACCCCTAGAGAGCGCCTCAGGGCTTGCCACGCCCAGTTGCTCTCGGTGGCAGCCCGTCCTCTGACCTCAAGGGAAGGGATCCAGCGTTTCTCTGTCACTCTGACCAAGTGTGGGTGTGGACCCCTCCCTGATCTGGTGCAGAACAGATTGTACGGATGACAAAAGGCCACGTGGCACAGAGAATGATTCAGGGAAACTACAGTCAGGGTTTAACCTGAGGTCCTCTCCTCTGCATACTCTCTGCTTGCCCCCAAGGTTATCGCGCTGTGACCAGGAACAGCTTCCCCCACACCAGAGGTGCTCCAGGCAATTCCATAACACAGAGACTGGGCCAAGTGTGGACCAGACCAGGAGCAAAGAAAATATCCTTCCTCCCCATACCACACATACTTCTCCCCCAGCATCACTTCTCAGGGCAGCTGACTAGCTGGCAAGCAGTCACTTCCTTCAGGGGACAGACACCCTCACTTCCATGGCACCAGCAAGATATGTTCATAATATTTGGCGATATATTTCCAAAATCTATGTTATTTACTCGTTATTATTCTTGAATTTTTAATTGAGATGTAGTTGACATATAACATTGTGTAGGTTAAGGTGTACAATGTGTTGTTGTTGTGGTTTGATATATTTATATATTGCAGTGTATTTACCACCCCATCTGTAGCTAACTCCTCTAAAACATCACAAAATTATCAATTCTTTTTTGTGGTGAGAACAATTAAGATTTAGTCTCCTAGCCACTTTGGAGTTTATGATATGTATTATTGGTTATAATCACCATGCTGTACATTAGATCTCCAGAACTTATTATCTAGGAGTTGCAAGTTTGTACCCTTAAACAACGTCTCCCCAATATCCCATCCCCACCAGCCCCTGGTGACTGCCATTCTACTCTCTGTTTTTGCAAGTTTGGCTCTCTTAGATTCCACATATAAGTGAGAGTGTACAGCATTTGTCTTTCTCTGACTTATTTCACTTAGCATAATGCCCTCAAGGTCCACCCATGTTATGGCAAGTGATGGGATTTCTTCTTTCTCATGGCTGAGTAATATTCCAGCGTGTGTGTGTATATCACATCGTCTTTATCCATTCATCCACTGACCAACACAGGTTGTTTCCTCATCTTGGCTATTGTGAATAATGCTACAGTGAACATGGATGTGCAGATATCTCTTCGAGATAGTGATTTCAATTCAGGTATCTACACAGGAGTGGGATTGCTTGATCATACAGTAATTCTACTTTTAATATTCTGAGAACTCTTTTCCATAATGGCTGTAACATTTTATATTCCCATCAGCATTATCTAAAGGTTCCCTTTTTTCCATATCCTCACCAATATTTGTTATCGCTTATCTTTTTTGATAATGGCCATCCTAACAGGTGTGAGGTAATATCTCATTGTGATTTTGATTTGCATTTCCCTGATTAGTGGCGTTGAAGACCTTTTCATATTGGCCATTTGTCGGTTTTTAATGGGACTGTTTTCTTTTTTGCTATTGAGTTGTATGAGTTCTTTATATTTTGGATACTAACCATTATCAGATAGATGGTTTGTGAGTATTTTTCCTAACTCGGTAAGTTGACTTTTCAATTTATTGACTGTTTGCTTTGCAGAAGCTCTTTAATTTAATGCACTCTCTTGTTTATTTTAGTTTTTATTGCCTGGGCTTTTGGTGGCTTATCCAAGAAACCATTGCCAAGACCAATGTCCAAGATCTTTTCCACTATGTCTTCTTCTAGGAGTTTTACAGTTTCAGGTCTTACATTGGAATCGTTGATCCATTTTGAGTTAATATTTGTGAGTAGTGTAAGGTAGGGGTCCAGTTTCATTCTTTTGTGTGTGGATATCCAGTTTTCCCAAAACCATTAATCAAAGAGACTGTCCTTTTTTAAATTCTGTGTTCTAATTCAAAAATTAGTTGACCATGTATGTGCGGGTTTATGTCTGGGCTCACCTCTCTCTTCTGTTATTCACACCTGAAACAAATTTCTCTATCCCAAGTTCTGTGTTTTTCAGTTTCTTCTTAGAAAGGTTTCATAAAATTTAGAAGTGTGTTTTCATCCATGACTATCTTCTTACAGAATAGTAAACCAAGGTACATGCACTGAGTCTTTTATAGTCTGGTTATGAGAATGAGATGAATCCACATGAGACGATTACTGACTGGGTAGCACAACATTAAATTGTAAATAAGACAGAGAATTAAATTGTACATAGAAGGCTAAAGTACTTCTGTCTGAATGTCTCAAAGGAGAGGGTGAGATCATTTGTTGCGAGCTGCAGTTGTTGGTAAACCATAGAAGTGATGCATTTCCTCTTGGCCCCAGTTCACACATCACCTAAGGTGATAAGGGTGAGGTCAGAGGGCTGGCTGTCCCTGAGCTCCTGTTGTAGATGGTGCTGGAAGAGTCGCCCTTCCAACTTCCTCCTGCTATTCTCTTATCCTTCCCTCAACATCTGATTCTTCTTCTTGTCCCATTGCTTCCTGTATTTCTCTTGTTTTTCTCCTTTTTCTAATCATCTAACTCTTCTCCTCTTTAGAATTTAAGATTTGGCCATATATTCTACTTTTGAGGCACTGCAACTTATAGAAGGTATAGGGCTCGGAGCCACACAGACCTAGGTGCAAACTCAGATCTGTGCCTTTTGGGCAAAGTACAGAGAACCTCTCAAAGCTCTGTCTCATTATCCATAGAAGTGGGGATACTAATTTCTATCATTATGTTATTTGAAGGAATAAATGAGACGACATATGTAAAGTGCCTGGCACATAGCTGGCTCTCATTAGATGCTTTTTTATCTCCTACTTCCTTTTTCCTTATTTTGCTTTTGCAGTACTATGTAGTAGTCATTAAATAGATGCTTTTTGAATGAGTACTTAAGAGTTTAATTTGGTAGACCGTCATTTACTTGGAATGATTGAGATTGGGAATTATTTAATAATTGCTGTTGTAACCCACTTATTATTTTGTGCCATGCACTGGAATTGGGGGAATCCTTTCTCCTATGATGTCTGATATGAATCTCCCCAAATGCATAAATAAGTTAAGGATTGTTTTGATCATTCAAGATACAGTCTGCATTGCTTGGAGTCCACACTTCATTTTACATATCAAGGACGTGAGGCTTAGAGGGGTTGAGTAATTTACACGAGGTAAGTTACATGACTAATTTACATGAGTAGAATCTTGACTCCAGACCCAAACCCTGAGCCACTAGGTTAAACTGTAGGTCATTTATTATTCATAATCCTGGCAGCCTTATGAGAGGAGAGAGCCCCACAACTGGAGGATTATTTGTTTCCTGAATGCAAAGTGAAATGATCTTTCTTAAAGAGAGTATTAAGTAATGTGCAGTTATACAAAATGGAAAGATTTGAAACAGGGCCACATTGTTCTCACAGGAAAGGATGAATATTAAGGGGTATAGGAGATGGAAAAGCTAGGGATATGGGAGGAAAATATATTGAGAGAGAGACTGTAGGGCAGCCCAGAGCTGGAAGAAAACAGAAAGGTCTAGTGGGGAATTTTGTTAGATTGTTTGCAGTTTAAGATGCAATCTAAACCTTCTCTTTGTCTTCCACAAAATCTCTAGTAAGATTGACCGTGTCCTCCAAAGATTTGTGAAAAGCCTGCACTTGGTGCAGATGTGATGTAGATAGGGCCCTGTTCCCACAGCTGGAGAAGAGACTGCTCACAAAGACCCATGGCACCTGAGTTAATAGGGAAACAAAATCCAGACCACCTTGTCCTGTTTTCTTTTCCCATTAGTTTCCTTCTAATGTACATGTATAGCCACAGCCTTGTCTTCTAGGCTTGTGCCCTTCTTAATTCAGCTTCTGCTATAAAATACTGTTCTAGACCCTGGAAAGGATCCTCATGTGAATATGACAAGGTTCCCCAGAAGTTCTCTGGAGTCCCGTATATGCTTGGATGAAGCAAAGAGTCAAATATATGTGTGTTCTGCTATATAATAGAAATTAAGGATATTGATATTTTGGTCATTGTAACACCAGCCAATTGGTGTTACACTGCAACCAAGCGTATCCAAATCAGTTCCTAAGTGAACTGTTTTCTAACAACAGGTCACAAGGGCAACCTTTAAAAAATAAGTTGGCAAAGGGGCACCTGGGTGGCTCAGTCGGTTAAGCTCAGTCCGACTTCAGCTCAGGTCATGGTTCGTGGGTTGGAGCCTCTCCACTCTCAGCAGGGAACCCACTTTGGATCTCCTCTCTCCCTCTCTCTCTCTGCACCCCCCCCCACCCCCATGCGTGCACTCTCTGTCAAAAATAAAAGTAAACATTAAAAAAAAAGTAAGTTGGCAAAATCCCAATAATGTGGTCTCTCCTCTTACATAGACACTTTTAACAGATCAGATTGCATATTGCTGTGAGCAAAGTGAAATAGTAGTCAGACCAATGATTTTGGATTATATTTTAAATGCTAGGTGTGGGGGAAGGGGAAAAAGGTGGCCAAAGACTACAAGCTTCCAATTATAAGAAGAATAAATTCTGAGGATGCAATGCACAGCATGGTGACTATAGTTAACAATTTGAAAGTCGCTGAGAGAGTAGAGTTTAAAAGTTCTCAACACAACAAAATGTAAGTATATGAGATGAGAGATATGTAAAGTAACCTTATTGTGGTGATAATTTTGCAACGCCCATACATCTTTCTGATCATTACACTGTGTACCTTAAACTTATACAACATTATATGTTGACTATATCTCAATAAAGCTGGGACACAAATAAATAAATAATAGAATCGCAACAACAACGGAATAATACAATGACAGCAATTCCCGCAAAATAGAGAGCAACTGACAGGGGCTGGATATCTCAAGTGGTTTGGGGAGGGCTGACGGGTACATTGCTCTGGAAAGTTTAATACAGACCTCGTAGACTTTAATGTGCATGTGAATGCCTGGAGATCTTGTTAAAATGAAGATTCTGATTCAACAGGTCTGAGGCGAGCCCAAGAGTCTGCATTTTCAACAAGCTCTCAAGCGATGCCAGTGTGGCCGATCCACAGACCACACTTGGAGTGGCAAGGGTTTGGTGCGTGGTAACTGTCTCCTCTTTGCATTTTCTGCTTGATACCAGAGAAACCAACTACTGAAGAGGGATACCAGCAGAGCCTGTAGGTATGAGCTCCTGAACTGACAATTTCTAGATTTAGAGGGAGTTCTGGGAAATCGCACTATGTTTACTTTATAAATATTTGCTTTTTTGATATCAAGATCGCTCCATGCTCCTGCGTGGTCCACACTTCTGGCAATTTTGGTACTCGTGCAATGACAGTAAAATCAAGTTGTTTAGGTGTTTAGGTTAACAAGTGCTAACTTTATGATCCACCAGGACTGATTACAAATGGAATCACTTTCCCTGGAGATTTGTAAAAGTATACACATTAGTCTTCAGGTCTGGTTACGGATTATTCCCTTCGAAGCAGGGAATGTTTCTAGTGGTCCTTTCCAGCTCTGGGATTCCATGAAGTTAACTTCATAGTTATTATTTTTCCATGGTTCTTTATTTAAACATTTAAAAAAATTTTAAGTAATCTCTACACCCAATGTGGGGCTCGAACTCACAACCCTGAGATCAAGATTTGCATATGCTCTACAAACTGAGCCAGCAAGGCACCCATTTTTCTATAGGTCTGCCGTGAGATTGCAGTGAGAAGATATATATACAAAATAGGCAGAATTCTAAGATGGGTCCCTCGATCCCCCCTCCCTAATGTTCACATCTTATGTAATCTTCTCTCCTTTAGTTTGAGTGAGACTCATGACCAGCTTCTAGCCAACAGAATATGGTAAAGGTGAAGCGTTATTGCAGATGTAACTAAGGTTCTAAATCGGTTGATTCTTAGCTAATCGAAAGGGAGATTATCCTGGATGGACCTGATTTCATCAGATAAAAGTCTTTAGAAGAGAACTTGACTCTCCCTTAGGTCAAAGATTCTCTCTCTGTTGCTGGCTTTGAAAGAGAGAGCCATATTGTGATGGCAACATGTGATGGCAAGGAATTGCAGGTGGCTTTTAGAGCTGAGAGCAGCCCCTGGCTGAAGCCAGCAAGAAAATAGGGACCTCAGTCACACAACCACAAGGAGATGAATTCTGGCAAAAATCTTGAGGGAGTTTGGAAGCAGATCCTTAAAACACAGTCTGGTGAACCCTAAGCAGAGAATCCAGCCTTGTAGCCTTGTGAGACCCTAAGCAGAAAGCCCAGCTAAGCTATGTCCACAGAACCCTGAGATAATAAAAGTATGCTATTTTAAGCTGCTAAGTTTATGATAATTTGTTATGCAGCTATAGAAAACTGACACGGATGCCTCATATTGCACTTGTATTATTAAATCTTTTTTTTTTTTTTTAATGTTTTACTTATTTAGTTTTGAGAGAGAGAAAGAGCACAGGGAGCAGAGGGAGAGGAGCAGAGGGAGACACACACACACAGACTCCAAAACGGGCTCCAGGCTCTCAGCTCTCAGTGTGGAGCCCATCCTGGGGCTCAAACCCACGAACTGTGAGATCATGACCTGAGCCGAAGTCAGATGCTTAACTGACAGGAGTCACCCAGGGGCCCTGCATTATTAAATCTGTATCTTGGTCTGTGCATCTATTTACCAATCAAAATGTCAATTAAAACTCACCTAGACTTAATTTTGTCTGAACTCCCTAAAATAGAAGGAAGATCTCACCCCACACATCCCTCCACACCCCCACATTTCAAAATGGTATTGCAGTCCAGTTGGTGATTGGCGGAGAATAACCATCACAGACCACAGAACAGACCACAAAACAATCCTTACGCTTTGCCATGATTTTCCAGCTTTTACCAAAAACCACCACAGCAAAAACAACAACAACAACAACAACAACAACAACAACAACAACAACACTTAATTTTATGCATTCTGGGCAGTATTGCTTGAAATTCCTGTTGGAATAGGCAATTAAACTTGACTCGGTTTTTGTAATTAAGACTAAAATCGATCTAAGTTTTCTTAGTGAGACTTTCCAACACAGGGTAGGCTTAGAGGAACTTAATCCATTTATTTAATCGTTTAGCATTGATTACGGGCTATATGAAGTCCAGAGTATATGGGTGGTTAAGATAGGACACTTGCCTTCAAGCTACTGGAGACAAGAGGCAAGAAAACCAACACTTACAGAGGCACCTAGGTGGCTCAGTCAGTTAAGTGTCTGATTTCAGCTCAGGTCATGATCTTGTGGTTTGTGAGTTTGAAACCTGCATTGGGCTCTGCCCTGACGGCATGGAGCCTGCTTGGGTTTCTCTCTCTCCCTTTCTCTCTTTCTACCCTCCCCCTACTTGTGCTTGTGCACTTTCTCTCTCAAAATAAATAAGTAAACCTAAAAAACCCACAACACTTACAATGCAGTATGAATGAAAAGGGCAGTCGGTAAGTGAACATTACGAGTCTATAAGAAAAAACTATGCCCCCAAATCACTACACTGAAGTTTATTGTTTACTTACCTCCCTTCCCAAGAGACTGGGAAGGCAGCCACCACTTTTTGCTTTTACGATTCTGTATATTCTGCATACTTAGCAGTGTCTGCACGAGTAGATACTTCAAATTGCACTTCATTGAAACTAAGACACCATTAATAAAGATCATATTATTTTATGTCTCCCTGGAAAGAAAAAAATATGCTGCTAATTAAACTACAACATGCTGGAGATCATAAACAGATTCTGATTCAGAGATGTTAAAATGTGGAGAAAGACAGGGGAAGGAGAGGGGGAAGGGGCAAAATAGGTAAAGGGGAGAGAGAGAGATACAAGCTTTCAGTTATGGAATGAATAAGTCACGGGAATAAAAAGCAGAGCATAAAGAATACAGTCGGTGGTATTATAATAGCGATATACTGGGACAGATGATTTCTACACTTGTGTTGAGCATAGCATAATGTATAAACTTGTCAAATCACTATGTTGTACACCTGAAACACTGTGTGTCAACTATACTCAATTTTTTTTTAATTTTTTTTACGTTTATTTATTTTTGATAGAGAGAAACAGAGCACAAGTGGGGGAGGGGCAGAGAGAGAAGGAGACACAGAATTGGAAGCAGGCTCCAGGCTCCAAACTCTCAGCACAGAGCCCGACATGGGGCTCGAACCCACAAACCGCGAGATCATGACCTGAGCCGAAGCCGGAGTCTTAACCGACTGAGTCACCCAGGCGCCCCTCAAATTTTTTTTTAATGTGAGGAAAAAATGCTCATCTTGGAATCGATTCATAGCAAGTAATCATGGAAATGTTTTGTTGAATTTCTAGAGGGATCATAGGAGTAACATAATAAAGATTTCAGAGTGGATTTCAAAGATGTAATGTACATTTACAGCATGTTATCCAGCATTTTACACTGTTGACTCAAACCGGGTTGTCAGAAGAATGACCTCTTGATTTCTCCACAAGACAAACAAAGCTGTGTGAAATATCTTTAAATACCTTTAAGAGTTATAAGATCCTAAAGCTATGAAAGAATGCAAGATCCCATAAAGTTAAAAAATTTTTAATTGCTACATGGAAAATACATTTACTTATGTTAGAATCCCATCTAGTTCAAAGGTCTTTAGAGTTAGACACACACACACACACACACACACACACACACACACACACACACTATTGGATTGAATTGTGTCCTTCTTCCAATTCATGTGTGGAAGTCCCAACCCCCAGTACCTCAGAATGTGAACTTGGAAATAGAGTTACTGCAGATGTGATTAGTTAAGATGCAGTCATACTGGAGTAGGGTGGGCCCTTTCTTCAATATGTGTGGTGTCGTTCTAAACAGGAGAAATTTGGACATAGGCAAACACCTGGGGAGAATACAACGTGAACATTGAAGGCAGAGTGATCCGGACGATGCGTCCACAAGCCAAGGAACATCAGAGATTGCCAACAAACCAAACCACCAGCAGCTAAGACAGAGACACAGGACAGATTCTCCCTCAGAAGGAACCAACCCAGCCGACATCTTGATTTTAGACTTCTAGCCTCCAGACCTATGAGACAATGAGTTTCTGTAGTTTCAGGGACCCAGTTTGTGGTACTTTGTCACGGCAGCTCTAACAAACTAATAGTTTACATATCTTATGAGCAAAAGAAACGCCACATTCAATCCTATGACCAGCCTGGGTGGAAATTGCAGACTTCTGTGAGGAGGCAGAATTAAACAGTGTGAGTCAGGAGACAAGGAGCCTTTCAACATTTTAGAACCCATGACACAATGTCTATAAAAAGACAGTCTGACAGTGAGAAGAATTGGTTTGGATGTCTGCAGCTCTGACCAAAATCTCTGATGGTTCGAATCCTCTAATAATGAACGTGCAAATTGCCATTCTTAGTGGCTGGGCAACAGTTGGGATGACAGCACCCTCCCCAGTCTTTCCATCCCCGGAAGACTGAGAGTCTCACATGGAAAGATTTAAGAGAATCAAAACCAAGATATTAGTATGTTTTACATTAAGAAAGGATCTGAGTGCATTTGATACATGCCAGGTATCCTTTATTTTTTCATAGAGCTTACTATCATCCAAGCTAGAGGGGCACAGAGCTTGTGCTGACCCGAGGAGAGGGGATTGGCACGTTTTTAGGAATTTTGCGGCTATTAATACCCAATGTTCCAATCTTTGCAATTACACAAAAATTTGCAATGATGGCTAGTGCTGTTGCAACCATTAGTGCTGAAGCTAAATTAAATTTAGTAAATATAATTTGTGTGAGGGTGAGAAATCGTCTAAAGAGATGATACGTCAGATCTAATGATTATACTTTTATTGGGAAAAGAGCACACTGGGACGCAACCCTATTGGCCAAATCATGGTTCGACTGCAAGCATAGTCTGGCTACAGATACAAGACTTTGGCAAAACTCCTCAAAGGCATTCTGTGAAAACCGATTGCCTCTATGGAATTTATAATAAAAAGTCTTGCATATTTTCTTATTATTTGGAAGTTGTGTGTTACATGTATTGACTATCATTTCCCTTCCCCCGCTGCCAGTTGTTAAACATTTTCCACCACCGGAGAGAAACCATTAACAAATACTTAAATGATGAGATAAATTCAGGTGGTGGTAAAAGCCATGAATGCATGAAAGCAGAGTGATATAGTGGAGAGTAACCAGTGGTTGGGGCAAGTTCATAGAGGGTGGATGACTAGAAATAGCCAGCCCTGTGAAAATGGGCATATTTAGGGTAAAAGTAAGAGCAAGTCCAGTGGCCACATGGGAAGAAAGAATTTGTGTGTTGCTGTTATTGTTGTTGTTAACAGAATCTGCACCTGAGATCCCAAACCTGAGGTCTCCACTCATTCCTTTCTCCCCTGAACTGTATCTGGGAGCCACTCAGTGTCACTGTCCATTTGACCCCATGGAAACACCTGTGGTTCCTGGCTTCCTCCATAAACTCTCAGAATTCTATACAGTTTAGATAATAATTGTACCATACATTCCTTTCTTGTCGCTTTTCTTTGGTGGAATTCAGAGCCACGGAACCTATATTGTTTCCATTTTCCCTGTTCCTAAATTAACGTTCGTATGTGAGTCTACACTAGACTCCTTTGGAAGCCTCAGGTCCACCTCCCCACTTTCTCTAAATGTGGTCCCTCCAAGCGCCTCGTTGCTGGGCTTGTTTCACGATGTGGTTAAGGGCAAGCAATTCCTCTTCCAAACATTTTGAAAATGTTTACTCCCCAGTTCAGCTTTGGAAATTGACAGCTCCTGAAGTAAAAGGAGACAGTTTGGGGCAGATGTTTTGATTTCCATACCTTTAGTAATCCCACGTACTTAGCCTTCCCTGGTTCCCCAAATCCAGGGCCTGCCTGGGCTCTGGGGAAATGTTCAACGGATGCTCCTATTTTGGTGTAACAGCACCACATTCGACTCTGAAATGCCACTGTTCTAATTCATTTTCTTAATGATGGTGCAAATGAGTGGGATGTTTCATATCGTAGCCTTTTAACATTCCAAACATCATTAAACCAAACCATTACAGGGATACGTTCAGTCAAAAGATAAGTGCTTTGGCTGCAGGATGAAATAGCTGATTAGTAATTGAAAATACGATGCCTGGCCTTTTTTCTGTTTTAGTTTACAAAGAGAAGCTTTCTCCTCCTTTGACTGAGGGGCTGGCTCTTCTCACTGGCTGTCTTCGGGAGCACTCCCTTTATTGCCAGCGCTTCTGTGCAAGTCTGGAGCGTTTAACTTCGCTTGTGAAATGATCAACGTCAAGTCGCTTGCTGACATTACAGCCAGCTGCTTAAAGTGTCAGCGCAGCTGCCTTGTGGATGAGAACGAATTCTTACCACTGCTCCTTGTTCTACAAGAAAATGCTGACTATGAACCAAGGGGCTCAACACATTCATTTTTGCTCTTTTTGCCACCAGCTCAGATTTCTATGCAATGAAACTTATATTCAGGAATCTGGAAACAAAAGCAAAAATGCACCCCTGATTCTGAAATAGTGCTCTATTACTCATGGGTCTCAGGATCTGTTTTTTCAATTTTTGGTTGTATGACTCACAGAGTTTTAAGGAACCACCCATGAGGGCCCCATTCGCTTGGATAATTAGGTTTCTCCTGTGTTAAAAACAACAGTCCGCACTTCCGAATGGCTGAGGATTTAATAGCTCTGCACTATCTGAGCAATCCTGTCCCGCTGTGAGGCTTAGCTTTCACCTTCTTCTGGTCTAAAGGACCCAGAGACTGGGTTATAAAGATGCTTAAAGTGGAACAAAAGAAAGACTTGAGCAGGCCTGGACAAGGCCACCTCACTCAGGCTGAAGCAGAATGGGGCCACAGGAAGGCACTCCCGCAAGCCCAAAGGTTCTTTCATCCTTTTTAGCTAGGGCTCTCACCAGCCATTGTTTCTTTAACATCCTGCATGAAAGCATTGGATGCAAACATCACTGCCTCTAGGCAAAGGAATATAGATATTTGCCAAATGAGTAATTGAAAAAGAGCTACGTGTGTGAGGGGAGCGACAATTTTTCCTTCTTCTCATTGTCCTTCTCTGTCTTCCCTGGTTTTTAAAGTTTTAAAAACACAAAAACAAAAAACCCTACGTTTTGCCCTGGGAGTGTGGTTTCACCCATTCCCCGCACTGTTCCAGTCTATCCCAGCTGTCAATCAAAACCAGACAACAGAAGTTGGCCATAATTCAAAAGGAAAAAAATGCCTTTTAGGACACACTTTGACACGTGTTGGATGATTTAGTAAGATCCTGGTCTAAGACTGCCTGGGTTCATTTTTTCCCCCCACTTTTCACCATTTTCTTCTAATAGCCAAAATATTACCTTTTTTTTTTTTTTTCTCTCTTTCACCAAGTGTACTCCATTAATTGAGTGACTCTGGCTAGTAAGTTCAAATAAGAAAACAGGAAAATAATTTTTTTTAAAGAGAAAACAGAGCTGTCAGCATAAAGGGGATGGAGTGGCTCTCAAGGCCGTGGTTCTCAGGCTGTGTGCCACGGGGCAAACTCACAGGCAACCACAGGATATTTAAAAAGTGTAAAAGAAACACAGCCATACTTGGCGTCAGATGCCGCACCAGCTGTAGGGCCCGGGAGTGCACAGGAGCACCATTAGATTGCCCAGTGCTCCTCTCCATGATGCCACAGATCTGCAGGCCAGGCTCCCTGCACAGCCGTGTGCAACAGGGAATAAAGGCACTGGTGTCTGTTGAAATATAATACTAGGCCCAAGCGGGAGCTTCTCCAGCCCAGGTGTCACAGCAGCAAACCGAGACTGGGAAAACTTCTGTGTCCCTGTAAATGTTCTGCTTGACCAGAAACACAGTACAGAAATGTCCCCTTACCCATGGTTTTGCTCTCCACTGTTTGGTTTCAGTGACCACAGTCATTCTCCGTCCTGAAATAGTAGATCCTCCTTCTCACTTAAGGTCAGAAGGTCAGGTGTAGCCTAATGCTATGTCACAAAGCTCAAGTCATTCGCCTCGCTTCATCTCATCATGTGGGCATTATATCACTTCCCATCAGCACAAGAAGGGTGAGTACAGTACAATTAGATATTTTGAGAGAGAGAGAGACCACATTACATAACCTTTATTACAGTATGTTGTTATAATTGTTCTATTTTGTTATTTCTTATTGTTGTTAATATCTCACTCTGCCTAACTTGTGAATTAAACTTTATCATAGATATGCATGTAAAGGAAAAAAAGGTATATATAGGGTCTGGTACCGTGAGAAGTCAGAGAGATGAATCATTTTCAGAAATACCAAATAAAAGCTGTGTTGTCTAGTTAACAGTAGGTCTACAACCTGTTGGAAATATGTATGACCCCTCCCCCCACCGACAATGGAGTCCCAAGCCCTTAGACAGTTCACTTTCTGGTTCTTCCCCTCTCCGCTTCTCAGGTTTATCTTTGCTGGCTTTGCAATGAGCATGTGCCAATGAACAAAGCAGGGACTAAAAGTCTCTGCATCAACTCAGGAAATGTACATTTGTTCCAATCAGACTACTTTTTGCCTTACATGGGCCAGGCGACTTCCAGGTAAGGTTGTAACCTCTGTCGTACTCAGCCAGGGGAGGGACTTCACATTAGGAGATAAATTGTCTGCTGTAACTGCCCCTAGTGTGTCATCAGACACCTGCTCTTACAAGAACATTGATTAAAGCCTTGCTTCCCTGTGCTCTGAGTCTCTGCCTCCTTTCTTTGGTTGGGTCAGTGGTTCTCACAGGTACTATCCACAGTTTCAAGCATCCACTGGGTGTCTTGGAATGTATCCCCCACGGATAAGGGGGGGCTACTCTATATCTGGTCAGCCAATCCCTGAATGCTAAGGCAACTCTGGGCTTTAAACTTCTATTTTTGTTCTTTATTTTCTATTTTTCTATTCCTTATTTCTTATTCTTTGTTCTATAAAAAATGCATCTTCAGAATCCTCGACTCAGAACTCACCTAGCCAGTGACCTGTCAGAGTTGACACATGAGATAAAACCTTGTTCTCCCTGTTCTAAGTCTAATCACCAGCTTTAGAGTCTCAAAAACTCAAAATTTCTCATTCTGTCAAAACTATTACAGCACCTGTGATTACACCTGTCTTGTGCACACAGACTCATGCTTCCATAATAAGGGGGATCCATTGTAGGAGCTAAACTCCATCTCCAGAACCCCTCACCTACCCTCTACCTGCCTTGAGGGATACTCTTTTGCTTCCCCCAGCCCCATTCCTTGAACCACCCTTCACCGAGAGTTAATGTTTTAGCTTCTCCTCTTTGCCCAGCCAGCCTGATCATCTCAGGACTGACTTTCTGGTTTTGGTCTCAGCATCCCTCCATGACATGGCTCTCGGCATCTGTGCTCTGGTTTCTCTGGGGTCTTGGATAGGAGCCCACCCTCCCTCAAACCACCTCAGGGCCCAGCCCTCCTGTGATGGTCAATTTTATCGTCAATTTGTTTGGACTGTATAAGGGATGCATAGCTGGTTAAACACTGTTTTTAGGTGTGTCTGTGAGGGTGTTTTCAGAAGAGATTAGCACTTGAAGAGGTGAAGCTAGTAAAGCAGATGGCTCTCCCCAATATGGCCATTATCCAATCCACGAAGGGCCCCAAATAGAACAAAAAAGTGGAGAAAGGATGAACTGGCTTTCTCTGCATGAACTGAGACATTCATCTTCTGCCCTTGGACATGGGTGCTCCTGGTTCTTGGCTTTTGGACTCTGATTGGAATTTATACCATTAACTCTCCAATTCTCAGGGCTTTGGACTTAGACTGAATTATACCAGCAACTCTCCTGGTTTTCCAGCTTGCAGGCAGCAGATGATGAAACTGCTGGTCTCCATCACCTCATGAACCAGTTCTTATAATAAATCTTCTCCATGTATCTCTCTATATACTCCTGGCCCTGTTTCTCTGGAGCATCCTAATACACCTCTCTAGAGCTCTGCTTCAGGGCAGATGGTTTGGATTAGACCCAAGTTTCTCAATTTTGGGGGAATTCACTCAACTAATCGACCTCATTGTGTTGGGCTTATGGGCTGTGCTAAGGTGGATGGATTTACCCAAAAGACAATTGGAGGTTGCTCAGGTCTGTATTTGAAGAATATAATTTGGGTAGTAAGATGATGGATAGACTGGAAACAGAAGAGTTCTTGTGAGTAAACACCCGACATTTTCCTTGCCTGTGATCTTAATTCTGAGCCAGCCACAGAATGGAATTCTGTAGCTACACAGCAATCTAATATCAATATCATCTACACAGTGGATGAGACAGAAATTTAACATCCACTCGAGAAAGGACATAATCCTTTTAGACCCTGCATTGGTCAGATACTGTCTGTGTTACATTGTTCAGTTCCAAGAGCCATGTTTTAAAACAGGCAACAATGTGGTAAAGAATCTCTCCTTGACCAAAAGTTAGTGAGCCTTCTCTGAGCCTTTTGGACTAGGCCTGGACCTTGGCCCCAGTCCTGTCTTTGGTCTACCCAGACCAGGGATAGCATGAATCCTGCTAAGTCATTTTAGTGGAAATCCTCCTACCCTTGATGTATCCTGTTAGCAATTTTCCATCCACTGACCCTTCACTCTGCTCATTGGCTATAAATCCCCACCTGTCTCTGTGGTATCTGGAGTTGAACTGAATCTCTTGCTTCTTACAACATCTCTATCATAATGGTTTTGAATAAAGTTTGCCATTTAACAAGTGTCAAAATAATGTTTTCTTTAACAGTTGACACACTATAAAGTGTCCTGAAAGGGTGACGAGGATGTGAAAGGTCTTGAAATCACATTACTTGGGGTATAGCTAAAGGGTTTAGAGTTTAATTAGAGATGTAATTAAAAATAGGATAGATTATGCTCTGCCTATATTTCAGCTACTGTGTAGCAGGGTTCCAACTCAAGAGCCTAAGGACTCAGGAGTCAGACACATTGAGAAACACCTAGAGGTTTGGTAGAGAATTCTCTCCAGAAGATCAATGGAAGGACCAAGGAAGCCTCAAAGGGGAATGAAGTCAAGTAGACAGAGCCCTGTTATCAGGCCGGAGGAAAGAAGGGACTGTATTGCTCACCATGTTCACTTCATCAGGGACCGTTGAGACAGTCTCAAGAGGAGAAGATGAAAACAAAATCATTTCTTTGGCATCTCTCTAAGCTGTTGGAAGAGAACAGACATTCTATCTGGGCTCTTTCTCATGGAGGAATTCTAATTTTCTTTACTTTGGTGAGGCATTCATGTGGGAACTGGGGAGTCTCACATGCTTGTCTGGATCCAGCCACAGCAGAAGGATGAAAGGGGCCATAAAAGGGTCTAGAAAGCAACTAGACCAAGGAAGGAGAAATGGAGATTCCACCTGGTGTCAGGAGTTCTGCTTTTGCCAGCAGAAGAGTGGAGCCTCATGCCAGGCTGAGGAGATGCACTGGGCAGCAGGGGTGACACACAGAGTTTAGGAGGAGTTTGAGAAGAGCTGGGATATCTGTAATCACAAAGGTGGAGCAGCGTCTCAGAATGCAGCTCGGGGAGCTCGGGGAGCTTGGGTGGCTCTGTCTGGCTCTTGATTTTGGCTCAGGTCATGATCTCACAGTTTATGAGACCGAGCCTCACATCAGGCTCCAAGCTGACAGCTCAGAGCCTGCTTGGTATTCTCTCTCTGTCTCTCTCTCCCCCCCTCGCCCCCTCCCTCCCTCTCCGTGTGCCCCTCTCCCACTTGTGTGTGAACACATGCGCATTCTCTCTCTCTCTCTCTCCAAAATAGATGAATAAACATTAAAAAAAAAAAAAAAGGAAATACAACTCAAGGACTGTACCTTTGACTCTTTTTATCCCCAGGCTGATGTTGCCAAGGAAACCACGACTACTTTGTAAAGCTATAGATGATGATTTCTAAGAGCATGGTAACAGATTGGTACCTCCCTTCCTAATCCTAAAAGTCCCCACCTAGTGCAGTGCCTGGTATAAAATAGGGGCTCAGACAATGTTTGTTGATTTAAATTAGATTTCAGAAAACATTATAGGATAGTCATTTGTCTTTAAATTCAATTCAGCAGCAATAAGAATAACAATAGCTGTTTGCCAAGCATCCAGGCATTTTCTGTGCTCTGTCCCATTTAATGCCCTGAGCAACCCTGCCTGGCAATTACCAGCTTCGTTTGACAGAGGAGAAAACAGGAGAAAACAGGAGAAAACCTGAGAGGTACACAGCTGGGTGGTAAGCACCTGTTTCTAGTGCTTTTGTATGTAGATGTATGCAGAATATCCCTCAGGAGCAGACTCCCGCCTAGTTGTACAGTGTAATAGAGGACAGCTTCTGAGAAACAGACACTGCTGAGTGCTTTGTTCGTGTACTCAGTACCACCCGTGGGTGCGGAACTGTTCAGTGGCCTGGAATACAGCTGCACGGCCTGGATTTGGGTCCAGACCCTTAGCTCTTGAGACGTTCATTTTTGTGGCTCTGATGAGTGTTTTCAAGATTATTTAATGTGCTTCTGGACTCCAGACAAGTCCATTTGATTGAAACACAGTGAGAAACTCATGATTTCCTTACAATTTGATGAATCGTTGAGGTAACACGAGATCTAATAGGGAATACGGGGATGTTATGCGTGATGTATCTGGCTTTTGTCACTTTTATAAAAACTTAGAAAATGACGAGAAGGCAAGTAAACCATTAAAATCAGCTATAATCCTATCACTGGCAATGACCACCATGCCAGTGTCTTACACACACACACACACACACACACACACACACGCATGCGCGCACAGGCCCCTTTATTTTTTCTTTCAAAACTGGGGTCATTGTCTCCTAACATTTTTTGTTTTCTTGTTTTAAATAAAAACAGTTTCCCCCTCCCTGACAGAAACAAAATCTATGCGTATTGTATGGAAACCCGAAAACACAGAAATGCATAATAAGAAAGTATTACTATTTTTTCAGTGAGTCTGGAAGGACAGTTCTGGAGGACTGCCCCTATTCTGTGGGGTTGAGGGAGGAAAGGAGGAATAAACTCCCTTTCTCTCTCTACTCACAATACTTATAACACCAAATTGTGGGGGGTTCACACCAATCTATTCTCCAATTCTCTGCTGACACCAACTGAGTATCCTATAATGCAATTCAATTCTGCCACAATCTGCCTGGTGATATTGTCAGACCGCACAGGTTAAGGGCTCAGTCCCACAAGACTGTCCTCCCTTCAGACGCCAGTCCCAAGTAGTGGGTCCCCAGTAGTGGTTACCCACAACTCTGTCCTACTTGGCTACAAATCAGAGGTTCCTAGGACTCTCCTCAAGTTCGCTACTTTGCCAGAATGGCTCACAGAACTCAGGGAAGCATTTACATTCACCAGTTTATTGTAAAGGATACAACTCAGGAACAGCCAGAGGGAAGAGATACACAGGGCAAGGCGTGCAGGAAGGGACACGGAGCTTCCAGACTCTCTCTCTCCAGGTACGCCACCCTCCCAACATGTGCGTGTGTTCCCTGACCCCTCTGAACCCCTTTGGTTAGGGTTTTTTGGAGGTTTTGTTAGGCAGCCATGATTGATTAAATCATTGGCCAGAATCTGTAAGCCTCCTCCCCTCATTAGAGGTGAGGGTGGAAAGGTAGAACTGAAAGTTCCAACCCTCTAATCACATAGTTGGTGCCTCTGGAGACCAGCAGCCACCCCTCATCCTTTTCTAAAGTTGCCTTATCTCCCTCTCAAAAAATAAATAAACATTAAAAAAATTTTTTTTTTAAAAAGGGGCGCCTGGCTGGTTCAGTCAGTTGAGCGTCCGATTTCAGTTCAGGTCATGATCTCACGGTCTGTGGGTTCGAGCCCCGTGTTGGGCTCTGTGCTGACAGCTCAGAGCCTGGAGCCCGCCTCAGATTCTGTGTCTCCCTATCTCTCTGACCCTCTTCCACTTGCACTCTGTGTGTGTCTCTCTCTCTCTCAAAAAATAAATAAACATTAAAAAATTTTAAATTTGCCTCATCAACGCAATTTCATCTGTGGTTGTTGGAAGGAGCTTGTTATGAATAACAAAAGATGCTCCTTTCACATTTCACACTCTAGAGCTATTTCAGGAACTGGGGACAAAAACTTAATATTATGACAAAAGATGTTCCTTTTCACCTCTTATCACTTAGGAAATTACAAGGGTTTGAGGAGTTCTGTGCCAGGAACTAGGGAGGAAGACCAAATATATATTTCTTATTATATCACAATATCACAAGGGCTATAGTCGGGAGAGGATGTCTTTCGGGATGTGCAGAGCTGGAGCAATGGTTCAGGAACCACTTCCTTCTGCTGAGGGTGTGTGCATCATCTCTGCTCTCTGTGCCAAAGGTGAGATCATCCTCAGACCAGAAAGAGGAACCTGGTGGGCGGTCCAGTCAGGACACAGCTTATAAACAGAAAAAGTGGAAAAGCTGGCCTGGACAATCAGAGGAGGGATGGACAGACTTCACAGTATGGCTGCTGACAAGTGGCCACATGATTACAGTGTGGCCAGAGTCCCCAGACGTCAGCCCAGGAGTGTACCATGGAGTAGAATCGGACCTCTGCCTTCTGGTGAAGATGCTGTAGGCTGGTGGTTCTCATACTTGAACCTGGATTAGAATTACCTGGAGGGTTTGGGGGCACCTGGGTGGCTCAGTCAGTTAAACGTCCAACTTCAGTTCAGGTCATGATCTCATGGTCTGTGAGTTCGAGCCCCACGTCGGGCTCTGTGCTGACAGCTCAGAGCCTGGAGCCTGCTTCGGGTTCTGTGCCTCCCTCTCTCCCTGTCCCTCCCCAGCTCATGCTCTCTCTCTCAAAAATAAATAAACGTTAACAAAATTAAAAAAAAAATTACCTGGAAGGATTGTTAAAACACAGATTGCTGGGGTTCATTCCCCCGAGTTTCTGATTCAGTAGGTTGGGGGTGGGCTTGAGAATTTGCATTTCAAAAAAGCTTCCAGGTGATGCCAATGCTGCTGGTCCAGGGACCACACTTTGAAAACCACTACTGTAGGCCAGAGAAAGAATCAGAAAATTCTAGGTAAGCCCAGGGAAGTGACTCTTCAGGATAGAATGCATTTGGGGGTAGGGGCTAAAAAATCTGAACCTCTTCTCTTGGGGTGCTTTGTATATGGAGGCAGATCTGCACACCGGGTAGGGACTAATTGGCTGATTGCAAGGACAAGAACTAGGAAAACTAGGAGCGTGTGCAATGGGCCAGAAATGGTAGGACTGAGTAGGACACAAGGCTTATGTTTCTAATAGATCCTGAATTCTGCTGTTTTATCATTGTCCCTGTAGGGGCTAGAACTCTCTCTCTCTCTCTCTCTCTTTAATGTTTATTTATATTTAAGAGAGAGAGAGAGAGTATACATGAGTGGGGGAGGGACAGAGAGAGACAGAGACAGAATCTGAAGCAGGCTCCAGACTCTGAGCTGTCAGCACAGAACCCGATGTGAGGCTTGAACCCATGAGCTGTGAGATCATGACCTGAGCTGAAGTAGGACCCTTAACTGACTGAGCCACCCAGGCACCCCTGGTGGCTAGAACTCTTTTAAGAGTATGTGAGTGTGTGCATATACATATATTGTTGGAGGTAGGGTGGTATAGAAAGCCTTTTCCTAATTCTGCTGTCTTTTTGACAGCAAAATCACTTGTTGAATGACAATAGGGATGGCAACCAGAAAGAAGCAAAGAAATTAAGCTACTTGGTCAGGAAAGAAAGGACAGGGGAGTGAGGAAGTCTGGGACAGAGAAATGGGCCTTAGCACCCAGATGGACACTGTCATTAAATACTCTAAAAAGCAGATCTTTAGGATTATCTTACTTAGGTCTTGTGGCAAAAAAGTGGAACTAACAAGTGAAATTATAGGAATGCTAATTTTGAGTTAATAGATGAAGTATGTTTTTAACAATTAGAGTGATCTGGTCATAAAATAGACTGCCCAAAATAATGAGCTTCCCTAAAGGAACAAGTATAAGCATATTCATAATATTCTAAGGAAACAATCAGCAAAACTAAAAGGCAACCGACGGAAGGGGAGAAGATATTTGCAAATGACATATCAGAAAAAGGGTTAGTATCCAAAATCTATAAATAACTTATCAAACTCAACACCCAGAAAACAATCCAGTGAAGAAATGGGCAAAAGACATGAATAGACACTTCTTCAAAGAAGACATCCAGATGGCCAACTGACACATGAAAAAATGCTCAACATCACACATCATCAGGGAAATACAAATCAAAACCACAATGAGATACCACCTTACACCTGTCAGAATGGCTAACATTGACAACTCAGGCAACAACATGTTAGCAAGGATGCGGAGAAAGAGGATCTCTTCTTGCACTGCTGGTGCGAATGCAAACTGGTGCAGCCACTCTGGAAAACAGTATGGAGGTTCCTCAAGAAATTAAAAATAGAACTACCCTCTGACCCATCAATGGCACTACCAGGTATTTATCCAAGGGAAACAGGTATGCTGTTTTGAAGGGACACATGCACCCCCATATCTATAGCAGCACTATCGACAATAGCCAAAGTTGGAAAGAGCCCAAATGTTCATCGACAGATGAATGGATAAAGAAGATGTGGTATATATATATATACAATGGAGTATTACTTGGCAATCAAAAAGAATGACCTCTTGCCATTTGCAATCATGTGGATGGAACTGGAGGGTATTATGCTAAGTGAAATTAGTCAGAGAAAGACAAAAATCATATGACTTCACTCATATGAGGACTTTAAGAGACAAAACAGATGAACATAAGGGAAGGGAAACAAAAATAATATAAAAACAGGGAGGGGGACAAAACAGAAGAGACTCATAAATACGGAGAACAAACTGAGGGTTGCTGGAGGGGGTTGTGGGAGGGGGGATGGGCTAAATGGGTAAGGGGCATTAACGAATCTACTCCTGAAATCACTGTTGCACTATATGCTAATAACTTGGATGTAAATTAAAAAAATAAATAAGAATTTAAAAAAGAATATTTATAATATTCTAAATCTTAGAAAAGGATAATTTTCAAAAAAGATAAAATTATGACTTTCAAAGATAGAATGAATATATAGTAAAGATTCTATTTTTTTTTTTTTTATTTTATTTAAGAGAGAGAGAGAGAGAGAGAGCTAGCCAGAGAGAGGAGCAGAGGGAGAGAGTCTTAAGCAGTCTCTGTGCTCAGCGTGGAGCCTAACACAGGGCTCGATCACATGACCTGATCAAGATTGAGATGATGACCTGAGCCAAAATGAAGAGTCAGACGCTCAACCAACCGGGACACCCAGGTGTCCCTCAAACATTCTGTTTAACTCATAGTTGGCCAAAGGAATGTTCAAGTGATTCAAAGAAGAATCTAAAAAGCAGACCTATTTCTAGATCAGGAATATTGAAATGGACTTGCAAACAGACGCAGACCTGGCTTTTGTCATTCCACCGCTGGTGAGAATCTCTTTGCATGTTTATCTATTAAAATTATTTCTATTACTCTCAATTTTCCTTTTTAATTTTTTTTAATGTTTACTTATTTTTGAGAGAGAGAGAGAGAGAGAGTGCAAGGGGAGAGGGGCAGAGAGAGATGTAGACACAGAATCCGAAGCAGGCTCCAGGCTCCGAGCTGTCAGCACAGAGCCCGACGTGGGGCTTGAACTCATGAACGGTGAGATCACGACCTGAGCGGAAGTCAGACACTTAACTGACTGAGCCAGCCAGGTGCCCCAATATTACTCTCAATTTTCTATAACTTACAGAGTTGTAAAATTGCTTAGTCAAAACATAGTACATCCCTATAGAGTCAGAGAGTTTTTGGTGGCTCCAGAATTTTGTTGAAAGAATATCAAGTGGTCTCTTTTGCTTCTTTCAAAGTCTTAAATTTTTCCTTATTATCTCTCCTTTTTGATAATAAATAATCTCAAAGATAGGTTATTCTTGGCCACAAAATAAGACTAGTCTCTTTAGGTTTGGCCTGATTATTTTCATAGATGCAGCAAGAGTGTTAACTTCCCATATATGCCATGTTACGGCTACTTTCCTAGAAATTTTTACAAGGAAATTTTGGACTTTTAAAAGTTTATGTTTGTAAAAACAATCAAACAAACAAATAAAAGCTCGTATTTGTTATTTTCCAAGCACAAAAAATTCTCTCCACAAGATTTTACCCATAGTACCTATAAATTTGGACAAACTCTTCTTTATCTGTCAGCCTGGTACCTGGAAGCCAAGGACTTGGAACAGTTTTCCGAGCAGGACTTTGTAATAATTGGCTCCATAGAGTCACTCTCAATTCCTTAAAAATGCTTGCAATACCTGAATAAATGAGCATCGTTCTCGAAAATGACATTGCAGGCCTCAGCTGTAGTAGATTTCCCGTTATACCCTGAGAAAGAAGGACGTATTCTTAAAGAATCTGTATCAGCTTCCTGTTGTTGCTGTGACAAATGACCACAAGTTCAATGGCTTAAAGTAACACGAATTTATGCTCTTATGGTTCTAAAGTTCGGAAGTCTGAAGAAGGATCTTATGAGCAAAAATCAAGAGGCTGCATTCCTTTTAGAAGCTCTAGGAGAGGTTGTATTTCTTTGCCTTTTCCAGTTTCTAGAGGCCACCTGCATTTCTGTGACTTGTGGCCCCTTGCCTTACCTTCAAAACCAGCAGCCTAGCATCTTCAAATCTCTCTCTTTCTCTCTGACCTCTGATTTAGCAGAAAATAGTAAAATAGACAAACATAAAAAAAAGACGAGCAAATCACCTAACAGAGAATAGATCTCTAGAATCCAATAATACCTCTACAAAATCCCTAAATAGTTTGACTATAAACCAAACCCCCAGTCATGCTATCACCACTGGGGAAAATCTTATTGGCTGTAAACAAATCAAAACACAAAATTAGTGGGGCGTCTGGGTGGCTCAGTCAGTTAAACGTCCAGCTTTAGTTCAGGTCATTATGTCACGGTCTGTGAGTTCGAGCCCTGCGTTCGGCTCTGTGCTGACAGCTCAGAGCCTGGAGCCTGCTTGGGATTCTGTGTCTCCCTCTGTCTCTCTCCTCCTCCTCCACTCCTACATTGTCTGTCTGTCTCTCTCTCTCTCAAAAATAAATAAAACATTAAAGAAAATTAAAACACAAAATCAGTAGAGATAAAATTAAAATTAGAAAAACAGGAAGTACCCAGAGTTTTATTGCCACGTGAAATTTACCTCCAGATGTCAAGAAAAGGTACACTGGGACTTACACTGCGCATGAGAGGCATCGTTTCTGTTGGTGGAGCTTTACCTTGCTGTCCCGTGAGTCTATCGGGCACCTCGTGCAAGACCTCCAACGCTGCTAGAGCATTTTCAAAAAAGGTAAAACCTTGACTCTCTTTCAGATAGCAAATAAATGTGTTAAAGATTCTATTTCAACTCCTTATTTCCTGAAGGAACCAGGCAGATGTTACAACCAGGTCAAAGGAGAACCCAAAGAACAGGCACGTTTATAGATGAGAAATGAATTTAGAAGTGGATACGAAACTGACTTTTTCACAGTGGGAAGAGGGATTGGGTTGCACGTCCACAGTCACAAATTATTCCCGATGCTGTCAGTATGCTACCAGCAGACAGAGTTGTGAAATGGCCTAGCCACATCCTTGGAGGCTCTGGCATTCCACTGAGAGCGTATCCAGTAGTCTCTTTTGCTTATTTCAAAGTCTTAAATGTTTCCTTCCAGTCTTATTGACTCAGTGCTTCAACAAGAATACATTTTTACAAAATGAGAGACTGATGTGGTTAAGTGTGCAGACTCCAGAGTCACCCTGCCTGGACCTGATGCCGGGATCCACCATTTTTAGCTTTGGGACAGTGACTAAACCGTTAGCAAACAGCCCAAGCGCCAGATCCAGGCTGCTGCCTATTTTTGTACAGCCCTTGAGCTCAGAATGGTTTTTATATGTTTAAATGATTGGGGGAAAAAATCAAAAGCAGAAGAATCTCTGCTGCCACATGAAAATTACAAAATTCACATTCTGATGAAAAGTTCTATCTGAATACAACCGCGTTCGTTTGTTTACCTAGTGTTTGCTGCCGCTTTCACGCTACAACATAGAGTAGCTGTGATGGAGACCATCCGGCCCGCCGAGCCTAAAATATTTACTCTCTAGGTCTTGACAGAAAAAGGCTGCCAATCTCTGCATCCTCTCTACTAAATTTCTGTGAGCCTTGGCTCACTCCTCCATAAAGGATGAAAATGGCATCCATATCACGGTGAAAATTAATTGAGATAATGCATGGGAACACCTACTATGGGGGGCACCTGGGTGGCTCAGTCAGCTAAGCGTCCAACTTCGGCCCAGGTCATGATCTCACGGTTTGTGGGTTCAAGCCCTGCATCAGGCTCTGGGCTGACGGCTCAGAGCCTGGAGCCCGTTTCAGATTCTGTGTCTCCCTCTCTCTCTGTCCCTCCCCCACTAACACTCTGTCTCCCCCGTCTCAAAAATAAATAAACATTAAAAAAATTAAAAAAAAAAAAAAGGAAACACCTACTATGGTACCTGCTATCCAATAAACCCTCAAGAAGGCTTGGTGCGTCAGAGCCCCTCCCCGCAAGTTGTTTATATAAATGCTGAGGTATAAGTGTTCTCCCTTTCTTTAGGGTCACTAAGTTCGGATGCGTAATAAGCCTAGAATTGTCTGTAGTCATATCTATCTCCCTGCCTCCTCCATTAGAGACAAGACCACGACCAAAACAGGTTACATTTACTGAGCACATTCTACATGCCAGGCCCTGTTGTAAGATTGTCACGTATATTATCTCATTCAATCTTTACAATAACTTAATAAGATACGTATGGTTGCTATTTCCCCCATTTACGGATATACAAACTGAGACGCAAAGCAGTCAAGTCATCTTTCTAGGTAAGCGGTGGGCCGGACTCCGGCCTCTACAGTCCGACTGAAGAGCCAGAAGCCGACACCGCCTCCCATGTGGAGGACACCCCCCTTCGGCAGAGGGGAGGAGGCCAGCTCGGTGAAAGAGGCTGGCTCATGACATGGCAGAAAGAAACAACCCTGCCCAGAGCCCTACTGTTTGCTGACAGTTTAGCCACTGTCCCAAAGCTAAAAACGGTGGATCCCAGCATCAGGTCCAGGCAGCGTGACTCCGGAGTCTGCACACTCATTTTGGCCACTCATTTGGTTTGGTTTTGTTGGACTTAAGCTAAGGGGAGTTTGCTTTCTGCCACCAGAGACAGAAATATGCTGGGGAGACTGAGAGATGAGAATGGCGTGGGCCTTTTCCCACAAGAGCTCACACGACGCCGAGGAAGACAGACAAGCACAAAGCACCAAGGGCTAAAGCCCGGGCAAGTTCTAAATGCTGTGGGGAGCCCCAAGGGAGAGGATGTTGAACACAGCCTCAATTCAGGAAACACTCACTGTGCACCTTACACGTGTCAGGCACTGTACTGGATGCCCTTTGGTTGATTTCTTCATATTTCTAGCTTGATGCAATAAGTTGCATCCTTCAATGTTTGAGTCTTTTATTTGTGCCATTTGCATGTTGGCTGCAGAGAACTTACATGGCCTGGGAGGATCCATGTGATGTGGCAGGTCTTACCTGACCTTTAATTATGATTGTACTACGCCAATGATGCTGTGGGGAGGCCCACAAATGGGCTGGGGAAAGCACTTGTTAATGTAGAAAAATGTGATTTAGGGACGCCTGGGTGGTTTAGTTGGTTAAGTGCCCAACTCTTGATTTGGGCTCAGGTCATGATCTCTATTGTGAGATCGAGCCCCACGTCCGGCTCTGTGCTGACAGGGTGGAGTCTGCTGGGGATTCTCTCTCCCTCTCTCTCTCTGCTCCTGAACCCTGCATATGCTCTCTTTCCCTCAAAATAAATAAACGTTTTTTTAAAAATGTAATTAAAAAAAAACCCATGGGTATCTTTGCACTACACAAGTTACACGGTTGCTTAGATTTTAAACACGAACTTATTAAAAGGGGGCCCCACTTATATCTCCCTTTCACAATGCAGCTAGTTGATTAGCAACAATTACCTGTTGTTATCAAATTGCACCCACAAATAATTGCACCCACAATTGTCTAATTGTAGGCTGAAAATGAAGGCCGAGTAGTTAATTATTTCTCAGATGTCCGATGTTGGCCGGGGCACACGTGGTTCCACAGACTGTTCTTTGCCTACAAAATTTGAGGGCCCAAGTGAAAGTCTATGGGTATGGACCTCAAGAATAAAACCGCCTCCTTCCCTCTGCAAGAACGTGCTTTTCTCTGTGATACCTTTTGCTTTCCCTATCAACCTTCCCTTGGTACTAGTTACTGACTTTCTGTGTCTTGTTTCATCCGTTCTGACTTCAAGAACCATCTTGTCAGCTTTTAGGAAGTGTTTTTCACTTCATCATATTTTAAATTAGTTTCATTTCTCTATCCCAATTTCTCTCACATGGAGAAGACTGGAAATTTTTCCTATTTATGGGAGAGGTGACCATGGGAGAGAAATGTTATTCTCTTGATAGAACCAGTATGTTCAAATCAGGAAATCTCTAATAATAGAGAGATTAATCATATAGGGAAAAAAGCAGGGGTCTGAACACCATGTGCATTCCTGTAGCAGAGTTCATATAAAGAGTGTGTGTTTGTGATGATGTCACTATTACTCACCCCAAACGGCTGTGTGGGAAAATAGAGAGCACGCACAAATAACAATAAAGCGAGTATTCTAATTTGAGCACTTTGTTTTTTCAAGAGCGTAATGTTGGCTGGAAGAAATGGGAGCAGCTCTGAATGAAGTGACTTACTCAGCATATAAACAGAATTAACTGAGATTAGATTTCTGGGTCATTATCTCTGGGTCCAGAGCATCTTCTCCTCTTCTACCTGCCCCGAAGATGAGCCAACGTCCATGACAAAAGATCACAACAGTGACGCCTTATGAATGTACTTAATGCCACTGAACTGTATACTTACAAATGGTAAAAATGGTAAATTTCACGTTATGTATAATTTACCGCAATAAAAAACCCGTGAAAACCATTCCTAGCTCATAGGCCACAGGAGGCTAAATCTGGCCTGTGGACTGCGTGTTAGCTTGCCGAGCCTGGCTGTGCAGTATGGGAAGGTAAGTAAGCCAGTTGGGGGCCACAGCACATAAGGTAATACACTTCCCACCACTTGGCTGTGTATCTATGCTCTTCTGGAAATTAAAATTCCCCTGCACAACTTCAAGAACAACAGTTCATCATTCTTTGAAGACCCTTATGTCTTTTTCTCTTGATTTCTTTTCCCCCCGTCCTTCTTCTAGATTCTTGCTCCATTTTTTTTAAATTTTTTTTCAACATTTATTTATTTTTGGGACAGAGAGAGATAGAGCATGAACGGGGGAGGGGCAGAGAGAGAGGGAGACACAGAATTGGAAACAGGCTCCAGGCTCTGAGCCATCAGCCCAGAGCCCGACGCGGGGCTCGAACTCACGGACCGCGAGATCGTGACCTGGCTGAAGTCGGACGCTTAACCGACTGCGCCACCCAGGCGCCCCCATTTTTTTTTTTAAGATTCTTGCTTCATTAATCTCTTCCTCCCCACTGCTTTCTTTCTTTCTGCCACAAATTGGCATGACTCCTCTAACACAAAAGAACTTTCTTTCAACCTTGCATGCCCCTCAAGCTACTAAGTGATCACTTTCACTGTCTACACTAATTTTTTTTCAAGTTTATTTATTTATTTTGAGAGAGAGAGAGAGAGAGAGAGAGAGAGAGAGAGAGAGAGAGAGAGAAGGGAGGGGCAGAGAGAGGGAGAGAGAGAATCCCAAGCAGGCTCCATGTTGTCAACACAGAGCCCGATGTGGGGCTTGAACCCATGAACCATGAGATCATGACCTAAGCAGAAACTGAGAGTTGGATGTTCAACCAAATGAGCCAGCCAGCTAGCCACCCCAGTCTATGCTAATTTCTAAAGAGAGGAATTTTCACTAGAGTTACCAAACTAAACGAAAAAGAGAAATATCTACCCACTTGTTCCTTAATCTCACTTCCTGTGGACTGAAACATCCTTTTAAAGGTATTTCCTGACTGTGAATTCAATAGACTATCCTCGGTAACCCCCTCCCCCATTTGACTTTTCTGCTGCATTCAGTGTGTTAAGTGCTCCTTCTCAGCCTCCTTTCCAGGGTATTTTTCAAGTCCATCCACATTTACTGAGTGCCTACCAGCTGCCAGACCCTGTGGTTCATGCTTAGACACACTCTCTTCCCTTGCTGTATCTCTGGACTCTCTTTCCAAGGTTCCCCTGAGACTCTTCTGTTTTTGGCTCTGTTTTCCTTCCCCATGTAATTTAGCTGCTCCCTTGGTATTGAGAGCTTACTCTATGCCAAGCCTGTTCTAAGTTCTTTACATGGATGAACTCATTTGATCCTCAGAACCGTCCCATGGGGGCACCTGGTTGGCTCAGTTGGTTAAGTGTCTGACTGTAGGTTTCAGCTCCGCTCATGATCCATGGTTTGTGAGATGGAGTTCTGCGCTGGCAGTGTGGAGCCTGCTTGGGATTCTCTCTCTCCCTCTCTTTCTCTCCCCCATTTGTGCTATCTGTCTCTCTCTCAAAAAAACAAAAACCAACACCAAAAAAACCCTCTTAAAAACAAAAACAGGGGCGCCTGGGTGGCTCAGTCGGTGGGGCGGCCGACTTCGGCTCAGGTCATGATCTCACGGTCTGTGAGTTCGAGCCCCGCGTTGGGCTCTGTGCTGACGGCTCAGAGCCTGGAGCCTGTTTCAGATTCTGTGTCTCCCTCTCTCTCTGACCTTCCCTCATTCATGCTCTGTCTCTCTCTGTTTCAAAAATGAATAAACGTTAAAAAAAATTTTTTTTAAAACAAAACAAAACAAAAACAAAAACCATTCCGTGAAGCAGGGGCTATTAACATCCTATTTTACAAATGAGAAAACTGAGGTACAGAGAGAGAGAGCAAAGTTCTACAGCTAGTAAGTTGCCGATGAGGGTTTCAAAGCCCGCAGTCTGAATGTAGGACTTCACCTGTTTACTCTTCACTGCCTCTCCCTCAGCTTCAAATATCCCCTCTATGCTGACTGCCAAATGTATGAATCCAGTTCTGATGTATATCCTGGATGGGTCCTCCCCTAATATTTGTGGGGCCCCGACGAATGGAGGCCCACATTCTAAATGTCTAAAACTTGTAAAGTTATAAATGAAGCTAGCAACTGCTAAATAAATGCATCAGATCATTTTGCCTTGATAAATATACCTTTGTAAAAATTTTTGAGTCTAGTTGACACACAATGTTAACATTAATTTCAGGTGTACAACATAGTGATTCCACAACTCTATATGTTATGCTATGTTCACCACGAGTGTGGCTACCATCTGTCACCACACAACACCATCACAATGCCACGGACTCTATTCCCCATGCTGCACCTTGATTCCCGTGACAAATTCATTCCATAACTGGGAGCCTGTGTCTCCCACTCCCCTTCACACATTTTGCCCAGGTCCCCACCCCCTCCCCTCTGGCAACCACCAGTTTGTTCTTTGTGTTTATAGGTCTGATTCTGCTTTTTGTTTACTCGTTTTTTTTTTTTTTTTTAGATTCCACATGAGTGAAGAAACCATACAGTATTTGACTTTCTCTGGCTTATCCCACTTAGGATGCTGGATCCATCCACGTTGTTGCAAATAGCAAGATCTAACCATTTTTGTGGCCAAGTAATATTCCAGTGTATACGTACACCGCATCTTGATCCATTCATCTGTCAATAGACATTGGGTTGCTTCTGTATCTTAGCAATTGCAAATAATGCAGCAATAAACATAGGGGTGCATAGATCTTTTCAAATTAAGGTTTTCGTTTTCTTTGGGTATATATCCAGTAGTTGAATTATTGAATCTTATGGTATTTCCATTTTTAATTTTCTGAGGAACTGTTTCCCACAGTGGCTGTACCAATTCACATTCCTACCAACCTACCAAGGCACCTACCAGTGCATGAGGGTTTCTTTTTCGCCACATCCTCACCAAACAGTTATTATTTCTTGTCTTTTTAATTCTGGCCATTCTTTTTTTTTTTTTTTTTTTTAAGGCTTATTTATTTTTGAGACAGAGAGAGACAGAGCATGAATGGGGGAGGGTCAGAGAGAAGGAGACACAGAATCTGAAACAGGCTCCAGGCTCTGAGCTGTCAGCACAGAGCCCGACGCGGGGCTCGAACTCACAAACTGCGAGATCGTGACCTGAGCCAAAGTCGGGCGCTTAACCGACTGAGCCATCCAGGAGCCCCTAATTCTGGCCATTCTGACAGGTGTGATGTGATATCTTTATTGTGGTTTTGATTTGCATTTCTCTGATGATTAGAAATGTTGAGCATTCATGTGTTGGTGGGCCATCTTTATGTTTTCTTTGGAAAAATGTCTATTCAGCCCCTTTACCCATTTTTTAATCAAATTATTTGGGTGTTGAGTTGTGTAAGTTCTTTACATTTTTTTGAGTATTAACCCCTTATCAGGTATATCATTTGCTAATATCTTCTCTCATCCAGTAGGTTGCCTTTTTGTTTTGTTGATGGTTTCCTTCACTGTGTAACAGATATAGCATCTTAATCTGGGTCAAATTGGGATTCTGTGGAGTTCATGCTGGAACATGATGGCACTGGATGAGTTGGCTCTTAGCCCCTGGGCTGTCTCCTTCTTTTCCACTTCACACTGTAGGGGGCCTTGGACATGCATGGCCTGCATATCCTAGCTCTGCCTATACCCCCATAAGCACTTGGGGTCCAGGAAATTGCACACTGGAAGCACTAGTCACTGTCAGCAGTATTCTGCCAGGGAAGAAGATGCCATGGGTACTGGATGTAGGCTTAGGGCCTTTGGGGCTGGGATTCTTTGAGTTCTAGGAATGTAGGTTATGAGTAAGCATGCTCTCGTGGTCCCATGGACTCCCTGGTACCATCTTGGCCGTCTGAAGCAGCATTTCTTGCTCTATTGTAAAGGATCTTTCCCCTCTTATTGTCATTTTCAATCTGTTACAGATCAATACTTCTTTTAATATAATAAAAAAGGAATTATTAAAAAACGAAATGGGGTGCCTGGGTGGCTCAGCAGGTTGAGTGTTTGACTCTTGATTTCAGCTCAGGTCATGATCTCATGATTTGTGGATTGAACCCCACGTTGGGCTGTGCACTGAAAGCATGGAGCTGCTTGGAATTCTCTCTCTCCCTCTCCTGCTCATGTGCACACCCTTTCTCAAAATAAATAAAATTTAAAAAATTTGATAAAAGCAAAGTCATAGAAAATACAAGTCCAGTTTTTTATTGTTAGATTCATTTATTACTAGATTGTTAGACATTTTAATAAAAATAAGAATAAAAAAGGAAAAAAATATAAAAATTGAACATAGTGTTCTTTAGAGCATATGTACACACAGTTAACCTAGCCAGTCACTACTACCTTCATAACTTTCGATTATTACAAGGTCATAACTAAACAAAAAAATATTTTTTAACATTTATTTATTTTTGAGAGACAGAGAGAGGCAGAGCGTGTGTGGGGGAGGGGCAGAGAGAAAGAGGGAGACACAGAATGTGAAGCAGGCTCCAGGCTCTGAGCTGTCAGCACAGAGCCCAATGTGGGACTCAAACTCACGAAATGTGAGATCATGACCTGAGCCAAAGTCGGATGCATAACCGACTGAGCCACCCACGCGCCCCTAAACAAAAATTTATGAATGAAATAAGATTCCCTGTATTAGATGCCTATCTGCATCATCTGAACAGCACCATTCACATCAGTATTTAAGAGTTTTATTGCGACATATGAGTTTGTTTACTAACTCTCCAGTCTTGGTTGGGTTGATGATAATGCACCGCGGGTGGGTAGCAACATACATCTAAGCTCTTTCCATGCTTTGTTTTAATAACACCCATAGTAAGGAAACCAGTCTTACTGAGCTATTTTGACAAAATGTTAGAAGATATTTCAGTGGAATCTGAGCAAGCTTGGGTTGCTCATTTGGAGTTTTTATACAAAATGGAGAAAATTTGTCATCAATCCTTTATCAGTAGCCAGTTCCAACATAATGAAATTTAATGAAATCATAATGAAATTTAAGCTATCTTTCTATGAGAGAAAGGGATTTCAGATCTGCAAATTTCCTTTTTAGTTCAGCTGACTTCTGTTGCAAAACTTTCTTGACGAAGGAAAGGGTGTGTTGATTTACATTCTGGCACAAGTTCCTTCAACTGGGTAACTAATCCAGAATGTTTTCCAGTCATTGCAGCTGTGCCATCAGAATATAATCCTACACGAAATCCTAACTCCAGACACGTTTATGGACAGTGTAATCCTTTATAGTTTTATACAGTTCACAGTTGTGTTTATTGGCCATGAAGCTGAGAAAATAAAAGAACCACTTCTTCCCATTACGGTCATGGTTAAATCACACCTATACTAAACGAGGCGACCACATCAACAGTTTTTGTGTATTCTTCTGGTTTCTGTGTAAAACACATTGCTAATTTCATTTTTTTCTCTGAGTGAGCCTTCCATCTCGTCAGCCAGTTCTCCAATATGTCAAACCATAGTTGCACGGGACAACGTCTCCAATATGTCAAACCATAGTTGCACGGGACAACGGCATTTGAGCCACATCCTTTGCCACAGTATCAATCAACATTTCTCCATCAATGTCTCTGATACAGCCTTGCAATCGTGTTTCAGCAGCTGTATATATATGCTTGGTCTTAGTAACTTCAAATACTATTTTCTAAGAAGCCCACAAAGCTGCTTGTGTGAGAAATAGTTAACATCTGCTTCTGTCAAGTTTTTAACGTATTATTCTCTTTCAAAGAATTCTTTTGAGGGGCGCCTGGGTGACTCAGTCGGTTGAGCATCCGACTTCAGCTCAGGTCACGATCTCATGGTTCATGGGTTCAAGCCCCGTGTCAGGCTCTGTGCTGACAGTTCAGAGCCTGGAGCTTGCTTCCGATTCTGTGTCTCCCTCTCTCTCTCTCTGTCCCTCTCCCCCTCATGCTCTGTCTCTTTCTCTCAAAAATAAACATTAAAAAACAAAAGAATTCTTTCGATTTTTTACTTATTTCTTATATTTGGTACGCCAAAGCCAGTTAAGTTTTTTTTTAAAGCCACTTAAGTTTTGATGGTTTCATCGCTTCCGTATTTGATACATTTCTACAGATAAGATGCGGGAGTTTTAGCACCTCATCGTCAATTATGGCTACAAATTGAACTCCGTACATGAGGGATCATACTCCTGAGTAAAACTAATATGAGCTTTTTGCTCTTCATTTCTTCTGTGTCACCTCCGGTGTTATCATTTGCTTTACTACTATCACCATATTTTAAAACGTGTCTTTTCTTCAAAAAGAAGTTGCTTCCTAAATTAGGGTTACAAAGTAAATGATATGAAGTTTGCTTCCTTACTTTAGCTATTGGATTAAACTACACACACACACACACACACACACGACATTAAAAAAAAAAAACACAGCTGGTTTGGGGGTGTCTGGCTGGCTCAGTTGGTTAAGTGTCCGACTCTTGATTTTGGCTCAGGTCATGACCTCATAGTTCATGGGAGCAAGCCCCGTGTTTGGTTCTGCCACTGACAGTGCAGAGCCTGCTTGGGATTCTCTCTCTCCCTTTCTCTCTGCCCCTCCTCCGTTCGTGCTGGCTCTCTCCCTCTCTCTCTCTCAAAATAAATTAACATTAAAAAAGTAAAATAACAGCTGGCTTGATTAGAAATGGAACTTATAATAATGTTATAAAAATTAAGAAATGTTTTCAGTTATTTATATGTACTTACTTTTGGGTTAGAGATCACTAACCGTAAAATAAAATGTTGAAAAGCGGTCCTAACATCCATGATAGCATGCAATCTTCACCATGTGTGACCCACCACTCAATTTCAAACACACCCTAACCGGTTTATACCTTATTTAATAGATGATACACCAATGCTGAGTTGGTATGAAGTTTCTAAGTGCTTACTCTCAATTTCTGTACTTATCCCGTGTGACCCAGTAACAGTTTGTGGATTGACTGGTCCCTGAACCATCTTATGAATAGTACTGCTCTGAAATCCAGGCCCAGAGCAGGGCCCTTTTTGCCTGGGTATAAGTGGTATACGCTCCTGTATTATAAACTTTCATCTGTAGCTGCCTGGCGGAGGTATTTATATGGCTAATGATAATAGTAAACTATCATTAAACTATCATTCTAACTACCTAGTCCTGGGAAGTTAACACGTGCCAGAAATATGACAATGAGTAAGAAAGGGGTTTTTAGCCTCTCTGCCCTTAACTTAAATTCTAGTGAGGGAAAAGCTATGTAATTCTCACAACATCTCTTTGAAAACTCTATCTCCACTTTACATGTGTGGAAATTGAAGCTTATAGAGGTTAACAAATACGTTCAAGGTTTCAGAGCTAACAAATGATCCATCAGGGACTCAAAACGTGGTCTCACTGACCCCCAAACCATGTTGAGTAAGACCTGCGGTGTTGTTTGCCTGGACTCCTGCAGTAGCTCTCATGTCTTCAGTGTCTCCCTCCCCTCTGCTTCCCATGGCTGAAAAGTGTTTTATTCCTAAAACAGGAGTCATAGTAGATTATCTCCCTTAGTAAACCCATACTTCATAAAGTGGAGCATTATCTGAAGATGAGCTCTTACCAAGCAGTCATTGTGATCTGGTAACATTTTCTATGGAAGTCAACCATAGAAACTGATAGCAGCAAGCCTGACATAGGGCTTGAACTCATGAACCACGCGATCATGACCTGAGCGGAATTCGGATGCTCAAACAACTGAGCCACCCAAGTGCCCCAACCATAACGATCTTCTTTAAGAACAACAACGAAAACAGTTCATCTGGGCCGGAATCCATTTCACTTGAGACGTCAACTCATAAAGAGTTGGGAAACATGTGGCACATCAGAAATTAAGTCACACAAGAATATCAACATCATTACTTTTCTTGCTGAGGTGTGGTCATCATGCATGATCAAATTATACTAGCTTTGTTTCAGCCACATCACTTTGTACTCTGATCACAATTTTATCTTTTTAATTATTACTGAATGAAGCATTAAGGATTAAGCTATGATATAATGTAGTAGAGATTGGCCAGTTCACCATGCTGTTTCCATCTCCCTCCTGAGTCCAGGAGGTGCTTTTTTGGGGGAGGTGAGGCCATGTGGCTGAGTTCTGGCCAACAGGAAGCAGGGGAAGGGGAAGGGGAAGGGAAAGGGGAAGACCATTTCTAAGTATAGCCTTTAAAACCTTTCTCTTCCTGCTCCCCTCTGCTGGCCAGACACAGGATTCAGTAGAGGACTCCGGATGCAAGAAACTGGGGTCCTCAAATGACAGTGTGGAGGAGAATCCAACCCCTCCCCAGCCCACACTGGACAGTCCTATGACATGACTACAAATTAAACGTATATCGTAGTAAACCACCGATTCTCTTGGGTAAGGGTAGTAACTGATACACACAAATAATAAGTACAGGAATAAAATGAATGGGCACATTAAATATATGAAATGTGCACTTTCTAATGAAATCTATCTGTGGCAAAACCCAGAAAGGTTCTATACTCTAAAGAGTCCTGGATTTTCTAATAACAACTCAGCGGACTTTCCTGTTTGGATTTAATCGGGCTCGGGTAACAGAGCTATAAATTTATGTGGCTAAATATTTAGCAGTGTTGACAAAACTAAGTTTCTGGTAATTGATGGTGCATCTGGAATTAAACATTGTTTTTTCCTTCCCCTGTAGTTCCGTGTTCACAATCTGGTAGATGATATACCCTAGTTTAAAGTAGTCATAAGTTGTTCCCATTTAACCAGTGTTTTAGTTATTTATTTTATCTGTGACTATGTTGGGTCCCTAAAATTGTTTGGGCTCAGGGCATCTCCATAAAATAGTGTTTAATTCTACGGTTTCACTAATGTGGCTTTACATTTCATTACTTTTGGTCCTTTAAAACTTTTCTTTGTTTTTTAAAAAATAAAAACATAAATAAATAAATAAATAAATAAATAAATAAATAAAAGCTTTGCTTTTTGTTATCAGCATGATTTTATTTGTGAGCAACTAGACCAACTCTCAACACATGCAGAATTAAATAAAATCACATCTATGTCCTAGGAGAGCCAAAGAAATGCATTATAATTTTAGTTGAGTTACAGATTTCCAATAATAGAGGGAAGAACTAGATAATGATATGACACTCGATCTTTTGAAAGTTATGGAACTCTGTTATGACCACTATTAAGTCTCCCTGTGATGGATTAGGATTAAATAAAGTCATCAAGTCCTGTGACCTGGATGGAAGCTTTCTCAGGGCAATAGGACACCTCAGTGCCGTAGGGCAAAGCATCAACTATGACTCAGGCTGACACAGTATTTCCTCGTTGGAAAGATTTATAATGCAATATAGAAATGATGAAGTAAACTCCAGATTATTCATACTTTTTGCTAAATTTAGGATAATCCATGTATATTTGGTATTTTGGATACTGGGAATACTTAAGAATTTGGTAAATTAAGGTGTCTGACGAGTTGTGATTCCAATTTAGAAAAACTTAATTGGGTTAGTTGACTTAGACCTCAGAGAAAAAAAGATAATTTTTCTTGGATTATAAGCAGTAATTGGATAATTAAAAGAAGCTAATTTTAACTATTTTTAGAAATTTAATTTAGGAAATGTAAAAATTATGTGTCTAATAATGTTTATTTGATAACCAATTAAAGCACAAAAATTAAACAGATTAACATTATAAGTGCAATTTTAAGGTTATTAAGTTGTAAACCTCTATTACAAGTGATTCTATTACACTCTCTTCTAGATTTGTAAGTGCAATAATAAGATTTGTAAGTTGAAATCTTGGGTACAAATCTTTTTAAATTATAATTTAAAATAGAAATAAAAAAAAGAAAAGACCTTGAACAATCTTTTTAGGGCATGAAAGTCACCTTTGAGAACACCATAAAAATCCCATGATTATTATTTTTCTTTTTTTCTATTGCGCTGAAGATACCCTTGGCACCAATATCATCTTTTTCTTCCCCTAGTATTAAATATTCTGTATCTTAAAAAATACTATGCATTTTCTCCCTTTTTTATTTTCATGCTGGTTAGTCAACACACAGTGTTATATTATTTTCAAATGTACAATACAGTGATTCAATAATTCTGTACATCACCTGGCGCTTATCGTGACAAGTGTACCCCTTAATCCCCATCACCGATTTACTAACCCGCTCCCCCACCCACCTCCCCTCTTCAGTTTGTTCTCTATAGTTAAGAATCTGTTTCTCGATTCTCTTTCTCTACCTCTCTTTTCCCCTTTGCTCATTTGTTTTGTTTCTTAAATTCCGAATATGAGTGAGATCATGGCATTTGTCTTTCTCTGACCGACTTACTTTGTTTAGCATTATACTCTGTAGCTCCATCCATGTTGTTGCAGGTGGCAAGATTTCTTTCATTTTGTGGCTGAATAATATTTCATTGTATATGGAATACACCACATCTCTTTATCCATTCATCAATTAATGGTCACTTGGGCTGCTTCCATATCTTGCCTAATTGTAAATAATGCTGCTAGAAACATAGGGGCGCATGTATCCCTTTGAATTACTGTCGTTGTATTCTTTGGGTAAATACCCAGTAGTGCAATTGCTGGATCATGAGGTAGTTCTATTTTTGAGTGTTTGAGGAACCTCAGGGGGCACCTGGGTGGTCCAGTTGGTTAAGCGTCCAACTTCAGCTCAGTTCATGATCTCACAGTTCACAGGTTCCAGCCCCAAAATACTATGAATTTTTAAATAAGATGCAAAGGTGATCATCTTTAAGCAGTAAGTTGTAAAATGTTTTGTAAATTGAAAATTTAAAAATCTTTCATGTGGTCATTTACTGGTATTATGGACATTTGTCTATACACATTCAGAAGCCACCCTCTCATACCAAAAAGGTAAAGGCGGTAGTAAGGACCCATAGTAAAGCTGCACAGAATTCACTCTTCAGCATGGGTGGGGCAGAAGAATAATACACAGGTGGATACATGATTCTTTTTAACCTTGGGATCTGTGAGCTTGCTTTGTCTTTGAGACAATGGTTTCGGATATCGTCTATAAACTTCTTTTGGAGGTGACAGATGACAGTCTTCCTAATTTGAGCATCCTTGACATCAAAATGCCTGATAGAACGTTCCCAGTCAGTCCATCTGGACCGCGAAGCCCAAATAGTGCTCTGCAAGCTCTTGTGTTTCCTTAGAGACAACACGGGGACAGTCTAGGGCTCCCCCCATTCAGCCCGAGCAGCTTCGCTCCTAATGTCTTTTCTTCACTGGGCTTCTAGTTGGATTGAGAGAGCAGCTTCCATAGCTTTGCAGGTTGTGAAGACCGCTGGGCCACAGAGTGCTTTTTCCAGAAGCAGTGGCAGCACGCTCTGTGAGTACACATTATCCTAAAGATGGCAAGGCCCAGTGGGAAAATTATTAATTGCACGATGAGATGGTTGAGGGACCGTTAGTGTTCTGTTTTTCTAAAATGTAAAGAGCTTCACAAACACCAACTAGTTTACTAGCCCTTGAACGAAACTGTGGGGCAACCACCTTGCTTTTAAATTCCTTTATTTGGAAATAGGATCATTCCTGTTTGCTTGCGTGATTTAAGACGCTCCCATGCTTCTATTCAGAAAACTCTCTCATTTTTTTTGGCACTGAGGATGCAGTCTACCACTGTGAATCTGTGGGTTAGTCAAGGCCACAGATGTGGCAGAACAGGTCTTTTTATGCTTTCTTTCCTAGAGCTCAACTACCCCTGAGGTTAAAGGAACACAAGGGAGATTTTTAAAATTTAACTTAAGACTGGGAAGGAGGCAAACTTGTAGCATAATAAGACCCTGGCAAAATGCTAGCAGGAGGGTTTGTGTTTACTTATGTTTATCTATAGTACAAAAGTTCTGATGAGTTTTGAGATGCTTTATTCTGTGGCCCTGCCATCAAGACTACCATATGTGAAGCCTGAAATGGATATGAATGACCAATGGCTCAAGCCAGAAGTTGGATATAAAGGGAGGCAAGGCAAGGAGTGGAACAGAAAGGGTTAAACTTGATGAAGGGAATGTGCTTGGGGGTTATAAGACATAAGGGAGAGGGTCATAGGGCACCATGTGGCAATCTAAATCATGCAATGTATCCAGGCCTCTAGGACCATAGCCCCGTTCTTGTGGCTAAGAATCCCCAGCATCTCCTCCTCCCTAATTGGAACATAAGTTTTGGCAAGCAACAGAGTGAACATTCTTCAGGATTCCAAGTGTGTGCTTGAGTTACTGATTAACAGTAAAATGGTATTTTGGGAGAGATTTGAACCATTATCTTAAGATTTAGCAAGATGTAGGCATGATTTCCCTCTCTGAGCTAGATCATACTTCCTTTTTGAAAAGTCACAATGACATGGCAGTCCAGAAACACTAAGAGTTCAGCTAAAAGGATTTTACAGTCTCGTATTCTCCCCCTTGAGATTCAAGGCCAAGCAATATTCAGATTTTAGCCCTACTGTTTGCTGGCCTGGCCTGAAAATGGACTTTTCACTTGTCTGAATAGATCTGGGCCTCAAGCTGGCACTACCTTCTAGAGCAGCAAACTCCAAAGAACTTTCTGTAATGATGGAAATTTTCCGTATTTGCACTATCCAATATGGTAGCCACCAGTGACTAACACAACCGAGAAGCTGAATTTTTTATTTTGTTTAACCAATTTAAATGTGAATGGCCTCATGAGGCTAGTGGCTAATATCTAGAGTATTGGCAGTAGACAAGATGGGGAGTACTCACACATTGCAGATGAGCCTAGTGGGCCTGCTGGGCTACAGTTCTCAAGGGGGAGGGAGTTTGACCCATTTCATTATTTTCTTGCAGGGAGTAAATTACAGACCTTTGGTGACAGTCACTGGTAATTTTCCTATCTCATTTGAGACACTGAAGGGCAAGTTTCAACATATTTCTAATAGAATTGTAAAACAGCAAGCAGGAAGAATCTCTAACTAAGAAGACTTTGAACAATAGGAGCCTGTCTCTGGGAAGGAGCCTCCAGGGGACACAATGCTTTTCTTAAGGACCAGGACCAATAGTCCAGTCTCTTAATTCTACCTGCTTCCAATGAGAAGGAAAAATTGTCACCTGGTGATGTCAGATGTCCCAGAACCTATATGAGGGAATTTCCTGAGGTCCTTTATCAAAAGCTCCCTTCCTTGTAGTGATAGGTACCTGGTACTGGAGAAAATGATAATTTTCTCTGGCCAGTAGACCACTACATTAGAGTCCAGTTATTAGTATAGCAGGACTGTGATTTTGAGCACTAATTTACTGGGTATGTCTTATGCACTGGGCATAAGAATTACCTTGAATAATCCTTACAACAGCAAAATAAGTACCATTGTTACCTAGTTCTGTAACCAAGGAAACTGAGGACTAGAAAGGTTAACTAACTTACCCAAGGTCAAAGTGAGTGGCAGAGCATGCAGATAAACCATGTGAGCCTGAACCCATGCTCAAATCACCTGCTAAACACCATCTTCTTGGTATATATGCAGTTGGAGAACATGGCTCTCTGTTCTACTTACTGCTTGCCATCAATCTGCTCACGAACGATTATTTCCTTCCTTTCTTCCTAAGAGGGTAATTGAACCAAATGTGAACCCATACACTCAATATGCAACTGGCCAATAAAAATGGACACCAAATTTTGCAGCGTAGAGAGACAGGCAATTTATTGGTGTGGCTCCACCCAGGAGAACAGGGAGCTTATGCTCCAAAGTCCTGAAGTCTCCGATGGCTTGCAAGTGAGGGTCTTTAAGGGCAAAACTGGGGGCTGGGGTTTCCTGAGAAGATGGACACCACTGATTGGAGATTACGAGGCCATGTTAGCAGATATTACTTAAAAACTTCTAGTGCCACTTAGCCTGGTCCTGCCCCAGAGGTCTCTTCTATCTCAAGAGATTCAGAATATGAAAAAATATCTTCATTTTTTATGTTAGAGATTTCATTAAGTCTTTAGGGTAGTGCTGATTAACTACTTATAAGCCAGTGGGGTTATACCGCTACCTGTTCCTTTGAATGATAAGCAAGCATTCCCTTCTCTTGAGCCTAGGCCTCCATCTTCCTTGGCTGGTCCAGCCCTGCCTGGAGGTGATACAACCTCTAATGTTCATTCTTTCATCTGAACTGACAAAATGGACTCCAGCTTCAAGAGTCATGGGAAACGGAGCATACAGCTCTGAAGAGTAAGAACAAGGCAATACTCAGGATTCAGTCCTAGAACGTCTGCCCCCTTTAGACCCATGTTTCCTACAGTTGGCCACACTTGCTCAGCTTGCATGCCTGTGTCACCTTGCTTCCCTGACCCTGAAGAAAGCCTCCATTCACTCGGTGAGCACTGGCACTGAAGCGATAGTGGGAGGCTGCTGTCTGCACCCAAATTCTTCTCCTTGGCATTCTCGGTGGCACCTCACTCTGTCAAAGCCCACGTGGCCTTAACATGCATCTGGGTGTCTTGATAGCAAACGGATTTTTGCAAACAAATATATGAACATCCTTGTGTTCGCTTTCATTAGCTCTTTCATTAGCCAGTCACAGCAAGTTGCACAATGGTTGCGGCTAGTTAAAAAATAAGGCTGTTGTTTTTTTTCTCTTTGAGGCTATTATCTATGTCCCCTGACTGTGGCTTGTTGGGGAGGGTGTTGTAGAAAAACAGTGACCTCCAAGTCAGGCGGATCTGGCTCTGAATTCCAGTTTTATCATTTACGCATTCAAAAACATCCGTTAATCCTCTGCTGTGTGCCAGGGTTTAAGAGCTGGGATAAAGCTGTGAAGAAAACAAAGAGTCCTGCCCTCACAGAGCTTACACTCAAGAGGAATGAGATAAACGTTCAATAAGATAGATGAGGGGAACAAATAGTGTGTCAGCTGGTGAGAAGTGCTGAGGACAAATAGAGCAGGGACGGGGGTCGAAAGGGTCAAAGCAGCTAGCCAGCAAAGACCGAGCTGAGGGAGTGTCATTTGCGTCAAGACCGGAAGGAGGCGAGGGAATGGATGTGTATGCATTAGTCGCGTGATGTCTGGTAAAAGTCACCTCAGTTTCTCCACCTTAATTTAGTCAACTCTGAAATGGGAACAAAAGCCATGTTGCTGACGTGTTCTGAAGGCCTGGCCCCAGTTGTGAAGGGTCTGGCCCAGGCACACACAGGGCCATGAGCGACCAGAGCTATTATTACCGCGTTCATCACCAGCACCCACACTGCAGCAGCAGCAGCAAGAGCCCTGCCATTATAAACAGCTGCTTGCTGGAACTGGAGATCCTTTATTTACACATCTATTATCCCTAAATGACCTGCTAAGAAAATGCAGGTAATCATTTAATTCTGAAGACTGAATGAAATGCTCTAGCCTTGGAAGAGGGACATATGGTTTAAATATCTCTAGCAGTCAGTCTTGGCAGGAAACACAGGCGCCCTCAAATGGGGGTAACTGGAGGAGAGTTTACAGAGAGGAATATTTAAAAAAAGGTTTTTTTTAAGTGTTTTTATTTATTTTTTGAGGGAGAGACAGACAGAACACAAGTGGGGGAGGAGCAGAGGGAGAGGGAGACAAAGAATCTGAAGCCGGCTCCGGGCTCTGAGCTGTCAGCACAGAGCCCAATGCGGAGCTTGAACTCGTCAACTGCGAGACCGTGACTGGAGCCGAAGTCGGACGCTTAACCGAATGAGCCACCCAGGCGCCCCTGGAGAGGAATATTTAAAAGATGGGCAGTGTGTAGGGAAACCACAGGAGTACTGTAGTGCCCCAGAACAAGACCCAGGCTTGAAGGGAGGAGGAGAATGGTTGATTAGCAGAAGCCAGAGACAGGGAGAGCCCCGTGGAAAAGGGTGCTAGGCAGGAGCTGTGGCTTTACAGCTTCCTGGCTTTCCGTGCAGGGATACAGCCAGCCTGCAGTGACCCCACAAGGAGGGGGCAAGGGTGTGAAGATGCCAATGTCACTCTCCTTCTTTCCTCACTTTTCCCATCAGGGCCCCCATTGGCCAAACCCAACTGGCAATCTGAGAGTGAGAGAGACAGGGGAGCAGTGCACGGGGCCGGCCTCTTGGGAAACAGGGCAGGTGGACAAGGGTGAAAGGGATCAAGGGGACCACAGAAGATACTAGAATAATACTGAAGGGCAAACTAAATGTAATGCCCTGGTTCCCCTGACAGTCACCCCTGTCAGACTGAGGGAAAGCATCCTGAGTTCTTTCCTCCCTTTAGTCACGTTTGTTGCTTTTCTCTGGGTTCACCTCTGCCCTTATAAAGTCTGAGATTTGGTTAGGAGTTTTGAAAGAAAACCAGCTTACAAAAAACAAAGTGGCCCAGGTGTGTGTAAAGCTGGAGATGGCTAACCCAGCCAGTCTCTACCCCGGGTAGCACACTGCTGACGAGGACAAAACTCTTAGCTTGTCACTCACCAGCAGGAAAAACAGGCAAGAGTAGAGGGGTTCCTGACCAAGAGCACAGCAGATTCACCATTTTGTTTTTTTTAATGACATTTAAGCTGTGATGTGAAGTAGAAAAGAGCCAGATACGAAGTCATATCAACAATACAATCCCAACCATGTAAAAAATATGTATATGCATGGAAATAAGACTAAAAAAACCCCAAACTATTTATAATGATTATTTATAGACTATAGATTATGATTTTTCTCTTAAGCATTTTCTGTGTTTTTTCCACATTTCATCAATGAATATGTATTCATTCCTTCTTAAAGATTATTATTTTTTTTTAAGTTAAGTTATTTTTGAGAGAGAGAGTGTGTGAGCTGGGGAGGGACAGAGGGAAAGGGAGAGAGAGAGAATCCCAAGCAGGCTCCACATCACCAGCGCAGAGCCCGACGTGGGGCTCAATCTCACAAACCATGAGATCGTGAGTTGAGCTGAGATCAAGAGTCGGACGCTCAACCTACTGAGCCACCCAGGTGTCCCAATATGTATTCCTTTTAAAATAAAAATGAAACCCATAAAAGTTTTTTGTTTTTTGTTTTTTTTCCATTTTGTTTGTTTTCTTTTTAAAATTTTTTTAATGTTTATTTATATTTGAGAGGCAGAGAGAGATCAAGTGCAAGCAGGGGAGGGACAGAGAGAGAGGGAGGCATAGAATCCCAAGCAGGCTCCAGGCTCTGAGCTGTCAGCACAGAGCCTGAGGATCATGACCTGAGCTGAAGTCAGATGTCTATCTGACTGAGCCACCCAGGCGCCCCTGTTTGTTCGTTTGTTTTTAGAGAAAAAAAGAGTTCGAGCAGGGGAGGGGAAGGGGGAGAAAGAGAGAGAATCTTTAAGTAGGCTCCACACTCAGTGTGGAGCTATATGCAGGGCTGGATCCCACAAGCCTGGGATCATGACCTGAGCCAAAATCAAGAGTCCGATGCTCAACTGACTGAGCCACCCAGGTGTCCCTAAAAGTTATTATTATTTTTAATAAAGGGAGTATTACTTGTTTTCTATAATTCACATCTCTGCTTAAAACTATAAGAATGGTTACAGCTTTCATTTATGGAAAACTTTAATCCAGCGTCATTTAAAAAAGACTCATTTTGATTATTTTGCTGCTTTTAAGAAAATGATCTTACGGATGATTTCTAAAAAGAGCATGCTAAGCAATTTAAATGGTATTTCCTCTATACTAGTTTCACCTTTTTCTAAAATCTTTTTTAAAGTTTATTTATTTATTTTTTTTTAGTAATCTCTAGACCCAACATGGGGCTCGAACTCCTAGCTCCAAGAACAGTTACATGCTCTTCAGACTGAGCCAGCCAGGTACTCTATACTAGTTAGATCTTGACTCATGCTTGTATGTAATACTAAAGATATGCTTTGAGAGCTTCGATCCATGTATGTCAAATTCATCCTTATCGGCTACCAAAATTCTCAGACCGGAAATACATCATTGTGAAACATTAAATCTAATCTACTGAATTAATAATCATTTTCTTACATTGGATTAACCACAAAGTGGATCCGGAGAGAATGGTATGTCACTTTTTTCTTCACTTCACACTAAGATCAAATCTGTACAGCTCAACAAACCCTCTCTGAGCACACGGCAGGTATGCCTGGCCCTGGATTAGGTGCTGGATATACACAAGAGAATAAGACAAGTCCCCTGCCCTTAAAGAGACATAGCAGTTGAGACAGCCACTGAGAGGATTTCAGTCCTGTATGGTAACTGCAAATAAAGCTACCTGTGCAAGGGAATATGGTCAGTAATATAATAATAATGTTGTATGGTGACAGATGGTGACTACACTTGTCATAGTGACCATAGCATAATGTATGGAATGTCAAATCACTATGTTGTACACCTGAAACTAATACAACATTGTATATCAACTATACTTCAATAAAAATAAATAAAACAAATTAAAAAAAGAAAAAAAAATGCTAGCTGCAAAGGGCTAGGATAGCTCAGTCAAGAAGCTTGAAGAATGAGCTACTCAATTTAAAACAAAAAATAAAAACCACGGGAACCTGGCTGGCCTAGTCAGTGGAGTGTGCGACTCTTGATTTTGGGGTCATGAGTTCGAGCCTCATGTTGGGTGCAGAGGTTTAAAAAACTAAAATCTTGGCACAAAAACAGACACATAGACCAATGGAATAGAATAGAAACCCCAGCACTAGACCCACAAACGTATGGCCAACTCATCTTTGACAAAGCAGGAAAGAACATCCAATGGAAAAAAGACAGCCTCTTTAACAAATGGTGCTGGGAGAACTGGACAGCAACATGCAGAAGGTTGAAACTAGACCACTTTCTCACACCATTCACAAAAATAAACTCAAAATGGATAAAGGACCTGAATGTGAGACAGGAAACCATCAAAACCTTAGAGGAGAAAGCAGGAAAAGACCTCTCTGACCTCAGCCGTAGCAATCTCTTACTCGACACATCCCCAAAGGCAAGGGAATTAAAAGCAAAAGTGAATTACTGGGACCTTATGAAGATAAAAAGCTTCTGCACAGCAAAGGAAACAACCAACAAAACGAAAAGGCAACCAACGGAATGGGAAAAGATATTCGCAAATGACATATCGGACAAAGGGCTAGTATCCAAAATCTATAAAGAGCTCACCAAACTCCACACCCGAAAAACAAATAACCCAGTGAAGAAATGGGCAGAAAACATGAATAGACACTTCTCTAAAGAAGACATCCGGATGGCCAACAGGCACATGAAAAGATGTTCAGCGTCGCTCCTCATCAGGGAAATACAGATCAAAACCACACTCAGGTATCACCTCACGCCAGTCAGAGTGGCCAAAATGAACAAATCAGGAGACTATAGATGCTGGAGAGGATGTGGAGAAACGGGAACCCTCTTGCACTGTTGGTGGGAATGCAAATTGGTGCAGCCGCTCTGGAAAGCAGTGTGGAGGTTCCTCAGAAAATTAAAAATAGACCTACCCTATGACCCAGCAATAGCACTGCTAGGAATTTATCCAAGGGACACAGGAGTACTGATGCATAGGGCCACTTGTACCCCAATGTTCATAGCAGCACTCTCAACAATAGCCAAATTATGGAAAGAGCCTAAATGTCCATCAACTGATGAATTGATAAAAAAATTGTGGTTTATATACACGATGGAATATTACGTGGCAATGAGAAAAATGAAATATGGCCTTTTGTAGCAACGTGGATGGAACTGGAGAGTGTGATGCTAAGTGAAATAAGCCATACAGAGAAAGACAGATACCATATGGTTTCACTCTTATGTGGATCCTGAGAAACTTAACAGGAACCCATGGGGGAGGGGAAGGAAAAAAAAAAAAAAAACAGGTTAGAGTGGGAGAGGGCCAAAGCATAAGAGACTGTTAAAAACTGAGAACAAACTGAGGGTTGATGGGGGGTGGGAGGGAGGAGAGGGTGGGTGATGGGTATTGAGGAGGGCACCTTTTGGGATGAGCACTGGGTGTTGTATGGAAACCAATTTGTCAGTAAATTTCATATATAAAAAATTAAAAAAAAAAAAAACAACTAAAATCTTTAGGAGCACCTGGGTGGCTCCGTCAGTTAAGCATCTGACTCCTGATATCAGCTTAGGTCATGATCTCATGGTTCGTGAGGTCAAGCCCCACGTTGAGCCCTGTGTCAGGCTCCACACTGCTAGTATGGAAACTGCTCGGGCTTCTCTTTCTCCGTCTCTCTCGGCCCCTCCTCCATGCATTCTTGCTAGCACGTGCCCTCTTTTTCTCTCTCTCAAAATAAATAAACTTAAAAAAATAAATAAATAAAATCTTTGAAACAAAAACCAAAAACAAAACAAAAACTTAACTTGCTACCGAGCTGACCGACTCTTTGGTAACTGTAACTCTTTGTTTTTGGATTTTTACTGAGCTGATCAGGATGGAAGCCAGTGTGACCAGGCTTGTGGCAGTGAGTGACATCTCAACAGGCTTGATCCTGCTCAGCTGCCCGCAGTCCCGTCACCCTCTTGAAGATGGGGACAGCCACACACATCACATGGGCCATCGGCGATGGCTCATTGAGGCCAGCTGCCTCCTTCAAGACAACACCTCTTCTGCGGAGCTGTGCCCTGCCAGCTTCGGGGGACCACCTTCTTGCGAGTTGTCAAGAAGTCCCAAGTCGCCTTTGGTAGCGGAATGTGGAAGGCAGACAGCAAAGAGTAAAACAATCCCAGCAAGTGTGGGTTTCGTTTTGGAAAACGTGGAATGCTCTGGATGGTGAACAGGTTCACTCAAAGTGACGAGCAAGAGCTGGTGCATGGGGCGGAGGTGGACGTGGTACTCAGGTGGGACCTACTGGTGGAGCCGCCTGGCAGATGGTGGCGGGGTCTGTTCTGTTTGGTTGGTGCCTGTGTTATATCAGCTATTAGGTGTTTTGACCATCTTCCCTGCAGGGAAGAGTGTGTGTGTGCCCTAAATAACTGTGTCGGGGGACAGAGACCTTTTTCCTTGTTCTCTTAAAACTGTTAATGTTTCGGCATGGAGGTACAAATTCTTTTTTTTTTTTTTTTTTACTTTTAATGTTTATTTATTTTTGAGAGAAAGAGAGAGACAAGAGTGTGAGCAGGGGAGGGGCAGAGAGAGAGGGAGACACAAAATCCCAAGCAGGCTCCAGGATCTGAGCTGTCAGCACAGAGCCCGATACGGGGCTCGAGCCCACGAACCGTGAGATCATGACCTGAGCCGAAGTCGGATACTTAACCGACTGAGCCACCCAGATGCCCCTCAATTCTTACCATAACAGAATGTCATAACTTTTAGCTCAGATAGGACTTGCTTTGGGACTTAAATACGACTCAATTTAGATTCGGGATATTGGATTATATTAGAATAGTTCATCAAGTAGCCTTTCTTTTTTCAAATAGTCTCCTAGAAAATTTTAATGATCTTTTTCGGGTCCTTGTAACCAAACTTTAATCTTTCCAACACAAACCACTGTCTCTAAACCTGTAAATTCTTTGAAAACTTTAATCTTTCATAATTATATGAAGCTTGTTTTCTTTAAGAGGCCTTTCATTATTGCTTGTAACTAGAGTCCCCTAAATATTTTAAAAGCTTCTTTGTCTGGTAAAATGGAAAGTCAGGACTCAAAGCCATCAAACCTCTGCCAGGCTGCCCAGCTGTCTCGGCCACTCTTTTAGCTGAAATCCTCAAAGCTGAGATCTGGAGGAGGTCTGGAACAACTGGGGCGCAAAGTGCCGTGGTAATCGGCAGATTGGCCACACTCGACTCTGGTTTCATTCCGTCACAATTACTCTGCACTGGCTGTTTCAGCTCAAAGCCAATGTTTCTGTTGACTGTCCACAGACGCAAACCACAGTAATGGCTTTTTCTGCCAATTCTCCACTCCAAGTTAATAAGTGAGAAATTTTAAGACCCCTGGGGTATGTTCTCTATTTAAGAGTGAAAATGACTTTTTAAACGCCACCTCTGCTTTGCTCCCCCTCTTACCCCCCCCCCCACCCCCCCAATTGTTCTCTGCCTGGAATGAAAATTGAGACCACCAGGACTGCAGTACTAGTTAAGATGACAATGTGTTACCGATACGGAACTTCATTAGCAGAAGGGAAAATGTAATTGTAAAGACAGATGCAAAGCATGCCAAGCTTCGAACATGCTTATGCGATAGCTCATGTTTGTAAAAATCATCCAGTGTACTCAGTCGTTTTACATACATAACCGTCTTTAATGCTTGCACCAGTCCTGAGAGGTAGTGGCTGTTCTCTCTACTGGTGAGGAACTGAAGTTGAGCAGTTAAATCCAGCCAAGGGCAGTCACCGTCCCCTTAGACCAGTACCCTCATGTACCAAGGGCGCTGCTCCTGAGGGAGCCGAACCAGCTGCAGCCAAAAGAAAAGTCTGACCACGTGGGTAAACATGGGATGTGGAAAGTACAGTGAAGAGACAGTAGGGTGGCCCGATGGTCTCTGGGAACTCTATCGCACTGAAGCCTGTGTCCTGGCAGCTATGTCCTGGTACACTCCTCCACCAGCACCTTCGCACAGGTTGAGGATGGACACGTGTTCCGTGCCCGGCATCAGTGGGAAGCCAGAGAGGGAGCAGTTATCAGACCTCAGGGAGAGCTGTGGCTGGGGATTAGGGCCTCCTGACAGGTGCTCTGACTTGGGTACTGGCGTTAGGTAGAGAAAAGTAGCTATAGGTGAGCCATGGCTTGGTGCAGAAGAAATAGAAGGAATGAGTAACCTGACTGCTCTCTCCTTGCCATCTGATCTTTTGCTGGTGGTGCTCATTGGCTAAGCCCAACCAGAGGGCACAGGAAGTCAGGTGAAGCCATCTCTAGAAGTCAGCCTCCCAGGGCACAAAACAAGGTGGGGGTGAGTGAAATATGGACCTGGGAACAGGAAGGGAAAAGGGGGAATATATAGGACAGTGGCCAGTTTTAATACAAAGATCATATTATCCTGCCCTCGCGGACTGCATTTCCTGGTGGAGAATTGAAAGAAGCATGCAGGATGTCAGGATTCTCCTGGTTTTCCTCCTTTCTTATCTCCTTATCCCCCTTCCTTATCTCAAACAATTGCCTAGCCAGAAATCGCCAGATGCTTTTGGGGATGGAACACAAAGGTCGATCCAAGTTGCTTATAGTCCAAGAGAAGAAATGACACATTGTGATAATACTGTAGACTGGCATTCAACATCCATCTCATTTTCCTTTAAGTGTGCTTTTCGTAGTACAGAGCCTAGAAAGCTGGGGGAAAAAAAGCGCAAAAACTGCATTTCCCAGATTCTGTTGCCATGAGGTTCTGGATATGATTTAGGTTCAACCACTTATATGCACTTGAGGGAAATTAAGAAAGCAGAAGCAAACTACAAGTCATAACATCTTCTCCTTCTGCTCTCGACAATGGCCACTGAGGTGCTGGTAGGGGGTGTTCAGAGACGAGGTCCAGGGCCCCTGTTCTGTGGGTGCACATTGTGGCCAAGATGATTTGGTTCTGGGGCTGAGACAGTCGCCAGATCACAGGGACTTCCTGATGGCGGTGGTTTCCCAGCTGTGGCAATGGTGAAACGTTTCAAGAGCCAGTGGCTTTTTGATCACAGAGGCGGCTACAGCAGCACACTTCGTGGCTTGGCTGGGCTGGAAGGTTCAATCTAGATTCTGTTTCTTTAATCTTCCCAACAATTTGGCAAGTCATCTAATATCCTGCCAAAAATTTCTTCCTGTTTGAACTACATTCTGTCTTTGCAATTAAGCTTTGAGTACTACAGAAATAAACCTGAATATCTCAAAATGCAAAGTAGGAAGGAGTAAGTGCTACTAGACATATAGATTAGGTACCCTGCAAATCTTGGAGGAACTAGAGGTTGGGTTTATATTACGGAAGATTTGGGGAAAATCCCCTTCGTGGATTCTGAGACCTCTTGACAGTTTCATGTAATGAGTTTTCCTTTTCCACGGAGGCAGATGGGACTAACAGACACTGTGACTATTGTCTGTTGTATTTAAGTAAGCACACAAGTCTGTGTATCCATTCCCAGAGATGGGCTGCAAGTCTGCAATGAGGAAAGAAAAATACTACATTTGCAAACTCCCTGGCAATAGTCTCTTTTAACTCCAGAAATCATACTCGCTTGCTGTTTAAGTTTTTATTCAAAAATTAAAGGGGCACATGGATGACTCAGTCGGTTAAGCATCCGACTTTGGCTCAGGTCATGATCTTACAATCCGTGGGTTCGAGCCCCACATTGGGCTGTGTGCTGACAGCTCAGAGCCTGGAGCCTACTTCTGATTCTGTGTTTCCCCTCTCTCTGTCTCTAAAAAATAAATAAACCTTAAAAAAATTTTAAGGAAAATTGTGTTTATCAGCATTCTTAATAATACTATAGAAATCCAAAGTTTTCCCTGAGAAAAAGAAAAGGGATGAGGACATTTTATTTTCCACCTTGTTTGCTGTTATCTATTGCCACGTGGACAAATTATCCCCAAACTTAGTGACTTAAAATAACAGTTATTAAAAAAAATAACAATTATTTTACATACATCTACATATCATGATTATACTGGTCATAAATTTGGACCAGCTTCAGCTAGGTGATTTTTCTATTTCAAATGACATTGATGGAGGTCACCTGGTAATATTTAGTTGGTGAAATGATTGGTCTAGAAGGTCCAAAATGGCACCTGGTGAGGATGGCTAGAAGGCTGTACTAATGGAGCACCTATACTAGGCATCTGCAACATGGTGGCCTCAGAATAGTCAAGATTCTTACACAGCGGCTTACAGCTCCAAGAGCGGTCTTCTAGTCAATAGGGAGGAAGCTGCAAGGCCTTTTGTGTTCCAGCCTCAGAAGTCACCCACAAAGCTTTTGCCATACTCTGTTGGTCAAAGTAGTCACATACCCACCTAGATTCAAGAAGTGGGGACCTAGATGCAACTTTCAGATGGAATGAGCATCAAAAAAATTGCAGCAATGGGGTGCCTGGGTGGCTCAGTCGGTTAAGCCTCCAACTCTTGATTTGGGCTCAGGTCATGATCTCATGGTTGTGAGATCAAGCCCTATGTCAGGTTCAGCACCGGGCATGGAGTCTGCTTAAGATTCTCTCTTCCTCTACCACTTGTGCTCTCTTGAAAAAAATTGCAGCAATGATTTAGAACCATCACACACCCCCTAACTCACTCCCCTTTACCTGTGTCTGTGTCTCTACGAAAAGCCCCTGTTGCTGAGTGAACCATGACTAGAATGGTTTAGACACTTGAAGAATCTCACCTTGAAGTCAAGGACTTGAAGCAACACAGGAATGGGTGGTCCCAGCATTGTGCTTAACAGGGAATGAAGGGTACATTTTTTGGCTAGCTTTGTGATGTCTTGCAACGTCCATTGCACTGAGAGAGGGAGAAACCTCATTTTTTGGTAGTCCTTGGGACAGCGTGTTGTCAACACAGAAACTCGGACACACAAAGTCAAGTGTGGATCCAGTGATGAGTTGAAAGTAATGTTCCTAAGACCAAAACCCAGGTTCTATATGGAGCATCAGCCTCCTGAGAAAGATCAGCTTCATGTCCTCCTGGGTAACTCTGTGGTTTTATTTATTATTTTTAAAATTTTAAATGTTTATTTCTGAGACAGAGAGAGTGAGCATGAGTGGGGGAGGGGCAGAGAGAGAGGGAGACACAGAATCTGAAACAGGCTCCAGTCTCTGAGCTGTCAGCACAGAGCCTGATGCGGGGCTGGAACTCACAGACCGTGAGATCACGACCTGAGCCGAAGTCGGTCACTCAACAAACTGAGCCACCCAGGTGCCCCACTCTGTGGTTGGTTTTAGAGCCCAGCCAGGCTAAGCCTGGTGCTGGGTGCTTTGCTTCTGGGTCAGAAAAAAGGGGGTCATCCGACAAGTTGTTGATCCTTAATTGTCAACACCACTGAACATATATTTGTGGAGTAGATACTTTGTGCCAGGCATCGTTGGACCCAGGGCACATGTAGAGAATGAGATATTGTCTTTGCCTTGAGGAGTAAAAAGAGGAGGAGGCAAAGAATTAAATAAAATAGTGTAATTAAATAAACGTTATCGGGGCACAGAGGAGGCCAGTTTTAAAGCCTTTCTTGAGATGAGCTAAGTTTTTTCAGGTTGAGAAAGTAGAAAGAACCTCTTGGATAGAAGAAATATCTATGAACAGTATAGATGATATTATACTGTATGTTATACACATGGGAAGAGGGTAGTCCTATGAAATTGTAGGTTTTACGGAGGGTAGGGTCAGATGTAAAGCTAAAAAGAGGATTTGGGCTGGCTTGTCAAGGTCTTTGTATTTCAGACTAAGGAGTTTTTAATTTTCCCATAGGAAAAAGTGAAGGATACAAAAGGGTAGAAAATGTGGCAAGACATGAATGCTCTATTAGCTGTTTTTAATCTGGGAAGCCAAAATTTGTCCCCCGACTCAGAGTTTTGTCATCTGTGATATTTTGCGAACCTCTATTGGAGCCAGACTTCAACTGGAAATTTTAGACTTTCTCCTGTATTTCTAACCTTGTGTTTTTGAAAAGTTTAAAATTTTGCATTGCTGCCATGTTCCATCCAGTTAAGATTACCTACCAAAAATAATCTGAAAGGCAAACAGTATATACTTTAGCCAGGTTCCCTGTCATATCCTTTACTATCAAATAAAGAATGGCTAAACAAAACAAGCAAAATTCTTTTTGTTCTAGGCAAAAGAATCAAATGGTCAGCTTTACATGTGTTGATGGATTTTTTTCTTACATGTGGTACAAACCATCTCCAGAGGCCAGTTATTTAAATCACTCTCTGAAACCATGTACATGTTTGTGTGGCCAGCGGTGGGCAGTGTAGGAGGCAGTTGATTCCAGGTGACTCAGTGCATCCAGCATCTGGGGTAGGAATTTCTCTCCACTGATGGCAGACGCGTTGCCCCCATAACAGTTGCTGCCCGTGAACTACCAGCAAATCATTGCATGTGGTGCGTGCTGTATGAGGCAATTATAGATCCTTTTTGAGGTTAGTCAACCCTTAATATGATGCAGGTTGGTTTTTTTTTTAACTCATTCAGCATGGATGGCCTTGAGGATTTGTCCTGCTAGCTTAGAGGTCTTCTAGTTAGTAGTGATGATTCTATCTTGGAGTTTAGATCTTCTCAACGTTGAGCTGAATCACTGCACATTTTGAAATTCTTAAGTGGTTCAACCACACGTGTGGCAAGATGCTTAATGGGAGAGTTTAATTTTCTTTTCCTCATCCCCTTTAAGTGAAACTGCCATGCAAACAATGGACACTATTTTCATGAATATTGTTTCTCTTTCTAGCTGGGGCTATCCCCAAATGCCCTGCATAGATCTTCTTTGTTTGGGGAAGCTCTACCTGCTTGGCCCCTTTTAGTAAGGGAAGAAGTGGGCAAACTGGCACAAGGGCCAAGGGGATTTGAAGGAGAGGAATAGGGGCACCAACCCCCCTCCTTAACGTTAATAAAACATCTCTAATAGATTAAACTGGCCCCAGCTTGAGGCCGCCAAGCAGCAGAGCACTTGACTCTGGGAAGCTTCCCACTGGAGAGAGCAGTTTGGTCTAGGGTTGTTCCCCACCAGGGCCTGAATTGTCCTGTGAGATGGTTCAATCTGTGGCTGAGCCTAGCTGCTCTGTCACAGTTGGTGAGGAAATGACCAAGTTCATGCAAACTGAAAGAGCCCATCCTACTTCATGCATTTATCTCCCTGCTCCCCTCAAAGAAACCATGCCTGGGTTTATCTCGGGTCATCAAAGCAGTGGCTCTGAGTGGAGTGTGGGCTGCCTCTTTATTTGGGGAGGGGGATTGTGTAGCAGCACTCTTATAAACATCCTTATTACTTGTATTCTTAAACATTTCTCCACATGCATTACAGAATGTCCATCACACTAGATCACCTTTTTTTTTTTTGCAGGAACCTTAGCAATAGCCACAGAAAATGTGGCACTCTAGTGTGCCAAGCAGATTTTCTGTGAGGCAACAGGACAAATATTAGGCTAAATAACATCCTGGGGCTTTTGGCTTATGAAGGAACAACTCTGCAGTGATAAAAGTCATTCTTGTAATAGGTGAGGCTTTGAGTTATTAATTTAAATAGTCGAAGAGTATACTCTTTTACACTCTGATGGAGACAGCAAGATGCATTGGTTATAGTAAAAACCTAGCATACTTGAAAACAAACCATGACAAACATTATAGGATTCAAATGAAAAGAAATAAGATTGGAGCCCAGATTATGAAATTCCATGTTCTTGAGGGTGGGAACTTGAACAGGGGGCAAGAGTGGATCCTTCCTAAAATGTTGAATTCTTTGATTCAGGCAGTTGTGCTGATGGTTCTGTCCTCTAAGGGATGTCGATTTTTATCCATTATCCTTCACCTCAGACTAATCAGTGGATTTCCCCCATTGGTGGGCCAAGAGGACTGAAATGGTAATTGGTGAAAAGAATGAGTACTAGGATGGTTACCTCATACATACTCATCACATTCATGGAGATCAAAGGGGCTAACTGGATCTCATATATTTTTCAAATCTTTTTTTTTTTTAATTTTTTTTGAACATTTATTTATTTTTGAGACAGAGAGAGAGCATGAACAGGGGAGGGTCAGAGAAAGAGGGAGACACAGAATCTGAAACAGGCTCCAGGCTCTGAGCTGTTAGCACAGAGCCCGACGCGGGGCTCAAACCCACAGACCGCGAGATCATGACCTGAGCCGAAGTTGGACACTCAACCGACTGAGCCACGCAGGCGCCATTTTTCGAATCTTAATTCTAACTGAGATGCTCAGATCCACTTCTCTTTCTCCATGTAAGTGAAAGAATATCTAATAATAGTAAGCATTAGTGTTTTTTTTAAATTTACTTATTTTTTTGTTTAAAAGTTTTTTAAATGTTTATTAGCAGGGGAAGGGCCGAGAGAGGGGGAGACACAGAATCTGAAGCAGGTTCCAGGCTCCTAGATGTCAGCAGAGAGCCCAATGTGGGGCTCAAACTCACAAACCTCAAGATCATGACCTCAGCAGAAGTCGGACACTTAACCAACTGAGCCACCCAGGTGCCCCATTTATTTACTTATTTTAAGAGAGAGAGAGAGAGACGGAGAGAGAGCGCGTGCACATGTGTGCTAACTGGGCAGGGGCAGAAAGAGAGAGGGAGAGAGAATCCCCATCAGGCTGCACATTCAGCATGGAGCCTGGCACAGGGCTCGATCTCACAACAGTGAGATCGCCACCTGAGCCAATATGAAGAGTTGGACGCTCAACCAACTGTGCCACTCAGGTGTCCAGCACTAGTGTTTGTTTAGCCCTTACTATGTGCCAAGCACTATGCTAAGGACTTTTCAATGACTATCTCATTTAGTACTATGTTAGGCTCTATTTTGTAGATTTTAAAAGGCTCCTAAATGGATTGTTGCCAATATTTTTAAAAGGTGAAATGATGACAAAAAATCTACATGTCTCTTGAATTATAGAAAGGTCTCTACATCTGCAACAGGTTGTTAAAATGCAACTATTTCATTTTTTAAATTTATTTTGTGAGAGAGAGAGAGAGAGAGAGAGAGAGAGAGAGAGAGAGAGAGAATCCCATGCAGGCTCTGAGCTGTCAGCATGGAGCCTGATAAGGGGTTCAATCTCATGAACTGGAAAATCATGACCTGAGCCAAAATCAAGAGTCAGACACTCAACCGACTGAGACAACCAGGTGCTCCAAAATGGAATTATTTCAGATTCACTTTTGGCTAAGGGCCCAAACAATAGGTTCCAAATACTCCTCCATTTTGCAGTGGAACTCCAGACTACTTATGTAGGACTTGCAAAGGAGCTGCCCAATAACTGCACATAAAAATGTGGAAGTGGCCAGAAACCTGGACGTTAAAAGGATTCTTTGAGAGGATGTCAGTGTCCCCCATCTCCTACATGTCCCTCACAGAGAGGTATTGAGAGTGATTTTTTGTCACTTCAAGGCAAGAGAGGTTTCTATGGGAGATTGATGTTTGGGGTGCATAATGGACCATCGTCTGATTCACACATGATGAACATTGAGGGCAATGACCTCACCCAAGTAGTACCTGGAAGTAGGAAGGGGCTATGGTGTAAGAAGTGGCTATATTCCCAGGAGAGAGGGTCCTAGGGGATGGGGGAGGGAAAGCCTGGGAGCTGTTATCTTAGATTCTGCCTTACATGGCCACATGAATTGCTGAAGAGAAAAGACCTTAACAGAGAGATGCTGGAGGTATACAGCCCCATGGCCACTGAGGAATCCCATGTGGCCAGCTGGCAGGTATAGAGCCCATATCTAAAAAGCATAGGCAAAGATCCAAGATGATTGGGGGTGGAGGTGAATCTCTGAAGAGCCCATAAAAGAACCCACAACAGAGCCAGCTTTAAGTGCTATTCAAAGCTAGAAAAAACCAGCATCAGATGGGCGCCATTCAAATAAATTCGTTCCCGACCCCATCTCCTGCTCCCACACTGGATGGGTCAGAGGCTGCCATTGACTTAAGGGCAGAGTGGAGTTTGCAGGTAGAAGACACTGACCTGCCCCCTTTCCATGGCATGCTTGCTGCCTGCTGTAGACCCTTGCTGGGGGAGATGAGGGCCTTTAACCTTAATTTATATGTGAAGGGTTTTGTCTGTCGACTTGTTTTAAATATACTGAATTAGTGGTAGTAAAATCCCAAACAGACACTGTTTTTGATAGAAATGATGGAAGACTTCTGAAGATTGATCAGAAAAATTATGCATCCTGTCCTAGATTTTATCCAAGGTATAGAGAAAAGATAACCCATAAAGCAGGTTTGCAGGGGCAATATTAATAATTTTAAAAGTTGGTTCATTAGCATGGATAAGTCTCCCCCTTTTTACCCAACGGTTACACGTATAATACCCATTTACAGCTAAAGTCTGTAATAGTCTGTTTCTTTCAGGTTGCAAAGAGGAGGTGTGCCGAGATCTCCTTAGCCATTATGGACTTACTCTAACAATACACATGGAATTCAGGAAGATGGTTCATGGAACTATCTGAACAGGCATACAGTCCTTTAGATCTCCAACATTAGAATGTACAACAGCCTCAAGGAACTGAAACCTGGACATTTCCAATTGCTTGAGACACAATGGTAACTCCTGTTGCCCTAGGCATCTTGTCTTACTCTAGAATGGACCATCTTGCTACCCGTCTCTTCTCTGTGGGCATCTTACATTTGATAGGCTCAGCTTGTCACCATTCAGTATGGAGCACCCCATTGAGCAGTTCCACACCACACCATTTCCTATGCACCTGACTGGACTTCCCCTTGCTCAAGAACTAATCATTTGGGGCTGGAGTAGGGAATTCTGTGGCCCAGACATGGCAGATATATGAAGACAGAACTGCTTGTACTCACATCATGAGATGAGGTCTGTGGGCATAGCAAGTATCAAGGTCTGATGGAGTTTTCCACCAAACACAATCTCTCCTTCACCACATTTCCAAAACAATAGTTGGATGGTGAATCAGTTATTCTTTTTGGTACATTGCTTCTTGTTTTTTTTTTTATGTTATTGTATATGTCAGTGTTTATATGCCCAAACTTTTACCAAATACTTATTTTTTATTTTTTTTATTTTTTAAAATTTACATCAAAATTAGTTAGCATATAGTGCAAAAATGATTTCAGAAGTAGATTCCTTAATGCCCCTTACCCATTTAGCCCATCCCCCCTCCCACAACCCCCTCCAGCAACCCTCAGTTTGTTCTCTGTATTTATGAGTCTCTTCTATTTTGTCCCCCTCCCTGTTTTTATATTATTTTTGTTTCCCTTCCCTTATGTTCATCTGTTTTGTCTCTTAAAGTCTTCATATGAGTGAAGTCATATGATTTTTGTCTTTCTCTGACTAATTTCACTTAGCATAATACCCTCTGGTTCCATCCACATGATTGCAAATGGCAAGAGTTCATTCTTTTTGATTGCCAAGTAATATTCCATTGTATATATATACCACATCTTCTTTATCCATTCATCCATCGATGGACATTTGGGCTCTTTCCATACTCTGGCTATTTGTTGATAGTGCTGCTATAAATATGGGGGTGCATGTGTCCCTTCGAAACAGCATACCTGTATCCCATGGATAAATGCCTAGTCGTGCAATTGCTGGGCTGTAGGGTAGTTCTATTTTTAGTTTTTTGAGGAACCTCCATACTGTTTTCCAGAGTGGCTGCACCAGCTTGCATTCCCACTAACAATGCAAAAGAGATCCTCCTTCTCCGCATCCTTGCCAACATCTGTTGTTGCTTGAGTTGTTAATGTTAGCCATTTTGACAGGTGTAAGGTGGTATCTCATTGTGGTTTTGATTTGTATCTCCCTGATGATGAGCGATGTTGAGCATGTTTTCATGTGTCGGTTGGCCATGTGGATGTCTTCCTTGGAGAAGTGTCTATTCATGTCTTTTGCCCATTTCTTCACTGGATTATTTTTTTCTGGGTGTTGAGTTTGATAAGTTCTTTATAGATTTTGGATATTAAGCCTTTATCTGATATGTCGTTTGCAAATATCTTCTCCCATTCCATCAGTTGCCTTTTAGTTTTGCTGATTGTTTCATTCGCTGTGCAGAAGTTTTTTATTTTGATAAGGTCCCAGTAGTTCATTTTTGCTTTTGTTTCCCTTGCCTCCAGAGACGTGTTGAGTAAGAAGTTGCTGCGGCCAAGATCAAAGAAGTTTTTGCCTGCTTTCTCCTCGAGGACTTAGATGGCTTCCTGTCTTACATTGAGGTTTTTCATCCATTTTGAGTTTATTTTTGTGTATGGTGTAAGAAAGTGGTCCAGGTTCATTCTTCTGCATGTCACTGTCCAGTTTTCCCAGCACCACTTGCTGAAAAGACTGTCTTTATTCCATTGGATATTCTTTCCTGCTTTGTCAAAGATTAGTTGGCCATACAGTTGTGGGTCCATTTCTGGGTTCTCTATTCTGTTCCATTGATCTGAGTGTCTGTTTTTGTACCACTACCATACTGTCTTGATGATTACAGCTTTGTAATAAAGCTTGAAGTCTGGGATTGTGATACCTCCTGCTTTGGTTTTCTTTTTCAAGATTGCTTTGGCTTTTTGGGGTCTTTTCTGTCCCATACAAGTTTTAGGATTATTTGTTCTAGCTCTGTGAAGAATGCTGGTGTTATTTCGATAGGTATTGCATTGAATATGTAGATTTACCAAATACTTATTAAACATCAACTTTGGTTTATTTTTTTTAATGTTTCTTTTTTTTCTTTTTGAGAGAGAGAGAGAGAGAGAGAGAGAGAGAGAGACAGAGCACGAGTGGGGGAGGGGCAGAGAGAGAGGGAGACACAGAATCTGAAGCAGGCTCCAGGCTCTGAGCTATCAGCACAGAACCCGATACGGGGCTCAAACCCACGAACTCTGAGATCATGACCTGAGCCAAAGTCAGATGCTTGGCTGACCGAGCCACTCATGTGCCCCAAACATCAACTTTGTATAAGTCATTATTACCCTAGAATTTTTTTGAGATTGTTTTTTATTTTCTCCTCTTTTCTTTTTATAAGATCCTGCAATTTTAAATAAAAAAAAAAAGGGGGGCGCCTGGGTGGCGCAGTCGGTTAAGCGTCCGACTTCAGCCAGGTCACGATCTCGCGGTCCGTGAGTTCGAGCCCCGCGTCGGGCTCTGGGCTGATGGCTCAGAGCCTGGAGCCTGTTTCCGATTCTGTGTCTCCCTCTCTCTCTGCCCCTCCCCCGTTCATGCTCTGTCTCTCTCTGTCCCAAAAATAAATAAACATTGAAAAAAAAAATTTTATAAGATCCTGCTGTCAAAATTGTAACAGTAGGTGCTTTCAATTTTCCTAGTCACACAACTCCAAAAATCTTTTGTTCTGGTGCATTCAGGCCTCAAGTGTGATTCTATTTCTTTTCTGCAACATTTCCTGGACATTTTCTGCTGTAGAACTCTTTATTAGCCTTCATCTTTGACTTGCTGTGTAAAGTTTTTGATAGGAGGGCTAGAATTTTGTTCCAATTGTCATTAGTCACCCTTAGACTCCAATTTTATATTTTATTGTTTGATGGTTGAGTTCTTTTGAATTATTAAAATATTTCCTTTAGTTTTAGCTCTTTGCATTACTCTGGTATCTATCGATTCAGATGGAATTTGACATATTTAGATTCAGAACAGTTATGAATCTTTCTTATTGAAAAGATCCTTCAAATCCTCCCAGGATAATAATTTACAAAATTCTAATTTGAGACCATTCCTAGTGAACTATCTTCCTTTTTTTACATGTAGGTAAATTACATGTATAAGAATATACATGGAATATAAGATGTCCAGTTCTTTACAACAAACATTTGTAGAGGGCCTTGCATATGTCAGGCACTCTTGTTATGTCCTAAGATTCAGTGGCTATGCCTATATCATTGCCCTTCTCAAAAATTTCAATGATGAGCCAGTATCTTAAAAACTATACATCCCATTGGGGCACCTGGGTGGCTCAGTCAGTGAAGCGTCCGACTTCGGCCCAGGTCATGATCTCACAGTTAGTGAGTTTGAGCCCCAGGTCGGGCTCTGTGCTGACAGCCCAGAGCCTGGAGCCTGCTTCGGATTCTGTGTCTCCCTCTCTCTCTGCTCCTCCCCAGCTCATGCTTGCGCTCTGTCTCTGTCAAAAATAAATAAACTTTTAAAAAAAATTAAAAAAAATTATACATCCCAACTGGATATTCAAGAACCAAAAATATGGCTGTAAAAGTCTTTTCTGGATTTTTTTTTTTCCAGCTTTGAGATACAATTAACATATTGTGTAAGTTTAAGATGGTACAACATGATAATTTGATACACCTATGTATTGTGACATGATTACCATAGTAGGGTTAGTTAATATCTCCACCACCTCCCATAATTATTTCTTTTTTGTGGTGAGAACATTTAATACCTACTCTCTTAGCAATTTTTAATTATATAATCCAGTATTGTTAACCATAGATAACGTGCTGCACACTAAACCCTCAGAACTTACTCATAACTGGAAGTTTGCACCTTTGATTGTTACCTTTCCATTTCCCCCACCACCCAGCCCTTGACAATCCCCATTCTACTCTTCCTAGTTCATTTTCTTAGATTTTACACATAAGTGACAATATAGAGTATTTGTCTTACTAATATTGAACTTAGTTCACTTAGCATAATGCCCTCAAGATCCATCCATGTTATCACAAGTGGCAGGATCTCCTACTTTTTCACGGCTGAATAATATTTCTTTATATATATACACACACATTCCATATCCTTATCCATTCATCTCGTGACAAACACTTAGGTTGTTTCCATATCTGGGCTATTATGAGTAATGTTGCAATGACCATGAGAGTCCAGATATCTCTTTGAGATCTTGTTTTCATTTCCTTTGGATATATAGCCAGAAGTGGGATTGTTTGATCATATGGTAGTTCTATTTTCAATTTTTTTGAGGAACCTCCATACTGTTTTCCATGGTGGTCATACCAACTTATATTCCAACAGTACATGAGAGTTTCCTTTTCTCCACATCCTTGTCAACACTTGTTATCTTATCTTTTTGATAAAAGCTATTCTAACAGGTATGAGGTGATATCTCATAGTTGTTTTTGTTTTTTTTTAGTTTATTTATTTTGAGAGAGAGAGCGAGAGAGAGAGACTGAGACTCTGCACTAATAGCTCAGAGCCTGACGTGGGAATTGGTCCCATGAACCCTGAAATCCTGATCTGAGCTGAAACCAAAAGTCGGACGCTTAACCAACTGAACCACGCAGGTGCCCCTCTCATAGTGATTTTAATTTGCATTTTCCTGATGATTAGAGATGTTGAGCATCTTTTATGTACCATTTAGCCACTTATGTGTCTTCTTCAGAAAAATATCCTTTGGGTTCCTCTGCCCATGTTTTAGTCAAGTTTGCTTTTTTACTATTGAGTTTCATGAATTCTTTATGTATTTTGGATATTAACTTATCAGATATAGTTTGCAAATATCGTCTCTCATTCTGTATGTTGCCCTTTCATTTTATTGATTGTTTCTTTAGTTGTTCAAAAGCCTTTTAGTTTTAGGTAGTCTCCCCTACATTTGTATTGGTTGCTTGTGATTTTGGGGTCGTATCCAAAAAAATGTTGCCAAGAACAATGTCAAGGAGATTTTCCCTCCATGTTTCCTTTCAGGAGTTCTAAGGAACTTCTTAGACATAAGGTCTTATGTTTAAGTCTTTAATCTACTTAAAATTTTCTGAGTGGCATAAATATGGAGAACAAACTGAGGGTTGCTGGAGGGGTTGTGGGAGGGGAGATGGGCAAATCATTGTTTCACTATATGCTAACTAATTTGGATGTAAATTTTAAAAAATTAAAAATAAAATTAAAAAATTTTTTTCTGAGTGGTGTAAGAGGTCCAATTTAATTTTTCTGGATGTGGTCACCCAGTTTTCCCAATACCACTTGTTGGAAAGATTATCCCTTCCTTGTGAGGAGTATTCTTGGTTCCCTTGTAAAATATTAGTTGATTACATAGGGGAGAGTTTATTTCTGGGCTCTTCATTCTGTTCCTTTGTGTCTACTCTTATGCCAGTACCTTCCTGTTTTAATTATTACAGCTTTGTAGTATAGTTTGAAATCAGGAGGTGTGGTGCCTCCAGCTTTGTTCTTCTTTCCTAAGATTGCTTTGGCTATTTAAGGTATTCTGCAGTTCAATACAAATTTTAGGATCGTTTTCTCTATTTCTGTGACAAATGCCATTGGAATTTTGATAAGGATTGCATTGAACCCATGGATGGCTTTGGGTATTATGGACATTTTAATAATTTTTCAAACCATAAACATGTAGATCTTTCCATTTGTGTCTTCTCTACCTCACTTATTAATGTCCTTCATCAATGCCTTACAGTTTTCAGTGTATTTCTTTTTCAGATATTTCATTGCTAGTGTATAGAAACATGACTGATTTCTGTATATTGATTTTGTATCCTGGAACTTTACTGAATTTTTAAATTACAATTAGTTCTAATAGTTTTTTTTTGTGTAGTGTTTAGGATTGTCTATATGTAAAATCATATCCTCTGCAAACAGAGACAATTTTACTTCTTCCTAATTTGTATGTCTTTTATTTCTTTTTCTTGGCTAATTGCTTTGGCTAGGACTTCCAGTACTATATTGAATAGGAGTGGTAATAGTAGGCACCCTTGTCTTGTTCCTGATCTTTAAGGAAAGTTTTCAAACCTTTCACTGTTGAGTATGATCTTAGCTGTTGGCTTGTCATAAAGTCCTTTATTAAGGTAGTTTCCTTCTCTACCCAACTGGTTGAGAGTTTTTATCATGAAAGTATGTCACATTTTGTCATACAATTTTCTGCATCTATTGGGATAATATTTTTATCTGTTATTCTATTAATGTAGTGAATTACATTTATTGATTTGCATATGTTTTACTATTCCTGCATCACAGGGATAAAACCCACTTGATCATGGTGCATGATCCTTTTCATATGCTGCTGAATTTGGCTTGCTAATATATTTGAGAATTTCTACATTTATATTTATCAGAGATATTGGTCTGTATTTTCTTGTGGTGTTCTTATCTGGCTTTGGTATCAGGGTAATGCTGCCTTGTAAAATAAGTTTGAGAGAGTTTCTTCCTCTTCAATTTTTTGGGAGAGCTTGAGAAAGACTGGCAAAGTTCTTCCTTGAAGGCTTTGTAGAATTTACCAGGAAAATCATCCGGTCCTGAGCTTTTCTTTGTTGGGAGGTTTTGGATTACTGCTTCAATTTCCTTACCAGTAATTGGTCTGTTCAGATTTTCTATTTCTTCATGGTTCGGTCTTGGTAGGTTGTATGCTTCTCAGAATTTATTCATTTCTTCTAGATTATCCAACTTGTTGGTATATATTTATTCGTAGCAGTCTCCTAAGATCATTTGTATTTATGTAGTATCATTGTAATGTCTCCTCTCTCATTCCTGATTTTGAGTCTTCTCAAATAAGGCTCAGACGTCTTTTAATCTAGCTAAAGGCTTGTCAATTTTGTTCATCTTTTCAAAAACCCAGTTCTTAGTTTCATTTGTCTTTTCCATTGTTTTTCTGTTATATTTCTGCTCTTTATTACTTCCTTCTGCTAACATTTGGGCTTCTTTTTTTTTTTTTCTAGTTCCTTGAGGTATAATCGTTAGGTTGTTTACTTTTTTTTTTAAGCAAACATTTATTGCTATAAACTTCCCTCTTAAAACTGCTTTTGCCACATCACATAAATTTGGGTATGTTTTCATTTTCATTTGTTTGAAGGTATGTTTTTTTTTTCTCTTTTGATTTCTTCTTTGACCCATGCAGGAGTGTGTTAATTTCCATGTAGCTGTGAATTTTCTAGTTTTCTTCCTGTTATTTGTTTCTCATTTCAAACCATTGTGGTCAAAAAAGATACTGGGAATGATTTCAGTCCTCTTAAATTTGCTAAGACTTATTTTGTGGCCAGTTGTATGACTAATTCTGAAGAATGTTTTGTGTGCACTGGAGAAAAATTTGTATTCTACTGTAGTTGGATGGAATGTTCTATATATGTTCAGTCCATTTGGTCTAAAGTATCATCAAGTCCAACTTTTTTTAGTGATTTTCTGTTTGACTTATCTACTGTTGAAAGTGGATTATTAAAGTCCCACTACTATTGTATTGTTATTTCTCCCTTCAGATCTTTAGTATTTACTTAATATAGGTGTCCTACTTTGGGGTTCATATAGATTTATGATTGTTATATCCTCTTGATGAATTGATTTACCATTATTTAATGACCCCCGTCTTTTGTTAGATTTTGAATTAACATCCATTTTGTCTGATGTAAGTATAGCCACTCCTGTTCTCTTTTGGTTTCTGCTTGCATGGAATATCTTTTTCCATCCCTTCACTTTGAGCCTATTTGTGTCTGCAAAGTTGAAGCGAGTCTCTTGTAGGTAGCATATAGTTGGGTCTTATTTTCTATCCATTTATCCATTCAATGTCCTTTGGTGGGAGAATTTAGTTGACTTACATTTAGGACAATTATTGATAGGTAAGAACTTATTAACGACATCTTATTGTTTTCTGGCTGTTTTGTAGATCCCTTGTTCCTGTTCTCTTTCTGCCTTCCTTTGTGAATTGATGGTGGATACTAGGATACCTGCCCTTGGATACTAGGACTGTTTACCCACACACAAAAAACTGTCTAAGTGCCTAGGAGTTTACATGTCTATGGGTGGCCAATGAGTGACTGATACAGGTTTATGAAAGGCCAACTCCTTGGACACCAGCTGGGACAAACTCTGAGGCATAATTCACATTCCTGAGCTGCCCTTCTGAAGGACCAAATAGAAGCTGGGGCTTTACCTGAAATTGTGCCTTTGCTTGGATTCTTCTCCTCCCTATCGTGTTTCTTACCTCCGTATCTAGCCTTCTCGTGGGAGCATTTTCTTACTGTGTCACCTGCACATGAATCCTCATCACAGAATCTGCTTCTGAGGAACCTGAACTAAGACTGTGCTATGCGGAAGAAAATAGAAGAGTAAGCAAAAATTAATCTTTGGTCACAATGACCAAAGTAGAAAGTCTTATATATGGACCGTTTGTTTTCCCGGGAGGCTCTTTTTGGCTTGTAATCAGAAGCAACCAGAGTTCAAAAGAATGAAATCTTGCCATATGCAACAATGTGGATGAACTAGAGTGTATTATGGTAAGCAAAATTAGTCAGAGAAAGACAAATTGCAAATGACTTCACTCATATGTGGAATTTAAGATATGAGACAGGTGAACATAAGGGAAGGGAAGCAAAAATAACATAAAAATATGGAGGGGGACAAAACGTAAGAAACTCTTAAATATACAGAACTGAGGGTTGCTGGGGAGCTGTGGGTGGGGGGATGGGCTAAATGGGCAAGGGCAAGGGGCATTCAGGAAGACACTTGTTAGGATGAGCACTGGGTGTTATATGTAGGGGATGAATTACTGGATTCTACTCCTGAAATCATTATTGCACTATATGCTAACTAACTTGGATGTAAATTAAAAAAAAATATATATATATATATACATATGTATATACACATATATATGTATGTGCGTGTGTATATGTATATATACACACAAAATAAATATTCCTGAAATCATTATTGCACTACATGCTAACTTGGATATACATTTAAAAAAATAAATAAATATTAAAAAAATAAATTAGAAAAAAAAAAGCATCCAGAGCTCAAAATGCATGGTTTATGTGACTGTACATGTGAGGACTAAGGCCTTAGTAAGTCTGACATTAATGTAATATCACATTTCCTCAGTGCCTGGCTTATTGGCTGTCCAAATCCTCAGAAAGTCATTGGAAAATGCCTGTCCCCATGGAGTGCTTATCATTGGTTTGAGTTAACGTTTGATTCCATCTACTTTCCCAAAGTAGCAGCAAAGGCAGTGTTTGAGGAGCAAAATGGATGTGGCAGATATTGGAGATAATTAGCCATCATTTCCTACTTGCCAGTTTCCTGTGTTCTCCCAGGCTGGGTTACTAATAACCCTCAGTTACAAAGAAACAGGGAAAGGGGATGGGGTTAACCACACTCAACGGTGTATGTTCTTTCCACTTATGTGGCCCCTTGGCCACGTAATCCTTTTACACAATTGCTGTTATAAGTACTTGTTTCCCTCCTCAGACTGTGAGAACTCTGAGGGCAAAATTGTGTATGTTTTGTTCATGGTTGTATTCTAGAGCCTGGCACGATGTCTGGCACTAAGTAAGTGCTCAATAAATATGTAGTGACTATACATGGGAGCCCTGTGACTATGAAGCTAGGTCTCTAGAGGTTGGTCATACTACATCTAGGACATCTCAGCACTAAATATAGGTTAAAAGATTTTGGAGTTTAGGCTGTCCCAGCTTCAGGCACAGTGGTCACATACCAGAGAACTGGCTGTTCCAGTTCACTGTTACCTTGTTTTTACCTGTTCTTCCAGCTAAGTTTGGTAAGAAGCCTCACGGAGAACCTGAGGGAGGCACAATTTCCTCAGACATATAAAGTCTTGGGGAAGGCTCATTGAGATAGCCTTAGATTTCCCCAGCTTAAAAAAGAAAGAAATTGGTATGATCTGAATTCACTGTTCTGAAAACTACAAGACTTTGAATGGTAAGCTAACCTAGCAGTCTTATTCTAATAGAGATTAGCCAGTGGTCCAGGAGAAGAATTCTAGAAGGCTGTTTTTGCCTTTGATTGATCTTTGCACTCCCAAGTACCTGTCAATAAATTGTATCAAATGTCACTGAGTTAGATGCCTCTGAGAGCCAGACTGTCTTCTCTCCATCCCCAAGTCCATGTTTGTGATTCAGCCACTTTCTGGTGGGATAGACCGGTAGGACTTGTTTCTTCCTCCAGAACCCAAGGAGGATTCACAGAATCCTGATGGGGGTTGTCAAAAAAGAAATAATTTTCCATCAAGGTTAAGTATTTGGAAAATGATGCTAAGGGGCAAAAGAAGAAAACTAGAGCTGTTTGTGTTCATTTATTCGTCACGCTACAGACCTGTGAAAGGTTAGTGAAAATTATCATTTTTAATATTCTCCCTTGCTCCATTTCCTACCTTGAAAGTTTAAGCAATCCTTGGCTGACACAGGGTAATTAGAAGCAGTCTGCTTCCTCTCCTGCCCAGGTTCTCAATATTGGGAGACTGGAATGTTAGCTGAAGGGAAGATTGAGCAATATTTTATATTTTAATTTATTGCTAAAGAATTGATACATTGTTGAACTGGTTCTAAAAGTGAATTCTGCTCTCTGATAGCTCTTCCAAATGCCTTGAATGGCGCCACAGTATTTAAATAATTTTGTGCTTTTAGAACCACTGCCCACATTAAACTTCAGACCTTCTTTAATATGCTTATCATATTTGCCCAGTAACATATAAGACTAAGGTCCATATTCCTAACTCAAATTTTGGAGACAAATCTGTTTTTAGATTTAGCTTTAGTTTTTTAGTCTGTTTAGATTTGGCACCAAAACCACAAAAAATTTACACGAGCCAATGCTCCAAAAACACTGCCATAAGCTTGTCACTAGAAGCGACTTTTGGCTCTAAATTGCCAAGGGGAAAAGACGCCAAACATAGGTTTCCTGTTGAGGTCCTTGAGCAATATTACTTTCTGCCAAATGCACATTTTTGGAATTAACTTGTTTTTAAACCATCAGCTAGAGAATGTTGGGTGTGAGTATTTTAAAACTCTAAAAATAACAAAGTTACAAATGAGGTTGTCAGTTACCACAATTCACTCCTTGGTCCAATAACTATTTATTGAGCACTTCTTATCTGCCAGGAACTACATGCTGCTTTAAGACAAATTTAACTCTAAGATAAATTTGAATTTACTGTTGTTTTCCAAGCAGTAAATACTACAGAAGCATAAACAAACACGTGCTTTCAAGATAATCATCTCTTAATGTTTTCATTCTAATAGTTTTTAAGTCAACTGGTTCTCTTAAGACCAAAAAAAAAAAAGAAGCGTTTTTTTTTTAAAAATGTCTTTCATTTTTTATTAAGTTTACTTATTTATTTTGAGGAGGAAGGAGAGACAGAAAGAGAGGGAGAGAGAGAGAATCCCAAACAGGTTCAGCACTGTGAGCATAGAGCCTGATCCGGGGCTCAGACTCATGGAACTGTGAAGGTCATGACCGGAGCCGAAATCAAGAGGTTGGATGCTTAACCAATGGAGCCACCCAGGCGCCCCAAGAAGCTTTTGATAAAGAAGTATGCAAAGCCAAGCCTTTCGTTCATAGTTATATTCTTAAACTCATCAGTAATCATTGAAGTAGACAAAAGATGAAAATAAGCACATACGACGACCTAATAACGTGCCTGAGTCTGCTTCATACACACATTCTGCAGGAAGGTGTACCCAGTAGGATGCTGACAGGAAAAGAGCAAAGGAAAATCCTGTAAAGCAGCAGGATACGCTCAACCGTGGGGGCCGTGTGAGAACTGTACCAATATCTCATTTTATATTCTCAGAAGTATGCACCAGCAGGCATTTCATTTTGAATAAGGGCTTGATGTCTCTAAAGATGCACATTGTCTCTTATTCCCTGTATGTGTTCAGAGTCTGTGGTGAAATGAATAAGCACTCTTTTTCTACAATATCTATTAAGCATCACAAATATGCCTTGTTTCTCACTTGGGAACACAGAGTTAACCCAATCTTTTGTTTTTCAGCTAGTTTTTTTAGAAGCATGAATTAAGTCATTTAAACTAGAGGTGAAATAAACATTTATGTAAAAACATGTAAGTATGATTTTTTTTTTCCCACTAAATATTGAGTAGCCGCGTATTAAAGCACCGTGTTCGGTGCTGGATTTAATATCAGTGAACAGGACACGGAGTCTGCCTTCTAGAAGCTTGCAGTCCAATGGGGCTGACAAAGTTAGCCAAGTACAATACAAGGCACCAAGTAAGTTGCTGCAGGGGAGAGAGAATTCTACGTGCCTGGGGTAAGTGGAAGGAAGGTTGGTTGACGTACAGTAGGTGACTTCTGAGTCTGAGCTAATTCTGGGAAGCTGGGTAAAGGTTAGTCGGAAAGAGAAGGTGAGAGAGGGAGGTAAAAAGGAAAATCAAGAAGCTTAACAGAAAATGTAAACATGCATTTATATAAAATTCGTATCATAAGAGAAGTAAACAGAATAGGTAACTTCTTTTGTTATTTATTTTTTTGAGAAAGAGAGGGCACAAGTGAGTGAGAGACAGAGACAGAGAGAGAGAGAGAGAGAGAAGTGGGGCTCACCTGAAGCAGGGCTCAAGCTCACCCGAAGTGCGACTCGAACTCACAAACTGTGAGATCATGACCTGAGCCAAAATTGGATGCTTAATGACTGAGCCATCCAGGCACCCCAGAATAGGTAACTTCTATAACTAGACTATTTTAATGCGAATCATATAAAAAATAATGTCAGCAGTATTTATACAAAGATTCATTTTAAAATGACTAGAAGAAACTTTAGAGAGTCATCAGGTAACATCCACTAAAAATGCCTGTATGCTTTGATCCATAATCTTTACTCCCTGAAATCTAGCCATAAGAAATAAAAAGTGCATAGGATAATACAATATTATAGTATTGTTCTCAGTAGCAAACAAAGCAAAAAAAACAAAAACAAAAACAAACCAAAACAAAAAAAACCTAGTAGCAAAAAAATAAAATAAAATAAAATAAATCTGGAAACAATGTGAATGTCCATCCACAAGGGAACAGTCAAGTAAATTATGGCACTGCTCACACCGTAGAATATTAGAAAGCTACCAAAAAGACTGAATTGCAGCTGTACAAGTTGACTTGAAGGGATTTCTACCAGAAAATGCTGGGTGAGGTAAGCACGATACAGAAAAATACATGCAATACGATCCCATCTTCAAAAAAATGACATGAACCTGTATAAAATGCATGTGCATAAACATGTATACGTATTTATTTAAATGGGGTTATATGAGCATTGATAAAACTAAAAAACAATGCTGACATGAAACAGCATAGTTTCTTTTACTGGGTGGCTCATGTGAAAAGACAGGAAAAGGGGGGGAAAGGGTAAGTCAAGAAAAAAGGGAAAGGGGTGCCTGGGTGGCTCAGTCGGTTGAGCGACCGACTTCGGCCCAGGTCATGATCTTGTGGTCTGTGAGGTCAAGCCCCGCGTCGGGCTCTGTGCTGACAGCTCGGAGCCTGGAGCCTGCTTCGGATTCTGTGTCTCCCTCTCTTTCTGCCCTTCCCCCAGTCACGCTCTTTCTGTCTCAGGAAGAAATAAACATTAGGAAAAAAGAAAGTAAAAAAGGGAAAAACACAGTAAAAACGACATTACGTTTGTGCATATACACATGTGTATGTACAATATATGTGATCTACACAATGTGCTTCTATATTTTATATAAATTATATCTTATGACAATTCACAGATCACTATTTGTCTTATGACATCTTCAGAGAGAGAGAGAGATACAGACACAGAATGTTTTATAAGAAAACAGAAGTGCAAACTGAGGGGTGTCCCAGACGGAGCGGGTACCTTGTGTGGAACCACCAGCATATTTGGGGGATTACAAAGAGTTACAACATAGGATGCAGCGGAGACTCCTCTTCCTACTTGTTTGGTACCTGATACCCCTCTCTCAAATACCTCTATAACTATAGGCGGGGTGGGTGATTTTTCTTTTCAAGATGATTGATATTTCTGGAGAAATTTATGCCCCATATCCTGGCATGGTTATTAGCAGGAAGAAAGCTTTCCTTTCCATAGGAAAAGGATAATCTTCACGGGTAGGTTGTCTGGTTCCTGATGTCCTGGGACATCACGAGTGAAGGAAGCAGGCAGCACAGGCCGGGGGGCAGGGAGGCCTGCCGCTGGGAAGGACAGTGCACGGCCTGCCCTCCCCCACTGCAGGCCTCAACCCGATCACCCAACTTCTCAAATCTCAGTCCCTCTTGCAAAAGAGAACACATTCTCTGTGCCTTGGAGGAAGGGCACGCAACCAGCTGAGAAGTGCTCATCAAGAACCTTGATACAAGCATGCCAGTGACACGACATACTAATTCCGTCCCCCAGCTTCCCATCAGCTTCCTGAGCTAAAGTCGTGTGTGTGTGTGTGTGTGTGTGTGTGTGTGCGTGTGTGTGTGTGCGTGTGTGTGTGTGTCTTCTTGAGTAATGGAAATACCTTTTATGGGTGTAGATGTGTTTGTGAAGTCAATCCTATTTATTTTCTCCTGAATGTCACACCTCCCGCTGTCACAGTCATAATTAAATATAACCGCATTTAAAATGTAGACTAACCGCGGTCGGCCTGCAAACTGGGCTGAGAGGTGGGGAGAGCCATTCTGAGCCGCCTGAGTTCACAGGGCGAGAGAAACTAAAACCACATCCAGACAAGGGCATAAGATGAACGAGTCTTCAAGAGTGAAACTGGATAAATAGGGGAATAGGGAGTAAGAAGGAAAGATCTGGGCAGAGATATGAAGGCAACCCGGGAGCCACTGTAATAATTGAGGATGACCCTTTCCACTAAGCCTTCTTTGATGCTAATGAAAAATAAAGAACCTATTACCAGAGCTTTCAGCCAGGGCGACGGGAGGAGGCAGGAAGCTATAATGCGATGGTTCAGGACGTGGTCTCTAAAGCAGATCTGTGCTTTCAGCTCTGCCGTGTTCTACTCAGAAAATCACTTAACTTCCCTGTACTGCAGTTTCTTCACCCGTGTAATGGAGATGATGACGATGATATTATCTACAACAGCAAGCTGTTATGAAGATAAAGTAAATAAACAGGCAGAAAGCATTTGCTACACTGCTAGCCCTTAGTAGGCGCTATAATAAGGGTTAGCCATTATTATTCCCTTGTTTTCAGAAGAGAGAAGCAAGCACTGTCCACGAGGATCTCTGAATCCTTTTCCCTGAAGGTAGATAAAATATTTCAATATTTGGAACAAAAAGAGAAGGAAAAAAAAAAAAAAGAAAAAAACATGTGATGCTTGCAAAATGGCTCCAAGTCATCTCTCCCTGTCCAGAAAGTTTGCTTTTTTGTTATGTAGTGTTTTTTATTAGAGGATAATGTCTCAAACGAGGAAAGACAATCGGTATTGCACCTACCTTAGAAGAGGAAAGGGGTATGCGGGGACAACCCTGGGGTCTACCACTTCTGACCCAGGCCAGGTCATTTTGAAAGGGGTCAGAAAATCACCACCCCCACCCCCTCCCAGGCACAGCTCTGCTCTGTGAGCAAAATTCGATTTGTCTTTCTCTTTGTCCAAGGAAACTAAATCAGCTCACAAGTCCCGGACTGCTCAGGTGTTCAAAGCAATATCCCCTTGGCAGAGAGCGCAAGGAACGTCTGAATGTTGTTTAGCTCCATCTTCAGCAGGAAATCGAGGGACAGAAAAACCTCCCTCGCCTGGGCTCTGAAACTTCCATCTCCCATTATCTGAGACTTCTGTCTCATCGTGAGTACTCTAGGTGAGGCCTAGGTCAAAGCACGGGGGAGAGTTCTAAATTTTGGCAAACCTGAAACAGGGCCAACTCTGATAGGGAGAACTGAACATGAACTTTCTGGAGTTAATTTAGGCAAGGAGTATCAAATTCCTTTGAAGTAGTTATACTCTCTCACCTAGCAGTTCTGTAAGAATGGATCCTGAAGAATGAGTAGATATGCACATACTTAAATAGTACTCAAGGATGTTCATCGTGGTATTGTTTTCATCATAAAAAACTTGGCAACAATTTATATGTCCCCAAATGGGTTTTAAATAAATTAGGATGTATGTATTTTATGGGCTCTTATGGAGAGAGGAAAAATCAAGATATAGAAGAATGTTTACTGATACAGGAAAACGTTCACAATTTACTGGCAAGTAAATTCCGCAGAAAGTCTCAGGGATAGCTAGAGGAATCAAAGCTAACTAACCCCTCATTGATGCATGCAGTTTAGCCTATAGAAAAGAGTCCTTTTAATGCTGCAAAGGATTAGGTGGAGTGGAGTGGACAGAAAAGGACAGCTCTAATCCCAGACTGGGTGATCTCTTATTTCAGGCACCCTCTCCCAGGATGGGCATGACTGGAAAGGGACATGATATAAACACCGCCACCTCCCATAGACTACCTTGGGCTCCACATGGCCATGAAGGAAGCAGAATTTTCCAGCACAGCGATCCTACCCTTGGCCAGAGCTCAGCCATGCAGTGTCGCTGACCTCTCTGCACACGTGCTGCCCATACTCCTGTCCATGTTAAGTAGTGCCTATAGGGGGGCACCTGGGTGGCTCAGTGGGTTGAGCATCCGATTTCATCTTGGGTTATGATCTCACAGTTCGTGAGTTCAAGCCCCACATTGGGCTCATTGCTGTCAGCACAGAGGAGGCTTCAGATCCTCTGTCCCCCTCTCTCTGCCCTTACCCTGCTTGCGCGCTCTCAAAAATAAATAAAACATTAAAAAAACGTAGTACCTACAGGACCAAAAATATATATTCACAACATGTTAATGGTGTTTCTCTCTGGGTGGTGGGATTATGAGCAATTTTTATATTATTCTTTAAGCATTTGTTATATTTCATATGGCAAACATATATTGTTTTTGTAATCGGGGGCAGAGGTAACCTATTAATTTAAATCTATGCCATGGGCTGGATGATCTTAAAACATAATAATTGCCCCAAGAAAAGAAAGGGTCCTGATTTTGCTTCTAACCTATCATGTGACTCTGGGCAAGTCATTTACCTCACCTTCTGAGCCAGTATTTCCTTGTTGGTAAAACGATCCAATGGAAACAAATGACTCATAAAGTTCCTTCCACCTTTGGCGGTCTTGATCCAACAAGTTTTTAGTTTTTTTTTAAAGAGCAAAGAGCAGGAGGGTGGCTTTGGAAGACCTTGAGAAGATCAGAAGCTCCCCAGTGCGTACATGGAAAAGATTTTTAAATCAAATCAAACTAAAAGCTAGTTGCAGTGTCTGAAATTTGTTGTAATTTTTCCTTTGGCTTTGAGCACATGTTACATTTCTAAAAAATCCTTTTCTCTTATTTGTGACACAGGAAGGACTTAGAAGTATGCGTTCTCTGGCACAAAAACAGACACATAGACCAATGGAATAGAATAGAAACCCCAGCACTAGACCCACAAACGTATGGCCAACTCATCTTTGACAAAGCAGGAAAGAACATCCAATGGAAAAAAGACAGCCTCTTTAACAAATGGTGCTGGGAGAACTGGACAGCAACATGCAGAAGGTTGAAACTAGACCACTTTCTCACACCATTCACAAAAATAAACTCAAAATGGATAAAGGACCTGAATGTGAGACAGGAAACCATCAAAACCTTAGAGGAGAAAGCAGGAAAAGACCTCTCTGACCTCAGCCGTAGCAATCTCTTACTCGACACATCCCCAAAGGCAAGGGAATTAAAAGCAAAAGTGAATTACTGGGACCTTATGAAGATAAAAAGCTTCTGCACAGCAAAGGAAACAACCAACAAAACTAAAAGGCAACCAACGGAATGGGAAAAGATATTCGCAAATGACATATCGGACAAAGGGCTAGTATCCAAAATCTATAAAGAGCTCACCAAACTCCACACCCGAAAAACAAATAACCCAGTGAAGAAATGGGCAGAAAACATGAATAGACACTTCTCTAAAGAAGACATCCGGATGGCCAACAGGCACATGAAAAGATGTTCAGCGTCGCTCCTTATCAGGGAAATACAAATCAAAACCACACACAGGTATCACCTCACGCCAGTCAGAGTGGCCAAAATGAACAAATCAGGAGACTCTAGATGCTGGAGAGGATGTGGAGAAACGGGAACCCTCTTGCACTGTTGGTGGGAATGCAAATTGGTGCAGCCACTCTGGAAAGCAGTGAGGAGGTTCCTCAGAAAATTAAAAATAGACCTACCCTATGACCCAGCAATAGCACTGCTAGGAATTTATCCAAGGGATACAGGAGTACTGATGCATAGGGCCACTTGTACCCCAATGTTCATAGCAGCACTCTCAACAATAGCCAAATTATGGAAAGAGCCTAAATGTCCATCAACTGATGAATGGATAAAGAAATTGTGGTTTATATACACAATGGAATATTACGTGGCAATGAGAAAAAATGAAATATGGCCTTTTGTAGCAACGTGGATGGAACTGGAGAGTGTGATGCTAAGTGAAATAAGCCATACAGAGAAAGACAGATACCATATGGTTTCACTCTTATGTGGATCCTGAGAAACTTAACAGGAACCCATGGGGGAGGGGAAGGAAAAAAAAAAAACACCAGGTTAGAGTGGGAGAGAGCCAAAGCATAAGAGACTGTTAAAAACTGAGAACAAACTGAGGGTTGATGGGGGGTGGGAGGGAGGAGAGGGTGGGTGATGGGTTTTGAGGAGGGCACCTTTTGGGATGAGCACTGGGTGTTGTATGGAAACCAATTTGTCAATAAATCTCATAAAAAAAAAAAAGAAGTATGCGTTCTCCATCGAGCAGGTGCGTGTGCGTGCGCGCGCGCGTGTGTGTGTGTGTGTGTGTGTGTGTGTGTGTGTGTGTGTGTGTAGCATTCATTCAGAAGCCCCCTGGAAAGGTGGTGATTAAATAAAGGAGATTGTAAATTCACCTGAATGCTGCTGCCAGAGGACATGCTCATCTACTGGATAAGTGTGGTTATAAAGGACTTACCTCTGGTTTGTTCTAAGTACAAGTTCTAAGGTGTGAATGAAAGGTGCCCCAGATTGTTCCCTTTCCTCAGAGTTGCACAGTGTCATTACCGACCACCTAATCTCCTCTTTAAGATGGCTCTCTCAGGGAACCTGGGGGGGCTCAGTCAGTTACGTGTCCGACTTCAGCTCAGGTCATCATCTCACAGCTCATGGGTTCGAGCCCTGTGTTGGACTCTGTGCTGATAGCTCAAAAATAAACATTAAAAAATATACATTAAAAAATAAACATTAAAAAAATAAAAAATAAATAAAAATAAAGTGGCTCTCTCAAAGTCTTGTAGACACAGAATATCTTCACATAAAGATTTCTCAAGTATTTGGCTGCCAATACAGTATGTCTATATTAGCAAAAACAATCTTTAAGTCTTTCTAGAAAGTTAAATCATTTCTTTTTTTATTTAGAGAGAGCCACTCAGTGCGGGGGGGGGGGGGGGGGGGGGGAGAGAATCTTAAGCAGGCTTCATGCTCAGTGTAGAGCCCCATTCAGGGCTCGATCCCACGGCGCTGGGATCATGACCTGAGCTGAAATCAAGAGTCGGATGCTCAACTGACTGAGCCACCCAGGTGCCCCCAGAAATGTTAAGTCTTAAAAACATCTCATAACAAGTAAAAGAAATTACCAGCCTGAAATAATGACAACAGGGAATCCAATGACCTGTGTTGTCAATTTTCTATACTTATTTTTAAATGACATTTGCTCTTTTTTAGTATTGCTAAATGTACTTCACACTGTTGTAATAATATTCACTAAAAATTTAAAAATCACTCATTATCCCACAACCTTAACCATTTACTTTTCTATATTACTTTCCAGAACTTTAGGGGTACCTAGTATCATTGTCTGCATTTTCTGCTGGAGAAGTAGAAGTCACTGACGTTAAGGGTCTGACCAAAGACCAAAATGCCAGCCTGTGGTAGAATCGGCCCAAGAATTCCCATCTATTGGTTCATTGCACTGAAGTGATGTCACTCATGAGGACATTTACAGCCATTCATCTGGAGGCCTCTCGACTCCCACAGTTGGGTAACCTCCTTAAAGCAGGCCAAGGAAACTTCCAAGGGGTCAGGCCACTGGCAGTTTCCAGGACAGTACTTTGGACAGGACAGGACAGGACAGTACTTTGTTGCTGCTATCCATCACTACCTTTCCCCTGCCAAAGCAGAACACCAGGCTACTCCGAAAGTGAGAAGGCATCTGTCTACTTCCTTTCAGAGGTAGACCCATCCTTCCCCACTATGCCCACCCCCAAGCCCAGCCACTGAAAAGCACAGAATAATTTGTGACCTTTATGGAACCTTTTGCCAAAGGAAAGTATGCTTGGCCAGGTAGCATACTACGGTAGGGAATAGAGGATCTGGAATCAGCTCAGTGGGTTTGACTCCAGGTTATTCTCAGGGCTGTGGCTAGCCCAACTGGTGCCTTGGGTCCTCTGAGGAAAGGGTGCCTCCTCTTGGTTGTGCTGTCCTGCTGGTTTGTGGCTTGGCCGGTAGATCACAGGCTGAATTTCAGCCTCCGTTCATCCCCTTGGCTGGGTGCCTTTGTGTACAGTGATGGACTTACACAGCTGTATGTGGGTGTCACATCCATCCTTTGCTGTTGGGTGATGTGAGCAAGTTGCTTAGCCTGAGCCTTGCTTTCCCCATCTATAAAACAGGCAAAATACTAGCACCTTCCTCAAAGCTTCTTAGGTTAAATGAGAAATGGCTTGTAAACCCACCTCACATGGTGCCTGTCCCCTAGTACACAGGCATTCAATAACACGGTAGCTCTGATTACTAGCTGTTTAAATTGTAACACGGCTTCAGAAGATGAGAAAAGCCTTTTACCATCCTCTCCTGAGAAGCCTGATTTGCCTAGCAATGTATTTTATAAATGGAGGACAATTATGAAAAAGGGAGGTGAGATTCCTTGTAGATTTGTTATTTTAATATAAATGTTATTGTTATCATTGTTTCTGGTTGCACCATCTGAAACAGGCATATCTGATACGGAGTCTGTAATTACACGTTGAGTTCAAGAGAGGATTCATTTATAGCCCACACCCTGACACACCTATGCCTCTGGAGAATACTTCCAATTTTATTGGATGTCTTGGCCATTGGGGCAGTCAACCTCATTCAAGTTATTAGTCAGTGAATTCTTGTTCTACTGTTGTGTGGTAGAGTGAGTGATGTAAGTGAGTAATTCCGGAGCAAGCACTGAGGAATGTCTAATTTGCATAGGCACAGAAATGAGCCGTCTAGGCTGGGTTTAAAAAGGAAAGAGAGAGAGAGAGAGAGAGAGAGAGAGAGAGAGAGAGAGAGAGAGAGAGAATATGAGCCCTTGAGTAGTTCTTAGGCCAGGTAAAGTCCCAGCATGCTCAGTCAGAAGCTCTGATGTCCACACTCTAGGACCAGATATACTGGCTTCCTTTATGTAATCATTTGGTAGGAAGAGGACATTTATAATTTAGACCTGGGAACCTTTAAAAAAATTCCTGACAATTAGTAAAATAGAATAGTGTTGTGTTGTGTTGTGTTGTGTGTGTGTTTACAGTCACTGGAGGACAAGGATGAATTCTTAGCTTACCTGAAAGTGAAACATTTTCTCTTCTAGATGAACTCGCACTTATCTTCCAGGGAGTACATCTTTCATAAGTTTAGCGTAACTGCTTTGAAAAGAAGTCTATCACCCTCAAATAACTCTGTGGCTCTCTTTGCCTGGAGTCTTCAACTTTTTTCAAGGAATATTTATGATCAAATAATTACACTGAGTTTTCAAACAAGCAACTGTGAAAATATCACTCAGGAACTCACTTAAGATTTTGGGAGGAGCCTACTTCATTCACAAAACAAACAACACTAACAACAAAAATCACAATGAAACCTTAACAGAAAGAAGGCAACTAAAGACCTGGTGACTCAGTGTCAGAATGATGGGAAATCAGGTTGTTTCCAGTTATTATGGCCCCTTACTTCCTGTTTCTCAGAACGGAATGAGCTGGGAACCGGTCAGGGGAGGAAGAGGAGAGCCTGTATGTATGTGTTTATGGAGGGAGGCCCTACCTGGGCTGAGACGCTCTTCAGACTTAGCTGTTGCAGGCTGCCAAATTCTTCATTTTGCAGAAGTGAATGCTTAAAAGAACTTGGATTTGAAAAAAAAAGTGTGTCTGCTTGGGAGAGAAATGGAGGAGAAAAATGAGGAAAAGAGAGGGGGAAGTCATAATATCCTTCTGTCTCTTTTGGTTCCCCCCCTCCTCACCCAGTACTCACACAGGTTCCATTGGCCAGAAAGGCTGGTCTAGAGCCAGAAACCCAAGGATGTGGTTTGCAAGCATGGGGGGCTTTAGGAGTCCAGATGACAAGCACAGCACAGGGTCAATCTGCCTTCCCACTTCTACTTCGCTGCAAAAGTCCACACAGCTTTTTCATTCAGGCTCAGGGCAGCCTTATGCTAAGTGCATTATGCTTAAGAAGTATATGCATTAAAAAGGCATTATGTTAAGTGAAATAAGTCAGACAGAGAAAGATAAATACTGGATGATTTCACCTATACGTGGAATCTAAAATAGCTGAACTCATAGAAATGGTGAATTGAGTGTTAGTTACCAGAGGCCAGAGGGGTGGGGGATTTGGGGAGATACTGGTCAGAGTGTGTGAGCTTCCAATTATAAGATGGATACGTTCTAGGGATCTACTGTGCAGCACGGTGATTATTGTTAGTGACACTGTATTATATACTTGAAAGTTGCAAAGAGAGTAGATCTTAAATGTTGCTACCACAAAAAAGAAATGGTAATTACGTGAGTGGACAGAGGTGTTAAGTAACTGTATGGTGGTAAATGTTTTGTAATACCTAAGTGTATCAAATCAATACATGTACAGCTTAAACTTACACAATGTTATATAGGTCACTTATAGTTCAGTAAAGCAGGAAAAACAATTAAATGGGGACCCCTGAAAATCAGAATGTAAGTTATCTCATTAAATTGCTTGGCTGTTCATCTCTGCTCTGCCTATCAAAATCACTTGGAAATATGTTCAAATTACAGAGGTTCGAGCTTATTCCTACTCAGTCAGAATTTTGGGGGGATAGAGCTGGGTTTAAAATTTTTCCCAAGTGATTCTGACGCATACCAAAGTTAAGAATTAATCAGTACCCTAAACCCACAATTGGGGCGCGCCAACCTGGCTCAGTCCGTAGGGCACGTGACTCTTGAACTCAGGATCCTGAGTTCAAGCTCCACATTGGATGGCACCTACTTCAAACAAACAAACAAACAAACAAACAAACAAACAAACAAACACCCCAACAATTGCACTTAAGCCCTAAGGAAACAGGGGCCTATGCAGAAAGCAGGAAATGCCCTCTAGTGGCCAAAAGAAGCCATCCTCCATTCTGTTGGCCCTGGGACCCATGGCAGAGTTAGAGATAGGAAGATGAACCTCTATTATAAACCGCATTATAGTCCACTAATTGTTCCAATATGCCCTGAAACTTAAAGCATAAGACCCATAAGGGCAGGAATCACTTATTCTTGTCTAGCCCATGAGGGTGCTTAGTCGATAGTGCCTGGGCCACTGTGGTGTAAAGGCCCAAAAATAAGGTTCAATATTATACACTGCCTTAACATCTGGTAAAATCGGGAGGACTGCAAATGGCCTAACTGCAAGTTCCTCGCCCTATTCTGCTCTCAAGGATGAGATCTCTCAGTCAAATGACCCTCCTTATCAAGTGGACCAGACACAGTTTCTGCTTCTCCTTAAGCAGCAGGTTCTTTGATAGCCCATGGAATTATTTACATGAGTCAAACCCATCCTCCCACCGGAACCAGAGGGTCCTCACCCTCTTCTGTTTCTGCTCACCAGGTGTGTGGTGTCCTCCACCTGGGACTGGGACTCTATGTGACTAATAAACTGCTCTCAACCTCATCTGTCCAGTGTGGAATTTTGTGTGTTTGCTCCCCTCCCCATAATCCTAGGGTGAGACTCCCTCCCTCACCATTAGGGTAAAAAGACACATTCAAAATATCCATAGGGGGTGTTCAGTAAATATTTGTTAAATGAATGAATGATTGAGACCAAGGGGCTCTCAACAAGCTTCAGTGTCTCCATCTTATTTACTGCCCATTGGCACAAACTCTTAAAGTGATCACAGGCACAAATGAATAATCAGCGTGATGTATTTGTAGAATGTTGGGGCTGGAAGTGATGTTAGAGATCTTCAGGATTAACTCTGTCATTTTATTTCTGAAAGAACTATTGCCCAGACAAGCCCATGAATTCCTCAAGAATATTTTTGCATCCCCTCAACTCAGAACAGAACTGCTGCACAGTATGTGTTTGATAAATAGATTAATGAATATACAGAGATTAAGTGAATTTCCCTGGAGCACCTGCTAGTTGATGGCACTGCAAGGACTCCATTCCAGGAGTCAATTCAACGGACACTTATCAAATGTCTTTGATGAGACACAATATCCAGCTAGGTGCTTCAGGGGTGAAGGAGGGATTTGAGGCAGGACTATTAAGATGGGAAAGACATAGTCCCTGCCCTCAAAAAGCATACACTCTGTATCCATGCTGTCCAATCTTGTAGCTGCTAGCCTATGTAGTTAAATTGAAAATTAAAATTCAAAACCATTGGGACTATATCAAAATACAAAGCTTTTGCACGGTGAAGGAAACCATCGACAAAACAAAAAGGGAACCTTCTGAATGGAAGAAGATATTTGCAAATGATATATCTGATAAGGGGTTAATATCCAAAATACATAAAGAACTTATACAACACCAAAAAGAAAAAAAAAGAAAAGAAAAACCCGAATAATCTCATTTAAAAATGGGCAGAGGACCTGAATAGACATTTTTCCAAAGACGACATACAGATGACCAACAGACACACAAAAAGATACTCAGCATCACTAGTCATCAAGGAAATGCAAATCAAAACCACAATGAGGGGTGCCTGGGTGGCTCAATTGGTTAAGCATCTGACTTCATCTCAGGTCATGACCTCACGGTTCATGGGTTTGAGCCCTGCATCAGGCTCCATACTGATGGTGGAGAGCCTGGCTGGGGTTCTCCCTCTCTCCCTCTCTTTCTGCTCCGTTCCCACGTGCACTTTCTCTTTCTCAAATAAACTTAAAAAACAAAAAAACACACAATGAGACATCACCTTATACGTGTCAGAACAGCTAAAATGAAAAAGAAATAACAAGTGTTAGCGAGGATATGGAGAAAAAAGGACCCTGTGCACTGTCAGTGGGAATGCAAATTGGTACAGCCACTATGAGAAATAGTATGGAGGTTTCTCAAAAAAAATTAAAAATTGGATTACTATATATATGATCCAATAATTCTACTACTGGGTACCTACCCAAAGAAAATGAAAACATTAATTCAAAAAGACATATGCACCCCTAGGTTTATTGCAGTATTCGCAATAGCCAAGATATCGAAGCAACCCAAGTGTCCATCAATAGATGAATCAATAAAGAAGATGCATTATGAATCTATAATGAAATATTACTCAGCCATAAAAAAGAATTAAATCTTGCCATTTGAGACATCATGTATGGACCTAGAAGATATAATGCTAAGCAAAAATAAATTAGAGAAAGACAAATATATGATTTTACTTATATGTGGAATTTAAGAAACAGACAAAAAAGCAGACTTCTAAATACAGACAATTGGTGATTGCCAAAGAGGAGGTGGGTTTGGGGGATGGGTAAAATAAAGGGGATTAAGAGTATACTTATCATGATGAGCACTGAGAAGTGCAGAGAATTGAGTCATTATATTATACACCTGAAACTAACATAATGCTGCATGTTAATTATACTTCAATTTTAAAAGTTAAATTAAAAATTCAGTTACCCAGGGGCACCTGGGTGGCTCAATCGGTTGAGCCTCTGGCTCTTGGTTTAGGCTCAGGTTATGATCTCACGGTATGTGGGATAGAGCCCTAGGTTGGGCTTCACGCAGACAGCGCAGATCCTGCTTGAGATTCCCTCTTTCCCTCTCTCTCTCTGCCCCTCCCCCTGCTCACACACTCTCTCTCCCTCTCTCTCAAAAAAAAAAAATAAATAAAAAACATTAAAAAAAATTCAGTTACATGGGGGCACCTGTGTAGCTCAGTCTGTTAAACATTCGACCAGCTCAGGTCATGATCTTACAATTCATGAGTTCGAGCCCCACATCAGACTCTGTGGTGACAGAATTCTGTGTCCCCCCTCTCTCTGCCCCTCTCCCACACACACTCCTTCTCTCAAAAATAAATAAACTTAAAAAAATTCAGTTATCCAATAACACTAGCTTTATTTCATGTATTTAATAGCTATATGGTGGCTAGTGGCTACAGTATTAGATTGCATAGATATAGAATATTTTGATCATTATGGAAAGTTCTATGGGATAGCACTACTATAGAAGGAAAGACGTCACGAAATATGAAACCATAATATGAAGCAGAAGATAACAGGTGCAAATTAATTGCCATGGGGCTAAAGGAGGTGGTTTCAGGACCAACCCCCGCTAGATTCTAAGCCCTCTGAGGACAGGTACTCTTTGACTCCTAAGCACTTAGCATAATGCCTGACCCCTAGAAAATGCTTAACCCAATTTATTGAAAGAAAATAAACTACCTGCAGAGGTAGTGGGTTTGTTCCCTCTAACATTAGAAAAACAGGAAAGTATAGAAAATATCAATGTATCCATAGCCCAACATTGTATAATTTTAATATTTTCTGTATCTAATTCAGGTCTTGTATTTGTTTTAGGAAACATGCAGCTCTAATTAGTTCATTTTAATTGCTAAGAAGTACTCTATTGTGTTCAATATACCCCAATTCAACAATTCTACTTTTGATGGAAATTTGTCCTCTTTCAAATTTTTACAATTAACAATAAGACCTTAATGAATATTCTTACAAGTGTTTTCTTATGCAAATGTTTAGAGTGTATTCCTAGAAGTATTATTGAAGTAGTAATGCTAGGGGTTATTCAGATCTCAAAGGATTCTAAATATTGACAAGTTGATTTCCAAGGGGATTGACCAATTTATATTCCCATCGGCACTGTATGAATGTTCTCATTGTTCTACATCCTTGTCAACACTCGGTACTATAGGCTTTTATTCTTTGCCAATCTGATAAGGTGAAATGATGCAGTGTAGTATTTCCTAGGAAGTTAAAGACATAAGAACAAGGTAAAAAAATGGCCACTCTGTTATAAATCCTGGCACTGGGGTGCGAGGAGAACACCACCAGTTACTGGCTTTTTGTGTCGTGATGGGAAAATTGGCACTAAGACCAAAGCAGTGAGTGATTTTTAAGATAAGCAAAGCTATACGAGAAGAGAAGACAGTTTTACCATCTTGTACCTTCTAGCTACTGCTAGGCATCAGGCCAGGAAACTTTTCAATAGGATTTGGAAATCAGAACATGTTCAGCATGTTTGCAGGGTGTTATATATTCTTCCTAACATAAACAGAATTTATTTTCTCATGTGTCCTATTAAATGTATCCCAGGTTCGCTACTGGAACTTCTTTGTCTCAAGCCAATTTCTGATGGCAGAAATTACTGGAAAGTGAGGAGTTGTGTAAATTAGGTATCTCTTGGTGGGAAATCTTAGCAATCTGAGGGATCATCAACTTAACAAGAGGCAATGTAATCTAATGAGTACAGACCATATCTTGAAGTATTTGCTCATGGCTAACTCCTGTAGATATTTTAAATGCTTGAAGCACAGAAAATAATCCCATAATTTAGGAACATATTACTATTTCACCTTGTAGAGATTTTCCAGTATGACTCTAGCTAATACCCAAGAAACTAAAATGAACCTGTTAAGAAGGACTTTAGAGCCTGGGGCAGTGGGAAACACCCATGGCTCCATTTCCCCAAAGTAGTTCTTTGATGGAAATAAAATATTTCTTAGCAACCTTTCATTATGGCTGGCATACTCATGGGAAATTTGAGATAATGCCGATTCTTTGTCTGTGAAAGTTCTCCAGAGTAATAACTTCAATTTTTTTTAAGTAATATAAGATCTGAGAATATTTTTCTTGCTTCCTCATGTGAACTAGAGTTGTCACAGAGAAAGATCAGTTAGACTCTGAGCAGCCAACTCAGATCAGTGGAAATATTTGACATGGAAACTCCGATGAACCAAGCGTGTTCTATTTGCTAATTGGAATCCAACACTTGGTTTTTCTTTAAGGAAAGGAAGACATAAGCTACCTATGGTGCTCCCCCCCCCCCAAACCTATTTGTGGATGGCAGCGCTTAGAAAAATTATATCTTCTTAAAATAATCCACTCTGCTCATTCAAAAAAGCTGGTTGTCAACTTCCTCCATGATTTTTGGAAGTTGCAATGAAAAGGCAGCTCCCACAGTAGAGCAGGTGACTGTGACAAGGTAATGCACATCTCTCCTTAGGTAATGGAGAGGAAAACGTATTTAAATTATAGTTTTTTTGGAGATGCATGCAATCTAGGTGTTACATGTACAAATTAAAGGCTAAAATGTAGCATTAGAATTAAGAAAGAGTTTAGGTTATAGTTATGCTACACGATTCTTTTTTTTTTTTTTTTGCACCACTAGATTTTACCCTTTCTATATTCTTTTTCATCATTTTTAGAATAGGGGAAAACTCTTCTGAGAACTAAAGAGATTCATAGTTTATCATTTATTAAATTCCTTCTACTCACCAGACATTTATCCTAGGTGTGAGCGATAAATAAAGCCATGTTCCTGTCCTCTCAGGCTTACATTCTAGTGGGGAAAATGGCCCACAGGAACAAGGGAATGAACAAAATTATTATAATCGCCTCTAAAGAGGCATTTTAGAATGGGTAGTCTGGAAAGTGGGTGATAAATGTCTAAGCAGGTGACATCGGAGCTGAGGTGTGAATGATAAGGAACAAGTTCTGTGCAGGGAGAAGAAGGGTTCAGGCAGAGGGAAGAGCAAGATAAAGCCCTGAGGCTGGTGCCAGCATGCCATGCTCAAAGAACAAACCCACAGAAAACTGAATGAGAGAGGCAATGGCTAAAGTTATAGAAGACTGAGTGAGAGAGGCAATCCAGACCACGGTGAGGAATTTGGGTTTATTCTATATACAATGGGAAGCTACTAGGGTGTTTATGTTTTTAAAGACCATTCGGATTGCTGTGAGAAGATACATTTCAGGAAGCAAGGGGAAATACCAGTAGAAGACCACTGCAGTCATCCACCATTGACAATGGTTTGGTCCAGGAGGTGGCAGTGTCCAGGATGGAGGGAAGTGGACAGACAGAATATATTTTGGAGGCAGAAGTTTCAGGATGTGGTGATAGGTTAGATATGAGAAAAAAAATTTTTAATGTTTGTTTATTTATTTATTTGAGAGAGAGAGAGAGCATGAACAGGGGAGGGGGTAGGCAGAGAGGGAGAGAGAGAATCCCAAACAGGCTCCACATTGTCAGTGCAGAGCCTGATGGGGGGGGGGGGGGTTGGATCTCATGAACCATGAGATCATGACCAGAGACAAAGTCAAGAGTCCAATGCTTAACCGACTGAGCTACCCAGGCACCTCTGAGAAAAAAAAAACTTTTTAAAAAAGGAAACAATGATCACTTGTAGGCTTCTGGTTTGATCGGCCAGCCAGTTGGCTTTGACAGTTATTAGGATTTACTGTCCTCAGCTCCAAACACTCCTTTCTGCATTGTGCTTTGTGACACCAGGACTGGACCTCTGTAAACTACCCTTCTACTTTGCCAGCTGGCTCCTTGTTAGGTCCTGCCAGTCCCAGTGTTATAGGGAACCACAAGGCTGAGGAGGAAGAAGGGATTTGCTTCTGGCATCTGCTTCCTGTTTCTGAGCACCTCATCCTGGCCAAGCTTCTTCCCCCCGACAGCACCTAATCCCTCTGGTAGCAGCAGTTGAATCCAGCTTGCAGTTTTCCCAACATCTGCAGGACTAACTTCATCATGCCCTCTGCAGAGATAGCAGCACCCACCAAGCAGAGTCCTCCTCCTCAGAGCTCAGAGTTTCAGCTCAGCAGCGTACCCTTCCTTTACGTTTCTAAATGCTAATCATTATGATCTCAGCCATAAGGGCTAAATAGCTGCTTTCCGCAGTCACTGTCTCCACCATACTTTAAAGTCCTCTTTCCACCATTTCAGTTAGCAACTTATACCTCGTTTCAAGCTAACGACTTTATACGTAGTTAACAATTCTCTATTCAAACAGCTGATGCGATTTTTGTCTTCCAGAAGGATTTTGAGGGGCCATTTGGGGATTCCACTTACTGACATTAGGAAGATTGGGAAAAGAAGAGCTGGAGGAGTGAGGGTGAGTGAGGATCCAAACACTTTGAGATAGATGCCTGCGAGGTGTCCGAGTGGAAATGCTGACATGGCGGGCTGTAGCCAATCTGATGATGAGAAAGAATGTTCTCACTGGAGATAGAATTTTGGGAGGCCCCAGCAAATAGAAGGTATATAAAGTCACCTAGGGAGAGACTATACATAGTTAGGGAAGACAGCCTAGGACCAAGACCTGGGATGCTACACTTGTCAGCGAAAGTGAGAAGGTGTGGCCAGTGAACACAAGAAAAATCATGTGGGACCTTGAGAGCCAAAAGAGTTCAGGGCCTTAGGTTTGAGGTTCCAAAAAAAGCTGGAAATAGAACTATTATATAACTCAGCAATTCCACTTATGGGCATTTACCCAAAGAAAATGAAAACACTACTGCAAAAAGATATATGCACGCCCATGTTCATTGCGGCATTATTTACAGCAGCCAAGACATGGAAACAGCCTAAGCGTCCACTGATGGGTGAATGGATCAAGAAACTCATATATGTATATGTATATGTGTATGTATATATATGTATATGTATATATGTATATAACACACACACACACACACACACACACACACACACACACACACATACACACACACACACACACATATATATATATACAATTTTATATGGAATGGAATGGAACATTACTCAGCCAGGAGAAAGAATGAAATCTTGCCATTTGCTACAACATGGTTGGACCTTGAGGGCATTATGCTAAGTGAAATAAGTCAAAGGAAAATACTATGTAACGTCACTTAAATGAGAAATCTAAAAACAAAACAAAACAAAACAAATCCCCAAAAACCCAAGATTAGAGATACAGAGAACAAATTACTGATTGCAGAGGTGGAGGGTTGTGGGGTGGCTGAGGGAGTCCAAAGGTACAAATTTCCAGTTATAAAATAAGTAATAGAGACATAACATATAGCATGGTGATTATAGTTAATAATGCTATACTGCATATTTGAAAGTTGCTCAGAGTAAATCTTAAAAGCTCTCATTACAAACAATTTTTTCTGTAAATATAGTGAAGGATGTTAACTAGACATAGTGTGGCAATCATTTCATGATACATACAAATATTGAATCATTATGCTGTATACCTGAAACTAATATTATATGTCAATACCTCAATTAAAAAAAACAAAGGTTATACTCAAAACTCATAACTTCCTAATTAATTTACTACCATTTTACTATTATCTTTGCTCATGAAGTTATGTCTTCTGCATTTATGTGCTAAGAGTACCATAGAATGATGTGCTACTATGGACCTCTTCCCAATTCCAGATTCTGTGATGTCCTTGTGGTTCCTTGAAATTGTCAAGGTGGGAAAATTTACAACAGAAATTGGCGAACACAGTAAATCAGGGCTTGATTTATTGTTTTGTTGATAGTCTCCTCATGAAAGTTATAGAGAAAATATTAATGCAGGTTGAATTTAAAAGTGTCCATAGCTGTTACCTTGTGAATAGCACAAAAATTAGGGAAATATTGGTGTGCCTGGCACAGTTGGTAGAGCATGCAACTCTTGATCTCGAGGTCATGGGTTCAAGCCCCCTGTTGGGTGTTGAGATTACTTTTTTTTTTTAATTTTTTTTTAACGTTTATTTATTTTTGAGACAGAGACAGAGCATGAATGGGGGAGGGGCAGAGAGAGAGGGAGACACAGAAGCGGGAGCAGGCTCCAGGCTCTGAGCCATCAGCACAGAGCCCGAGGCGGGGCTCGAACTCATGGACCGTGAGATCGTGACCTGAGCTGAAGTCGGACGCTTAACTGACTGAGCCACCCAGGCGCCCCTGAGATGACTTTTAAAAAATTAAGCAGATATTCTTCCAGCATTTGAAAATCTGATCTGATTCAACAAAGATTCACTCACATTATTGATGAATTAGTGAAGCTTGGACAGGTCTTCATTGTTTTGCCTTCATCTTACTTATCAACATAAATGAAAATATCAACTAACGTTCATGTCGGAATACACTTATTCCTCAGCATGTGAGGGAGTTCTTTGCTAAAGCAGATAGAAATCAGGCATTTATGCATAGTCTGATTTTATCAAACTGGAGTTGAATTGCAGCCATAGGTTGGTTAAGGATACAAAAGCTTGGCAAAATCAGTGGAAGCATTCTGTGAACATTAATTGGCTATATGAAATTTACCATGAAGAATACTGTATATTTATTATTATTTGTAAATTATGAGCTACTTTATATCAGAATTTCTAATCAATTTATGAAAATATACACATACACCTCTTTTCCAGAGAGCCAGTTGTTAAATATTTACCAGCACATCACTGTCAAAACACATATACACACAAATAACAAAAATTTCACAAAATTACTTATACTTACTATATCTGATGCCTTCTGATATTTTATATTGTATTTCATTTAAAAAAAGTCCACATCACCACACTCTAAATTGATTTCACCACCACCCACCAAAGTTCATGAACTACAATTTGGGAAACTCTGCTTTAGAGGGCTCCAAGTGCATGTGCTGAAGTTATTTTTTTTTAAAGAGATGTTTTCAAGGATGGTGACCAAGTGTCTTTTTTTTTTTTTGTAGTAATCTCTACACCCTATGTGTGGCTCGAACTCACAACCCCAATATCAAGAGTTGCATGCTTTCCCAACTGAGCCAGCCAGGTGCCTCTCAAGTGTCCTTTTTATATTCAGAGCTTACCCACAATAAAAACTCAAGAAATATGAAACTGAAAATTTAAAAAAAATGCCACATCAAGGCAGAACTAGAAATCTGAAAGCCTAGGCTTTATAAAGCCTAGGCTTTATAGTTTGAAGACAAACTATGCAGCTTTGTAATAGCAGTAAGAGTGCATGCCTGTATTTCAGCTTTTCAGATGAAAGATTTTTTCCTACAATTAAGAGCCTGTTATTCCTAATGATACTTACACTTCTCACTTATTCTTATCCATGGAGGTGAACACTGTGGATAATTTTTTAAATGCTTTTCATCTGCCCAAGTAGGTCAGGGACACTGCTGGTATACTTACTATGTCTGTATTTGGTAAAAGAGGATTCAAAGTTTATAGAAAATGACAGTTGGTATGAGTCCACTTGACCATATTGCTATAAATATCTCAACATGTTGGACATCTAAGGATCATAAAAGGGATGAAGTGAACAACTTTTTTGCAGTTCACCTACATCAAGTAGACATTCTGTCATTAAGTGCGTGTGTAATGCCTCTGAAAGTGGCCTTACCACTTTTGGAGTTTTTGACAAGCCCTTGGGAGAGAATCCAACTCAGCTTCACAGCTGTTATGTGGTTTTGACATTGTTAACAAGAAGGCCCTTTAAGAATTCTTATTGCTAGAACAACCAATAGAGAGCCTCAAGAAATGGAGAAGCTGGGTTCAAACTCCGAGGACTCACTTCTCATGTTGTCATAGGACAAAATGATTGAGTAGTGAAGACCCAAATGGAAGAAGAACTTCTGCCTTCTCTAATTTTTTCCTATATTCCACCTAGAAACCCTGTTAGTAAACAGTGAGTCTTAACCTTTTGAGGTGATGGAATCATTTGAAAATCTAATGGAAAAAGTAGACTCTCCAGAAAAAGGCCTTACCCAATGAATTGTACCTATAATTTCAGGGCATTCACAGATCCTCCTACTGCCCATCCTGAGGTTAAGATCCTCTGCTTTAATTAAAGAAAAAAAATTTTAATGGTTATTTATTTTTGAGAGAGAGAGAGAAAGAGAGAGAGAGAGAGAATGTGTGAACAGGGTAGGGGCAGAGAGAGAGGGAGACAGAATTCAAAGCAGGCTCCAGGCTCTGAGCTGTCAGCACAGAGAGCCCAACATGGGGCTCGAACTCATAAACCACGAGATCATGACCTGAGCCGAAGTCAGATGCTTAACTGACTGAGCCATCCAGGTACCCCCCAAATCTGCTTTTAGATGATAAACTTCAGGGTAGATAATCTAGAAGGCAGAATGACAAATAAGACAGACCTTTCTGACAACTTTAAAGTTCCCTGGTCAAAGAAAATCTATCTTGTGACTGCTGCTGATCCTGAATTAGGTCTGTCAATGATCCCTATGCACACAGATTACAATTCAATGTCAAGACCATCGACTAAGGACAACTGGACATTCTATGCTGCCTCAGGTTATCAGAAATAAGCAGGATGTAAGTAAATTAATAATAATGATAACAATGCTATGTACTCTGTATGGGTTCATCCATAAGTAAAGTTCATTGAAGAGCTCTGTGAGAGAATTAGCCAAGAGAAAGTTTGCTATAGAAACCTATGCGGATGGAAGAGACTATGGAAATCTACCCATGTGTAGACATGAGGCAACACCAGAGCTTTTGAGCCTTCTCTCCCTTTATCTCCCCAGTAATCTATCAGGACACACAGTCTTTGATTTTACATAAAGTACTAGACAAATACAATTTTGAGACAAAGCCTCAGATTACTGTCTTTTAAGCACTCCCAATAGAAATAGTGGGAGCTGCCACTGTCACAAATTTCAGGCTGAACCCTCAACCCTCCACCACTGGCCTGAGACTTATAATGAAGACGAGCCATTCTCAATCACTCCTACCCTCAAAGGTAAAGCTGTTAATATGAGGCAAGCCAAAGGCCAATATCCCAGCTTCCAAACTCATTCCAACAAGAAGCAATTTACACAGAATAAAATATTTCTACAGTAGGAACCATTGGGACCTCTCTAGCTATCTTTGCAAAACTCAGCAGAATCTAAGTTTAATGAGGTTTTCCAATTCTGGAACCCCAGACCTGCTTAATAAACGGTTTGCCTCCTTTGGGGAAAAAAAAGCACAGAAGGGTTTAGGAACAAGAACACGCCTGACAGAAAAGCTACCATCATTATCCTTTGGTTCTGACCTACTGATGCATGGTACCTCCCACGGTCTCTGGTTTATTTGAAAGTTTTAACATCAAATAACCATTTGGCACTGGGTGAACTTGAAGTTTGAGAAATGAAGACATTTTAGACTTCTAAATAAGTTGCCCTACTGGTTGTAAACCACAGAGCACATTGTGCGATGGCCATCTTCCCTCTCACTAATTATTTGAAGCGTCATGTTTTGGTTCCAGTCCACAGGTCTCAAGAACAGTAGGAACCGTGTGGTAAGTGGATATATCTGGGAAACACTAAGAATAAATGCTATTTGAAAAATAAAAGCCTTTTTATTATGAATTCCTACCCTTGAGGTTCTGGAATAATAGGAAACACAATTGAATGTTCTTATCCTGTAAATAAATTGGTTCTTTACATTTCCAAACAAATTTACCAGTGAAAATGGACAGTTTTATAAACATTTTTATATGACTTTCTTACACCTTCTGTCTTTGTATTTCTTTTGAATCTTGAAGATCAGTGAATACATTGAAGTAGGGACAATAAGATATAAGGGCATTTGGGATTTGCTTTAACTTTAAAAAGGGAAAATATGTGTAGTGGATAAAATGAAACAAGATTGACAAATTGTTTAAGTTGGGTGACAGGTGCATGGGGCTTCATCATACCTTTATATTTGTTTGAAATTTCTAAAAAAAAAAAAAAACCCAAAACCCCCAAAAACAAATGAGCAAACAAAAAACCAGTCAGGCATGAAAACTTTCTAGTGATAAGAATTGACGTTAAATTTCTCCTTACGCTGGAAGACACAAAGAAGGTCATCTAATCTTCTTTTGTGTATTTGGTTAAAATGAAAAACAGATTGATATTTATTTTTTTTTTAATTTTTTTTTCAACGTTTATTTATTTTCGGGACAGAGAGAGACAGAGCATGAACGGGGGAGGGGCAGAGAGAGAGAGGGAGACAGAATCGGAAACAGGCTCCAGGCTCTGAGCCATCAACCCAGAGCCCGACGCGGGGCTCGAACTCACAGACCGCGAGATCGTGACCTGGCTGAAGTCGGACGCTTAACCGACTGCGCCACCCAGGCGCCCCCAGATTGATATTTCTAATAACACATGTTTTAATAAATGAAAATGTCAACATAAATGGCTCTCAAAATTTTACTTGTTTGTTAAGTCAAATGGTAAAATGGAGGCATGTGAGAGGAAGAGGGAAATGATAGCCGAGTACATAGCATGGGGTGGTCCAGTCCAACTCCCAGGACAAAAGTGATGTTACAGGAAAGGACGTTAGGAGATATGACTGAAGGGAGAGAAAAATTAGTGAAACACAGTGAGAAAGTAGGCTGGGCATCTCAGAGAAAGGACACAAAGGAAATGAGAGAGAAGGCAAGAAGGGAGGCAGGGTGTGGCAAAGACAAACCATCAAGAACAGAGAGGAGGAAACCAAGTTCTGCTCAGAGATTTCACACAAGCGTTGCTCAGTCTCACAATGTACTGCTCTCATTTCAGAAATTAAAATGATCTGCCATTCTGGGTGACATCCACGCCTGGGAATGGAGTTTAGCACCTTGTCAACTCATATAAGGAAGATATTATGGAACCGAGGCAAATCCCTCAGAAAGTAGTTCCCTTTTTTCATTCTCATGGAGCTTAGATAGAGGGGCTCAAGGAGCTTAGTTATTTAACCTGTGTTGAGAAACAGGATCCAGATGCTTTGGAGATTAATTAAAAGGGCCCACCCTGGGGTTCACAAAGAAAGGCTCAACCTTGCCAGGGCCTAGAAGCTCATATTGGGTGCCTGTCCAGGACAGGACACTGAGGGAGGCCCAGCAGAGAGGGAAAGTGAGGGGAGATGATGTACCTCTGGTTTGTTTTTGTACTACAAAGGATGCTATAAACCTATGTCATTAGGGAAAGGCATTGACAGTGAGGGAAAGCCCCGCTGTCCTCCAGGACCCCTTGAAGACCTCCTTGCACAATGCCTCCTGTCAAAAAACAGAGGAAGGGAAATGTGGAGGAGGATGCTGTATTTCTAGTCAGGACGGGCTCTGAGCTAACTAACACACTAGTAGAAATCTGTTTTTCTGTCCACGAGTCGTCCCCAAGGCACAGCATGGAATGTGCCGCAAGCATGCTGTATGCTCATCTCCCCGCGCCCCCCAATCTGCGTGCCATGTCACCACCCACCAGAATACTAGTCTGTGCCCAGCCCACCCCTCTAGACAACACTGAAGGGAGAGTTCTACTATTATTTGTTCATATGGTGTCATCAAACCAAGACATTTACAAGCAGTATTTACAAGAACGTCATGGTACCAGATGAGTATGTTTGAGCATCAGCAGGGAACAGAAAGGGTTCTGATCGGATGTTCTACGGTCCTGGAGAAATCCTACCAGTCTTTCTGTGTGAAGGAAGAAAATGGATTTAGAAAAAATTTTTAAGTAACTTACATGTAGCAGAAGGCACATGTTTTTGGGGTGCCTGGGTGGCTCAATTGGTTAAGCATCTGACTTCAACTCAGGTCATGATCTTGCGGTTGGTGAGTTCGAGCCCCACGCCAGGCTCTGTGCTAACAGCTCAGAGCCTGGAGCCTGCTTCAGATTCTGTCTCTCCCTCACTGTCTCTCCCCTGCTCACACTCTCCCTCTCAAAAATAAATAAACATTAAAGAAAGAGCATACATTTTTAAAGTGTGCAGTTCAATTAATTTTTATAGAAGTCTACACCTATTTAACAACCACTCATATCAATATTTGGAAGATTTTTGTTACCCCATGAGGCTCTCTCATGTCCTGTCAGTCAACAACCCCTCAAAAGTAACTATTAACCTGACATCTAGAATCAGTTCTTTTTTTAAATAATTAATTCTTGAACTTCATATAAATAGAATGAGCATGCAGTATATACTTACAACATTTACTCTTGTTTTTGGCTTCTTTCACTCAAGATTATATCTGAGCATCAATGTTGAAGGTAGGAGTTCATTCCTCTTTACTGCTGTGTAATATTCCATTATATGAATACACTGCCATTTATTCTACTATGGTGAAACAGCTGGGTTGTTTACAGTTTGGGGTTAAGAATAAAGCTTCTATAAACATTCTTGTATATGTCTTTTGGGGGATACATGCACTCATTTCTCTTGGGTTTATATACCTAGGAGTGAAATTCCTGGAGTGTAGGGTAGGTTTGTATGTAATCAAACAGTTTCTCAAAGTTGTGCCAACTCTACATTGCTATCCACAATGCACGAGAGCTCAATTTCTCCACATTTTTACCCTCACTTCAAATTATCAGTGCTTTTAATTTTAGGCATCCTACTGGATGTAAAATGACATCCAGTGTGATTTTCAGGAGCATCGCCCTGAAATCTGAGGGTGTTGAGTACGGATATATTTGTGTATGGGTACATCAGTCACTTTGGAATCCTTTCCAAATGAGAATTTTAAAAGACCATTGCAAGAAAACGACAATGAAATCAAATACTATCATCCATATTTACCACCCTCCTGCTTTTCCTCTTCTACACTGCCATCATTGTATTCTGTTCACAAAATATTTGTCAGTGTCTAGATATAGTGCCAGATTTTTTAGTGGACAAGTCAGGACCTTCTCACTTCCCCTCTGCCCTCTCCATTTCTCCTCAGAGCTGAAGCAAAAAATTAAGGGATTAATGCAATGAATAGGTTGTGGGGATTCTGCCTCACCACATCTCCTTTCTATGCAGTTATGTGGCGCTAAAGTCGATTTTTATACCATAAGATCCGGCCCCGCCCACTGGCTTCAACTGATTGGATAAGAGGGGCCACTTGATCCAGAAGGAGGCCATTCATTGGTTGACATGAACCTAAAAGTTTTTCTATGCTGAATATTTGCAGTTTGGGGTGTTGAGATGGGGTGTTTATCAAAGGCCCAATGCAGAGAAGCAGAGAAAGCTGGTCTACCGGAGAGTGAGAGAAATAAAGCAGAGATGTACAAAGGGAAAAAAAAAAAAAAACACATGGGCCTGATAAGAGAAACGGAGGCTAAGACAGTAAACCGCATGGTCCCTGATTTCTGCTTGCATTCCTGTAGACACAGCAGACTTCCTGCCTTGCTTTCTGTGAGATATCTTAAGATATATTCAAGTGAATGTCCCATTTTTGGCAATGGTAGATGGAATACATTTTTGTTAGTTGCCCACAAAGGTCATGGAGTTCATATCTAACTCCTGAAAGGAGGCAAACCCTACGTGGCCTGTTCCTCTCCCATTCAAGCACCCTCCATCCATGCTGACCTTGAAAATGTTAAAATGTTAAATACTGGGGCGCCTGGGTGGCACAGTCGGTTAAGCGTCCGACTTCAGCCAGGTCACGATCTCGCGGTCCGTGAGTTCGAGCCCCGCGTCGGGCTCTGTGCTGACCGCTCAGAGCCTGGAGCCTGTTTCCGATTCTGTGTCTCCCTCTCTCTCTGATCCTTCCCTGTTCATGCTCTGTCTCTCTCTGTCTCAAAAATAAATAAACGTTAAAAATTTTTTTTTTAAATGTTAAATACTAAATCCAGCAAGTAATGGGAAGAGATAACAACTTGACATCTCTAAAAATGAGAGACCATGAGATCTGCTAAACTTTAGCCTCAGTTACCTTTTTCCTTTTCTTACTTTCTTCTCTGACCCTGGCCACCTTTATCTTCTTTACCATCTGTCTTCTTTTATGCCCTTTGTTCAATCTCTTGATTTTCGAAAACATGCTGTTTTCAGAGCAAGGATAGTCACAGAACAAAAGCATTTGGTTTAGGGATGATGGTCTCTCCACACTGGGGTGCTGTATTTTTGTTTCCTTAGGCATGAGACTTTGGGCTACATGAAAAACTATTGACTGAAGAAAAACAGGGCCTGGAATAAGGACTCATAAATTGTGGAGCTCAAGGATAAACCAGACCCTGCATGAGTCCAGCCCTGGTTTTAGAGCTGTGTGCCTTCCAGCTTTATAGAGATTTCACAGACTTGCAAGCACAAAAGAGAACAAATATCTTTACTAAATTAAAGAAAGAATCTAGTCACTAAAAGAGCAGGAAATGAAAGCAAATAAATACAATAATAATTCCAAATGTTAAGGAAAGTGCCTTTTTAAACTATTTAACTAGTTTAATAATCCAGCTGTGACTCAGATATTTAGAGGACATCACAGCTCTGTATTATGGTACTATTTTATGCAACTGTCCCTCTCAATGTTATAAAATGTAAAAAAAAAAAACAGGTATTAAATTGCTCTGAGAAATAATATGAAAGATGAATGATGAGACGGCTTCCCAAAAGGTTTGTGATGTGCTCAACGATAGAAGAGAACATTAAAAAATAATAAAGCAAGATGAAAATACAGGATAAACGTAAGCAGTGCGGTGTGTTTTTCTCACATGTATCATATTTGCTTCCATAATTCATTTTTTAATTCCTGCATGTGCATTCTGCTTTAGGATTAGAACATTCATTTATGCAAGGTGTTAAAGGAAGAGAGGGAAAAAATACCTGAATGACAGAGCCTCACACTTAGTCTGAAGAAAACCTTGGAAAGTTCCAGCGTCCATGAGAAGCAGCCTTTCAATGGTTGGACAAGTGAGCACCCACTAAAGTATATCACCTTTTCAACAAATAGGGTTGGGAAAACTGGACAGCCCTATGCAAAAGAATGAAACTGGGCAACGTTCTTACACCAAACATAAAAATAAACTCAAAATGGCTTAAGGAACTAAATGTGAGACCTGAAAGCATGCAAATCCTAGAAGAGAGCACAGACAGTATTTTCTCTGACATTGGTTGTAGCAACATATAGGTAGATATATCTCCTGAGGCAAGGGAAACAAAAACAAAAATAAACTGCCGGGACTACATCAAAATAAAAGGTTTCTGCACAGCAAAAGAATGAACCAACGAAACTGAAAGACAACCTACTGAATGGGAGAAGAGATTTATAAATGATACATCTAATAAAGAGTTAATATCCAAAATATATAAAGAATGTATACAAATCAGCACCCCCAAAACAAACAATCCAATTAAAAATGGGCAGAAGAGGGATGCCTGGGTGGCTCAGTCAGTTAAGTGACCAACTCTTGATTTCAGCTCAAGTCATAATCTCATGGTTCATGGGTTCAAACCCCACATTGGGCTCTTTGCTGACAGAGTGGAGCCTGCTTCAGATTCTCTCTCCCACTCTTTGCCCCTCCCCTGCTGTGCTTACGCGCGCGCGCGCGCGCGCTCTCTCTCTCTCTCTCTCTCGAAAATAAACATTAAAAAATGTTTGTAAAAAAATGGGCAGAAGAAATGAAGACATTTCTCCAAAGAAATTTTCCAGATGGTGAATAGACATGTGAAAAGATGCTCAACATCACTTATCAGGGCAATGCAAATCAAAACCACAATGAGGTATCACCTCATACCTGTTAGAGTGGCTAAAATCAACCCAGGAAACAGGAAGCATTGGTGAGGATGTGGAGGAAAGGGGACTCTCAGGCACTGCTGGTGAAAATGCCAACTGCAGCCACTGTGGGAAACAGTACAGAGGTTCCTCAAAAAATTACAAATAAAACTACCTTATGATCCAGTCATCACACCACTGGATATTTACCCCAAGAATATGAAAACACTAATTCAAAAGTACACGTGCACCCCCATGTTTATTACAGCAGTATTTATATTGGCCAAATGGTGGAAGCAGACCAAGTGTCCATCAATAGATGAATGGATAAAGAAAGGGTGAGATACATATACATAGAATGAAATCATGCCATTTGCAACAACATGGATGGATCTAGAGAGTCTAATGCTAAGCTGAATAAGCCAATGCTAAGCTGGATAAGCCAAAGAGAAATACCATATGATTTCACCCATGTATAGAATTTAAGAAACAAAACAATCAAACAAAGGAAAAAAGAGACAAACCAAGAAACAGACTCTTAATGATAAAGAATAAACTGATGGTTACCAGAGGGGAGGTGAGACAGGGGTGGGTGAAATCGGTGAAGGAGGTTAGGAGTATACTTATTGTAACAAGCATTGAATAATATGTGGAATTATTGAGTCGCTATATCGTACATCTGAAACTATTATGTTAACTATATTGGAATTAAAATTAAATTTAGTTTTTAATGTTTATTTTATTTATTTTGAGACAGAATGAGTGAGTAGGGAAGGGACAAAGGGGTGGGGGAAAGAGAGAGAGAATCCCGAGCAGGCTCCGAGCTGCCAGTATAGAGCCTGATGTGGGGCTTAACCCCACAAACCATGAGATCATGACCTGAGCCAAAACCAAGAGTCAGATGCTAAGCCGACTGAGCCACCCAAGTGTTCCAGAATTAAAATTAAATTAAAAAAAAGAATTAGAACACTAAAATATATCAATAATAAATACATCACCTTTGTTTTCCATGACACTCAGTAAAATCTGATCTTATAGTGTTGCTGGGAAATTCCATCCCATTTTTGTAAGCATTATTTTCCTTAAAAATTACTAAAGTGAGGGGCGCCTGGGTGGCTCAGTCGGTTGAGCATCCAACTTCAGCTCAGGTCATGATCTCGAAGTTAACAAGTTTGAGCCCCGCATCGGGCTCTGTGGTGACAGCTCAAAGCCAGGACCCTGTTTCAGATTCTGTGTCTCCCTCTCTCTCTGCCCCTCCACCACTCACACTCTGTCTCCCTCTGTCTCAAAAACAAACAAACATTTTTTAAAATTTTAAAAAAATTACTAAAGTGACATAAGAAAAATGCTTTTCTCACATCTTCCCTTTAATCCTTAATTTAGCCTTGTGCCCTTAAAGAGGCAAAGAGAATTAATAACACAGAGGGAGTAAAAACCCAGAGATTGAAAAGTTATATATCATGGGGGTGGGGGTGGGGGGAGGGGGAGGTTAGCTATAGGCTGGTCTCTCGTCTGGTGCCAAACATATGTACTCTTGTCCTCTGTCAGGACGGAGCCAGAGGCTCAGTGCTTGGAACCCCAAGCACAGGGGTCTCCGCTGAGATTGCTCCAAAGATATGCCCAAGTATATGACTTAGGAGGGCAAACTTGAAATTGTGTAAATGAGGCTTAAGACTTGCATGAGCCTTGCGATATTTTTCCAGGTAATTTTTGCACTCGGGTTTTTAACATTATCCCTCTTAAATAATGCAGTTCTGTATCCAGTGGGGAACAGCTTACACAGGGTGATTTGAGAAACCTTACTGGGCTTCACTAGCAGAAACAAATTTGGTTGCCCGGCATCTGGCACAGCCCTTGCTTCTCTCACCCAGAAATTCCATGTCAGAGTCTCTTCCCCAGGAGAGCCAGCAGAGGCCATCAGTCACTACTTATAAGAATTTATTGAACATCCCATGACTCAGTCAGCCTTTAGATCTTAGCTTACATGTCACTTTCTTAGAAAATATGCTTCCTGGGGTGCCTGGGTGGCTCAGTCGGTTAAGCGGCCGACTTTGGCTCAGGTCACGATCTCGCGGTCGGTGAGTTCGAGCCCCGCGTCGGGCTCTGTGCTGACAGCTCAGAGCCTGGAGCCTGTTTCGGATTCTGTGTCTCCCTCTCTCTGACCCTCCCCTGTTCATGCTCTGTCTCTCCCTGTCTCAAAAATAAAATAAAACGTTAAAAAAAATTAAAAAAAAAAAGAAAAGAAAAGATGCTTCCTGACACTCTAAACTAGTGAATATGTTTATCATGTTGGTGATTGTATCGTTGAAATTATTTGATCATCATCTGTCTCCAATCTCCCATCCCCTAACTGTAAATTCCCAGGAGAGTGTTTATTTTGATCAATGTATTCTCAATATCCAGCACATAAACGAACGCTTTCTAAGCATTTAATAAATATCTGTTGAGTGAATGGGTCAATGAGCAAATGAAACATGTATATACTATTTAATAAAATGCAACTCAAGAAATGTTTACTGAATACTTACTATATGGTAGGCATTGAGCTAGGCTCTGGGAAATTTAACAAATGATCCAGCCCTGGGCTGGTGTTGTGCTAGGCTCTGTCCTTAGCTCTCTTAGTATACTCTTATTCTCTGGGAAACCTCATTCTTTTTAAAAAATTTTTTTAATGTTTATTTTATTTATTTTGAGAGACAGCAAACAATGGAGGGCCAAAGAGAGAGGGAGAGAGAGAATCCCAAGCAGGCTCTATGCTGTCAGCACAGAGCCCAACGTGGGGCTCCATCCCATGAACTGTGAGATAATGGCCTGTGCTGAAATCAAGAGTTGGACACTTAACCAGCTGAGCCACCCAGGCACCCCTGGGAAATCTCATTCTTTTCAGTGACTTTAATCATCATCTTTGTATGTTAGGATTATAAAAATCCTATCCTTGATTCCTAAAATGCCTCTCTCCAGATTATAGTCACTTTACTAGCCCAAAATAAGACCAATAGGGAATATAACAATTTGGGAAATTCAATATCTAGAAATAATTCATGCACTTCAGCTATGTCCTGGGAGCCTTGGAACTTTCAAGACCAGATTTAGGGGAAAACTTCCAACTGCCTGGGGACCAGTTTATGGGACATCTTAAGACGTAGAAAAAAAGACTATGTTAACCCCAATTATACCTCATATTTTAATGATGTCTTAGAGTAAAAAAAATTTAAGTGCTTTCCTATTACCACTGTAGTAGGGATAAGAAATGCGTATTCAGGGAAGCTTACTAACTTGCCCAGCTTCGAGGGCTAATATGAATCTCTGGAGGTGCTCTCACCATACCCATGTCAGCATTATCGCTCCTCTGCAACAGCGTGCCATCAAGACTTGATGCTCTAGGACACAATGAGCCCTAAGTCTTTAGAGGGGATAGGCAGCAGGATGAAGAGATATTTTATTTTAATGTTTATTTATATTTGCGAGAGAGGGAGAGAGACAGACAGACAGACAGTGCAGGAGCAGGGGAGGGGCAGAGAAAGAGGGAGACACAGAATCCGAAGCAGGCTCCAGGCTCTGAGCTGTCAGCACAGAGCTCGACGTGGGGCTTGAATTCACAAGCCGTGAGATCATGACCTGAGCTGAAGTTGAACACATAACCGACTGAGCCAGCCTGGTGCTGCCAGAGAGAATTTAAAAAGATTAATGTGGTAGGGGTATACAGAATGCATGGAAGGGGAAGAACTGAGGTCAGGAGGCTGAGTGGAAATCACCGTGTGAGGGTGATGAGGGCCTGGCCTAGAGGTGGTTTAGAAATACAGAAGTGTTGGGGTTTGGTGCTAAAAGAAATTAGAGATAAAAGGAGACGGCTGATTTCAAAATGTCTTTAAAGTTTTAAACCTTGGTAGTTAAAAACAGAGAACCAGAAATAAGAGGTTCCAAGGGAGCTGATGACCTTGATTTGGGACATTGGTGTGAGACCTGAACATATTTGAACCTCTTCCCTGCATGTGGAGAGGCTGGTAAGAAATAGCCCCAAGTAGAGAGGTGGTCCAGGGAACAAGAGGAGAAGGTCTCTTATGAGGGCTGTGGTGACAGGACCAGGAGAGAAATTACCATAATTCAACCTATGGGATGGGATCTAAAATGTGGGACACAACCAAAATGTAGGAAGAGGCAGGAACAGACTGGAGCAAAGTAGGGGTCAGTGAGAGTGAAGGTGAGAGTAGATATGAGTGGTTTGGAGGCAGGGAGCAGGCAGTGGTTTGTGTAACTCTTTGAGAACTGGTCCAACAGCTGGCATATTGCATACTGAGAGTGAGGCAAGCTCAGAGAGAACTGGAATTGGAGTGAGCAGTGGGGCTGGAAGTTGGCAGAAGAGAGGTGATTGCGATCACTGAAGTCTTAAGAACGAGTGAGCTGACTGGGAAGAAAGGGAGAGGAGCAGACCAAAGACTAATACTGGAGCCCCAGGAGGGATGCTGTCTAGACAATGATTCCACAAGTGCAATGGCAGGAGCCAGACGGAGAAAGGGAACAAATTCCCCTGGCAAACCGGAAGCCTTTCCAGCTATGCCTGGGTCCTGCGTGGTGTCTGGACTGCAGGATTAGAGGAGATGTTAATTTCAGTGAATTCCCACATCAGGAAAAGGAGCTACATTTTCAGTATTTCTTATTTTGTTGTTGTTCAGTGTCTGACTCCTCAGGAATGGGCACTGTAGCTGACCTGCAACCCTAGATCCTAGTCAAGATCAAAGTGACTTTCTGCAGGCTGCTATTCCTCGGCCTCAATCATCACTGTGCATTTTTGCACAAGCATAGGATGGGAGAGGGGTTGAGAGATGGGATAGTTCTAAGAGGATATTCCAACCTTTTGGATGCATATTTTCTGGAGTCCTGTCCTCAGGATATGTGATGGAGAAAGGGCCATTACGTTAATTCTTTAAAAAGTCTCATGGCTTATCTCTCTCATTGGGCAGTGTTTGGAGTGAGTATAGACACGGATTAAATCCAGCTCCAGACTCACATGGTGATAGGAATGTCAAAAAGATAGGGAAAGAAATTGGCTTTTTCTTTGACTACTCAGTAGTCTCCAAAGAAATAAAACCACTAGGATGGAAGGCTAAATAGAGAGATAGGGAGAGAGAGAGATTTTTAAGCAACTGACTCATGTAACTGTGGGGTCTGGCAAGTCCAAGTCTAAAAACTCAGAAGGCTTTCTATGTTGCCGACTTGAGGCAGATTTTCTTCAGTAAACCTCAGTCTTTGTTCTTAAGGCTTCCAACTCATTAAATGAGGCCCACACACATTATGGGGGATAATCTGCTTTACTTAAGGGCCGACTGTAAATGTTAGTCACATCTAAAAAAAAAATAACCATCTTCAAGTAACATCTAGACTAGTATTTGACTAAACAACGAGGCACCATAGCCTTACCAAGTTGACATCTAATTATCCATTACACTGGGTAAGAGCATTCTCGGTAATAATCCCTTCAGAAACTGTGAAGTCCCTTCCTGACTCAAGACTGATACATTGACATTTCCAGAATGCAGAGGAAAACAAAACAAAACAAAACAAAGCAACGCTAGACAATGTCTAGCCAGCAAAGAGTCACAGAAGGAGAGAGTGGAGGATCTCAAGGAAGATCATTTGGATGAGCCAGTCCTGGAAGCAACATACATTTCTTCCCACATCCCATCTGCCATAGCTAACTGCAGTGGAACTTGGGAAGTGTGGATTAGCAGTTCTCCAGAAAAGTGGGAAATAAGTTTATGACCAGTGTCTGCTATAGAGAAATAGAGTCTAGGTTTCTAGCTTCAAAGACGAACTGGATGGTGGTTCTGTTAAGCAAGAAAATGTACACTCTGAGAAGCAGATGTGAACAAGATACTGAACTCCATTTTCAGCATGTAGAGTGTGTAATGCCTATGAACATCCAGGCAAAAACGTCCTGTAGGCAGCCTGAGCTAAGTTCTGGAGTTGGGGAAAGATGTTGGCATCGGAGATAAAGGTCTGAGGAGTCTTTGGCCTCTGGGTATTAGAAACAATAGAGGGAAAAGAGAAGAATAAGAATGAACCTTTAAAGAGACAAGTAGGGGGAAAAAAAGAGCTGGGGAGCAAGTTTTTAAGTTGAGAAGAGAACAAGGAGGGCAGGCTCTCAAACACTGAGGAGACAGTTCCAGAAAAAGAAGTGTTCATAGTGTCAAGTGTTACAGAAAAATGAAGAGAATTCAGAAAATGTTATCTGTACTTAGTGATTGTTTTCCATATCCAAAATCCTTGTTCAGATTATGCTTTTTAGAAAAGGGGATCAGAGCACCTGGGTGGCTCAGTAGGTTAAGCATTCGACTCTTGATTGCAGCTCAGGTCATGATCTCACAGTTTGTGGGATGGAGCCCTGAGTGGGACTGACAATACAGAGCCTGCTTGGGATTCATTCATTCATTCATTCATTCTCTCTCTCTCTCTCTCTCTCTCTCTCTCTCTCTCTCTCTCCCTCTCCCCCTCCCTCTCTCTCTGCCCCCCTCCCTGCTTGCATACTCATACTCTCTCTCAAAATAATACACTTAAACAAAAAAGGGGTTCAACTAGTTACAGTAAGATACTAATATCTGTGTTCAAGATGGAGTAGGGGAGAGAATTCATTTCTACCTGAAGCTCTGGACTGTCTCTTGGAGTGGCACAGGGGCTCGTACCACAGATGCCCCCTGAAGTACAAATGCAGCACCACTGAGCTCCCCAGGGGGCGCTCTCCACCTGGGGTATTATAACGCAATACTGTTTGTAGTTTGTCAGGTTCTAAAACCAACCTACAGAGCATGGAAAATGGATCACGGTGACATACAATGTAAGGATATCAGTCTTGGCAAGAAAAAAATTGATGGAGGTCAGCTGTGGAAGAGGGGACATGCTAAAGTACCCATCACTGCCTTTCGAAACAGTGATTTCAAGGGCACAGGTGGACTGTCGGGTAGAAGGTACAGATGGGACCAGTGGTGCTCGAGCTGTGCCAGGAGGGACAGCACATACCCAAGGGCAGCAAGGGGAAGTTAACTTCCTGTTGTGATGATGAGGCTTTAACAGACAATAGTTCAAGTTGATAGATCAAGGAATATTATAGATATAAAACTGTCAGAAGAAAAAAAAAGGTACCTGTCAGAAGATTTTTAAAACAGAAGTTCTTAAAAGTGGTTCCCTCTGAGATGTGGGGCCAGGAGAAAAAAGTATTAAGGGGGGTAGCTGCTTCTATGTCTGTGTTGATTTTTTTAAGCCATGTATAAAATTGGTTGAGTGTTTTCACATATAAAAATATATATGGGGGATATGGGAAGAACTCCAAGTAATATTGTTAAGTTTAAAAAAAATACATCTCAAAGTGATATATTCAATATGATACCGTTTATATAAAAAGGAACATAACAAAATAGTTCCTTATGTTCTGTGGGTACATATGTATGTACGCATGCAAATGCACCAAAAAAACTCTTGGAAGATTCACAAACTGATAGCAATCTTTCCCTCTGGTAGGAGGACAGAATTGTGGACAGAGGAGCAGGTGGTCACAGGGAGGGTCTCCAGGCCAACACTGCCCAATCCATTATGTGCAAAGTCATTGTGAGTTTGTGCAACACCGTGGTCCTGGTCAAGGGATGCTTAACATTATTTGTAATGCTTAGTTTAGTTTTGTTTTGCAATAAAAATAAACTTTAAAAAATGATGGCTGATAATTAATGGCTGACAGTTATTCAGTGTGTTATCTCTCCCATGAGAATTTTAGTTTGTTAAGGGACAGAACCTTAACTCCAAAGAAAGATTCTCTAATGAAGCTATTCAGAGATCAAGGCAGATTAAAGGGGAAATCATGTGGATCAGAAGTGTTCCCAGGGTTTTTGAAATTGTCCCAATTGTCAATTCTGCAGTGATTATGTGGTCAAGAAGCTTTCCTAACATCTGATGCTTTTCATAAATTAAACTAGACAATTCCTCCAAGGCAGGAGCACCAGGCTAGCTCCTTAAGATACCTGTGACTCCCCGGTTCCTTTATCATTCAAAACAAAAACAAAATGGCAAATCCACTAGTTTCTGGTTTCCCTCCCCCCCCCCCCCCAAATACCCAATGAGTACTCTCTGGTTATCAGATTCTGTGGGTTACCTTCCTAAGAAGTTCCCTGGGCAGCCTCTCTTGAAGTTAGGACAAAACATATTGTTTGTGTAGGAGATGAGGGAAAGTTTGAGTTAGGGTAAAGCTGCTGGGAAGAGGAAAGAGAAAAATGTAGTCAGTAATTAGTTATATTCTGGATTAGCCCCTTCCATAGAAGCTGTAGTCAAGTGTCTGTTTTCAGTTTTTAACCATGGAAGATTCACACATCTCTAGAGAGGATATAGGTCTATTCGATTTACATTAAAGAAACAAATTTGAGTTTGGGTCGTAAGTCAGAGCAGTCACTTCAAGATGTAATTCTTGAAACCCCCGTTTCCCATCACTAGTCAAAGTCCAGATTTGCCACAGCTTAGATTCAAAAGAAATGTGTTCTGGCAATTCAATGAAAAATATACCACATATCTTGCTGCATTATAAATTAAGGCAGATCCCCACAAACAGGGTTTTAAAGAAATGGAGGCTTCGGCACATACACACAAAAGAGAGTTGTAAGGGGGTATTGTTTAATGTGAGCGGTCTTCATTTTACAAAGAGATTGACAGGATTACAGAATGTTAGGGCTAGAAGATATCTGAAGTCTTTTTACAGCTAAGGAAACTGAAGCTCATGGGGAGAAACTTGTTCAAGATTACATAGTCAGTTCCAGTGACAGACTTTAGGGAATCGATGGTGAGAGGAAGACAAGTTTCCTCTACCCTCTTGGGTTTTATAGTGGGGCCAAAGGATTAAACCAACGTAAGATGGATTAACAGGCGTATAATTTTATTTAATATTTATGTGTACATCGGTGTCATCAGAAGGAAAATAAAGACCTGAAGAAGCTGTTAGGCCAAAAAGCTTATGTATCCTCTTGCACAAGGATCTATAAAATTGGGGAATGTGATGAGACAAAGGGGCTTGGTCTACATGGTGGTAAATTATGAGACGGGGACTAGGAGATATAGGAGGGAAAACAAATGGAAGATCAGAGTTATTTTATTATTTTCAGAGTTATTTCAGTACATTTGTTTGTACAGGTCCTTTTAGGCATCAACCCCCAGTCTCCAGTGATAAGAACATTCTTCTCTTCCTGGTACAGGGAAGGCATCTTTCTCATGGGAAATTTTATGACCTGCTTTTAGGTAGCAAGGGAGGTCAGAGGGACCTTCCTGCATCTGTTTCTCTGGTAACTTCAAGTGCAAAATAATTAATATGCCAAAAGGGTATATTTGGAGGCGGCATGTTCTGAACCAACTCTTCAATGGCAAGTCCTCATTGATCTCTTTATTGTCAACATATGCACATGAAACATTTACTATGTGTTCAATATTGCTAGACTCCCAATAAATGCAAGCATAAGGGTCCATGCAGGAGTTATAAATTCATCACTGCACTCTTTTCTTTCTTAGAACACTGTTCAACACAGTGTTCCAGGCAATCATTGGAAATGAATCCTATTTGTGGTCCCCAGATGTAGGTGCTTCTTTTAATTAGTTCTTTTATTCTAAATACAATAGAAATGGTTGGTCTGGCACCTGAAATGTTCCGAGGAAAGTACCTGCGCCATGATCCACAGCACAGATGTAGCACTTATGGTGCTCCTATCTACCAGATTCACGATCTGCCAAGAGTGGGCAGGATGGCACCTCTTTATATAACCATCCTGGGAGTCGTGCTGTTTGTTCTCACATTTGCTTCTTTAAGACCCCGCAGCTCAGTTGGCCAGTGTGAAGGGGTGCCTGGACCCCAGGTCAAAACTGTCTCTGAACCCTGACAACAGCAGCTCAGCTTGGTCCATTAACATGGTTGTCTGGGTCAGTACAAGGTTCCCTGCTCAGCTTACGGAATCAGGAATCGGGTGAGCCGAAAATCAGTGTGGGCAATCAAGCATTAAAGCAGCTTACAGCTCAGACAGAGAGAAGTGGTTGAGGAGGAGTAGGGTGGGAGTGCCCAGAATTAATGAGCCCTTTTATGGTAAATTTGATACCAAATGTGGCACTATCCCAATAGTCTGCTTTGTTACCTTGGCTCTGGGAATATCCCTGAGGCCTCTTTCAAGCATTGTTTGACCATTTAGGATAGGTCAGTCACTCTTCTGGGCCCTAGAGGAAGATAAGAAAGCCCATGCCCTTGGGAAACCTGCAGTCTGAAAATTGCCTGCAGACAAATAAATGCATGCTAAAAACATTTTTGGACTATTAAAGAAGTTACCCTGAAATTAGAGGGCTCTCAAAGAAACCACACTGGAGACCAGGATAGGCTACATAATTTGCAGAGCCCATCACAAGATGAAAATGCTGAACTCCTTATTTAAAAGTCATGACAAGTGAAATAAATCAAAGACAAATAACACATGATTTCACTTATAAGTAGAATCTAAAAAAACAAAACCTAGCCTCCTAGAGAAGAGTGGTGGTTGCCAGAGTAGAGGGGTTGGGGAGGGGTGGTGAGGACGAAAGGAGTGAAGGAGATCAAAGTCATAAAATAAGTCATGAGGAATACAATCAATAATACATTAATTTTGTATGGTGATAGTAATTACACTTCCTGTGATTGGTTCACAATGTATGCAAATGTTGAATCAATATATTGTACACATGAAACCGATATAACATTATCAAGTACACTTTAATTAAAAGAAAAGTTCAGAGGGGCGCCTGGGTGGCGCAGTCGGTTAAGTGCATGCTGTCTTCAGCAATAGCTGAGTGCAGCCAGATACCCTGGGTTCCAATACAGGGGCACCCACTTTCAGGAGAAGAAATGGGTATTTAAAAAGACAATAAATTATCTTCCTTACACCTGAGATTCTTTACTTCTTCCTTACACCTGATGTTGTTTGTATAAACAAACAACACCAACTGACTTTTGAAAATGCATGGCTTGGTCCCTGGAAAACTGAGAGCAGCAAATTTTCTTGAATATGCAAGCAGTTAATAAGAGGAAATAAGTAATTAGCTTTGTATGCAGGAAAGAACAAATGGTAAACATATACACATATGTGTGTGTGTGTGTGTGTGTGTGTGTGTGTGTGTGTGTGTGTATGAGCTTGCAGTTTGAAAGAAAATACTTATTTGCTGGTTTTTAGGGAGAAATTCAATGCTCCCCACCCTCTTACTCCACCCCAGGGAGGGGAGTGTTTGATGTAAATCAAAGTCAAGTACATAATTGGGCCACAGAGTGAAGGGGTGGACTTTTGATATGATTAACAAAGAGGTTAAAAGCTCTGCCTTGTCAATGGCTAGTCTTTTGGATTTCTAGCTCTTTTTCTTGTTACCTCTCTTGGACCCCTTTTTTTTTTTTGTCTTTGCAGCTGGTGTGGTAAGAGACTTGGGGCAACCATTTGCTTGGGAGGGTCACCTACCTTGGTGAAGACCAAAGGGTGGGCGGTAAAGGTCAGTTCTGCTCCTGTTCCTGCACAGATATGCTCTTTCCTTTGGGTTTGTCCTTCTTGCTTGCCTTTCTCATGGACTTAATAGCTAAAGGTCAGGATTCAGGGAGTAGGCCAAGTGGAGAGGAACTAAGCCTGCTTTTGTTCACACTCTTTGCTAGAGGTACAAAAGGAGGACCCTGACCCACGTGTGTGTGGTTGAGCCCAGCTAACAGGGCTAAAGGGTGTGAGGTCTTCTGGTCCAAACCATACATTTGTGGAAAGGCCCCTTCCATCTAGCTCTCATGATTTGTGGATTTAGCTCTCATACGGAGTGCAATCCAAGATTTCCAGCAATTTGTGACTCGTCTTAATCCAATGAGTACTTATGAGCTTAACATGGGCAAGATGCCCTCTAATCATAAACAAAAATGTATTATAGCTTATAAAGAAATGAATTTGACTGGTTTAGGACAATTATTAATTAATTAGTATTGCATACAATGTGCTGTTTTGTATGAAGTCGGTCTCAGTCCTTGAAAGACAGTCAAAGTTTTATTTTGGAATTTGGCCGAGACCAGCAGAGGCAGGTAGTATGCACCAAAACTAGCTGGCTAACTTGAAGGGGGGAGCCAACAGGCATTTGACTAAAACTGTTGAACAAAGTTTCATCTCTGGCCTTTGCATCCCCCTCTCGAGGCCCAGCCTCCCTTTTTCCGGTGATCTCAGTGATGGCCCATGGTGAGCACACAGCCTGTTACCCCTGGAGGTCACAGATCCTGTTAAGCATTCTTATTCCTATGTTACTTGGTCTTCTCCCAGGACCTGACCTCTAACTATTAACATGGTACACTTTGAAAGTTTTGTTCTATTGCCAACAATTACAATAGTCCCCTACACTCTTAACCTTTTCACTTACTACCTCCTCTCCTTCCGGGCTTCAACAGAAACTTGGATTTCTCTGGAGATCCAAGCCCTGTGTCTGTGCCCTGCAGCCTTCTCAAGCAGAGACAGCCCATCCTTGCACATGCTCTCTATCTGATGGCCAAAGGTAGTTTCTTCTGGCTCTAAGGCTTCTGCCCACAGAGTACTGCCCTTTCATTCTTTCAAAACCCTTTTGGAAATAAAAAAAAATGCTTATCAACCAGCTTCCCAGCTCTATTACATTCCTATTGCTGCTGTACCCAATTACCACAAACTAAGGGGCATAAAACGTCCCAAGCGTATTATCTTACAGCTCTGAACATCAGAAGTCCAAAACAGTCTTCCCTGGGCTAGAATCGAAAGGTCTGGATTCCTTCTGGGGGCTCTAGGGGACGAATCTGTTTCCTTGCCTTTTCCAGCTTCCATCAGCTGCTTGCATCTCTCGGTTCATGACCCCTTTATCCGCAAAGCTGGCAATAGTGTTGTCACTCCGACCTCTGCTTCTGTAGTCATACCTCTCTTTTGCTCTCTCTTGTCTCCTTTTTCTTTTCTAAGGGCCCATGTGATTACATTGATCCCATGTGGATAATCTAGGATAATCTCCCCATTTAAAAATCCTTAATTTAAACACACCTACAAAATCCTGTTTGTTATGTAAGGTAATATAGTCATTGGTTTTTGGGGATGGGGTCATGGACGTGTTTTCCTGCTTCTCTCCATCCCTACAGATTTCATTCCCAGAAAGCCCAGTCACCCCCCTTACATTTGGGGTTCTCTGGTGCCGAGATCAGCTTCTACCCCTTCCCTTGTTCTCAGTGAGCTCTAGCCTTGATCTCTTGATTCCTTGATCTCTTCTTGGCAGCCCTCGGCCTTGTCATCATGCGTGTTTTGCCTTCTCAAGCTCTCCTTCAGAATCCTGCATGGACCATGGTCTCCTTTTCTCCCCTGTGCTCTTCCCACTAATCATTTCCCACGCCTTTTCCGCCTTTCTCTCCTTCCATAGCTGACGCAGGCCCAGAAAGAATCAGACCGTGAGGGCTTCAGAGCCATGTGGGAAGAATCCTATCCCTCACTGCCCAGCACCCATGTGAGCATGGTTCACCTAAGCGGCTCCATGATGTTTTCTCCTGCCTCTGGTGAGTCCTCCCCTCGCAGGCTACCTGCATATCCCTCGCTCTTGGCATAGGATGTTTTCTCAGAATCCAAAGAGAAACTAGGGGCTCCATGGGCAGAGACTCCTGCATTTGTTGATCTCTTCTTGCCTCCTTTCTGTTAGCTTCAAGGGAGAGAGGCCCTTCTTCCTTTCAAAGGCCATGCCCCTCTCCTGTGTGCTCACCCCCTCTCCAACAATATCCTCCTCTCTCAGTCTCTGTCCATTCTTTATGAACACGTTCAAGCTTTTCTAGTCTAAACATAATTCATTCAGGGAGTGCCTGGGTGGCTCAGTCAGTCGAGTGTCTGATTCTTGGTTTCGACTCAAGTCATGATCTCAGGGTTTGTGAGATTGAGCCCCACACCAGGCTCCATGCTGACAACAATGCAGAGCTTTCTTGGGATTCTTTTTCTTCCTCTCTACCCTCCCCCCACCAACTCAAGCTCACGCTCTCTCAAAATAAACTTTAAAAAATTTCTATGAAAAAATAAACATAATCCCTTCACACTCACTTACCCCTTCAAGCTACTCATCAAATCTCTTTTCCTACAAAGGTGACATGGAGACAAACTGTGGGACACCACCAAACCCAGAAAAAAAAAACCTTCCTCCTTCACTGTGAAATGAGGAAAAAGAACTTAGGGTGATGAACTTAGCCACCCCTAGAATGATCCAGAAGTAGGAGGATACAGGTTTGGGGCCTAAACCTTATACAAGATGGTAGTGGTGAGGCTCTCTCTGTAAAAACACAAAATGAAGTACGAACATACAAGGCCTTGGAAGATATGGGTAAAAGTAATGGGTCCAGAAGATTAACACTTATTAGCCTCAGTGCATCTGCCTCTGCCCAGGGGATGGTATGAGGACATTCAAGTAATTGAGAATGTTTCTGAGAAAGTAGACCTCTAGTAATTTTATTGTGCTCTCTGAGAATAGTGCTTCCCAGAAGGTAGTAAGCATATCATTGCTAATATTGCAGATGACTTGGGAGGACAACACATGACAAAAAAAAATTTTTTTTAAGGTTTTTGTCTTGAGCTTTACAGTTGATTTCTCTTTGTGGCAAGGGATCCTAGCTTTCCACTTATGCTCATTACATAAGATGGTCCTTTTAAGATAAATTTTCATGTTTATTCATTTTTGAGAGACAGAGCATGCATGGGGGAGGGGCAGAGAGGGAGAGACACAGAATCTGAAGCAGGCTCCAGGCTCCCAGCTGTCAGCACAGAGCTGGACGTGGGGCTCAAACTCATGGACCACGAGATCATGACCTGAGCTAAAGTTGGACGCTTAACTGACTGAGCCACCCAGGCACCCCCAAACAATGGTCTTTTAAAATACATATCTTTATTATTAATTTTAAGTTAATTATTAGAAATTAAGCTAATAAGAGTACATACTGGTTGCATATGGATATGGCAAATATTGTGAAGACAGCATGACAATGATCATTCTAAAAGGAATAGGATGGTTTGCAAAGAAAAATCCAGAAATACAAAAAATTTTTAATCAATTAAAAAAATTTAATGTTTATTTTTAAGAGAGAGAGAGAGAGAGTGCAGGAGAGAGGCAGGGAGAGAGGGAGACACAGAATCTGAAGCAGGCACCAGGCTCTGAGCTGTCAGCACAGAGCCCGATGCGGGGCTCGAACTCACGGACCGTGAGATCATGACCTGAGCCGAAGTCGGATGCTTAACCAATTGAGCCACTCAGGAGCCTCAAGAGAAATAAAATTTGAAAGTGTGACTCCATTGCTGCCCCAAGGAGAAGGTGCCACAAGCACGAGCAATTGAGCTATATGGCAAGTACACACCATGGTGGAGATGGGTGCACAACGAACCCCATATTGAGGATACCAGTCGTGTTATCTCGGTGAATCCTGTTGCTCTAAGTTATGCTTCCTGGCAACATTTTGTTTATAATTAGGCTTTGCCTACAAGCTATAATTCTCTCGTTAGCCATCTATGAACATGTGGCTTGCTTGGTAGTTGATTACTCAGTACCAATTAATCAATCAACATTCTGCTTTTTAAAACATAAATTCTCATAGGCTTGGACCTCTGTGCTGGCAAACTCAGTCTGAGACTACCAGACTGAGCTCCAGAGGTTAAGTGTGCCAAGGTGACATCAGCTGTATAGTTGCCTAGGTGGCCAGCCTTCCCTCCTTGCTCAGATCTGCTGATTCCATCTGATCTGCTGTGTGGCTTGTACATCAAACCGCTGCCCCATTGGTTCCTTAGCATTTACAGTGAGCCTCTGCCCCCCGTTATTCACTAAGACTGCCCTCAGGGAGTAGATCCATTGTCATCTTATCCAAGTTGGGCTTAAATTTAGAGCTCATCGCTATTGACCCCTTTTGGATACTTTTGAGCATTTGATGCCCTCCATCTGGTTTCTTGGCTCTGTCGAATTTTTAAAGAAGTATTACTCATCCAGACTCCACTTTCGCTTGCCCCTTAAACACAGACATCTCCATGGCAAAGGGCAGAGAGCAGGGCACTAGGGTCAGACCACTTGGGTTCAAATCTACTTATCAGCCGTGAGAATCTGGGCAAATCACTTAATTTCTCTCGAGCTCAGATTAGTCATCTGAAAACACAGCCATAGTATCTTCTAAATAAAATTGCTGCCAGCATTGAAGGAGATAATCCATAGAAAGTGCAGTGTTTGGCATACGATGCAGAATCAATAAGTGATAGCTGTCTTTTTCCCCAATCACATCCGTAGCTTCAGTTACTGTATGAAATAATCAAATGACTTTTTCCAGCCTTGAGCTCTCCCCTTAAGCATTAAATCAGTATTTTAACTGCTTCTGACATCTATAGGCCCCTCAAATGGAGCATATCTAAAACTGAACTCATTAACACCATTCCAACCACCCAGCTCCATTTCCATTAGACATTTTCACCCTATTTTTCACCTGTTTCTTACGATTGTGTTATGATACACCCAGCCATCCAAGCCAGAAAACTAGGAATAATTGTTACACCTGCTTCTCCCCTACATCGCCCCCTTTAATTGGCCACTACCTTGAGTTCTCACTCAAATATGGCTCCCTCAGTCTGCTTGTACCACGTTTTAGCTCAGGCCCCAATGGACTTTAGCAAATGTTTCCTAAAAGTTTCTTTTCCATTCTAATTTATCTTCTGCAATGCTATCAACTTTATAAATATATCATCACCCTCTGCTTACTGCAAGGTCAACTCTAGGCCTTTCACATTCTAGCCTCTTCTCTAATGATCTTCACTCCCTCCCCACCACCACACTCCATCCCTATCTCCCATGCTAAAGCTTCGATAAATGCATCGCTCTCTCTCAAGTGTCCTGTTCTCCTCTGAGCCTTCTGTTCCCTCAAACTAGAATGCCTCTTCTCTGGCAAGCTCCTACTCAGCTTTAGTACTCAGCTCACATGTCACCTCCTCTGTGACTTTTCCTCTGGATCAGAATGCGGTCAATTTCTTATGACAGGTCTGAGCATGTTGTATTGGCACTATCTGTGTCTGTCTCCTCCACTTGACTGTGAGTTCCCAGAGGGCAAACACCTCACTGCTTATAGGACTGTTCCTCCTCACATGACACCTGTCATTGCAGGAACAGAGGGCAGGCCACACTTAGAAGGTAGCCAGCAGCAGCTACCATTGGTGGAATAATCATCATGTTCCACACACGAGGCTTAGCATTCTACATTTTCTCATTCAACCCACCTCTATGATCTTTCCTTGTTCCATCGTCTGTAACATTTGCCTGGCAAAACTCCATCCCTATTATATGAGTTTGCTCAGGCTGCCCTAACAAAATTCCAGACTGGGTGGCTTCAACAACAGAAATGTATTTTCCTCAGTCCTGGAGGCTAGAATCCTATGATCAAGGTATAGTCTGGGTTGGTTTCTGGTAAGGGTTCTCTTTCTGGCTTGCAAACAGCCATCTTCTCATTGTCCTCACATGGCCTTTCTTCTGCATGCACACAGAAAGAGGATTTTTAGATACCTCTTCTTCTTATGAAGACACCAGTTCTATGAGATGAAGTCCCCACCCTTAACATTTATTACCTCCTTATAGGCCCTATCTCCCAAAACAGTAACATTAAGAGCTAAGGCTTCAGCACATGAATTTGCGGGGGAGGGGGCTTGCCCACTTCAGTCAATAATACTGGTTAAATCTAAGTCTGTCCCTACTCTTGTGCTTGTCCCTAAGTTGCCAGACACAGATGAAGAAGCACCTACAACCATGGCAACTAGCCTCACTTTAAATTTAGGGTCTCAAACCTCAGATGAGACTATCAGGCAAAGTCCACACACATTCTGAGTCCATCCATTCACCTACTCCCTAAGAGGACTATTTCACACCTTCTCCTCAGTCTTCAAACCCTCCTAACATGCCTTCCTTTCTTCTTACTTCCTATTTCACTGAGAAAAAACACGCATTCATCTCTCTACCTTTCTCTATAGGTTTGCCTTTTCTCCTATAACACCAGGTGAATCATCCTGAATGCACAAAACCAGGAGGCTACGCTAAGATCAACCTTTCAATTGTACATGGATTCCATCTCCCTCTTCAGCTCTGCAAGAAGCCGGTTTCCTACATCAATTTCCCCTTTCCTGTTGGATCATTTCTTTCAACATAAAATCTGAAGGATAGGACACAGACTTAATGTCTCCCAGCTTCAAACAAACAACTACAGCAAACCTCCCTAGAGCCCACCTCTGCTGCTGCATTTTGCCTTGTAGAAAGATTCCTTGAAGGATGATGAAAAGACTTTGCCATCTCCCCTTCACCATCCATTCTGTCTGGAATCCATGCCAATGAGGTGCTCACCTCCCCACTTTGCCAAAACCATTTTGCTTGAGGTCACCAATGGTCTCCCAGTTGCCAAAGAGCAATTCACACTCATCCCACGAGCAGCCATTGACAGAGCTCATCACTCCCTCCTTGAAATGCTGCCTCCCTTGATTTCCTGGAAAACTTATTCCCCAGCTTCTTTGCTGAATCTCCCTGACTTTGTTCCTCTGTTGTGTGGAGCCTCAGGGCTCAGGCCTCAGATCTCTTTTTTCTCTACCATCATGCTTTAGGTGCCCAGATCTTGACTTTAACTAGCATTTTCATCTGAAAGACTCATCAGTTTACATCTCTAGCTCAGACCACTCTCCTAAACTCCTCTTGTGTGTCTAACAGAACATGTTCAAATCAACATGTCCAAAACGGAACTCTCCATTTTCTTCCCTAAAGTTGTCTTCCTTTTAGTTCTCCTCATCTCAACAGCACCATGATTCACATGGTTTTTCAGGCCAAAAACCTTGAAGTCCTCTTGACTGTTTCTCTAATATCCCATATCCAGTCTACCGGCAAATCACGAAGATTCTACCTAGGAAAAGATCCAAGAATTTCTCCCCTTCTGCTGCCAAGTTGGTCCTTAACACTAGGATTTCTCTCCAATTATCGCAACAGTCTCTTGCTATATAACTTGTCTCCTCTCGTGTCACTTCCATCCTTTCTTCACACAGCAGCCAGAGCGAGACTTTGAGAAGTAACCAGATCCTCAACACCATCTGATCACCCTCATCACACAGAGTAACACCCAAAGCCTTTACAGAGCCTGCTCCGATGGCACCTGACACTGGCCTTCTTCGACCCCACTGTCTGCTACCCTTCCTCCTCTTTGCTGTGCTTCAAACCTAGAACATGTTCATGGACAAGCAAGAGGGTCAAACACACATCTGCCTCAGAGCCTTGGAACTTGCTATTCTTTCCTCTTTTCACAGATAGCCACATAGCTTTCAGGTCTCTGCTCAAATATTCAGGTCTCTGCTCAAATATCACCCCTTGAACTGCTCCCACAATCTAGATAACACCCTCCACCACAGTCTCCTTACCTTGCCTTATATCTTCTCACAGCACAGATCTTGATTTGACAGGCTACTTGATATTTATATTCTTGATTATTATTTTTTCGTGCTAGAATGTGCATTCCAAAAAGGCAGGTGCTGTTGACTTTGCTCATTGCCATATTTTGAGCACCTAGAACAGTATCTGGCACGTAGTGGGGCCTGTATTAGTTTGCAAGGGCTGCCTTAACAAAGGACCACAGACTGGGTCGTTTAAACAACAGAAAATGATGGTCTCACAGTTCTAAAGTCTAAAAGTCCAAGGCCAAGTTGTCTATAGGGTTGGTTCCTTCTGAGGGCATGGGGAAGGGATCTGTGCCAGGCCTCTCTCCTTGGCTGACAGATGGCCATCTTCTTATGTCTCTTCACATTATCTTCTATATGTATCTCCGCCTATGTGTTCCTCTTTTTATAAGGATGCCAGTTGTATTGGATTAGTGCCTACCCTAATAATTTCAGTTTAACTTTATTTACCTCTGTAAAGACCCTATCTCAAAATAAGATCACATTATGAAGATACTAGGCGGGGGGGGGGGGGATTTGGATTTTAATATATGAATTTTTTGCAGTGGGCAGGGAGACATAATTCAACACATATAGTACTTAGTGGACTTTTGTTGAGTAAATGAATGAAAACTGACCAACTAAACAAATCCTTGAAACACTTCTTTATATAATAAGATTATTAATCCTTGCCTAACAGTACAACATATAGTTACTTTCCCCAATTTATTTATTTTTTTATTTTAAAGAGAGAGAGTGCAGCGAGCGGGGGAGTAGGGAGGGGTGGAAAAGGGGAGGGGGGTAAAAGGGAGGGAGGAAGGGTGAGAATGATTCCAAAGCAAGCTCCACGCTCAGTGCAGAGCCTGACACAGGGGCTCGATTCTATGACCCTGGGATCATGACCTGAACCAAAATCAAGAGTTGGATATCCAACTGAGCCACCCAGGCACCCCTATTTTCCCCAATTTATTGTTCAACTTTTAACTTATATCCCACTAGGACACAGTTTATTTTTTAAAACGTTTATTTCTTTTGAGAGAGAAAGAGAGACAGAGTGAGCAGGGGAGGGGCAGAGAGAGAGCATGTGTGGAACCCGATGCAGGGCTTGAACTCACAAACTGTGAGATCGTGACCTAAGCTGAAACCAAGAGTCAGGCACTTAACCAACTAAGCCACCCAGGAGCCCCTAGAACGTGGTTTATTATATGAACCTAATCATATTCGCAAAGGCATACCAACTCTACATATTCCGAGGTTGATTTAACCCATTTGACTTGAGAGATGGACAAGGTCAGCTTTATCAAGGGCTTCCATGCTGTGTATTGTTGACATCCAAGAGCCCTTGGACTCCTGTGTGACCTAATCAGAAATTAGTTTTTATCCTACAGCAACACAAATATACACTAGGGATTAAAGCAGAGGGAGAAAGGTAAAGAAACAAGCTGGGAAATGTAGAGCAATCTTTTGCCTATTAATCCTTAGAGATAATGAAGAAAAGGCTACCAGATGTGTGAGCTAAATTAGAAAACAATCAGATATCTTCAACTTTTCCCTGAACATTCCTCCTCCCTTTATTAGATTCTAAAATATACACATAAGAAAAAAACCAAATGATATATCGTAAATCAGTTAAGATGCTCTTGGGGAAAAAGACAGATGATAAGCACATGAATTAGATATGTAGATTAAAGAAGTATCACTCTGTATTTTATGGGACTTTTGATTACAGAAAGAGTTACTTAAACTTGGAAGTAGACAGACAAGATGATGAGTATTTGAATACAGGACTCCTATTTAACTAATGCTTACAATTTTGCAAAACATCATCTTGCTATGTGAACAGCCCACGGTGGGGGGGGGGGGGGGGGGGGGCGGAGAACTTACACAAATGGAGCTCAGTATTGCAGTAAATTAAAATTTAGAGCCAAGCTAATCTGACACATTTAATATGCATCAGTATGGTAGTGTTTGAAAATTAAGAGTAAACTGAAAGCTGTTCACTTAGTGATTTTAATTAGCACCTTACAGTCTAATCAAAAATGTCTAGGTTCAGCTGGGAAGGGAGGCAAAATGTGGCTGAGCAGCCTTGTGTTAAGACCTTCTAAGACCTTGACTTTTAGAACTCTGGTGTCCTCAGCAAAAGACAGCTTCCTTGGTTCACTGGGGACACCCAGGGTCCTCTGGGCAGTGGACACTGGTGTCCATTCTTTATTGGATGTTCTCTCTGCCTGGAATCCCTCCATTCCTCCTCCACGTCTCATGCTTCAGGTTTCATCTAAGGTGTCACCTAGATGCATGTACTCATTTAATCATCACGATGACATCAGGAGGAAGCATCACTGACATTCTGGATCAGAGCTGAATGTCTAACATATAACCTATTTCTTTTTGCCTTCAACTGCCTTCAGTTTTCAGGTCAGAAAGGGAACTTGGTGCACAGCAGAATCAGTTAGAACAGGAAGGGCTGAGACACAGATTCAAAAAGTCCAGAGTGTAGAGTGTGTTATCTGCAGATTTCGGGGGCAAAGGGTGGCCCAAGATAGCAGAGTGTTGGCTGAGAGATCCAGGATAGGAGGAAGTCCTTATAGGTAGGCAGAGCAGTGATGGAGAGTCTGGGAGATCTGCATCGTGTGTAGATATAGGCAGGTTGAATCCAAAAGGCTTCCTGGAAGATAGGACACCAACCTCTGGGAGAGCATGGAGGTGTAGGCCCAATCTCAGAAGAACTGGGGTCTCATGTTAGAAACCCAAGGTAGGGGTCCAGTTATTAAAAATGGGGTACAAGGTCAATTAAGCCCTTCAGTAAGGCTGACCGGATGCTATACAACCTAGTCTGAAAAACACAGAGTTCCTTGATTTTATTTATTTATTTTTTTAAATTTTTAAATAATTTTTTTAAATGTTTATTTTTGAGAGAGAGAGAGAGACAGAACATGAGCAGGGGAGGATCAGAGAGAGACGGAGACACAGAATCAGGAGCAAGCTCCAGACTCTGAGCTGTCGGCACAGAGCCCGATGTGGGCTCGAACTCACAGACTGGGAGATCATGACCTGAGCTGAAGTCGGACGCTCAACCGACTGAGCCACCCAGGTGCCCCTATTTACTTATTTTAAGAGAGACAGAGACAGCTCAAGCGGAGGGGAGGCAGAGAGAGAGGCAAGAGAACCGCAAGCAGGCTCAGCACCGAGCCCGATGTGGGGCTCAAATTCATGATCCGTGAGATCATGACGGGAGCTGAAACCAAGAGTCAGATGCTTAACCGCTTAACTGACTGAGCCACCCAGGCGCCTCTCCTAGATTCTTTCTTGACAAAGAGGACCTTCTACACTTAGGACAGGTCAAGGTAGCACGTGTGTAAGAAGTGGAACACTACAAAAGGAATCATTGTCAGTACACTGCTGGTCCAACTCCTTGTTCTTGTCATTGTGACAAAGGATAGGTTTCCAGATCAGCGGATGCATTAAGCGTGTTTGACCTTCCACTTTAAACAACATTCTTTTCCTTTTATCTCAATCTTAGACCTTGCACTAAGTTTAATAATTTACTATGGGAGAGTCCTTGGGTCTCAGAAAATAAGCTACCCCGGGGAAGTTGCCTGGATACAGTGAGTTTATTTGGCAGTTATTTGGGTTAATTCTCTTGCCACCCCTTTGAGTTATGCCTTCAACGCATTGCATTCTCGGCTTTAGAGAAGACGAAGTTTATAAAAATCCCCAGGAATACACAAAATCAGAAGTATTTTCTCTAACCGAAAATGGTCTGGCCTATTTCATACTTTTTGGGATTTTAAGTTTTGCTCTCTTATGAAAGTGGGGTATAAAGTGAGGCTGTTAATAGTAACAAAGTATACACAAAACATCGGAAATCATGGCCTAAAAAAGGGCAAAGTGATGACTGTTTCAGACAGCTGTACAACAAAGCTAAAGCCTTATTTTTTGGTGTGATTAAGCTTAAGCTAAAATGAAGGAATGTGAGAATTTGTAAACACAAAATACAAAGATCAGCTGAGTATTTCCTGGGAATGAACAAAGGCAGGGTGGGGGAGGGGCGTTCTCGCTCCTATTTGAAGGCCTCTGGCTGGTATTAACGTATTAACGGGTCTCGAATAAAGTTGTTGAGTGAATAAGGTGGAGAGACCAAGCTTCCTATTTTAGATTCGTGAGGGAGGGAGCCCCATGTAACTGGGCTTAGGGGTGGTTAGGGGTACTTAGGGATAGAAATGGGTCTTGTGGTTCATGCTGCCCATCATTTTCTAAGGAGCAGAGATACTCCTACTCAAACTGCCGCCCCCCCCCAACACACTGACACCAATATTTAAAAAAAAAAAAAATTTTTTTAACGTTTATTTATTTTTGAGACAGAGAGAGACAGAGCATGAACGGGGGAGGGTCAGAGAGAGAGGGAGACACAGAATCCGAAACAGGCTCCGGGCTCTAAGCGGTCAGCACAGAGCCTGACGCGGGGCTCGAACTCACGGACCGCGAGATCATGACCTGAGCCGAAGTCGGACGCTTAACCGACTGAGCCACCCAGGCGCCCCGACACCAATATTTTTTTAAAAGCTAACCTCCGAATGCTTACCAAGCGCCAGACACAGATCTAAGCACCTTATAGTAACGCATTTAATCCTCTCTACAACCCTGGGAAGTAGATAAATTTTATAGATGGGGAAATCAAAGCAGAGTGAAGTGAATTTGCCCAAGGTCACAGAGAAGCATGCCACTAGGCTCGGGATCAATTCCAGACATTTGGCTCCAGAGGAAAGCGCTTAACTGCATTTACTACGCTTCCTATTCAACAGTAAATATAGGAGAGGGTCACAGACAGCTAGACAAAATTTAGACCAGAGACTGGGGAAAGTTAGAGAAAGAAGGGAGTGCCTTTCCGCTAATGTAGCCCCCTGCTGGCAAATGGGAAGAATTGAGAACCCATCCCGCCAACCTACCACTCCCAGCTCCTCTCTACTAGTCTTTTCCTTAGCACTTACCACCTCTCACAGACCATGCAATATACTTGTTATGCCTGTGAGTGCTGCCTGGGTCTCCCCACTAACATGGAAGCACATAATTGCAAAAATCTTGGTCTGCTTTGTTCCAGGGTCTCCTGAGTGTCTAGAACAGTGCCTGGCCCAGAGTGGGCACTCAGTATTTGCTAAATAAATAACACCTGCCACCCATCCACCCAATCAGCTATCTGGGAAGATTAAAATCTTAATTTATAACCTACCTCAAAACGGTTTTATATGAAGGCGTAAGTAAAATACTAAGAGGCAAGGACGACCCCCTAGGATAATAACCAAGTGTGAGGTGACTGTTCTTGCTCTTTTTGAAACACCCAAGGAATCACTCAGCTCTGTGCTAGAGCTGCACTGAAATCAAGGTGACACCTTTCTTGCCCGGGGAGGGATTAGCACATAAGTGAGACAAATAAGACTAGACAAAAAGGCACCACCGAAACGAGACAGCAGGAAGTGGAGAGAGGGAGGTTATTGGTTTCAATTTTCTTTTTCTTCTCAGGCTTATGGTTTCACTCTTTCCCCTCTACCTTTTTTTTTTTTTTTAATAGGCCTTTTGATCCACTTTGTTAAATCATATACTCAGACTTCATTCCAGTGAAGACTTTAGTTACATCATTTTAGAAGGTTGTTCCAGGATTAAAGCCACACCGTGGTGTAACCATGAGTCATCTTCTGTGCGCTGAACAAGGGATCCCTACTTGAAATCTGACCTGCATGATGATGGGAAGATGTGAGGTTAGCCCATGCAGCCCAACCTCCGGGTTGTGCAGGAGACCCTGCTCTTCAGGGCCTCCCTACTCCAGGCTCCTTCTGCTTGCCAGCCACCTTTCCCCACCCCCACCCCACCCCCAACCAGGCCAGATGATTTCTCCACCCTTCACCTTGTCCCACCCCTGGACAGAGCTGATCTGGAAGCAGAAAATTCTGGGGGAGTGGGGAAGTGGAGTGGGGACTGCTGAAGGAGGGCTCTCATGGTTCTGAAATCTGCCCAAAGACCTGTGCTCACAAGGACACTTCGGATTGGCACCCTACACACACACACACACACACACACACACACACACACACACACACACTCACAGACACCACCACTGTAGATAGATAGCTACATAAAGATTCAGAATTGCCCCAAAGATGAAAGAGATGTCTCCACACTATTAAGAGCAAAAAGTAGAGAGAGCTTACTGGATGCCCAGAATGCGATAAGCCCTTTACATCAACTCACACGTAGGTCAACTCGATTCTCACAATGACCCTATGAGGAAAATGCTATTATCCTGATCTACAGAGGACAAAAATTGAGAGGTTAAAAGCATGTCCAGGGTCACATGGCTAGAAAGCAGCAGCAGGATGTGGACCCAGGCTGCAGAGCATCTGTTCCCAACTACAACTTCACTTTTCCTCTCTGCATTAGAAATGCATGTGGATAAAGAAAACCTACCCAACGGGGCCTGATCTCTCAAATCACCATAAAAACCCTAGGAGGTAACCCCAGTCGAACCCTGAGAGAAATTCCAACCAAACCTAGGCTGGGGGACATTTTATAGGCTATCTGGCCATACTCCCTCAAAACTGTCAAGGTCATGGGAAAGATCAAGAAATAGTCACAAACCCAAGGAGACTGCAGAGACAAGACAAAGAAATGTAGCGTGGTTTCCTGGATTAGATCTCGGAACACAAGGAGGCTGATGGAAAAACTGGGGAAATCCAAATGAAGTCTCGAGTTTAGCAGTAACATACCAATGTCAGTTTGTTATTTGACAAAGTGCCATGATCTCTGCAACTTTTTTTTTTTTTTGTAAATCTACAATCACTCCAAGTTTATTAGGTAAAGGCCTACCAGATAGGTCCTATGACTATTTTACAGACAACTACAGTTTAGAGAGGTTACCTTGCTCATAGTAAAACATCTTTTGGAGGAGTCACCCCAATAGCCCCTCGGACAATTTGAAGAGAATTCCATGTGATTAGCTTAAGTTCTTAGAATTTTGTATTGTTTATGTTTATAGCAGCACTCTCAACAATAGCCAAATGATGGAAAGAGCCTAAATGTCCATCAACTGATGAATGGATAAAGAAATTGTGGTTTATATACACAATGGAGTACTACGTGGCAATGAGAAAGAATGAAATATGGCCCTTTGCAGCAACGTGGATGGAACTGGAGAGTGTGATGCTAAGTGAAATAAGCCATACAAAGACAGATACCATATGGTCTCACTCTTATGTGGATCCTGAGAAACTTAACAGAAACCCATGGGGGAGGGGAAGGAAAACAAAAAGAGGTTAGAGTGGAAGAGAACCAAAGCATAAGAGACTCCTAAAAACTGAGAACAAACTGAGGGTTGATGGGGGGTGGGAGGGAGGGGAGGGTGGGTGATGGGTATTGAGGAGGGCACCTTTTGGGATGAGCACTGGGTGTTGTATGGAAACCAATTTGACAATAAACTTCATATATTGAAAAATAAATTTAAAAAAAAGAATTTTGTATTGTTTAAGCCTCAAAACAACTTTGGAAGTATCATTACATCTAACAGGCAAGGAAAACAATGCTTAGGTGGCCACCCTGTAACCTATCCAGAAAGCCAGTAACTTCATACTCAAAGCATCCATTCCTAGTATCTCTTCAAGTTGTATTCACTCACTTCACTAACAGAAGAACCAAGATTTTCAGGGTTTTTGTTTTTGTCTTTTTGTTTTTTTACTGCAAGAGTCCGTATAGCTATGGTGCAATAAGCTGGAGGCTATTCTCTCCCGTGCATCATAGACAACCAATTGTCAAAGAAGAATCAAAGAATATACGTTCTATTTGTTACTGAAACAAACAAAAAGCATGCAACTTCAACGTCCAGGCTGATTTTATAAAACCTGCAGTTGAAACACAATCTTGTAACTTCATTAGCCCAGTGTTTAGAGACACAAAATTCTTTGCCCAAAATTCTTTGTAATTCTTGTTAAAACCAAGGTGCTTATAAAACTTGAGTCTTTTCTTAAATACATTTGTGTCCTATTATCTGTACACAGAATAACCATTATAGAAGGTCTCTTCTTTTGCTCTTCAAATTCTAATTCTAATTTCTATGGAAACTTATTTTTTCACCGAACAAAATGTTTCCATTGCAGCAGGTGCTAGTTCTTTGTAGTTCAAGTTAAGAGCTAGTGTTTTACTTTCTCCAGCCACCAAGAGAGACAAACCACTGTCATGTTCTTGGTCAAGAGACCAGAAAGGTCAATTGGATCGTTTAGAGGCAATAAAGAGAACAAAGCAGTAACCTTTAACTGTCTCTCCCAATAGCTTGTCTGATAGGTCTGATAGCTTGGCCCAATGCTGGGACCATAAAACACATCTTCCATTCAGACCCTTACCTGCTGCCAAGGTCAAAGAAGCTGCTCTATTCTGCCACCAGGTGAGCAGTCAGAGAGGCGGAAATACATCCTAGAGGCTCACTGAGAACCACCAAGTCTTGCACTGAAAGATTAAGATTTTCTTTCTGTGAAAGAAAGGTTATTTTTCAATAGTTCCGATGGTAACACTAGAAGGAGCTAACGTGTATAAGATGCTAAGCGGTTTCATTCAGATGATCTAATTTAATCCCAAGTCAGGTACTACTATCTACATTTTACAGGTGAAGAGATAGAAGACAATGACTTTGAAACTTTGTTCCTTAGGGCTCCCTCACTGTGGCAGGTGGAGAGGCCAGAGCTGGGAAAAGCAGGAAGCCTGACGAATGAGAAGCCAGGCTCCAGGACCCCCCTTCCTAACTTCACCAGAGCACTTATGCTTTATCTATTCTTTTTTTTTTTTTAATTTTATTTATTTTGAGAGAGAGAATGAGTGGGGAAGAGGGAGAGAGAGAATTCCAGGCATCAGAGAATCTGTCAGCACATAGCCTGATGCGGGCTTGAACTCACGAACCATGAGATCATGACCTGAGCCGAAACCAAGAGTTGGACGCTTAACAGCCTGAGCCACCCAGGCGCCTTATATTCTGCTGTTTAAGTGTAAGTGGAAATTTCCCTTTAAAGAAAGGGTTCTAAGATGTGATCAGTTTTATGGGTCAACTTGGCTGGCTATGGCCATTTAATCAAACACCAATGAAACAGAAGTGTGGCTGTGAAGGTATTGTTGCAGATGTGGTTAGCATCTACAATCAGTTCACCTAAGGGAGATTACCTTAGATAATGTGGGTGGGCCTCATGCAATCAGTTGAAAGCCTTAAGAGCAAAAATGAAGGTTTCCTGGAGAAGAAATTCTGCTTCGAGGCTGCAGCAGGAACTCTTGCCTCAGTTTCCAGCCTGTCTGTCCTACAGACTTTGGACTTGCCCACCCCCACAATCACATGAACCAGTTCCTTAAAATAAATACCTTCCACTCAATACCCACCCCCCCACACTTATGTGTACGTATCTCTATTGAATTGGTTCTGTCTCCAGAACCCCCCGACTGGTACACGTGGCTTAAATAAAATTCCTTATAGCCTTGCTACTCAAAGTGTGGTCTGCAAGCCTGCAGCATCAACCTCAGCTGGGAGCCTGTTAGAAATGCACAGTCTCAGGCCACGCCAGATTTACTCCATCAGAGACTGCGTTTTACAAGATCCCCAGATGATCCGTATGCACGCCACATTACAGGGTTTAATACAACACAAAGACAGTAAAACACAACGTGTTTTACCTGAATAAAATCCTCAAATGTTTTAGCCTTGAGGGAGGGCCACTCCGAACATCTGAAAAAGAATAAAAACACCAACTTGTCTCTTTTAAGCTAGCTACCTTAATAGCTGCCTGTGTCAATGTCATCAACCAGATGAACTTGTCAGTAATCCCACAGGCCACCAAGTGGTCATAAGCCCAGAAACAGACCTATTTGCTTCAAAGATACCTTCTCAGCTCTTACTGTATTCACATCCCCTTTCTCATCCTCCCTCAAGGAAACCAAGCATTTCTTTATTCCTTTTAATTACTAGGAAAATAAATCCAAGGCTGAGAAAAGTGTTGAAATTCAGTTTCTTCTAAAAGAAGTTGCAAAAGAACTAAAAAAGACATTGTGCAGGCTCAACCTCAGCTGAAACCCATAAGGCTTAATAAAATTTAGCAGTTTTTTTTTTTTTTTAATTGTGCCTGCCTCTTATCAAGCTTTGCACTCAATTACCATGTGCTGCTGGAGAAAAGGATGAGACAATTTCTTTAGCTGTTCCTGCTTAGCCCATTTTTCAGCCCAGGGATCCAACACCTGACAAGTACTTTGTGTCCTCCTCTGCAGCTGGGTTTGACGTTATCAGCGGGCAAATAAGTCACCACCTGCACCATATAATATAATCAGATTTATTTAAATCATTCTCTGCTTCTGCTAGATCTTCCTAATTCATTTAGTACTCTAAAAGATTTGTGGGGTGCCATTTCACATTCCAAGAGTCAAAACAAATGACTTAATCTGGTAGGAGACCGTGAACATCTTTATCTTCGGGCATCACAACAATTCTTCATAGAAATTAGAACATTCATGGGCTGCCTGGGTGGCTCAGTCAGTTAAGCGTCCAGCTCTTGATTTTGGCTCAGGTCATGATCTCATGGTTTGTGAGTCTGAACCCTGCGTTGGGATTCTGTCTTGGGATTCTGTCTCTCTCTCTCTCTCTCTCCTCTCTGCCCCTCCTCCATGCATGCTCTGTCTCTCAAAATAAATAAACTTTAAAAGTTTAAAAAAAAACATTATAAAACTCCCTCTGAGAGGCACAGGCCATTGTGCCTTCTCTTTTGTGCCCTGCCACCTGTGGTTTTGTGGGTGCCAGGAGACCAGGAGGAAAGCCAATCCTAACCTAAGTTGAAGGCTGAGTTCCTATGGGTAGACCTTCTTCCCTCAATAACTTGGTGGCCAGATAGCAGCTGATAATTCCGTTTAAGGTTGTCCTAAACATTAATGACTCTCAGGTGGAGAGCATATGGTAGAATTGCACCAGATACTCTCTGAAATTGCAGCCATACCTGGAAATTTTGGTTCAACAGACCTGGTCAGACACAGAAAAGCATGGTGGGAAGCTCTCCATAGGTAATTCTGATCAAGTCCTTACCTTGGTTGGGTCTCCAACTTTACGGAAAGCGGCCTCCTTCGTTCTACATCTATTCTGATGTGGGTATGGTGGAGGGGGGCGGTGGATGAGGAAAAGGGGTATGGTTTCTTCACATCAGCAAGTAATTCTCTGACAACAGTTGGGTGTCCTACAATTCAGCTCAATTCTGACACTATCTACTTGGAGATAGTGTCATACCCTATCACATACCCTTGGTATCATACCCATACCCTATCACATACCCTTGTGAAAGTTCAGTTTCACAAGATTGTCCTCTTGACCCCACTTCAGATGCTAGTCGGAAATCTAGGTTGTTACCTGTACTTCTGACCGGCTATAAATAAGATTCCCACAACCCCCTCCTTATGTTTAATTAACTTGCTACATCAGCTCATAGCACTCAGAGAAACATTTTACTTACCATATTACTGGTTAATTACAAAAGAATATAACTCAGGAACAGCCAAGTGGAAGAGACATATAGGGCAAGGAATGGGGAGGGGGATGGGTAGAACTTCCATGCTCTCTGAGTGCCCCGCTCTCCCAGGACTTCTACATACATTCACCAACCCAGGAATTCTTCACGGCCTCACTTTCCAGATTTTTATAGAGGCTTCATTACATAGTCATGATTGATTGAATCGTTGACCATTGGTGATTGGGGGGTGGGACTGAGAGGTCCAACCCTCTAATCACATGATTGGTTCTCCTGGCAACCAGTCACCATCCTTAAGTGAAGGCCAAGTCACCTCATTAGCAAAAATCCAGTTCAGGGGGCGCCTGGGTGGTTTAGTCAACTAATTAAGTGTCTAACTCTTGATTTCGGCTCAGATCATAATCTCACGGTTTGTGAGTTCTAGCCCCGTGTTGGGCTCTGCACTGACAGTGCAGAGCCTGCTCGGGATTCTCTCTCTGCCTCTCTCTCTCTCTCTTTCTCTCAAATAAATAAATAAACTTAACAACAACAACAAAAAACAGTTCAGGTGGGAGGGGTTTGTTAGGAATAACAAGACGTGCATTTCACCCTTACGGCTCAGAATCAATTTTAAGACAGGAGACCAAAATCAACACAAGAGGCTCCCATTGCTCTTATTCCTTGGGAAATTCTAAGGGTTTTTTTTTAGGAGCTGTGAGCCAGGAGCCACAGAGGAGACCAAATACATACACATATGAGAAATAACTTTGATTATCTGAATGACCAAATATATATTTCTTATAAATCACAATATCACAGCTACACATTAGAATCATCTGGGGTGGAGCTAAGGGGGTGTTAAAAAATACTTAATGTCTGCATCGTGCCTCAGGTCAACTAAATCTGATGCCCGGGGAGTGAGCCCAGGCACGTGTATTTTTAAAGCATCCAAGTGATTCCAACATGCAGCCAAGGTGGAAAACCATCATGTCAGGAATTCCTTAGATCAGGGCTTCTCAGACTTGAACAGGTGAACCCTTTACCTGAGGATCTTGACCCAGTGCAGATTCTGATTCAGCAGGCTCGCTGTGGAGCCTGCACGTCTACATTTCTAGTAAGCTCCGGGCGAGGGCGCTGTTCCAAGTCCCTGGGTCAAACGCTGAGTAGAAAGGCATTTCTCATAGTTGCTCCATAGCCCCAATGTCCATGAATTTAAGTAAACTAAGGTCGTGAGATAAAATAGTTTGATTTTAACTTCAGATAAACAACAAATAATTTTTTAGTATAAAAATGTCCCAGATATTGCTTAGGGCATTCTTATACTAAAAAACTGTTCATTGTGCATCTGAAATTCACATTTTATGGATATTCCATTTGTTTTGTTTTGTTTTTGTTGAATGTGTCAATAGATTAGTCAATTTTTTTTTTTGTTTTGATGGCAAAGTGTTACTTAGGCAAGAGTGATGAATGACAAGAAGTTGATTTTACTCTGTCCATGGTCCTTTATCTTTTCAGGTTGGGATGTCTGAGAATATAACGAGTGTTATAGACCCTCTCCCCAGGAAGAAAGCACACGTATGTACATACACTCAGTATTGTGCATAGAGCTACTGGGCTTTGTGGTGCCTGCCTCGAGCCCACCTGTGGACCCTCTAGAGATCCACAGACCCTGGGTAAGAAAACCCGTGTCAGCCTCTCACTCAGCAGAATAAAGTTGTACTCAGTCGCCTGTGTTTCCCCAAAAGATAACCTGTGGGTTACTAGCTTCATAAAATATTTACAGATTCTGCTTGAACAAAAGAATCTTTTATGAAAAAAGATGGAAAATGCTGGATTAAACTAAGTGAAGCAGGCTTCTTTTTTTGCGGGATCTTGCAAATGTTTAATATACCATTGTGTTTTGGGATGCTCCCAAAAGAAGATAGTGTCTAGTAGTTCCCAAATTTATATGTATCTTATTCTTGCAGGATGTTGCCAAGCATTAGTATTCTCCAAAATACTGTGCTGTGCTGCCTAAATAAATCTGTTTCCTTGTGTCTCTTCTTAGCATAAGAAGAATAAATGCTCATTAGGAAAAATTTGGTGAGTACAGAAAAATATAATAAGAAAATGTTACTTATGATGTTGTGGTCCAGAGGTAACCAGTGTTAACATTTTAACCTATTTCCTTCTAAACTATGAAGGTTCATGACTCAGAAAATGAAGTTTTATGAGGAAAGCAGGATTTTTTAGTGTAAGAATGTAGTCCCGATAGGCTGGAGGAGAGAGGGCGGGATGGGAAAAAAAAATAACGCTTCGAATGTTGATAAAAATAAGTAGAAGGGACCAGGAGATAATTTTCCAATTTAGTGGCTCCTCCTGTAGATAAGAGACCATATAATTAGATTTCTAGATATCTATGCCAGTTGCTAAATTTCTGATAAACACACTGCGGAGATCTGGCCCAGTTAGCATAGAAATGGCTCCATAACTTCAGCTTCTACTCTATTATTATTTCTTGCATTTACCACTTCATTTGATCTTGAAGACAAACAGTATTGCTAGAATAGGCAGTTGAGCATTTTGCTACAATCATTGAAATAGGGAGATATCCCCCATCAGTCACAAAGTCCCACGTAATGTAACCAAATGACAGTGTATCCACCTGATACGCAGCAAGCCAATAAAAACTGACACTGAACTTTTGCAGTGAAGAAAGACAAGTGATTTATTGGTTTAGCACCACCCAGGAGAACAGAGAGCTAATGCTCAAAAATCCTAAACAAGTGAGGATTTTTAAGTGCAAAAGTTGGGGCAAGGGTCTTTTGAGAAGGTGGATGCCATTGATCAGTGGTCCATGAGGCCATGCTAGCAGGTGTTCTGGTTCCCCAGAGGTCCTTTCCATCTCAAGAGACCTAGAATCTGAAAAATATCTTTATTCTTTATGTTAATCTAGTGGGGTTGCATTCCTATAGGTTCCTTGGCCATTCCAGCTGTGTCTGTGGGTGATAGGACTTCTGTTCATTCCTTCATCTGAACTGACAAGATGGGACACTGGCTTCAATAACATGCTTACTTTCTTCTATCATCAATGTAAAAAAATAGGTAATATCCTGACAACCCTTAACAGTTGACACTATTACGAAGCACGTTCACATATGTAATATCTCTGGAGTCTAATAGCCACCGAGAGGGGGGGAGACGGCACAAGAGCGTTGGTGGGTTTTACTGCTTCTTTAATTTTTAACAGATAAAGAATGTAGGACTCGTGATTTACTCAAGCTAGTAAGTGGCAGAGTTTGAACAAGAACTAACATCTCTGAAACTCCCTTCTGTGTGTTGCATAAAACAGCCAAGACAACAAATTATGTGATGCATGTGGTTGAATAAAGACTTCAATATCTTCGTTTTCATGGAAGACAGAAGACAAACATTTTTTGAGGTTAGTAAGTATAGGTATTCCTTAAGCGTGGACTTTATCTTCAAAAGCATCTCATATTTCATTCTCAGTCTTCTGCTACCATCTGGGCCCCACTGTGTGAGTGTTTCAAAATAACGTGTTCTTAAAGCTGTGAGCCCAAACTTGAACTAAATTTTGAAACGTTCACTCAAGAGATAGTTAGTGGGTGCTTTTCTGGGTTTCGAAGGAGACACAGCCGGGTATTCTGCCGGGCCATTCTGTGCCACTGATCACTATGCTATCAACACTGTCCAGGTATGCTTTTGAGGCAAATCCCAAACAGAGATTTTTTTTTTTCGGTGTTACCATGTTGAAGGAAAATATCTCCAATGAGCAATGCCTAACATTCATTTTGTCATTCCGTCAACAAATATGTACTGAGTACCTGCCAAGGAGCTGGGGCAAAATGGAAAATAAGACAGAGAGGATGCCTGCACTTGAGGACGCTCTACAGAAAATAATTTCAACTACATGCTGTAGAAAAAATGAAATAGGACAATATGATGAGGTTGGTGATGTGAAATAGAGTGAGTGACCAGGAAGCTCCTTTTTCTTTTCTTTCTTTCTTTCCTCTCCTTTCTTTCTTGAAGGCTTTAAATTGGGGTTTGGGAAATCCCTCCCACAGCTGGTATTTGAGCTGAAGATCTCAAACTTCTACGATGTTAATGGATCTCCAGTTTGTTTCCAATTAACGCTCAATCCAAACGTTTCTACTTCAAGCTGTTTCATCGCTTTGGTTTAGTATTTTGGTTTAATTCCAAATATTTGAAATTTCCTTCTTTTGGCAAGGTTTCTTTGTGAACAGTTCTGTCTTGTTTGATGCTTGAAAGGCAGGTTGGTAGGACTTATTTTTATAAGAAATAGTTCTCTACTCCCCTTTTTCTTCTTAGTATGGCTGTGTTGGCTGCATCAACAGACTTTGAAAACATGCTCATTCCTGGTGTGTGAGACTTCACTTGGGTGTGTACGGTTTCCTTGCCTGGTGAGAAGGAGAGAAAGGAGTATCATTTGCCCTCTCTCTGCCCCCTTGCAGGTGTGCACAGTGGGAAAGAGTCTGTCTCCATTCCTCTTCAACTCACTGGACCATCCTGCATCTCTCTTTCTCTTTTTTTTTTAAGTTTTTATTTAAATTCAAGTTCATTAACATACAGTGTAATATTAGTTTCAGGTGTACGACACAGTGATTCAGGACTTCCATACATCACCCTGTGCTCATCACATCAAGCGCCCTCCTTAATCCCTATCACCTATTTCACCCATCCCCCAAAGACCGCCCCTCCAGCAACCCTCTGTTCTCTATCGTTAAGAGTCTGTTTTTTGGTTTGCCTCTCTTTTTTTCCCCTTTGCTCATTTGTTTTGTTTCTTAAATTCCACATCTGAGTGAAATCATATGGTGTTTGTCCTCCTTTGACTTATTTCACTTAGCATTATACTGTCTAGCTCTATCCACATCCTTGCAAAAGGCAAGAGTTCATTCTTTTTTATGGTTGAGTAGTATTCCAGTGTGTGTGTGTGTGTGTGTGTGTGTGTGTGTGTGTGTGTGTGTGTGACATCTTCTTTATTCATCAGTCAATGGACACTTGGGCTGTTTCCATAATTTGGCTATAATGTCTTCAAGCAGCCTAGGAGCCACAGAGCCCAGGGCCCTCAGAAGGAACGCCTCGGAAATATGTGACTTTTTTTTTCCTCAATGTTTATTTATTAGAGAGAGACAGAGACAGAGTGTGAGTCAGGGAGGAGCAGAGAGAGAGGGAGACACAGAATCTGAAGCAGGCTCCAGGCTCTGAGCTATCAGCACAGAGCCCTTCGTGGGACCCAAACTCATGAGCTGTGAGATCATGACCTCAGCTGAGGTCAGACGCTTAACCAACTGAGCCACTCAGACACTCTGGAAATATGCAACTTTTGAGTGTGTGTTTCTTTTTCCCTCAGGAAGATGGGAAATGTATATATTACAATATTCTGGGGAAGCCTTTTTGCAATACACTCATTCCATCACCACAGACTGTGTGAATGAGGAAGGAAGAGAAGCCAGAGAAAGCTTTCAGGTGAACCTCATGAATCCCAGGCTACTCGCCCTTCTTAACAATGCATGAAGGCAGTGGGCCAAATCTCATTTGTAACTCAGATTGACAGTGATGAATTAATTATCTTTTATTCAAAAAGTAATTTTTGAGTCAGAATGTTCTGCTCAGCGGTAGGGAATAGAAAGATAAATAAAACATGATTTCTACCTTCAAGGGCTCCCAATTTAGTTGGCAAAGCAGAATGGAAAATAGATAAGTTATAATGAAGTGAAATAAGTGATTATATAAAGAGTAAGGGTTCATTCAGTATCATATTTCCTTAAAATGCAGTAAGATCTAAATGAGTATCCAAGGCGGGGCATCTGGCCGGCTGGATTGGTAGAGCGGGCGACTCTTGATCTTGGGGTTGTGAGTTCAAGCCCCATGTTGGAGGTACAGATTACTTAAAAAAATAAAACCTTAAATGAGCATCCAAGGCTATGAGACTATTTAATAAATGTTGCATTTAAAAGGAATACATTTATAAGGAAGGAACTATCCCACATGTTCCTTCATGTGAATCCTCCACAAATGTTTCTTTTAAGGAGGTAGGTATATACTTGTCAAGGTTCAGCTCACAGAACATATGTAGAAACTACTTCATTGCTAGGCACTGTGAAATGAGGTGGGGAAATCTTTCAGACCGAATATTATAGGAAAGTTGGCCTGTAAGTTTTAGCATTGACAAGGACCTTAGATATCATCTTTATACCAATCCACTCCTTGATAAGCCCTGTGAAGCTCAGAGTGTAAGTGACTTGCTCAAGGTCACACAGCTAGGTAGTGGTGGAGGCAGAGAGCCTACATTCTCCTGATTGCTCTAGTGCTATATTGCAGATGGCAACCCTGAGTTAGTTGGAGATGTTTTTGTAGAAAGAAATAGATAACAAAAATCCTTCTCATCCTACCCATGTAGTAAGATCTAATCAAGCACAACAGACTGTTGAAAAAGAAAAAAGGGACAGACTGAGAGATATAATAGGAAGTATTTGGCACATGCTCTGTTCACTCCTGTCCCTCCCCCCAACATATTCCATGACTCTTGGCTGCAAGGATGCCCTTACAGGCTGGGTATTTTCCCTCAGGATGGATGTGCTATTAGTGACCCTTTTAGGGTAGCCTGGACTGATATTGAGTCGCTATTCTTGGTTGCTTTTTCTACATGGGAAGTTTAAAGGGTCGAGTCAGAACTTGATGATGTCACTGCAAAACAACTGCCTCAGAAGGGGAGAGTCTTTGTTTAGGGCTCAGTGCACCACACACACACACACACACACACACACCTATCCATATGAGCAGGGCCAGTTTCTCACTAATCCCCTTCCTCTAATTGGCATTGGCTCAAGAGTCTGTGTGGATGGGTCTTACCAATGCCAAATTATCCCCCAGTCATCCTACATTCCAAACTAAACATTAAGTATCTCTTTTACTTTCCTTCTACTCAGGGTGACCTAATCTTAAACAATTCTCTGTAAAATGTTCTGCAGGCTGACATCTGCCTTCCTTTCTTCATCTCCCAAAAGGTGACCATAAACAGAATTTCAAGAAATTTCTCCTGCAGCTGTTTGCATTATACCACGACTTCTCTAGTTTCAGTCCTGAGGGTGTTTCCTACTGTCTGTTTATATTTGTGTTACCTAAGAAATAAATCCTCTTAATTTAAAAACAAACAGTGTGTGGTGGCGAAGTTCTAGGCATGATATAAATCTCTCCAAATTAATCTTGTTCACTGAAAACTCACAAAAATGGTTTCAACCTCAACCATTCTGCTTACAGTAGAGAACCGTTTTGGTAACAGCCACTAACATTAAAAGATTTGTGTTGTGTTTTTCTTTTTTTCTCAAGCACCCATATTGAAAACAGAATTCTCTGCATTTGCTCAACGAAGAGAGTCTTTCCAAGGAAAATCTCTTTAAAAATCCAGACAAAGGAAATCTTTTCTAATGACAAAAGGGATTTGTGATTCTGGAGATGTGCCTGTTAGTTCCATAAACCACAGCTCTACTACATACAACTCAGGCCAACAGGAAATGCTGACCAAGGGGAGGCAATAATGCAAGCTGTTCAGAGCGCAGTGTGTGTATGTCATAACATCATGACTGAGTGTTGTCTGTAGGGCAAACTCATAAAGTTGTGGTAAAAACACTGGCTCTGGATTCACACGGATCTGGACCCCAATCCAAGTTTACCAATTACAGTCTCTGTGAGGAAGCTATTGTTTCCCTGAAGATCAAATGGGGTTAATTATATTACTTTCTTCATAGGGTCACAGTTAGGATTAACTGAGATGATTCAGGTAAAATTCCCAGCCCTGGCCCTGGCAGATATCAAATTTGCCATAAATGTTAGTTAATAAGTAAATGAGTTGATCTGGAGGCTGAAGTACTGGTGAAGCAGGCCAGTGAGCTACCCTTAGAGACAAACAAAAGTAATCCCTATGCTATGGAGAGCTGAGCCAGAATGCATGCCCCAGATACAGAGGATGGCAGGGCATGCCTCGCTCATCCAATATGGCCAAAAAGGTACCTGGCTACGTTTAAGAGTTGCTCAATCAATTACAGACTCAAAGGATAATTGAGCATTCTTTGTTTCTCTTGGCAAAACCATGATTTGCAAAATCCTATTTGGCAAGAGAAATGTTCCAAGTTCTCTTTTTTTTTTTTTTTTTTTTTGAGAAAATTATTTTAATTGCAAAAAGTGGATTACATGAACAACCTCTAAAGTTCTTTTCAGGTCAAAGCATTCTGTCTCTAAGCATGGAGTATGTAGTAGAAGGAACATGCTTGGGCATTGGTGCCAGCCAGACCTGAGAGTAAGCCTGGGGGCCACCTCTTACTGCATATAACTTGGTCAAGGTCCGTCATTTCTCTGAAGCTCCATTTTTTCATCTGTATACATGGATGTAATAAAACCCACCTTACACAAGGTGTAACAATATTATACACACAAGGGCCGACCATGGTTCTTAGCACATGGTACATACTGAATAAATGAATAAATGAGAGTAACTCTACCCTTCCTTTCCAAAGTCACCAGCAGGGTGACCCAAGTCACTATGAACCTCCCAGGGGGAGCTCTTCCTTAGGGAACGATAGCTGTGGATGAGGCTTTGCCTCATGTTCAAATCATGAGTATATTCTCCATGTGGCCTATTACTTAAATAGCCTCTTGAGATTTTTATAGGAGGAAGAGGGATGAGAGAAGTCAATGGCAGAAACCTATGGGCTGGAACTTTGGCACTGCTTAGCTGGCTGCTTTGAGGACATTGCCCCGCCCTATATCCATCTAGCCACCTACCTATTCAACATATATTTATTGAGCACCGACGATTCTGTGTTAACATTGCACCTGGGCCTGGCAGACAACAGCGAAGAATCAGTGACCCCTACCCTTTAAGGGTTCACAGCACACTGGGTGAGACAGAGAAAGAGAAGTACACAGGCAATTAAAATACAGTCTGCTGTAATCAGAGCCAAGAGAGGGGAAGTACAAAATGCCACGGGCATGGCAAGAATGAGACGTGTACTTCCTGGGAGGCTGTTAACTTGACACTACTTTAAATTCATTCAGTGAGGGGTAGGAAAAAATGGATTTTTAAGCTATTTTTTTTTTAAAGAACATAATAAACACTGATATATCCACTACACCACTTGAGAAATAAAACACTACAGGAGCACCTCACTGGCTCAGTCAGAGAAGCATATGACTCTTGATCTCGGGGTCGTGAGTTCGAGCCCCAAGTTGGGTGTAGAGATTACTTAAATAAACAAATAAACTAAAAGAAAAAAAAAACACTACAGCGGGGTGGGGGGAATGGGTGAAGGTGGTCGAAAGATACAAACTTCCAGTTATAAGATTAATAAATGAGATATAATGTACAGCATGGTGACAGTAGTTAACAACACTGTATTAAATATTTGAAAATTGCTAAAAGAGTAGATCTTTAAAGTTCTTATCACAAGAAAAACACTATAACTACACAAGGTGATGCATGTGAACTAAACTTACTGTGGGGATCATTTCGTAATATATTACCTTTTATCGAATCATTATGCAGTATACCTTAAACTAATGCAATATTATGTCATTATATCTCAATAAAACTGCAAAAAAAAATCAGAAAACAACCTACTAGAAATACCATTGAAACCTCCTACGTATCCCTTCCTCCCCTATTTTTACACTTTTATTCCATAGGCATGTATGCCATGTGATATATACAATATTGTAGTGGAACGAACATTAATAAAAAGTAGGCTTAGGGCCATTTACTTAACTAACTCACTTTGACTAGCTGAAAGTTAAAGCCAATCAAAGTTCTGAGCGATTTTGCAAAGATTTTTATTTTTCACTTTTTTATAATTATTTCCCAAGTTTGCCTTTGGGTTTCTGAGTCCCACACATTTGGGGGAGGAAAATTGATAATTTAAAAAAATTAGAAAATACAGTAAGTCATTCATTCACTATAAATATGACTACATACTGTTCAGTTTCAGAATTTCTGCTGCCTTCACAGCTACTAGATACACATACTGTAAAAATGCTCAAGAGCATTAGGTCTGTGCGAAAGAGAACGATTATTTAATTTTTTCTAAAAGGTTCTGCTCAAAAGTGTTGTTTACTACAGTAGGCATGAAACCAATTTTCATCTCCACAGCTATGTAAGAGTTGAGTTTCCAATGATGTTTTAGCACACTCTTAGGTGGGCGCCCTGAGAAAGTCCTGGTTATGAGAGCACACCAAGGGGGTAGCCGATCTGGACATAAGGTTTAGGGACAGTATTCCATCGCTGGATGGAAATGTGAAGGATTGGTAGAAATTACCAGACCAACAGTTAGAGGTTGGAAGGAGTACAGGCACTATTTCAGGCGTAACAAGAGAAGAGTCAGAAGTGAGAAAGAACATGGTGTATTTGAGACCATAAATGGCATTTGGTATTGCTGAGACAGAGAATCTGAGGGGAAATTGATAAGGAATGTACTAGAGGAGCCACATAATGCAGGAGAACCTCTATCCGAATTTCCTACACTACAGAATACATTTATGGAAGTTAAGTAGAGCATGCAAAAAAGCGCCCAATGGATAGAACTGATAAATTCAGGTAGAATTTGAATGCATTAAAATTCTGAGCACAATTTGCCCTGAACATCCCTGTACAATGCCGAAAATATGCCATATTCTTCCTATATTCTCTTCCTCCTTTATCCTGTTCATCATTTATTCAATAATGGGGCAAAACTATTAAACCAAAGAAGAAACTGGGTGCAATACAGTACAACTCCTAATACTTCTTGCAAGAACGGCACTTTTGCGTCCTGTTTGATTGTGCCAGGAAAATGCATGTGACCTCGACTATAACACTAAATACAGCACTGGAGGACTATGCTGCGAGAGGAGGTGGCATCAAAACAGAGATTCTAGCTCACATTGGCTTGAGGAGCAATTTTTTTAAAGCAAGGGCTTGGGGTCTTCTACTTGTAACACTGGCCCTACAGCATACCTGGAGAGGAGGGAAGCGGGAGCTGGAGAGGAGCAACCAGATCCACAGAGGTCAGAGCCAGGTACCCTCCCTGGGACAGATGATCAAAAACCAGACATGGGCAAAAAGATTCAGTCTAATTTCAGACCTTCCACTCAAGTTCTGAACAGAAACTGGACCTCCAAGCACGGGGCACACAGACAATGCAGCAGGAAGCTAGGCACCTGTTAAAAAATCACGACGGGGATGAGCCAGGTAATTCAACTACCCAGCATGAAGCAAAGGAAACAGGAACTGGAAATAACTCCTAGAGAGAAGCAGGTCTCTGGCCATCCCTGGAGGTAACTGGGGGCAGAAGATGGCACAGTAGAAGCGTATGGGTTATTCAAGAGATCCAGTCAGCATGGTGCACCCTCTAATAGCATCACAAGAGTGCTGGCCTGGCCCCACTTCCTGGACTTTGTAATAGCAGAAGCCACATGGTCTGGACACAGGGGAGACGGCAAGTTGTCCCCCCAAGTGCTTGGAAATAAACTTCCCCTCTGAGATGTAAACACATTACATTAACTGCTCAGAGATATACAGCTCAGAGAGGCAAAATGGCTCTGAGGCCAGCGAGACTTGACCTGGGTGAGAGCATCACGAGAGCTAAACACATGTTAATTCAGTGCAAAAAGCAGAGGTAGTTCTTGACTTTCCTGCGTATGTGACGCAAACTATAATTTTACATATCACAAAGACACTCAAACCATCCGGTCATACGCTAACCGTGCCCTTTCCTGATTCAGCTGGCCAGTGACACTTGGAGCTACCACAAGGTGGCACTGCCTGCCACCCAATGGTTTAGTTCATCAAGGTCGACCTCGTTGCTCTGAAGATTACTGAAATCATGTACATATTTGGTTGCCCTTTTCCTTATTACCTTATAAAATGTGCCAAAATCGGATGTTGCTATAAAGGAGAGAATATTCAGGCAAGGAGGCTCAAGTATCTAGTCCCTTTCGTAGTTACATTTTCTCTGTAAAATAATAAATTATCACTCTTATTTATAATTTTCCATCTCTCGGGAAGTTTCAGTAGTATAAGTCACCATCTCTAACTATAACCAACTCACTATAACCAAGATCACGTACAGTCACCTGCAAGATCAGACCCTGGATCAGGGGAAGCCCATCAGATAACCATTACTGTTTCTTGGCAGATTTCTGACTTTTCCTATTTGCACAACTCTGTTTTTTAATCACTGTGTGCTTATCCATTTGAGGTTTTTAGATTTTTTTCAAAGAATTTACAACCACATAGATGTACAGAGTATAGATTCTGAGACCCTTTGTGTCCCCTTTATAAGGGAACAAGCAGATAGGAGAGGGCTGCCAAATTAGTGGGGACCAAGGGGTTGACTAGGACGGATGTGGGCAATCAATCTTAGGGAGCAGGTGCCAAAAGTCAGCATCAGAAAGATCCAAAGCAAACACCAGGGTCAAGGAAAGGAAAAGGATCATAAGGTGAAGACAAAATTTGGGAAAGGGACAGAGATGAGTATAAAGAGGAAGCAGTTCAGGAGCAAATGAAGGGGATCTGAGATGACATTCCTTTAAGACAGGAGAATTTTTGCACCTTACCTTGGTGAGTTGGCAGGCACAGTTTGGATATGTACCAAGCTAGGTTAAAGCTTTCGGGTCAAGGGGCGCCCGGGTGGCTCAGTCGGTTAAGCGTCTGACTTCGGCTCAGTTGTGGGTTCGAGCCCTACGTTGGGCTCTGTGCTGACAGCTCAGAGCCTGGAGCCTGCTTCGGATTCTGTGTCTCTCTGGCCCTCCCCCACTTCTGCTCTCTCTCTCTCTCTCTCTCTCAAAAATAAACATTTAAAAAAATTAAAAGCTCCAGGGTCAAGACAGACTATTAAATTGCTGACTCACCACCTTCTCCTTGGTTGCTTGGGGGTGGGGCAACATTCTGTCAAAGCCGAGAACTAATTAAGAGTCTCTGTTACGAGGCTGTCAAACGAATGATCCTTTACTCCTGTGGGCCTGGAGGGGCCAGCTGACTTTTATCCTCCTTCGCTGTGTGCCCTTCTCAGGTTTCCAGCTGAGTAAAAGGTATGGCTGCCAGCACCATCGGGGAGCAGGTCAAAGTTGAAAGACTGAACTGGGAAACAATAAAGGGAGAATTTGTGGCAGCTACTGTTTCAGTCCACATAGTGCACTCCCTCCCTCTTCTTGGGCTTATGGCACCACCACCTCTTCCATTGGGAAAATGCTGTTTCCCGACTCTAGAGGATTTGGGGAGACTGCCAGCCCAATTTCACCTGGCTGCCCCCAAGGATGGGCATGACCAAGAATGTGCCCATCACAGTACTCACCCCCTGGCCAAATTATTGACCCAGTGTCCTTCTCTAGAATTTGGAGTTCAAGGAAGATCTTTCTTTTTCCTGAGATGAAAATCTAGAAGAATGTGACCCCAGAACGGCTGACAGTCACATCCCCCACTGGATGCCGGGTCAAGATCCCCCCTCAGCGAAGGACTTGCCCCAGCTGCTGGGAGTATTGTTGGCACATAACTTTTGGCGGTCAGCCTTCAGGAATTGCCTCAGCTACAGACAGCCTCCTTGCCCAAGGTCACTCCCTTCCCTGGGCAGCCTACATGCAAAGACCGATGGACCCAGGAGCAAGGTCATCTCAGTCCAGTGTGGGACACTTCTGACAGGCCATTCCAGCTCCATGCTTTCTTATGCGGTCAGCCTAGGCTGCCATTGGGTCTGCACCATAGCTTGACTTTTTCCTCTACCCAATCCTGCATCCTGCTGTTCCCTTCCCTAGGCATTAGTCCTGACGGTACTCCTGAATAAACATGCTGAGCATTAAACTTCATATAAGGGTCTTCTTTCCAGCCTGCAACACACACCACACTGAGGAACTCGAAAGAGTGAAGTCAACGTACAAAGAGAATCTGACTTAGAGAGAGAATGAAAGAACTGGCTGGATGCAATCACGCAGGGGCCAGAGCCAGTCTTGACATCCTGGGCTTTGACTGTGTGAGTCAGTTAATCCACATTTGAGATGTTTTGTTTTAAAGCCGGTTTGAGCTGGCTTTCTGATATTTGGAGCATAAACAGTCCCAGCTAATACAAAGACCAACTGAACTAGCTGCATGGGTTGTTTTTTTTTTTTTTTTTAATATTGGTTAAAAATAGAGGACTTGTGTGGGCACCTGGGTGTGGCTCAGTCGGTTAAGCCTCGGATTCTTGGTTTTGGCTCAGGTCATGATCTCACGGTTTGTGAGTTTGAGCCCCACATCGGGCTCTGAGCTGACAGTGTGGAGCCTGCTTAGGATCTCTCTCTCTCTCTCTCTCTCTCTCTCTCTCTCTCTTGCCCTTCCTGCAGTCTCTCTCTCTCTCTCAAAATAAATAAATAAACTTTAAAAAATAGATGACTTGTGGAGGGTACTTCAGTGATACTGTGTAAGTTACTCAACCTCTCTGGGACTTGGTTTCTTGGTAAAATGGCTACTATTACCTATTTTATTGAACTGTTGTGGGGATTGAGTGCATTCATGTGTAAATCACTTAGAACAATGCTGGCACATAAATTATTACAAATTGATGCGAAGAGGAGCTTTTTTTGTTTCTTCACTTAAAATCAGTGGTACCAGGCCCATGCCAATCCTGAACCAGCGACTCATGTAGATTCCTTTTGTGTTGCTTTGTACGCTGATGCTACTATGGTACAAGACAATGAAGATTATTTATTACTGTACATCTGGAGTTGCAAACTCCAATGGCTATAAGGGTAAGCCAGTAGCCCAAAAGAAGAAAGCCAGCCTTGGGCAAGAATACTCAATCAAGAAGGAAGCAGGAGGGGCGCCTGGGTGGCGCAGTCGGTTAAGCGTCTGACTTCAGCCAGGTCACGATCTCGCGGTCCGTGAGTTCGAGCCCCGCGTCGGGCTCTGGGCTGATGGCTCAGAGCCTGGAGCCTGTTTCCGATTCTGTGTCTCCCTCTCTCTCTGCCCCTCCCCCATTCATGCTCTGTCTCTCTCTGTGCCAAAAAAAAATAAATAAACGTTGAAAAAAAAATTTTTTTTTTTAAAAAAAGAAGGAAGCAGGAGAGGTGGGGGGCTGTGGCAAAATGGAAAGCACACACTTTGTCTGAGGTGGGCAGCCGCTCAAGCATAGCTGATTGCTGCCATATGCAAACAAGGGCCTGTTACTGCCAAATTCTCTGATTTCTCAGGAAAATTTTTTTAAACTGGATTTTCATGCAAAACATTACATTTTTTGCGATATTGGCCATTTAAAAAATACAGTGAAGGCCAAACAAAACACATCTGTCAATCACAGCTTGAGGCTTCACTTGTACGATACTTGTAGAGTAGTACACAAGTAATAGAATTTTCTTCCTTAAAATATTTTAATCAAAATAATACATGAGAGATGCCTAGGTGGCTCAGTTGGTTGAGCATCTGACTCTTGATCTTGGCTCAGGTCATGATCTCATGGTTCCTGGGATCGAGTGCCATGTCAGGCTTGCACTGACCGCTCAGAGCCTTGGGATTCTCTCTCTCCCTCTCTCTTTGCTCCCCCCCCGAAAAAAATAAATAAATTTTAAAAAGATAGGGGCGCCTGGGTGGCGCAGTCGGTTAAGCGTCCGTCTTCAGCCAGGTCACGATCTCGCGGTCCGTGAGTTTGAGCCCCGCGTCGGGCTCTGGGCTGATGGCTCAGAGCCTGGAGCCTGTTTCTGATTCTGTGTCTCCCTTTCTCTCTGCCCCTCCCCCGTTCATGCTCTGTCTCTCTCTGTCCCAAAAATAAATAAACGTTGAAAAAAAAATTAAAAAAAAAAAGATAATACACGAGCATAGTCTTTTTCAAAATAGTGTAGAAGAGCTTACAATGAAAAGCCACAATCCCCTGCTTCACCCTTTCAGGTGCCACCCCAAGAGAAAAGTTTTATTTTCCTAAATAATACCACTACCTCTTGATTTATCCACTTTAGACATTTTAGATATCATGTATTTAATTCATACCATGATACATGAAGGTTAAAGCCATTTATACTTAACTGTATTTTTTGAGATTCAACCATGGGTATCTTCCACTTCCCCCTAATCATCTGATTTCTTTTTTCAACATTGAGAGCCGAGCCAGTCAGGGTTCAGTCAAAAAAAAAACATGCAATTATTTGGCCAGAAGGAATCTAATATAAAGACTTGTTTGTGTATAAAAGTCACTGAAAAATTAACAGAGGTTCTCAACTTTGACACTGTTGACCTTTTTTCTTTTTTTTAATTTTAGAGAGAGAACAGGGGAGAAGGGCAAGGGGTGGGGAGGGAGAGAGAATATTAATTAAGCAGGCTCCACACCCAGAGCGGAGATTGACACAGAGCTCAGTCCCACGAGCCTGGGATCATGACCTGAGCCCAAATCAGGATTTGGACACTCAACCGACTGAGCCACCCAGGCGCCCCGACACTGCTGGCATTTTAGACCGAATAATTCTTTGTGGTGTGGGCTGTCCCCTGGGCTGTGGGGCGGTCAACAGCCCTACTGGCTCTCTGGCTGCTCTTCACTAGGTGCCGGTAGTGTTGCCCACACTTAATGCTGAACTGTGACAACCAAAAATCTCTCCAGACATTGTCAAATGTCTCCTGGGCGGGGGGCAAACTTTCCCCTGGTTAAGAACCATTACCCTAAGGCACCTACCACTCCTAAGGTTGGGGGGAACAAAGAGAAAAAGCCGGAATCATTAAAATTTAAAAATGTAGAAAAGGGGACATTTAGCCCCTCAGACCTCTGCCGGTGCTGGTGTCTCCGAGGAGGCACGAGGAAGCCGCTTCTGCAGATGTTGGAGAAACTGCCAACTGGATTCAACTGCTGCCAGAGGAGGGGCCGGCTGCTGCGGAACAGCTTTGCAGGGGTGAGGCTCTCTAGAGCAGGAGGGACACAGGGAGGGCGAGTCACGTTTTTTGCCTCCAGCCCAGACATCTCCCTCTAGTTCCCCTATAGGCAGAGCCAGCTGGCAATGCCCGGTTTGGTTTGCAAATCCTAGTCCCAGCTTCACAAAGCTGATCTAGGTCATTTGAAGCTAAAAGACTCTTACTGGCACAAACACCAAGCCCTCATGTATGATCCCAGGGGATTCTCAAACTTTGAAGGGCTTACAAATCACTGGGAACCTGAGATGAAATTGGGAAAGCAAGCAGGGATGACGGAGAGTCACGGTAAGAAGTTTGAACTTACTCCCAAGGACAGCAGAGAACCACTGAAGAGTGTAAGCACAGGAGACAGCATACTGGATAATTTTTCCTGATGGCTAATCTTATCCATCGTGAATTCTTACTGGTATCAAAAAGAAAACCACAGACCCAAAATGGAGTCACTTATGTCAGGCCACGACACCAAACCAGGGCTTAATACCTAAACCAATGGCCCTTCCAACCTCCCCCCGGAAACATAGTCTGAACTGGTCAGTCAGGAATTTTATGGTCAGCACCAGCAAGGTCACACGGGTCCTCTCTATCCCCCGAAGAAGGATGAGGTAATTGACCTAATAAGACCCTTTTGTCCTCAAAGGTGACTTTACCCCAAATAACCTTTTTTTCCCGCTTATGTCGTCCTTATCCTGTCTTTAGAAACCTTTCTGTAGCCCTTTGCAGCTCCCCTCTACTTGCTAGATGGCATGCTGCCCAATTCATGAATCCCAGTAAAGCCAATTAGATCTTGAAATTTACTCAGTTGAATTTTGTCTTTAACACTGGTTTTGCTCTCACTATTACTTGATTTCCAATCTTAGGGATATTTCCCTTAAGCCACTCTAAGACTATCATCCCCATCAGATTTAATGGCTCCCTTCAATGGGCGCTCAGAGCTTTGCTATATATGCCTTTTTGTCATTGTTGTTATTGTTTAAACGTCTGTTTCTCCCACTAGACTGTTAATGCCTCGACAGGAATTGTGTTGTATTGATTTTGTTTGCCCGCAGTCTAACATAATAAGTGTTCCTTAAAGGCTTAATGGAGGGATGAACCTGGCAGGAAGGCAGAAAGAAATAAAAATATAAATGTACTTGCCAACCTACACCTTCTAGATGCATAATGATTCCTCACGTGACAAAGAAGTATTTTTAAACTGCAGACCACAATTAAACATTTAATAACGTAGAATTAGCAGCAAGATGGCAGAACAGGTAAGTGAACCCTCTTTTTAATTATACATGGACATTTCCTAGTATCTGTGTAATAAATTACTCTGGTGGCAACTCTAGAAACAAAAGTAGATTTTCTCAAGTGACAAAAATGCATAATAATTATAGGAAACTGCCAAAGTTGCATTTATTTTAGTTCCTTGAAAGATGTGCCCACCCAGTGACACTCCAGGGTCCACAGAGCATAATTCTGGGTTTCAGACTAATACTAAATTGCTGGGGCGCCTGGGTGTCTCAGTCCGTTAAGTCTCCGACTCTTGGTTTCGGCTCAGGACGTGATCTCACAGTTCGTGAGTTCCAGCCCCGAATCGGGCTCTACCCTGACAGCACGGAGCCTGCTTGGGATTCTCTCCCTCCCTCTCTCTGCCCCTCCCCCACCCATGCTTGCTCGCTCTCTCTCTCTCTCTCTCCCTCAAAATAAATAAAATGAACAAACAAACAAACAAACAAAAAAGACTAAGCTGCTCTACTTGTTCGCTCCCTCAACTCATTCTTCTTCCCCTACTCTGTCCTGACTCTTCCTACCTATGGATCTCAATGTCAGCCTCCCCAGTCTGGCAGAAGAGTTGACTTCTTCAGCCTCCCACCTTGACTCCTTCCTTGCTTTCCTTGCTTCCTCACGGCTCAGCCATTCTTAACACCCTCCCGACCTGACCCCAGTGCCTCTCGTTCCCCCCCCCCCCACTTCCCACCAGATTGGCCCAGGCTCTGGGTGGCACCTGAACAGGTAAAGCAGCTAGTAGGTTGAGATGTCACAGTGACAAGAGCATAGCATTGGAGTTAGGTGGCCTTGAGTCAAATCCTGCCTCTGCCACTTTCTTAGCTCTGGGACTTTGGGAAATCTATTCAACTTCACTAGTGTTCAGTATTCTCTTCTCTAATGTGGCAATAATGTCTACCTTATTGGCTGTTAGGAAAATTAAAACACGTGTCACATGTAAAGTGCCAAGCATAATGCCTGCTGTCTTACGTGGGAAACTGGCTCTGAGAGGGAGGCTTGTGTGCAGGAGTTTTTTTAGAGAATGCCCTTGGGATCAATATGGGGGAGGGAAGAAAACAGAAGGGGGCAGAGAAGAAAGTTGAACTATACTGTGGTCACAGTGAGCTCTGGAGCTGGGAAAGTCCTTCAGAATAGCTCTGTTTTCCACCCTATAGGCCAGTTGACATTCCTCGGAGATGTTATGTGACCTTGGATGAGGCGACTGTCCTCAGTTGATGGCAATTCCCAGAGGCTGAAAGCTGTCAACTGCCAACAACACTCCCCACAGTTGAGGCAATGAGGCTCAGACCTGAGTCAGGGATCTGGACAAATGGTGGTGTGGTGGAATACAAAAATCTACGTGGTCTTTGTCTCTGGTTCCAGCCACAGAGCTCTAAAAGTTCTTGGAATTTCCTGAGTGATGAGATGTATTTTATTATTCATAACAAGCCCTTTGCTCATACCTGAGTTTATGCTAATGAGGTGACTTAGGGTGGGACCCCTAGATCAACTAGATGGGGCGCGGTCACCAGAAAGACCAAGTTGATTAGAAAATTACAACTTTGAGCCCCACCCACCAACCCCCGTGGGAAGAAGATGGGGGTAGAGATTGAGCTGTATACAAACTTTTGAATGAGGTTGGTAAATATGCAGAAGTGCTGGGAGGATGGCATGACTGGAGAGGGCGTGGAAGCTCTGTGTCCCCCTCTCCCCAACCCCTAGGCGTCTTTTGCCTATGCATCTCTTCCATTGGCTGTCCCTAAGTTGTGTCCTTTATGATAAACTGGTAAACATAAGTAGAGTGTGTTCCTGGGTTCTGCGGCCATTCTAGCAAATTATGGAACATGGGGAAGGGATCATGAGAACCTCTGATTTATAGCCAGTTGGTCAGATGTACTGGTGGCCCTCAATCTACAACTGGTGTCTGAAGTGGGGACAATCTTGTAGAACTGAGTCTCGAACCTGGGCAGTCTGCTCTAACTCTGAGTAGTTAGTGTCAGAATTGAATGGAATCTTAGGACACCCAGTTGGAGGTGGAGAGTTGATTTTTCATCAGAAAAGCACACCAGGTGAATACTTGATAAATGTAGTAAATAAATGTAGTAAAATAAAAATGGTACTAACACGTAGTGGACTTTTCAGTAAATATTTACTGAATGAGAGAGTAAATGCTCACCCCGGGCACCAAGATCTTGCCTACAGTTGTTAGTTGGTGCCACCCAGTTTCTTTTTTTAATTTAATTTTTATTTTTTTAATGTTTGTTTATTTTTGAGAGGAGGGGAGGGGCAGAGAGAGAAGGAGACACAGAACTCAAAGCAGGCTCCAGGCTCTGAGCCGTGAGCACAGACAGAGCCCAATGCAGGGCTCTAACTCACGACCTGTAATATCATGACCTGAGCCAAAGTCAGACACTTAACCGACTGAACCATCCAGATGCCCTGGTGCCACCCAGTTTCCATCTGCCTTTAACTATACCTGAGTAGGATTCTTGAACTCACAACTTTTTGAAAATAGCAAACGGATTAACAACTGAACGCACAAAATGGAATAAGCACTATATGCTGTTATAGTTTTATGACTATGAGCTAACTTTAAAGTGTGTGTGTGTGTGTGTGTGTGTGTGTGTGTGTGTGTGTGTGTCGTCAGAACTGTAAGTAGACCCACTCAGGAAGGCACTGCTGGGATGGTTAGGTAGGGCTGGGGAGGAAGATCTCAAGCAAGCCAAGGAGCATGATTAACTCAAATCTACACCGGAGGTCCCTGGGCAGCAAAGAAAACTTCTCAGTCCCAATGCAGTGTGGCTCCTTTTCTCTCAATACCCAGGATGAACACACCTACCCGCTCACACCCCCCTCCCCCGGCCTCACTCTCTCCCTGTCAGCTTCTGAATGGCCAAATCCAGCTGCAGGGGTTTGTGCACACAGAATAGGATTCTCAGTTTCTGCCTGTTATTTCTCAGAGCTCACCCTCCAAGAGCATCGTCACACTGAACAGATTTTTTAAGAGATTTGCATCGCTTCTCCGTGCCTTCCTGCGAATGCCAGCTGCTGCCGCTATTGTGTAAAAGACACACCCCTCTCTTGCTTGCCTTGGAGCACTGCCTCTGCGCTGGGCTACAGGATGACGCAGGATTTCACAACCACCCTCTCCTTTGGCCAGGGGCGTAGAGCTTCCAGGCAGCACACGTCCTGCAAATGGCCCCACTTGGCCTACACTAAAACGGTCCCTAGGATCAATTCAATAGGTAACTAACAAGAGATACGGGAAATGGGGAACAGTGCCAAGGGTCTGGCTGGGCTGGATGTGACGTGTGAGTGGCAGATCATACCTGCATTTTTGTGTCTTCCTTCAGCATCACTGTGGGACTAGAGATTAGGAACAGAGACTAAGAATATTACGGATGGACTCATGTTGGAGTGACTCATTGGGCATATCAGAAAGGCTGGGGGCATTCCTACTCCATGTTCAGAGAAATTCCACATTGAAAAACTGACCACAAGAAGTGCCTGGGTGGCTCAGTCGGTTAAGCGTCATGATCTCATGGTTTTGTCAGTTCAAGCCCCGCGTCAGGCTCTGTGCTGACAGCTCAGAGCCTGGAGCCTGCTTTGGATTCTATGTTTCCTTCTCTTTCTGTCCCTCCCCTGCTCATGCTCTGTCTCTCTCTGTCTCTCAAAAATAAATGTAAAAAAAAAAAACTGACCATGTTTAAAAAATTTTTTTAATGTTTATTTTTGACAGAGAGACCGTGTGAGCAGGGATGCAGAGAGAGAGAGAGAGAGAGAGAGAGAGAGAGAGAGGGAGACACAGAATCCGAAGCAGGTTCCAGTCTCTGATCTGCCAGCACAGAGCCCAACCCAGGGCTCAAACCCACAGACAGCGAGATCATGACTTGAGCCACAGTTGGATGCTCAACCGACTGAGCTACCCAGGCACCCCTGACCATGTTATCCAGGCTGAATAAAACACTAATGTATTCAGGAAAGTGTCCATATCCCAAGTGAAGGACAAAGGCTTAACTAATTGGAGGTCCTAGGGAAAGGGTCTATAGTGTCTGAAAGATAAATTTCAATATAAAATAATCAGGAATATGAAACAGTAATTTTACATACACATAGTAGAAAAACATGCTATTTTTTTTTTAATTTAAAAAAAAAATTTTTTTTTTTGGAGAGACAGAGAGAGAGAGAGACAGAGTGTGAGTGTGAGCGGGGGGGGGGGGGGGGGGGGGACAGAGAGAGAATGAGACAGAATCCGAAGCAGGCTCCAGGCTTTGAGCTGTCAGCACAGAGCCTGACTCGGGGCTTGAACTCACAAACCGTGAGATCATGACCTCAGCCGAAGTCCCACGTTCAACCGACTGAGCCACCCAGGTGCCCCAAAACATGCTATGTTTTTATCCATCTTAAATCTCCTATCGAAAATTTAAAAGTAAAAAAAAATTGGAAAAAAAAAAAAACTTCTCATGACCCCACTTTCCCTCTAGCTAACATCGCAAAACAACACTCCTCCAAAGAGCTGTCAACAGGTTGTCCCTAATTCCTTGACTGCTATTCTCTCATACCACCCCAATCAGGCTTCACTTCCATCACTGTGATGAGTGAAGGGCACCAATGACCTCTTCCTGGAAATATTTTCCTCATTTGGTTTCTGGGCCTCTGAACTCTCTTGCTTTTATCTCTCTGGCTCCTCCCTAGTCTTTTGCTGGCCCCAACTTTTCTTCTCAGCATGTGACTGGTATAGTGCCCTATGCCTCCATCTGTCTCTTCTCTCTCCCTTGGTTGTCTCATCTGATCTTACGGCCTTGTTTGCCCTACGACTCCCACCTGTATACTCCAGCCAGGCCTCGGCCCTCATCTCTGGACTTGTACACCCATCTGCCTTCTCCTTCCCTACGTGTATGTCTACTAGATGTCTTGTTCTGCTCTCCCACTCCACTCCGTCTCCAACACCAGGCTCACTCCATCCCTAGCCCTCCACATCTCAAATGGTGGCAATTCCATGACTCCAGTCACCGAGGCCCCAAAGCTTGTAGTCATCTTTGACTCTCCTTTCTTTCATATCCCGTATCTGATCCACCAGGAAATTCTATTGCATATACTTTCAAAATGTCTCCAAAATCTGATTGCGTCTCCCAGTTTCATTCCTCACTCCCTGGTCACCATAATTCTCCACCCCCCCTTAGTTGTTATTGGCTCCTAACTGGTCATGTCACTCCCCTGCTCAAAATCTTTTAGTGGCTGCCTGTTTCTTTCTGAATAAAGGCCGAAACACTTACAGTGACCTGCCAAGCCCTATAGGATCTTGCCCAGTTGTTACTGATCTCACTTTTTACTATCCTCCCTCTCACTCACTCTATTCCAGTATTTTTGTTTTGTTTTGTTTTACTGCTCCTTGAGCATAGCAAGCATGCCTCTACCTCAGAGCCTTTGCCCTGGTATTCGCTCTGCCTGGAATGTTCTTCCCCACATGTCTGCATGGCTCCCCTCCACCCCAACCTTTTCTAGTCTCTTCAAATGGCATCTTCTCCATGAGGCCTTCTTGAGAACCCAATTTAAAACTATCTACTGTATCCCTACTCTCCCTAGCATTCCCAATCACCCTGCCTTGCTTTATTTTGTCCTCATACTCCTTACCACATTCTAACACATTGATACCATAAATTATTTACTGTGTATTATATACCACCCCTGTTTTGTTCACTGGATCCCAGCCCCTACAGCAGAGTTAGCAAATGCTAGGATTTAATCAGTATTATTGAATGAATTAGTCATACTAGTTATACAATTATACTTAATTATTGAATTTCAAAGCAATTCTTTTTACAAAGCCAATAATTCCATTATTTTTATGGAATAGATTAAAATTACACACTGTCATTAACAACTAGTAATTATTTTCATTAATTCAGTGTCACTTGGCTGAAAATCATATAATCCTCTTCTGTAGATTCCAAAGTACCTGTCCTTTCTAAACTTGCTACAAGGGAAACTCTCTATCTGTACCCAAACACTGCCCGTATTATAAATCATAATAACCAGCCTCTGTGACTCAGACACTGGAACAATATGGCCACACACAGGGTTGTGGGATCAGGTTGCCACGGTAACCCTCTACTCCCATCTTCTCTGAATTTAATTGTTCCGTTCTAAAATTGCACACTCTTGAGTTCAGCCTGCTTCAACTCTGCCAGGCCTTAGCTGGCAGGAAATTAAGTGACAGTATTATTATTCACCATAATTACTTGCTAATGATAATTTATATTTAGAAATATGAGAAAATATAGAAAAGAGATATTTAGGAGAGCTTTTCAATCCATCTAATGCTGTTTAAATACCGGTACTAGCTTTGCATGTTGTGAGAACACTATCTTTACTTTGCTGGCCCCCATCATGCACCACCCTGCCCCATGATAGACCTCTACCTTTCAGTTTATTGTGTTCCAGTGTAAGATAACTGAACTTGCCTCCTTGGTCTCCAGTCCTTTGGGAAACTCAAAGAAAAAAGTTGTTGGAGACTATATGATTGATATAGTTTAAGTTGTGGATAGTAAGTTTCCAGTTATTAAAAGGAAAATGAGCCAACAAAAAAACTGTTCAATGTCTTGATTATTTGGGAAAAGTAAGATAATTATCATTAAAAAAAATAATAAATCTGTAGTAGGTCAGGTAATAAAAATAAATGGCAACTTTTTAAAATAACCTTGTCCATTTTCAGAAACATAATTGTAATCTTTATAACCAAGTTAATTTCCTTAATAATGGCCTGAGGTGTTTTCATTTTCTGGTTTTATCTGTATTTTTTTAATGTTTATTTATTTATTTCTGAGAGAGAGACAGAGAGAGAGAATGCAAGTGCGGAAAGGGAGCAGAGAGAGAGAGAGAATCTTTTTTAATTTTTTCCCCTCACTATCACAAATTATGCTGTCAAGTTTCCCACATTTGGGGAAAGCGCAGGGGTCACCACATCTGGAGTGCAATGGATAAGCCTTGCCCTGGGAAACCACCTTTGTGATCATGGTATCTCCCCTGCCAGGTAAGTATTTTTAAATTTTTTTTAAATGTCTTATTTATTTTCAAGAGGGAGACAGAATTCAAGCCAGGGAGGAGCAGAGAGGGAGACATAGAGTCTGAAGCAGGCTCCAGGCTGAGCTGTAAACACAGAGCCCTACTTGGGGCTCAAACTCATGAATCGCGAGATCATGACCTGAGCTGAAGTCAGATGTTCAACCGACTGGGCCACCCAGGTGCCCTTGAGAGAATCATAAGCAATCTTAAGCTCAGTGCAGAGCCCAACACAGGTGTCAATCCCACGACCCTGGGCTCATGACCTGACACGTAACAGACTGAGCCACCCAGGTGCCCCTTATCTGTATTTTTCAAATCAAAGAGAGCTACTAGCTCCGCACTTAAGCCATAACCCTAAGCCTTAACAGATCCTGGAAGCCTGGATCAAGCCAAGACAGTGGGCATTAGAGGGGAGGAGTGCAGATGTGAAAGGTATTTGCGAGATGGAATCATCTGTGAGTGCATACATGTATGGAGAGAAGAGAACAGTAAGGTTGACTCTCAAATTCTGACATGAGCGAGTGGGTAGAAGAGTGGCTTGGCACTCCAACCATCGAGTTAAGGCACCTAACCTGGGAAGAGGCTTTTCCAGGAAGATGAAGACCTTTCATCATTTGGGGCACATGATCCGCTGGATGAATATGGTCAGTAGGCAGTGGTCAGATGAGAGGCTTGGACTGGTACTGTAGATTGAGAGTGAGCTGGGTAGGCCACAGAAGCCAGTCCAGTTTCCAGATTTTGTGAGAATAATGACTGGGGGCTCTGCAAAGGCTATGTTTTATTCTACTTTATTCCAACCCTGTAAAGAATATACACCCACTGAGGTTACACAGGCATGTAAAGTGGAAATGGCCCCCTAGGCCAATGTCTGGTCCCAAGAGTCCCTAGGGGTGAGGAGTCTGTAGGTCAGGAGAAGCAGAATCGTGGGGCTCAGTCTGCTGTCTTTTGTCCTATTTTAGGCAGGGCTTGGGGTAGTCCTTGGGGACCTCCTGGCCCCATCTTTTCTTCTCAGCATGTGATTGGTATAGTGCCCTATGCCTCCATCTGTCTCTTCTCTCTCCCTTGGTTGTCTCATCTGATCTTACAGCCTTGTTTGCCCTACGACTCCCACCTGTATACTCCAGCCAGGCCTCGGCCCTCGTCTCTGGACTTGTACACCCATCTGCCTTCTCCTTCCCTACCTGTATGTCTACTAGATGTCTTGTTCTGCTCTCCCACTCCACTCCGTCTCCAACACCAGGCTCACTCCATCCACAGCCCTCCACATCTCAAATGGTGGCAATTCCATGACTCCAGTCACTGAAGCCCCAAAGCTTGTAGTCATCTTTGACTCTCCTTTCTTTCATATCCCATATCTGATCCACCAGGAAATTCTATTGCATATACTTTCAAAATATCTCCAGAATCTGATTGCTTCTCCCGGTTCAAATGTCCAGCTTGTCTCCATATAAGGAATTTCTTGCTGCACCTTAGCAACAGACTTCTGCATTTTATTTCTTGCCATACATTTGGCCTATTGGAGGTTTCAGTATATCAGGCCTCCTCCAGGGAGTTATCAGCACATAAATAGTAAACTGAGGCTTTGGGCTTGGATGAAATCCCAGGAAGGACAGAGTGAGAAAAGAAGGGGGCAGAGATGGAACCCTGGGGAACCCCAGCATCTAGGACCAGAAAGAAGACCAGTGAAGGGAACAGGGAGAGAAATGGTGGGGCAGATGGTGTTATGCAAGTCAAGGGATGGGGGCTTCAAGTAGGGAAGAGGGTTCTACTGTGTCAAATGCTGCAGAGAGCAGTTAAATAGGGCTGGAGATGAGTCCAATGGGCTTGGCAGTTAGGAGGTCACTGTGACTTTGGCCAAGCCAAGTCTTATTCCTTCAAGTCAAGGAGCAATGCTGGACCAAGAGGTGAGGATAGGAATCTATGTTGAACTGGCTACAGGAGGGAGTCACAGGATTCGGTAATTTTTCTGTCCAGAAAACATAATTTATGTTATATATATTATATAAAATATAATTTATACTGAAACTATTTGCAGGTTTTAAGCCATCATTTAATTCATTGTCTGTACAGATAATATGGGGGGGGGGGGGGAGAAGAAAATACACCACAATTCTCACAGTGCTTGCAGAATAGTGAGTTTATGAGTGTGTCTCCCTTTTTCTTCTCTTCTTCCTTCTTCCTCAAATGTTTAGTAATATGCTCATGTTGCTTTCAAGAGAAAAAACAGTTTAAGGATAACAAAAGCATATCTTGCAAGGTATTCACTGGCAAATTCCAAATGAGTAAGGGATGACAAATATTGTTTCCAACTTTATTTGAAACTTTTACTCAGGTCTATTTTAATGTAGACGATTTGCATTTGAACATCAGAGAAAAAGTGTAGGTAGGATGTTTAAACCATCCACATAAGAGTAAGCTCTTAACCCTAAGGCATTTTAGAATCGCCTAGAAAGCTTTGCAGGAAGTATTGATGCCCAGGCCAATTATATCAGGATCTGGGGGTAAGGAGCACCTGGCTGGTTCAGTCAGAGGAATGTGCAACTCTGGAGCTCAGGGTCGTGAGCTTGAGACCATGAGGGGTGTAGAGATTACTTAAATAAAACTTAAAAAACAAAACAAAACAAAGAATCTTTGAGGGGTGTAGCCTAAGGTTAGGTGTTTATTAAAGCTACACAGGAGATTCTACATGCAGCCAGGAATGAAAGCGGCTGGATTAAGCTGCATAACAGGACTGTGTCTAAAAAAATCATTCCATTCTCTTTCCTCCTCCCCCTTCCTTTATAGATCAAGTCACCCTGACACAGTTTGAATGCATCCTATACCATTCGTTCTATCAGTCTGTAATTATTTATGTACGTATTTGTGTGGCTTTTCCATTAATGTCCGTTTCCCCCACTAGTCAGTGACTGGGGTGATGACAGGGACCTGATAGTTTTATGTACTTTACCAAGCTTCCAGCACTAGCCTGGCAGAGTGAAGTTGCTCTATAAATATCTGTTGAATGAATAAAACAGTATCAAAACATTTACAGATCAGATGATGGGTATGTTTCACACTGAAAAATAAATTTTGACTCTTCTCTCCCAAGGTGGGTCAGACTGGCCTGAAGGGAGAAATGGAACCAAAGGGAGCCACAGTCTGGCATTAGGCTCAAGCTGGCTAAAGCAAAGATGAATGGAACACACATTCACGAGAGGCCTGCTAGGAAGCCAAGAAGGACCTAAAGCTTCAAATTGTAGAGACAAGAATGAGAACAAGAGAAGTCTGGATTTGCAAGACAGACACAGGAAGCAAGTTCAGAGGAATACATGAAGAGCCCCCATCCCCAGGGCTGAGAGCCTTTTGTGATGCCCAAATCCAATTAGAGTTAAGGGCACCTATGCCGTCCAGACAAATTCCAGAAGGACCTTGTGAACCCCGAGATTCTATGACACTTAACTGTCAGATCAAAAAAATTAGATGATTGTGAGAAAATATAACCTTTCGTTTCATGAATAAAACCCCCAAATCGGTGAACCGATACTGTGTTCGTACATTCCCTGTTTCAAGAATGTGCACAACTAAGGGGAAAGAGGGCTTGAGATGAATAATAAATATAATGCCTTATTTAAAGAATATCTTAAGTCTATAATAGCTTCCAAAAATGTTGTATGGAAAAGCAAGTGTTTTAGGTAACCCTCATTTCTAAAATGATTCAGACACATGATTGATTTATTATTTAATATAGTCAGAGGTTTAACTTTCCAAAGGTTGATTCTAAACACGTTCACGCATGGCTGCAGGTATTGCCTACCTAGATATAAAAACAGAACTCGCTAGAGATTGCCAAGGACACGTGAAGAACATCCCACAGTCTGTAAGTTAAGGGACAGTTTGTCCTTATCTTCCTATAGCCATTTACCTTTTTGTTTAAGACATCTGTTTGAGTGGGGTCATTTGGGATAAAACCTTGTAAATAAAAGAAGAAATTAGCAAAGACATTTGAAATAAAGCTTTTACAATTGTTTGAAAAGGGACCAAAGTATAGAAACCCACTTTTGTGTAAATGGCCAGAAATGAGAATTCTAGGTAAATTCTGAAAGGATAATAAGAGGTGTCATATTCTGAGAACTTCATCAGGTAAACTGCATTTTCAGTGCAGTGGAATTGAAGCAGAAACAGGATTTTACAACTTCCAACAGGCTGGAGAAAAATTGTTTCCAAAAAGAAAGATTTTCTTAGTGAGTGTGAATTCTATTTTTACAAAGTGGTTTGAAATCAAGGTTGTGAATCAATGAAGCAAACCACAAAGGATACCGACGGCAAGCCCTTTAATCAATAGGAACACAACTGTACAAGGAGTAGGTAGGCAATATGTTTCCAATCCTTAACATATCTTTATTGGTATACAGTCCACACAGGCGGGAAAGTGTTCCCCTTAATACCACAGATTTCCGCTCACAAAGAGCTTTCATACTGAAGCAAGTGACAAGATAGAGTGTGTCTTTCTTCTCCTGGAGTCCCCAGCCTGTGTGGGAACGTGACTGATGTCGTGTTCTACCCAGCGTGCAGGATGTCACTTGACCCTCCGCTGCACAGACTGCCTCTGACATTTCTTTCTGAGCCTGCTTCTTTGCTGCTAGCCAATCCTTTCCCGAGACAGGAGCATCCATATTCCACCCTGCTTGTTGTCTGCTCTGCCACTTTGTCTGGCTCCGGCGTCCTTGCCGTATGACCAAGCTCCCATCTGGCTTCCTGAGTAGTTCCATCAGCATTCCTGCCATGACAGAGCCCACAGGAATCAGCAGAAGACAATCACTACCAGCAAAGCCTGGGATGCAGATGTTCACAAACCTCTAGGTAATATCCATCATCATCCAGCCCCAAGCTGGACGCGGCTGAGGAATAAATGAGTAACGCAGATGCTGCTGTTACTGAGAATGAGCCAGGCAGAAGCAAGATAGAAGTCCCAGGCAGACTTAGTAATTATTTATCTGCGGCCTGATTGTTCTTACATAAGAGAAAAGTAGCTCTTTGGTGTGAAAGGGGACACCTGAACTTAGAGCTGGTTGGAGTCCTGGGTCTCCCCTAGATCAACTATGTGATCTTGGGAAGGTATAATTTATTCATCAGTACCTAAGTTCAGCATTGCTGGGAGAGTTAAATGAGGCTCCTCGAGCTGAGCCAGGAGGTGCTTACGCCCATCTAGATCACCTCTCGGTGGCTTTGTGTGAAGCTGCTCTAATTCCATCTTCCCCAGGGCCCTCCACGACTCAGTCCTCTCCTGGCTCCAGTTCTCATTACTGAACTTAGTACCTAAAGTATTCATGAGCTAATGCAACATATACTTAGGGTTCCTATTGTGTCCTGGACTGAGTGAAATGGGTACATTTCCTGCACTCGTGCAATTTACAAGTCAAATTGAAGGAACAGACATGAATTAAAAGATGATACAGGTGAATGAGTAACAAGCCCGGGGAAGTGCTGTGAAAGAGAAGGGCTATTGGAGTGAATACCAGGGCAACCCGGGCTTCAAGGAAGGATTTCCCAAGGAAATGATGGTTAGACAGAGAGATGAAAGATGAGAAGGCATTAACTAGATGAAAGGGCACTTGGGGAGGAGGTGGCAAAGAGTGTGACATGAAGAACTGAAAGAAGCCAGGGCAGCTGGCTTGGCTTGGAGACCATGCTTGGGATTTGGCCTCTATCCTGAGGGCAATGGGGAATCACTGAAGGGTTATGAGTAGGCTGACAGCAAAATCGGATCCGTATTTTGAAAAACCCACTGGGTGCTGTGTAAAGATTATATTGGACAATGAAAGAGTAGAAGTGCAGAGACTAGTGTGGAGGCTACTGCCGTGATCTGGGTAAGACCTGATGATAACCTAGCCTGAGGTGGTGACCAGCACAAGACAAGCATTGGATACTGGGGTGAACAGTACAGGCTGAGTCTCTCCCCTCATGGAGCTTATGGGGAAGACATTAAACTAGTATTCACAGTTGGGGACGAGTACGATAATGGGTAGAGAGTTCTCCAAGTGTACCAGGCAGAGGTTCCAGAATACTCTTCCAGTACTCCATCCCCTCCCAGTCCTGGAGCCCAGCTTTGAGACAGCTCTTCCCAAGGATAAGGTCTGTTCCTTGAATCCCAAGTTGGTGGCTCATTGATAAATCAGCTAGTTGCTGACTCATGCCTGGATTTCTGACTCTTTTGGGATTTTACCTCTTTGAAAAAGTGGACACCTGCTGAGCATCAAACTGCTTCCCATATCTGTACCTTGGTTCTCACCTTTCCAAGCCCTGGTCCAGACTAGAACCCATAGAACATCCAAGCTTGCCAGTTAGGACCTCTACTGTCAGTAGGTGTGTCCAGGTCAGTCCAGTGTCTGATCCACCCCAGTGAGGGATTCTACACAAAATCTATGCTAGACCTTCTCCTGGTTAGACCCCTACCATGTCCCACTGGTTCCCAAAATAAGGGATCAACTCTCCTCTAGCTATTCTTGATGAGACACTTTCATTAAAAGCCTTTAGTTCCAGCTATGGAAACTTCTAGAAAATAGGGAAATTATACTTGCTCATCTTGGTAGACTAATGACCAGTTTTGTTAAATTATTTTTATCATGATGAGAATGTTATAAAAACTTTGTTAATGTACATAAAAGCAGAAAAGAGATATTACATTTGAAAAGCACTCAAAGTATTTATTGATATTCTTTTCTGAAATAGGTCACTTTCTGAAAAGACCAAAACCATCGTGGCTTTCATTTTAGATTTCAGTGTGAAAGAAAAGGAGATCCCGGTAAAAATCCCAAACTCAGGAAGATGGAACATGTAACAAAGGAGCGGAAGCAGAATTTTAGAATACGTGGTTAATTATGACTTTTCCACCAATAAAATTCCACGTGATACAGTGAATAAAAGAATTGTGCATGTTCAGTATTGTGGAATGATAATTTGCATCGATGGTGCATTAACCAATTCAAGCAAGCTTAATGATGACAAGCTTCGAGAGGAAAATAAGACTCTGGCTCAGTTAGAATAATGATTAATTCGCAACTGCAATTAACACTTTGGTCTCAGTAGAGAAGCTAGCTGGATGTGCGGCAGTGATGTAATCAGACTGTTTATGTCTGGGTTGAGCTGCATCAATGATGTAGGACACAGGGTACTGAATCTCTATTTCTAAAAAAAGAAAAGACAGGTTTTTTGGAGCTAAGATTGATACAAAGATTTGTCTTTATGATGTAATTTAATAGGTATTTTTGTACAGAACTAGGATCCTGCCTCCCCCATCAAACATACTACCATCTTTCTTCTGATTTCTTCAGGAAACTAACAAAAGACACGCGGGGATCCATAAACCATAACTTTTACTTAGGGCTCTCCCTCTGATCTTCTGTATGATTGCAGAGTATTTCATGTAAATAGCTTCAATGTCTGGATTCAGATTTGGTTTTTAATGTGTGTTCAAAGGCCAGGAGCCCAGGAGCATGCAGGTGTTACTGAAATGACTGGCGTGTGACTAACGATGTTTCCACATTAGGCACAGATAAAAGAGCGAGTCTCTGGTTTATGGTTACAGCAGCTCTTTGCAGGGCCTGCCTCTGCAGTTTGCCTCTGGGAGTCAATAGGAGGGCACTTACCAGTCTGAGTGCCTTCTCTGCCCTCTGTCACATTGCTTGTCACACACTGGATCACAATCTATCCTCAGGGCCGACCACCAAGTGGCTGACTGAGTTAAACATTCATAGCAACTAAACCAGATCACCGCCAGGCTCGGTAATCAGTTGTTCCATAACTAGTGACCACAATGGCAAAATCCACCAACTAGTCAAATTTTGGTCGATTTGTTGAAGCTGGTAGCAGCTTCTGGTTTGGTGAGGGGCAGTGTGAGATGTGGAATAAGGGGTTATTAAGGAATCAGCCCAAACTGGGTTGGCACTTTTACTGAGCCTCCTATCAACTGGATTGGACTGTTTCTTGACCTCTTTGACCTTGAATTTCCTTATCTGTAAAATGAGAGATAAGAAAGCCTACTTTGTAGACTGTTGCAACCATTCCAGATAACATATATAAAATTCTATCGCAGAGGCTGGCATGCAGTAGGCACTCAGTAAAAGGTAGCTGGTTTTTGAGAACCCTTCAATCCATCCTCCCATTGGTGTCAGATGATACCTTCCTTACATACAATTTTCATGTTGCCTTTTTCTGTTGGCAGTTTGCTATCTAAATATATCTTCCTGGTCCATTCACTGTCATGCAAATGATCCTTCCTATGCTTGCCTGGGTTTTTCCTGGCCTGAAAAGTTCTCTTCATTCGCCTCTGTTTATCCAAATTGTTCCGGTTTTTTGTTTGTTTATTTTGTTTTTTAAACCCAGCCCAAGCCCTAATTCCTTCTTTAGGGAAAGCCTGACTCACTGGCTTCCCACTCTCTTTGGTAATTGTTCCTGTAGTTATTAGTTCACTCTAAGTCACATCAGGATTTCTTTTTTTTCTTTAATATTTTGTCATGTTTATTTATTTATTTTGAGAGAGGAGAGAGAAGAGGGGAAGGGGCAGACAGAGAGGGAGAGAGAGAATCCCAAGCAGAGATTATCTGGGTTATCAGCGCAGAGCCCAATACAGGGCTCCATCGTAAGACCCTGAGATCATGACCTAAGCTGAAATCAAGAGTAAGAGGCTTAACCGACTGAGCCACCCAGGCACCCCTAAGTCACATCAGGATATCTTGGGTGCTAACCTTTTCACCAACAGATGGTGAGTTCCTTGGTGCAAGGATGGCATTACAAATTTTATCTTCCATGGTACTCAGTATAAAGCTAACCACGTAATAGACTCTCATATTTTGGTTTACAGATACAGCATTATCACCTTCATGTTGATTTTACTTGATGAGTAAGTACCTGTAATATTCATACTTTTGTTGGACCCTAGAGCACAGCTTTGAATGAAACAGAAGTCAAACTGGTTTTAAAGTCTTAGAATTCAGCTATAGAATCACAGAAACACTGCTTTCAAGCCATAAGTGTCCTACAAATTCAATCTGACCCCTGTAATTTTACAGTTGAGAAATGTGAAGATCATAGGGGTGAAATGACTTGTCCACCGCAGCCAGTCATGTGGGATCCAAAAGGACAAGTTGAGTTTCTGACCTCTAGGCAGTGACACAAGAAGGGGGCAATTCCAGGAATGTCTAGTACTGAAAGGTACACATAATTAAGTGGATACTTGTGAAGGTTAATTGACTGTGTCAACTTGACAGGGCCATGGGCTGCCCAGATATTTGGTTAAATGTTATATGGGAGGACGGTTTGGAGGGTGTTTCTGAATGAATATTTGAATTGGTAGAATGAGTAACGCAACTTGCCCTCCCCAGTGTGGGTGGGTCTCATCCAATCTATTGAAGGCCTGAAGAGAACAGAAGATGGAGTAAGGGAGAATTTATTCTCTTCCTGACTGTCTTCAGTTTGGGAAGTTGATCGTCTACTGACTGTGGGCTCAGGCATGGGAGGAAACTTGTACCATTAGCCTCTTGGTTCTCAGGCCTTGGGATTCTGACTGGAATGGTACCATCCGTTCTCTTGGGTCTTCAGCTTGTTGGCCAATCTTTGGACTTCTCAGCCTCCATAACCACATGAGCCAATTCCTTATATATAATAAATCATATATATATATCTCATTGTGTGTTTTCCACAGGGCCACATAAGCCATCTGAATCTTAGTCCTTCAGTTGTAAAACAGAAAAAAGGAAATGAGACTAGACACACATGCCTTGCCCCTCACCGGGTTGGTGTCAGATTTTAAGGACATAAAGGATATAAATGTATTTCATACGTAAAAATTAGTATTAAGATGTTGTCAGCTTTTCTGGGTGACTTTTAAAATATCACAGGAGGGCCACACATAAATGCTGTTGGCTTCCCAGGCTAGCATCTTTACGAGAGAACTTAGAAAACTGGTAGATGGATACTTTGCTGAGGAAGGATTTTGTACAATAAAGTAGTTTCTCCTAATTAAGTAGCAACTGCAGTTTGTTTCTGTTCCTAATGAAAATCAGAGCTGTGGGGCTAAAAAGTATTCTGGTACCTTGCTTGTTCCATCTATTTTCCTTCAGCAGGAGCACCTTGAAGCCACCTAAGGACTTAAATGACAGGAAAAAAGAAACAAACAAAGAAACAAAAAGGAAGGGAGGGGAGGGGAGGGGAGGAGAGGAAAGAAAGAGAAAGAAAGAAAGACAATGAAAGAGAGAGAGAGAAAGAGAAAGAAAGAAAAAAAGAAAGAAAAGACAGAAAGAAAGAAAGAAAGAAAGAAAGAAAGAAAGAAAGAAAGAAAGAAAGAAAGAAAGAAAGAAAGAAAGAAAATTAAGTCAGGGTTTTTTGTTATAGTAGACTTTCCTTGTCATGGGGAGGAAAATACCTCCAAATTTTTGGGACATTTGCCTAACTGCATAGATAAGCTTTTAGAAAGGGCTGATAGTAAGTCTTCTGTTAGGGGTTTCCTTGTTATCTTAAAGGGACAGGATATTTTAATTTTTTTTTTTAATTTTTCTTTTTTAAGGGAGATAGAAGTTTATTGAATACACCACAAGGGAGCAGTGGGCTGGACAGTGGAGAAGAGGCTGTCTTACAGATATTTTTATAGCATTGGTTTTCATTCTGGTTTATGATATTCTAAGGCATCTCCAAAATCTCTAAACCAATTACTTTTTATTTACTTTTTGGTTAAAAAATAAGAAGAGCTCACAGAGTATTTTTAACAAAAGTGTATGATTGAAGGGTCTCAAAGTCAAACAACTCATTGTTTGATTCCAAGAATGCTAAGGATTACAGCTCAATATTGACTGAACTAAGGTATACAATAGAGTGAATGCAAATCAGAAACATCAGGCTGCAGAGAGAGCACCAGACTGAAGCCAGAGTTTTAGGAAGAGGTGAGCTAAGCTGTACAACATCTGTGACTGATAGAAGTAAAGAGTAGGTGAAGTTTCCCCAATTGTAGATAATCCAGACTTGGCTGGAGAGCACAGTTATCTGTGCTCAGAAACTACCAAGTGGATTCCCAGGAATCAAGTGGCAGCAAAGAATGCCATCACGGAGAAATGGATGAGGAACATCTAGAGCAGTGGTTCTCAGTTCTAGCTGTACATTGAACCATCTGGGGAGACTTTTTAAAAATCATGATATCAGTCTATCACCCCTTAGATTCTGATTTAATTGGTCTGAGAGCCCAAGCACACCATTTTGTGTGTGTGTGTGTGTGTGTGTGTGTGTGTTGTTGTTGTTCTATTTTAAAGTTGAGTTCTCAGTTGATTTTACTGTGTAGCCAGCATAGAGAACCACGGGTCTAAGTTATCATAGCTACATGTGTTTAACAGCTATAACTAGGGTCATCCCTTCTCTAGACCAATCCCATACCCAAACAGTAACTCTAAGTAAGGAAGTTAATGTATGGGTGCTGTTGACTCCACTCTGACCTAAGTTAAGTACCACTTTTGCACCTGGGCAAGCAGGGCCCTGGTGCTTCTTCTTTGTAGCACTTTCCTCAAAATTTTCCCGTCTCCATTCAGTGCATGGAATCCAAGACTAGACCAGGATTTGTGTGGATCCTGGTCTCCACTTCTATTTGGGGCTTCTCAGCACCATACCCCCCAACCCTTCCTACTCAACCAGAGGGGTTGGCCAGATGACCCAAAGAGCTCTGGTATCTGTACCTTTGGAGTCACCTTGGAAGCCCATGAATAGCTCCAGTTCCAAGAAGACAGTAAATATATGGCCCCACTGGCTAACAGGCACTTTTCTCCCTTGCAATTATGTGAAATTGGGCCACTAGAATGGTGCTGACACACTGATACCAAGTGACTCAAATTGGCCCATATACCCAGGAGTGATCTTAACTCATTCCCTTGAAATAATCCTCGTATCTTCCCATGTTTCTTTACAGTCTCTCCTTTCGCCAGCTTCCCCCAAACCAAATTTCTTCTGATACCTCATTCTCTGCAGAGTCTGGATTTCTTGCCTCTAAATCCCAGTGTCCTCATGACTTAGGCATAATATCAGCTGACGACTATCTTCAAAGCCAACTGTATATACAAAGACCTTCCAGGTATTGGTGATTTAAGTCCCACTGATTACCTGTCTTGAGCCCTAGATACCCAGGATTCTGGATTCAGCACAAACAATTGTCTAATGGTATTTCCATATTTCTCTCTCCCCTCCCAACCTTTTTACCTCTTTCTCCCATGGAAGCTGATGTCCCAAATTCAGTCTTGTCCCCTGTCCTTGTTCCCATGTTCAGCCTTGCAGGCTTAACAGTGAATCTACTTACATTCTGGTCCTGGCCTCCAGTCTATACTGATTGTCCTTATTGAAGACCATAATTATGACAGATGCTGTAAAATTCTTGCTAGAGCAAGAATAAGCATCGGGATGTAGACCCTTCTAAATTTCCCAAAGCAGGTGGTAAAGAACAAATGAAATAACTGTTTTTTACTGACATAACTGATATTTGCTGAAGCTATGGCCCAAGATAGCGATGATAGCGGGTAACATTTATTAGTCATTTGCTCAAAAATAATTTCTCACACACACACACACACACACACACACACTTTAGATTTTACAGAGTGCCTATCATATTCCAAGTACAATAACCCCATGAGTTGGGCATTTTGCTGTTATTGTTATTTTTCAGATAAGGAAGCTAAGGCAAAGAGAGGCTGAATAATTTGCCTATGGTCAAATTAGTACTAGAGTTGAAGCAAGAGACCAGCCTGTCTAACACAGATCCCTGTCTGTTACCACGTCAAAACACCACCTCCTGATGAGTTTTACCTGAAAAAGGCAACTTTTCTTTTCTAACACTTATACCAAATAAACTCTGAATATTTGGAAGGATGGTGTTTTCCTTTTCTACTTAAATCTGCAAACCCATTGGGTCAGTGAAGATTCTCAAGGAAGAGTCTAGCAATACGTGTGGAAAAATTGAGAATTGCGTATGTAAGAAAATTTCTGATAAACATTAGTTTTTATTATTGTATAGAGATGTTTAAATATATATTAAAATTTATTTTCATTTTAAACATTAAATTCATCTGTGTGTCACATGCTTTATTGTTCTGGCAACTGATGCCTATTTAAGATGAGGCTCCCAACTACCATCCTGGCAGGCTTCCTTCTGACAAAGAAATTCAAGAATGATGGTGAAGAATAATCCCCTCTTCCTTCTGCGCTTACACCCGCTCCCCCCATGTTACCCTCCCACTTGAACTTGCAGTTAATCAAAATGTATCTAAATTCTAAGATCAAGTAGCAATGGAAAAACTGACTTATTTTTCCAAGTCTGAAAATCTGACGTGTGTCTTTCCAACCACGGTAGCTCGTCCGGTCTAAGGCAAACTCCCTCCGTGATTTATTTATGTAATTTAAGGATTCCTGAGAATTCCCATTACTGAATAGTCAGTTAGGAGTTTGTTACTTTTCCAATCTAAGAAATTCCATAGTGGGAACATTTAAACAGACTGGAGGAGAAGAGTTTTGCTGAAGAAGAAAACTCTGTGGTAGATTTTAGATGATGTGATTTGTTAAGTAACATGAATCAGCATAAGAATCACTTTGGGGGCACCTGGGTGGCCCAGTCGGTTGAGCGACTGACTTCGGCTCAGGTCATGATCTCACAGTTCACGAGTTCAAGCCCCGTGTCGGACTCTGTGCTGACAGCTCAGAGCCTGGAGCCTGCTTCCGATTTTGTGTCTCCCTCTCTCTCTGCCCCTCCCCTGCTCGTGCTCTGTTCCTGTCTCTTAAAAAAATAAAATAAAACATTGAAAAAAAAAAAAGAATCAGTTTGGACACAGTACAGAGAACAAAAAGTGAGCTATTTTCTTCATATAAGAACACTGTAGCAACAGGACCATAACCTTCTTATGGCTGATACCTAATGGTTGAACAAAGTCTCTAAACATGTAGGTTGATTATTTATAAATGAATATGTAATACTACTATATTATTATGATGATGTTTATTACTACATTATTTTATTTTTTAATTTTTTAATGTTTTTATTTTTTTATTTATTTTTGAGAGAGAGAGAGAGAGAGAGAGAGAGAGAGAGAGAGAGAGAGAGAATGAGCAGGGGAGGGGCAAAGAAAGGGAGACAGAAAATCCAAAGTGAGCTCTGCACTGACAGCACGAGCCCAACTCACGAACCATGAGCTCATGACCAGAGCTGAGGTTAGATGCTCAATCCACTGAGCCACCCAGGCACCCCTGTTATTTCATTATTTTTGATGTAAATGTAAATTTATTATATAAATGTTTCAAGAAATACAGTGGACTTTTTTTTTAGGTAATTTTTGATGGACCTATCATTTGAGAAGGATGATTTTATACACTTCCAGGCTCAGGCCAACATTGGCAGGCTGACAACAATTGAAATACTACTTTGGTGTGGTTGCTAAGCAAGACTCCTCGCTCTAAAGGCAAATGCACTCTGTGTCTCTTACTGCCCTCTTTTGGCCGGAGCAAGACGTGCTGACTTGAGTGGAATTGTTTATTCAGTAACCTAAAGATCTGATTGTAGTAATAGATGTACAAGGCACTCCGTACAGGTTACCCTCCAGAACACTTTGTTCTTAAAATTGGACACTAACATTAATTGCCACCTACCATAGAGTGTGGTGGTATGTGAAAATATTTCTAGAGATGAACCCAGAGCAAAACACCTGTAGATGCATCATTTCATTTGACAACCCCCTAATCTTGCAAATAGGTAGTAGAAGCTAAATTCTACACAAATTTGAGTTCAAAGTTTGTGCTTGTCCCACATCACCATGCTGCTTGTCTTTCCTATAATCAAAGCAGGTGTGAGGTCCCTCCACCACATTATTTCTTCTGCCTAGAACACTTTCACTTTCCTAAGTTAAAGAAACAACTTTGATAACTACTCATCTTTCATAGTGGGATGCCACTAAATATTTTTTAACATTGGTAAAACCAGACATAGGGGATTATTTAGAGATAACAATCAGGAAAATAGAGGAATGAGTAGTTAAAAATGGTTATCTAACCAAGTGGGGCTAGAAATGGGGCAAGAAGGGAGACAGGAGTCATTTAATTTTTGTATGTGTGTGTATCAGTTTTATAATCATCTTCCTAAACGTTTAAATCTTTCATAAATAGTGTAGTTCAGAGACATCTGAAGAATCATTCCTGTGCCTGGGAATGGTAAGGTGTTGTCGTATATATACTAGTGAGGGTAAGCTAGCTGCTGTAATAAGTTGATCCCCAAATGCATGATGGCCCCAACACCATGGGAGGTTATTCTCTCTCTCAGAGCAAGGCAGTTCCAGGTAAGTGAGGCGGCCCAGAAGAATGGGAGGAGGGGAAGAAAGAGATGCTGTGTTACACACAGTTATTCAGGGACCCAGCTGGCAGAGGCTCTGCTATCTTCAGCACCTGGTTTCGAAGGTCACCTGAGAATCAAGAGCAAGCCAACAGAAGGGAAAAGAACATGGACAAGTATGCACGGGAGGATGTTTATGGGCCAGCCTGGTGGTGGTGCACCTTACTTCTGCTCTGCTCACATTCCATTGGTTGGAACTCAGGTCAGGTGGCTACACCTAACTGCAAGGGAGGCTGGGAAATATGGGTCAGCAGAATACCCAGGAAGAAGAGAGTGTGGATTTTTGGTTAGCAGATAGCAGTTCCGTCACAGGCGATAACCATATTTACCTCTAAGGTTCCTGCTTCTGGGGACCCACAGTCGTGTCTAATGACACTAGGATAAAACCTTTCTCCCCAAGGAGAGACTGTAGAAGATGGTTTGGGTACATCTCCTTGGCCCAGCTCTGATTTCAGCCGAAGTTGAGCAGTTCTCGCGCTCACTGCCAGTATCCCACACTGCGTGCCCTTGGAACCCCCAGCTATTCTGCCTCTGAGGTTTTTCTGAAGCCACAAGAGTTGCTTTATCCCTTGCACAAAACAGCCCTAAAGTACAGGGGAATCAACACCCTGGGGACAAACCTCTACCAATGGTGGGTAGGGCAGGTGGATTCCAAGGAACATACTGCACGGGTTTTCAGAAAGTTTCCAGTGGAGTCGAGCCCCTGTCACTTGGTGGTAATTTAGGTGACTAATGAGCCACTTACTTTTTCCTCCTGCCCTGTGACACTCTCTGCTTGCTCCTCATCCCTGCCTCAGTCATCTTCCAATTGAACTACCTGAACTCGAGTCCTTGTCCAAGGCTCTGCTTTGGGGAACAATGACCCAAACTAAGACAGAAGAGTTAAATGCTTCCCCTGTCTTCTCAAAAGAGGGTACTCTAGGAATTTAGGAACCTACCCTGAGAAAAGACCGGGGAAGGATTTCTTCTCTATTTCAGAATCCTAGGCTCGAATCTGTAGAAGGTATTACTGGTGCAGCTTGGAGGTGTACATAACAGATACCCGGCTTAACTCCCGAACACTTGCTAATATTCTCTCCCAGTGGGAATTGTACACTTGACAGAATAAGGCCCTTTTGGGGACTGTAAGAGCCACAGTCTATGTGATTTGTTTGCAAGAAACAGAAACCGCTTCAAGGTGGCTTAAGGAAAGAGTTTCATTATGAGAATTCAAGGAACTTCCAAGGAATTCAATGCGGAAAGTATAGTCAGGCCACATAGCAACTGGAAACCATTGAGCAGCTATTTCTCTGGCTTTCTGGGGCAGTGTATTCTCTCACCTCAGCTGTATGTCCACTTCAGTCTCTGAAGTCTGGCTTCTGGGCAAGGCTTTTAGTTTCTGCTCCTCCATAGTATATTTCACGTGGCTTTGCATCAGGAAATGCGCCAACCATAGCTCAAACACCATATAACCATAATCTAGTGCCTACCTCTGCAACTGGGGCTTGGCATATGTGAGGGTTGGAGAAATGGAAGTCAAACTAGAAAAAGAGGTTGGCTGTGGCAGAGAAACTGAGGTGGAGACAGTGTTGAGGTGGAAACTTTGGGCCAGAGGGACCTCAGCAGAAGGGATCAATTTTCTTCATTAAAGGCCAAAGCAAGTTAGAAAGGGAGCTAGAGAAGGTTTGAGTATAAATGTCTAAGGTAGAAGGCAAAATTAAGGCTAAAGCTGGATAGGGGTGCCTTGCTGTCTCAGTAGGTAGAGCATGGGACTTTTTGATCTTGGCGTTGTGAGTTCAAGCCCCATGTTGGGTGTAGAGATTGCTTAAAAAAAAAATAAAAATTTTTTAAAAAGGCTAGAGCTGGGGGTGCCTGGGTGGCTCAGTCGGTTGAGCGTCCGACTTCAACCCAGGTCATGATCTCATGTCCGTGAGTTCAAGCCCCGCGTCGGGCTCTGTGCTGACAGCTCAGAGCCTGGAGCCTGTTTCAGACTCTGTGTCTCCCTCTCTCTCTGACCCTCCCCTGTTCATGCTCTGTCTCTCTCTGTCTCAGAAATAAATAAACATTAAAAAAAATTTAAAAAAAAAGGCTAGAGCTGGATAATGAAAGGAACTGAGGTGAGTTGTGGCACAAATGTTAGAGAGCAGTGGTGCCAGGCCAAGAAACATATGTGTCTATAGCTACAAGTGATAGAATGCCCAAGTGTGGCTTAAACAATAAGAATATTTAATTATGTCACATTAGAAACCTGGAGATGGGTCATTCCAGAATTGGACAATAAAGGAGTTTGAAGGGACACCTGGGTTGCTCTGTCAGTTAAGTGTCCAACTCTTGATTTCAGCTTAGGTCGTGATCGCACAGTTTGTGACATCGAGCCCCCTAATGTCTGCTTGGGATTCTCTCTCTCACTCTCTCTGCCCCTCTTCCTCTTGCTCTCTGTCTCTCTCTCAAAATAAATAAATAAACTTTTTTTTTTTTTTTTTAAGGAGCTTGAAGGTGTCAGGGCTCTGGGCTGGCTTCTCTGTCATCCTCTGGGTATTACTCTAAGACTGCTGCAATACCAAATATCACGTCCTCCTGTGCGCAAGGCAGAGAAGTTTTTGCTGAAAGTCTCCCTTTTATCAAGGAGTAATACCTTTCCCTCATGTCTACAGCGTGTATCTCTTCAGGTACTGTTGCCTAGAATGCGGTCACATACCTAACTCTAATCAATTATGTGTAAAGGAAAATTTCACAACAGCAGGAACTTTACCTATTTTATTCATTGTCGCATTCTCAGAACTGAGGATATGTTTGGTACATAGCAAGGACTCCATAAATATCTGCTGAATGAATGAAAGAGACATAGGACTACCATGATTGGCTTGGATCAATCTGCAATTCATCCCTTGGGGCTGGGACCATAGCACATCTTCCCTGAACATACTGATGCCCCATAACTATTCCCCATTTGGCTTTGACCCCTGTTTCACACCATGCACAAAAATTACTCTAAGATGGATCATCCAACTAAATAAAAATGTAAAGCAATAAAACTTCTAGAAGAAAACACAGAAAAATCTGTAAATGACTACGATGACATTTTGATGTGTCAACTTGACTAAGCTAAAGTCCCCAGTCATACAATCAGACACTAATCTAGATGTTGGCATTTTATAGATGTGATTAAAGTTCAAAATCAGTTGACTTAAGTAAGGCATATCCTAGATATCCTAGATGATATGGGTGAGCCTGATTCTATCAGTGGAAGGCCTTAAAGAGCACAGCTCAGACTTCTCTAATGAAGAAGAAATTCTGCCTGTGGACAGCAGCTTCAGCCTACCTATGGAATTTGAACTTGCCCAGCAAGTCCCCATAGCACATAAGACAGTTCCTTACAATAAATTGCTTCATCTATATCTCCCTAGTGGTTCTGCTGCTCTGGTTGAAACACGACTGAAACAATGGCATAGGGACAAGCACAGGTTTCTTAACCAGGACTTAAAAAGCACTATTACAAAAAAAAAAAAAAGTGATAAATTGTACTTCATTAAAAGATACCATTACTGGGCACCTGGGTGGCTCAGTGGTTTGAGTGTCTGACTTTGGCTTGATCATGATCGGATCATGATCTCACAGTTCAGGAGTTCAACCCCTGCATCAGGCTCACTGCTATCAGTACAAAGCCCACTTCAGATCCTCTGTCCTCCTTTTTTTCTGTGCCTCCACCACTGATGCTCTCTCAAAAATAATAAATAAACACTAAAAAAAGAGGTGCCATTTAAAGAATAAAAAGACAAATCACACACTGGGAGAAGATATTCACAATACGTATTTCTGACAGAAGACTTATGTTCAGAATATGTAAATAACTCCTACAAATCAATAAGAAAAAAATGAACAACGCAACTAAAAGTCACCATACAACCCGAACAGGTATTTCACAAAGATAACCAAACGTCCAATATGCATATGAAAAAGAGCTCAGTAATATTACTCATTAGGGAAGTGCAAATTTGAAACCACTGTGAAATACTACCAGACACCAACCAGAATGACTAAATTAAGAGGATTTACAGCGCCAAATGACGATGGCAAGGACGTGGAAGAACTGAGATCCTTATACATGGCTGGTGAGAGTGCAAAATGCTATAAGTACTTCGTAAGCCAATTTGATAGTTTCTGCTAGAGCTAAACACCGCCAACCCTAAGACAGCAATTCCAGTTCTAGGAATTTCCTCAAGAGAAATGAGTACCTGTGCCCACAAAGAATGTGCATAAGAATGTCCATCACGGCTTTGTATTAGCCAAAGTGGAAACACCTCAATGCCAGTCAACAGAAGAATAGATAAGTAAGTTGTGGTATGTGCTTGAAATAAAATACTACATAGCAATTAAAAAAAGAGAGCAGACTTCTGTACATGCAACAACATGATGAATCTCGTAAATATTAAACTGAGTGAAAGAAGCCAAATTTGAGAGAATACATACTATGTGCTTCCGCTAATACTAAGTTTAAGAACAGTCAACACTAGTCAATAATAATAGAAATGAGAATAGTGATTACCTCCCCGTGGTTCGGGGGTGCAAACTGGGAAGAAGGAAGAAGGAAAGTGATGGGAATTTTCTACATCTTGATCTGTGTGGGGGTGACATAAGTGTATGCGTGTACAATAATTCATCAAGCTGTGAACGTAGGATTGGTGCTTTCGGTGTATACGTGTTACCCTCTATAAAAGTTACAAGAAAAAAACCCACTGGGGGTTCTATTCCCAAGGAACTGTTGGGTAAGCAATGAACGTATCCACTCGGGGCAGTCTGAGAACACGGGTTCCTGGTCTTCCTACACTATCTCATGGGCATTCCCCACTGAGCCTCCAAAAAGGCAGGGTTTCAGGAGCCCTCTCTCAGGACATCCACCTGGGAGGCTGGCTGGTGGAGTTGGAGCTCTGGGAGCTCAGAATTCTAGTGAATATTCCTCTGATTGTTACTTGGGTTGGTGCAGTGGTGTACAGAAGGACCGCAGAAGGATCAGATTGGATTTTTTCAAATTTAAACCAGTGCCTGAAATTCAATTTCATGAACATTGTGGGAGGCCTGAGTTTTTGCTGTCAGACCAATAAAGAGGCTAGATCTGGAGACATAACTATTTATGGTCAGCACAAACATGCACAAATCTCAGTTGATAACTGGGAGGCCTCCCTTTCTTCCCGCTGGTATCATCCTAAGACTACACTGAAATGTACAGTTCCTAAGGTTAGTACCCAGGAACATCTCCTCATGTTTTCCATTTGGCTAGAAGGCTTAATTTAAATAAAGCAGCAGGTAAAGACTCTGTGCTATCAAAATTATGCAAAGCCTGTTCTAAATTACTTCCTCCAAAATACAAAGCCATCTGTTTGTTAAACATTCCATTTAAACTTTATGCCTATTTCTTCCCTAAAATATGTCAGACTGAGGTTTTCTGGATTTATATTTTACACAAGATTCAAAACAGTTGAAAACATAAATACTCTACTATTACACCTAATGGAAAAAATGATCAAAAATAATATAATAGGTGAAGAGGATTAAGAGGACACTCATTGTGATGAGGACCAAGTAATGTATAGAATTGTTGAGTCATTATATTGCACACCTGAAACTAATATAACTGTATGTTAATTATACTTCAATAAAAATATATATGTAATAGACTGTTGGAGACTTCAGGTTCTTGAAATTAAATGGGCATGACTTTAAAACGTAAATAAATGAATTATAGAGTTGATTTTCTTCCCCCGTTTGTCTTTAGCTTACCTCTCCTCTGGCTTTATTCCTTTACTCTAGGGAAAGATTCCTGAACACATTAGTAATTCCTCGTTACTGGTTCTTATACAAAAGCTGCATTTTAACATCTTAGCAAGAGTCAGTATTTGTCTTCTGACAGATCTATCTCCTGACGAACCAGATAACTATATTGAAGGGCCTAAAGCAAGCCTATATTCTTCCTGCTTCCCACACTTTCCTTTTATCTGCTCTTTGAATGATAGAAAACCATTGGGCGATCTGGCTGCATTCCCTCCCTGCTAGAGACATGAACTAGGAATGGCTTTCATGTTCAGCTTGCCATGAGAGCCTTATGCAGTTTTTTCTATGTCTGTGATGAGTGATTGGTAAAAGCTTCTTTGAAAATCTTCCATGCTAAGTCACTTTATCCACATTCTATGATTTAAAAAAAAAAAAAACTCAGACTTAAAATTTATTCACTTATTGAAGTCTCAGAAAAGGTTCCTTAAGAACATTCTTGTCTTGGTTAAAGGCACTCCCTTAGTGGACTTTGAAATGAAGAGGGTGTGGCAGATTACATTTTACAAAAATGGCTGCAACAATATTTTTGGTCCCACATGCTCTTCCAAACTCTGCCACTCCCCTATCAATGTCTCCTGGGGTCTAAACCCGCTCCTCTTGAAACTGAGCAGACCTTTGTGCATGCCTCGATGAACAGAATGTAGTAGAAATGACAGTACATGACCTACAAGGCTAGGTCAAAAAAGGTAATATGACTTCCATCTCGTTTTCTCTCTCTCTCTCTCTCTCTCTCTTCCTCCCTCTCTCTTTCCATCTCTCTCTTTATGAGCCACTGTGTAAGAAGTCCAGCTATCCTGGACCCATGCTGCTGGAGAAAACATGTGCAGAAACTAGACAGAGTTGCCCAAGGAGCCTAGCTGTTCGAGCCCCCAGCTGATCAAGTCTTCTCAAGCTGGTACCAGACATGTGAGTGAGCCTTCAGATGATTCCCAGCCCAAGTCACTGTAACTGCACAAGAAAAGCTGAACAAGAACTGCCTAGTTGAGCCCAGTCAACCCCCCATAACCATGAAAGATAATAACAATGGCCATTGTTGTTTGAAAACACTAAGTTTTAAGATCATTTGCTAAGTAGCCATAGACATGGGCAGAGGGTAGCTAGTCATCAGTCTGAAAGTTTTGGTTAGATGCCTCAGTTTGTTGTTGTTGTTGTTGTTTGTTTTGAGAGAGAGCACACATGTGCATGTGGGCGTGTGCTTGCACGGGTGGTGACTGTGGGGGGAGCTGTGTAGAGGGAGAGGGAGAGGGAGAGAGAATCTTAGAGAATCTTAAGCAGGCTCCACACCCAGTGCAGAGGCCAACATGGGGCTCCATCTCACGATCTTGAGATCATGGCCTGAGTCGAAATCAAGAGTCAGCCACAGGCGCCCCTAGATACCTCAGTTTTCATAAAAGCTTGTAAAAAATCTCATCTGATAACTATAGTATATGCTGCTAGTCTCAATGAACAACATAGAACAAGGAACTTTTAGGCTTTGAGAGAAGATGCAAACTTTAAGGATCTGCTCCCAACCCCTATGAAAGTTCTCGTTCAGAGAGGTGATTTTAATGGAGAATTATTTGAAGGACTTGAAATCCTCTGGGTTTCCTAAACATAAATATTTTTTAAATTTAGCTAAAATTTTAGAAAGTTTTCGTCTTAACCCATATTTCCTTGGCCTACTACAGAATTACTTCCGTGAGATGTACTATAGGAGAAGCCTCAGGTTTCGTGCTATAAGACACAACTTTAGAAAAGCCCTGTAGGGGCACCTGGGTGGCTCAGTTGGTTAAGCATCTGACTTTGGCTCAGATCATGGTCTCAAGGTTTGTGGGTTTGAGCCCCACATCAGGCTCTGTGCTAACAGCTGCTTTGGATTCTGTGTTGCCCTCTCTGCCCCCTCTCTACTCAATCTCTGTCTCTCAAAAATAAACATTGAAAAAAAAATTAAAAAAGAAAAGCCCTATAGAATTTTCTGTAGGAATATCATTGAGGATACCCACTTATCATATCACTCAATGTCCCAGATATAAAGCTCCATACGAGAAATTTATTTTAGAGCTAAGTTCCAAGAAAACCTTGAGAAGCTAGAATTTTTTGCCTTTGTAGTCAAGAGAGTCATTTTTGGCCTTCATTTTTTAGTGGAAAACTCAAATCTGAATCTGTGGCTCAGATAATTATACAGAGCCCTATTGCCTGCATAACTCATTCTACTCCACTGACTTGTATTTGCTTAATGCATGTTTCTAATGATGCTGGCTTTATTTATTATTTATATTTTCTATTTGATCATATGTATTTTTATAAGCTTTTCCAAACCCCTTGTGAAAGAAGACATAATAGAAATAAAGTAGAAGTAAATGAATATATAAGTAAATTACCCCTCGGAGACATCACCGGATTATAAACCTCCCACAGGCCTGGCTTAATGATTCATCCATTTACTTCACAAATATGGATTAAGCATCTACTATGAGCCAGGCATTGTATTAGGGAGGGTCAGAGCTGAAAAGATTTTTTAAAAACCAGTCTCGGCCCTCAGGGAAATAGAATGCCTAAGGGATCCAGAAATTTGGGGCCCCAGTAGCAGCAGGCAGCAGTTTCAAATAGTGACCTCTCTGGGGTTCATCATGAAGACAGAGCTCCTAAGGTTTTTCACAAATGAGTCCAGGGGCTGGAGAAAGGGAGGGAGTGTTTTGGAAAGATAGATAATAAATGATCACTCACCTCGGGTTCCTGGCCAGGAACTTTGAGAGACTACCATCTCAAAAACTCCTTCCAGTTCTGGAGAAATGGTTGCAAACTTTTCTCCTCAGACCTGGATTGCCATTTCTACGCTGATTCGTTCATCCCAATGAGACCAACACTTGTAACTCCTGTTTATGACTCAGCAGCTAGTTGCACTTCTTTCCTAATTCTCTTCACTCCTACTCAGGTCATCAATCTTTGTAGCAGGTGGGCAAACCTTTACACCTGTCTCTCAGGACAGACCAAGGGCCTCCAACTCTGCAAATTCCAGATTCTCCTGCCAAGGATGGCAATAAATGTGATCTGCCTCATCGACCTTAAATCTTCAGTTTGACCCCCCTCATGATTTCTGACAGCCTTTAGGTGGATGCCTCTATTTTGGTCTCTGTCCTTTCTTGCCAGCAGGGGGCTCTCTACTCTCATCTGCGGGAGTCCTACCACTTGGGATATTTTGCTTTTTTTCTTTTTTTTCTTTTTAATTTTTTTTAATGCTTATTTATTTTTTGAGAGAGAGAGAGAGAGAGAGAGAGAGAGAGAGAGAGAGAGAGAGAGAGAGAGAGACAGCATGAGCAGGGGAGGGGCAGAGAGAGAGAGGGAGACACAGAATCTGAAGAAGGCTCCAGACTCTGAGCTGTTGGCACAGAGCCTGGTGGGCTCCAACTTGTGAACCACCAGACCATGACCTGAGCTGAAGTTGGAAGCATAATGGACTGAGCCACCAGGCGACCCTTTGCTGGCTTTTTCTAAGAGAGCTGCCTCTCCCCATCCCAACATTGGCAAATGTGGTTACTAATCCTATTACCATGGAATCTAGACTCCAAAGAAGATGCTTGATTTGCTAACACAAATATTTATAAATTCTTTATGATTAAATAATAAATCCCTTCTGGCTTCTTGAAACTCCAGTTCTGGGTACTTCAAAATGAAAATAAGCCTGTATTTCTATAGGTCCTTATCTATGAAGTTTAAACAAACTATGGTACTCTGAGCTAAATTTAAATAGGTAAAATTTGCTTTTTTGAAATATTCATGTGCTGTCTTCCATTTACCTGATGAAAGATATATGACCTCAGCTAATTTCCCAAGCAAATTGCTTGTCAAAAAGTGTGAGTACTCTTTCTGGCAAATAGTCTTCATGGCTGCCATTTTTTTTTTCCTCAGTGGAAAGTAAAAAGGAAAAAAGATTCCCCCTTCTACATATAAAAAAATCATTTAGGGGTGCCTTTAGTAATCATCTGCATCATCGGCCACTGAGCACTCTTTGCTTAATGGTAACTTGAAGAGTCAGCTGCAGAATGAAACCACATTTAGGTGATGATGGCCCCATGACTTCAACACAAAATCTTGAAGGTTGAAGTCATCCCTCATCAATACGGAATATTTCATCCTGCTCTAACCTTCCCATTAACACCATCTACCCTCCTTTCCCTCCAAAATTATGGCTAAGAAATATCTACCTGTAAGAACCATTCATACCAGTTTGGCTGCTGTTTTGAAGAATACGGTTTGAAAAGACATTATTTTACATCTTCCTGTCCACCTGGTCATATGTATTAAGTAAGTCTTAAAGCAATACCTCCGTGCTGTGCTTCTGCAGAGAATAACTAGGTCTGTCTCATAACCAAGGCACATTTTTTTTTTACATTTATTTATTTATTTATTTATTTTTTTGAGAGACAGAGGGAGACACAGCACAAGTGGGGGAGAGGCAGAGAGGGAAGGAGACACAGAATCCGAAGCAGGCTCCAGGCTCTGAGCTGCCAGCACAGAGCCTGACGTGGGGCTCGAACCCACAAACCACGAGATCATGACCTGAGCCGAAGTCGGACACTCAGCCGACAGAGCCAGCCAGGCGCCCCCCAAGGCACATTTTATATACAACTCACTGCATTTATCTACCCAGAACACATTCCTTCACAGAAGCTGGTTCCACATCTGCTATTAACTCCTACCTTTAAGCACCACCATTACCACTGTCCCCTGCCCACCCCCAGCCAACTGGTGGCTACCTGTAGAAGCCATTAAGAGAAGCTTGAAGGAAATTTACCTATCTGCCAAAAAGCAATATTTGTTTACTGCTAATGAACACCAAAGAAATGTGTTCAGGGGAGGACAGCATCTAGTTCATTTTCTTATGCAAATATATCACCCGCTCAGCTAAAACTGAGATGACCAGCATCAGGGTTCCTCCAGGTCTTGAGAAACATTGACCTCATAGTCTGCTCTTATCAGTAAGAATGCTTTGTATTGCAAGTAATGGAAAATGATTGAAGTGATTTAAGATGATTGAAACATTTAAAATGATTTAAATGATTTAAGCAACGTGGGCAAATTGTTAAGCTCCTAACTCATGGAACTCAGAGGTCCAGAGTGATGGCTTTAAAAGAGGGTTGGCCCTGCAGTCCAAACCTTGTCACTAAGGACTAGGTTTCTCTCCATGTCTTCACTTAGTGTTGCCTTCTTTCTCTGTCTCTCCACTGAGTCTCTACAGTAATTCTAGAATCCTCTCATGATAACAAAATGACTGCAGCAGTTCCAGCACATTCCATCACACTACACCGTCCAGGCAGATGCCAGTTGTTCCTGAAAAACTGAGAGGCTTTCCTAGAAATTGCAACAATCAGTAACCTATAAACATTCCTTGGGTCTCCTCAGCTGTGACTAAAATACATGACCAACCCTGCACAAATAGCATCTAGGAAATGAGATTAGAGCTGACGAAAGAAATCAAGATGAGGAATGGATCTGGGGTAATGGAAACAGTGTCCATAAAAGTTTCCTGTACATGAGCATTTACTCCGTCTTCCATAACTCCCTATACTACAAGACACCAGTGAAAGAAACCTTTGCTCATCTGAACTGATGTAATTTTTCTGTTTTCAGCTCAGGTGACCACTCTCCCTGGGTTATCTCAGCCGCTGCCAAGGCCTTAAATATCTTCCATGTGAGAGATGCCTCTCAGAGCAGTACCTTCAGGCCAGGAGCTATCTCCTGAATGTTAAAGAGGTACGTTCAATATGTTTTTACTCAAAAACACTTGAAACTCTTTAAAAAAAAAAAAAAAAAGAATCCTTATCTTTTAGAGATCCATGCTAAAATAGTTACGGAAGAAGTGATACGACATTTGGGATTTGTGTCGACGTCCTCCAGTGGAGAGAGGAGGAAATGTGGGTTGGGCTGAAACAAGATAGATGAAATGGTAGTTGTTGAAGCTAAAGGTGAGCATGCGTGAAATTATTATACTATTCTTTCTACTTTCAAGTATGTTTGATACTTTTTATAAGAACCTTCTCAGTGGTACCTCAAACTCAACATGCTTGTGAAAGTTAAGATATAGTTTCAGCCACACAAATAGAGACTGAAAATAATACTGGCCTACAGGAGAAAGGATTTTTCTCTTTCATGTAAAAGTCTGGTATATCACTCCATAGTGTCAGGGACCCAAGTTCCTTCTACTTCGTTGCTCTATTATCTGTATGGTGTTCTTTTGGTCTCCATGATCTCAGGTGGCTCAATATCATCACCTTTTGAGCAGCAAGAAGGAAAAGAGGAAGGGAGTATGCCACTCCCTTTAAGAGTGAGACCCAGGGGGTGCCTGGGTGGCTCAGTTGGTTAAGCGGCCCACTCTTGATTTTGGCTCAGGTCATGATCTCACAGTTTCTGAGATTGAACCCCGAGTTGGGCTCTGTGCTGACAGCATGGAGCCTACTTAGGATTCTCTTTCTCCCTCTCTCTGCCCCTCCTCCCACTTTCTCTCTCTCAAAATAAAATAAACTTAAAAAAAAAAGTGCAACCCAGAAGTCACAAATATCACTCCCCCTCAGATCCTATTGCCCAGGACTTAATCATATGAATAATTGAGCCGCAAGCAAGGCTGGGAAATATATCGTCTTTCTGGGTGGCCATGTGCCAAGCTAAAGACTTCTAATATGAAGAAGGAAGAGAAGACATATTGGGAAGCAACTAGCAGTCTCTGGCCCATTTCCCCCCGAGTCATCCAAATATCCATGTACACCCTTATTCCCATACATTTTTTTCCTCTCTGGGGAGAGAAACCACCAAAGTTCCATTCAGTTTCTGCTTCCAGCTCAAAGTTCACAATCTCTGGCTAATTCTCAGTCCTACTGGTAACATCCACATATAATTTCTCATGGTCTGATAGCCTATAAACTAAAAAGACAAATCTGTCCTCCAACCTTCCTGTTATAAATTGCAGAGCAGGAAGGGGGTAACCAATATACACACAAACTTCCACAATCTATTTGAAAAAAGGGAAAATGGGAAGAAAACAGCAGCCTCTTGTTCACAGCAATCATCAGACCCTGCAGAGGGGTAATTGCAAAGACTCCCTGACCTGGTAGAGAAATAAGTGCCTAGGTTTTCCCATCTGGCAGTTGGTATTCTTGATGTCTGGGGGTCGGGGGGTGGGGGCAGTGGAGACCTCTCTCCTGAACCCTTGTCCCTTCCTCTCCGTGATCCCAGATTTTGTCCTATGCGGGGTGGGGTGGTTCTTCTCGTCCATTTGTCTCCATGGCCACATCTGAACTCGACTTTGCAGAATGTGCCCTACATAGGGCTGCTTAGTTTTCAAAAGGAACTTCTGTGTACAGGCTTGGGGGCCTTTGTGCAGTAATCGAACAAAGGTTTCCTGTAGACATGTGTTTAAGTCTGAAGACTGATCTTTTATGGACAAGGCATGGAAATAGACTCTTCCCTAAAGCCTCAGAAGAAACCCTTGTTCTGCCAACACCCTGATTTTAGGCTAGTGAGACCCATTTCAGACTTCTGATCTCCAGAATGCTAAGATAACAAATTCGTGTTAAGCCACTGGGTTTGTAGTAATTTGTTACAGCAACCACAGGAACTACTACGTGCACCTTCATGAAGCTGGGACACTACTTAACCTAAAGAAGACTAGAAGCTCAAGAGGCAGGGCCGGGCATGTTGGTGACACCTCTCCTGACCCTGGGAACGCACCCTCTTGTGCCATAGGGAGGTTAAATGCAATAAAACCAGCGGGAACAGCCTCCAACCAGGTTCGTGGACAGGCCCAGACTGCACACTCTTCACCAGACGTTTTTTCTCCACTCTTCTATCTCTGGCTTTTCAATTCCTGGCACAATTCTGACTTCTAATACCTGTCTCTGCCCCTCACCCTCAGTCCAAAGATCCAGAATGCTCTTCTGCAGCTCACTCAGCTCAGCTGTGTGCTTAGCCTGCTCCCTCAATGCCAGTGACATTTACAGTTTCAGGCCACAGATCTCCCCACCAGCCCAGCTGGTCCTTGTGACTTGGGGAGGCAGGGATTCAGGGAGAAACAATGTTGTAATGGGACAATCATGTTACCAAAGACTTCGCGTCAAATCACAAATTTGACCCATCAAATACCAAAAAGACACATAAGACACTGGAAAAGTCTGTGGCACCTTGTAATAAGCTGTTCAGGTCTTATAAAAGAGAAATAAATGTCCTATCTGCATAGAGTTCTTAAGAAGACTGACACTATGGAGAATATAATCAGCGCATTAAATTCATTATTCATTATTAATTCATGTATTTGACTTACCCAGGGCAAATATGCTAATTATATACATATTAATAGTTGATTAGACATTCAATTAATGCCTTGCTGGTGCCTTCCTTGTATTTATAATAACTTTGAGGGAAAATCTAGGGGATCCAAGTGTCATTAAAAATTCTTCTGGAGAGGTGTGGAGTTGGTGGCTGCCACCTTGGGGTTGGGATGCACTGCACTCTCGGTGGAGACCAGGGAGCTGAGCCAGAGCCATGGCCGGTATGATGGTAGCAGTTGGACTGACCACTGCTGCTGCAGGAGCTGCAAGCCGTTTTCTCTTACAAGCCGTGAAACTCCAAATGGAGCCTCAAAAAAAAAAAAAAAAAAAAAAGTTTTTCAAAGTCTACCAAAATCTGTCTTCAGGGGTGGCTCTCACAGAGGTGGGTTTGAACCCAAAATGATAAAATGAGAAGCAGCATTAATGCTAGGTGTAAACCCTACTGCCAATAAAGGGAAAATAAGAGATGCTTATCAATGAATGAAGCTTTTAAATCACCCAGGCAAGGGAGGGTCTCCTTATATGGCAGCCAAAATCAATGAAGCTAAAGATTTACTAGGTCATGCTAAGAAATGAAGTACTTGTGCGATAAACTTTGTTAGTTTACATATATGAGTGCCAGCTTTTTATAATACAATGCCTCAAAGCTACAAATTTAAAAAAATTATTCTGAAAAATAAGTACTGTTGCAATATCTGTAAGTGAAACTTATAGTGTTGTGAGCAACTTATATATTCAACAAGAGAGCAATAGCTAATTTAGTTACCCACAGCTATAAAATATCATTTGATCATTCAAATTTATCTTTAGAAAGAAATCTTAGTAACATGCAAAGTTGCTTAATTTATAGAAGTGAGAAAAGCAAGATGGAAAATGATACGTAGTATTGCTTCAACTTTATGAAAATATGCATTGAGAAATAGGATGAAGTCACACAAGGATAATATATATGCATGAAAGTGATACACAAGAATATTTGATATAAAAAGACATTTACATTATATCATTGGGCAAAAAAAGGGGGCACACATCATGACACCATTTTTTAAATGTATTTATTACTTTTATTTTTATTTTATTAAAAAACTTATTTATTTATTTATTTATTTATTTATTTATTTGGAGAGAGAGAGAGAGAGAGAGAGAGAGAGAGCGCGCACAAGGGGGGGTGAGGGGCAGAGAGAAGGAGAGACAGAATCCCAGGCAGGCTCCACGCCATCAACGCAGAGCCCGATGTGGGGCTCAAACTCATAAACGGTGAGATCATGACCTGAGCCAAGACCAAGAGTCAGATGCTTAACGGACTGCACCACCCAAGTGCCCCTATGTTTATTTATTTTTAAGAGACAGAGAGAGAGAGAGAGAGAGCGCGCATGCACACACCAATGGGGGAGGGGCAGAGAGAGAGGAAAAGAGAGAATCCCAAGAAGGCTTTGCACTGTCTGCACAGAGCCCAATGTGAGGCTCAAACCCCTGAACCATGAGATTGTGACCTGACCTGAAATCGAGAGTCAGGTGCTTAACCGACTGAGCCTCCCAGGAACCCCATCATGACACCATTCTTTAAAACAAAAATGTATATTTCTACATGTGCATCAAAATCTCTGGAAAGATACACATGAAGTGGTAATAGGATTATCTCTAGTTATAATGCTAATTTTTATTTTCCCCTTTTTACTTTTAAGCATTGTCTAAATTTTTCTATAATTATCATATATCAATTTCCTATGGCATATAAAAAAATACACAGTCACTTCCAGTCAGGGAAAGAAGCAAAGGAAAATATTCAAAGAAAATACCCAATATGCAAATAGCAGTTGCCTCTACACAGTTATTTTTTCTTTTACCTGTTATTATTATTATTTTTACCCTTTACTTTTTTACTCATTTCAACATTACTTTAAAGAAGATACATTGTTAGGTACAAACTTCCGGTTATAAGTAAGTACTGAAGATGTAATGTACAACATGATGACTATACTTAACACGGCCGTATGGTATATTTGCAAGTTGTTAAGAGAGTAGATCCTAAGAGTTCTTGTCACAAGAAACAAATACTTCTTCTCTTTTATTAGTATCTATATGAGATGATGAATGTTAACTAAATTTATTGTGGTAATTCTTTCACGATATATAGAAGTCAAGGTATTATGCTGTCCACCTTAAACTTATACAATGCTGCATGTCAATTGTATCTCAATAAAACTGGTAAAAAAAAAAAAAGACATTGCTACCATTATTTTTATTAATGGCTAAATTCTCTTAAATTCTTTGATCTGATATTAATATAACTATGCCAACTTTTTTCTGCTATGTGCTTGTCACACCTTTTGGTATCCCTTTATTTTTAATCTCTCTGTGAGTCTTTGTTTAGGTGTATCTCCTATGCATTCTCAAAATCATATTGACTCATAATCTAGATCTTTTAACTGATGAGTGTAGTTTGATATACAATGGTTGTGTCCTGATGTAAACCGTCCCGATATAAACTACTATCTTAATTTGTGTTTTCTTTTTATACTTCTGTTTTTCTTTCTTTCCTCCTTTCCTGGCTCCTGTTAGATTAGCAAAAGCTTTCCATCTCCCCACTACCTTCTTCTCCCTGGTGTGAAGGCTATACATTGTTTTTCTGATTTGGGAGGCTACCTTTAATTTTTTTTAATAACATATTTAACATATATAACAATTTAATTTTTTTCTCTGACAGAGTCTGAAGTTATTCAATAGTTCTATCATACTCCAGAACAGAACTTTAGCATGGGCTATTTCTATTTTTGCATCTTTATCATGCAGGCTTTTCCCCACATGGTTATTTCCTCATGGTTGCAATATGATTGCCATAACTCCATTAGGTATCAAGTTTACACTCAAGGCAGGAAAAAAAGGAGAGGAAGAGAAAGGTCTTATCTATCCTATATGTTAAGAGAGCAAAAATTTTCCCATATTCTACCAGCTAAATTTCAACTAAGTTGTATTGCTTATCCACCCCATGATGCTATCTTAGCTGCAAAGGAAGCTGGGAAAACTAGGGCAACAAAGTGTTTGCCCATAGATCAGGATTCTATTCTTACTTTAGGCAAAACTTGAAAATGGCTCTTAAAGAGGGAAGGAGATGCATCCCTTACACCATGGTCTAGAGCAAGTCACTTTCCTACACTGTAAAATTAGCACATTGGATTAGATTATCTCTGTTGATTATTTGTAGGGGTGACGGCCTGGATCAGGATAATAATAGCAGCATAGGAAGTATTTAAGAAATATTTAAAGGAAAATTCAACAAGTCTGAGATTGACTGAACCTAGGCTTTTCAACAATTTGCACTGTTTCATTTTCTGTCGACACCATCTAGTAAACCCCTATATCTCAGTTCCAACTGCTTTTACTTGTTTATTCAAAGATTTGTGTGGTGGCACTGTTTTACCACCAACCTGTTTAGGATTAGGTTTCCTCTTTTGTAAAAAAAAAAAAAAAAAAAAAAAAAAAGGTGGGGGGGGGAGAGGACTTGGATTCAAACATCTTTGTTAGCTCTGAAATTTGTTGATTCTTTTTAACAATTCAATTCAGTCAGCATTTATTAAATACTTTATTCAACTAAGGCATTCTTCCAAATGCCATGGGAAAATAAAGATGAGAAAAATGTATCCCCTGACCTCAAGGAATTCACAGTAAAAGTGTGATATAAGGATTTATCATCATTATCATCACTATTACCATCATAACCACCTATGTTCTCTTTCTTCAGGCCTGCTTCTTCCAAGGTCAATCTTAACACTGTTGGATCCTAGAGCAGAGACAGTTTGTAACTCTACCATAGGTATTTCTGTTCCTGGATCCATGTAATTGGGGTTGTTGTGGATTTTTTTTTTAATGTTTATTTATTTTTGAGAGAGTGTGCATGCGTGCATTCAAGCAGGGGAGGGAGGAAACAGAAGATCCCCAAGCGGGCTCTGTGCTGACAGCAGAGAGCCCAATGCAGGGCTCAAACTCGTGAACTGTGAGAACATGACCTGAGCAGTTGGGTTTGTTTCTTGCTGAAGGAAGACAGCCTACAGAAAAAGGAGTGAGTGGCAGAATTAACTTCATTTTGGGAGGGTCTAGGAAAATGAGATGGAGTTGGGGATACAATAGCTTGATAGTCAGAACCCATGCTCCATAATAGCTTACCTAGTTATTAGGGGTAAACGAGATGAAACATTTCTTCTTGACTCTGAGTGAAGAAGAGGCATTTTAAGAAACTGGTTATGCTCACCACTGAACAATTTAATCACTGAATTGGCCATGTGGAAAGCTTACCCAGAGTTGACTAATACACTTAAATCTCATCACTTTTGACCCAGAATTTACAACAAGGCTGGTTCTGAAGTAAGACTGGCCTGGCAAGATGCCTTCTCTGAAGTTCCTGCTCTTCAATAAGGTGGATTACAGCTTTCTGATACCATAAGTGAACATACGTGGGAAGCAACATTTGCTTATTTCTATACTTTCTTTTTTAATGTTTTATTTTTGAGAGAGTGTGCAAGTGGGATAGGGGCAGAGAGAGAGGGAGACAGAGGATCCGAAGCAGGCTCTGCACTGATAGCAGCAAGCCCAATATGGGGCTCGAACCCACGAACCACGAGATCATGACCTGAGCAGAAGTTCGACACTTAACTGACTGAGCCACCCAGCCGCCCCTCATTTCTATACTTTCTGTGCTAGATACCCTCCTTTGCTTCTCCAGATCTACTTTCCACCCTTTCTACCCTGCTGTCTGCTCCAGTGGGTGACCTTTTTTGACCATACCAACGGTACCTCTTACTCTCTGACTTCCAGTTGGGTTCAACCAGTGGGAGGCCCTACCAAATCTAAGGTCAAGGGAGATATAATGTCAGGACTTATTTTCCAGACTCTCCCCTGTATGCCTGAAGGCTACAGCTGATTCAGGCAGCCTTCACCAACAGCTACAGATCTCTCTCTCTGAGTTTGAGTAACTGATTGTTCCCTTTATCCCTTCGGGCTTGCCCTACAGTGCTTCATCATCTTCCATTAGTTTCTCTCAACCTTGTCCAAACTGTCATAAATGGTTATTCCATCACATCCTACTCCATTTCCCCGTTGTGTGTGCCATCTCTTTCCTGCCAGGTTCTGACTGACACATATTCCCAGAGATTCCAACGTGATATCTGTACTTCTAAGGATTACCAGCTCACCCATCTCTCACACTGTACCTATACTTTCTAATTTGAGTTGATGTATATAAAGTATATATCTCAGGGACTGGCACATAATACTATGTGCACAGTAATTGTTGGATTCTTTCCATTCTTCTATTTTAGCTGAATATTATTATCTCTATTTTTTGCAACAGGTCCCATTGAAGTTCAATAACTCTTGCCCAAAATGACACAATTGAGTCTCAACCGAAAGAAGTGGGTCTCAAACCAAGATCTGTCACATTACACCTTACCATGCCACTTCTCACTACTCACTTCTCACTTTTCATGGTAGTGAAATCTTACTTACATTTGTATCATTCATTCCTACTTATTACAGTGGCTGCCTTCAGCAGTTGCATTAAAAATACTTGTTGGATAGTAGAATGAATAAATTTTGTCATCACTTATACATTTATTTAGCTATTGTAGAAGTTGTAGGAAAAAAACCTGTATGATTACTAATTTTGAGTCCCATTAGCTCCATAAAAAGTGGTTTTTGATGTTGAAAAATACTTTCACTCATATTAATGTTATTGTATTTTGCTCAAGTCCAGCTCTTAATATGGATTTTACATTTGTTTCACTTTCAGTAATTTCCAGAAATAAATCATTCAAAACACAAAGACTAATGCATTTTACAAAGCACAAAAGAAGACCACTTGTATCAAACAATACACTTTAAAACCATGGTGAGAAATGTCTGTTTTTAAAACACATTTTCACACAAGTGCTGAAAAAAGTAGTTCATGGCAAACTACAACGTAGCCTTCATATATTTTTATTTTTTTTAAGTTTATTTATTTTTGAGAAACAGAGAGAGAGAGAGGAGAGAAAGAGACAGAGAGAGAGAGAGAGAGAGAGAGAGAGAGAGAGAGAGAGAGAGAGAGAGAATGCACCAGAAGGGGAGGGGAAGAGAGAGAAGGACAGAGAGAATTCCAAGCAGGTTCCTCTCTGTCAGTGCAGAGCCCGATCCGGGGCTCGAACTCACGAATTGTGAGCTCATGACCTGAGCTGAAACCAAGAGTCAGATGCTTAACCAATTGAGCCACCCAGGTGCCCCAATGTGTTTCTATTTTTCAATCAGGTATGTGATTCGTTATTATTACATGTTTCTAAATGTTGGGGCACCTGGGTGGCTTAGTCGGTTAAATGTCTGATTCTTGGTTCAGCTCAGGTCATGATCACACAGTTCATGAAATTGAGTCCTGTGTCAGGCTGCACTGACAGAGCAGAGCCTGCTTGGGATTCTCTCTCTCTCTCTCTCTGTCTCGCTCTGTCTCGCTCTCTCTCCCTCTGCCTCTCCCTTGCTCTCATGTGTGTGCTCTCTTTCTCTCAAAAGAAATAAACATTTAATAAAATTTTTTAAAAATGTCACGCTCCTTCCTGAGTGCAAGGTATGGCTATACTGCATAAAAAAAATCTTAATTCTATGCTTTTCTATTTTTTAACATTTTATTTTTATTTTTTTTAAGTAAGCGCTATGCCCAACGTGGGGTTTGAACTCATGACCCTAAGATCAAGAGTCCCATTCTCTACCAACTGAGCCGGCCAGGTGCCCCTATGCTTTTCTATTTAAAAATGAAGTTGAAATTTTTTCTTGATTATAAGGTGAATAAATACAGGTGGTAGCAATATTAAAAAACACACAAAAAATATATGAATTAGAAACTAAAAATATTCATAATCCCACTGCCCAAAAACATTAACATTAGAACATGTTTCTACGCAATAGAATAGAGACAAAAGTCTATATATAGCTGAGGTGAACTTTTTTTAGGTCAGTAGCTGATCACCCTGGCAGGGTGCACCTGACCATGCGCTGTAAGTTTTATTTTGCAGCTCTGGACTTTGAACCTTGAGGGAATGCACAAAAGAACACTTAGATTTGGTTATGGGCGACTGAAGGTGATCCAAAGGTGTGGCAGTCTAGCAATGAGCTAAGCAACCATTAATGGTGGAGTTCAGCAGAGTGACAGCAACTGTCTAGTGGCAACAATGCCAGCAGTAGCTTCCGAGGCAGTTGATCTCTGTAGCGTGATCCTGACTCGATTTTGCCATCTTTGGTTTCTGCCTGTTTTCCAAACGTGGTTCTCAGGCCTTCGGTCAATTGTATGAGTTCACGGATATCCTCAGAATACATTTCCTTATTGTTTAGGTCAATTTGAGTTTTGTTTCTCTTACTTGAAGCCAAATGCGTTCTAAATGATATATTAGGGTGACTCTATGAATTTGCCAATGTTAGACCATTTATGAACTATAAAACCTACACCTTGATATGGTTCCGTCTAACAAAATTTGGTAATAGGAAATGCAGTGCTTGAAGTGTGGAACTGGGGGCGCTTGGCTGGCTCAGTCATAGAGCACGCGACTCGATCTCAGGGTTATGAGAGCAAGCCTCACGTCAAGCATGGAGCCTTCTTAATAAACAAAAAAATGTGGAACTACCTGATTCAAGGAGGGACAAGCAGACAGTGTGATGCCTCACTTCTCTGGGGTTGAATTAAGTCTTTCTTATTCAGCATCGCAATTGGTTTAACCAACTGCTTCTGGAGTGTGCAAATATATATATATAGGCATATGAAAAGATGATAGAGCATAGTATTATTCTATTTTTTTGTTTAAAAAGTTGAAAAATTAAGGTTAACTAATACTTATTACACCAATTGACCCTAGTGTCCTCACTCAATTCATATGTCAAATGATTTCAAGTTACTAAGGTATGTGGCAGGCATAAATCTAGGCTTTCCGGGGATTGATATACCCATATTTTGAAAGCTTTCTTAAAGAAAAATAACAAAAAATTATGAATACAAAATAAGGTACGAAAGCAAATTGTTATCGAGGACAAAAGACACAGGGATTTCAATTTCGTGTGATTTTTCTCATTAAGAGAATATATGGTGAGTTGATAACTCTAAATGCCTCATTATTTAGTGTATTCCTGTCAGGAGAGACTTCCATTTTGACTAGGCATTAATGAGAACCAAATCTTTCACATGTAATTTTGCATGTCTCTTTAGACTAACTTTCTAAAGAATAATACCTGACTTCATACATTTCAAACTTTGTTTCTCTTCCACTGCCCACATACTTCTAGTGCCTAGCACAACTGGACACACTCAGATCACAATATGACCTCTGGCTTTGCATTTTCACGTCACAGAAGCTGGATGAGTTGGCATAGTGGCAGTAAAAATGTTTCTGGAAAGCACTCCTATGTCAGGATGGTTACCAATAACTTATACATAAATATTTTCCATTAAATCCAAATTAAATAGAATCCCCCTCATTCAGCTTCTCGTCAGATCCAAAAAGATGGCTGCTGCCACACCACACACACCTATCCAACACAAAGTGGGGGATGTATGACAGAGAGGAGAGAGGAGTGGAAAGGAATGATGGCCTTAAACAAGTTATGGAAAGGGCCCATGAATGAGAGGGACTTTGAACCATTAACTTTTTTTGCTTCTCACATAATTGCCCCTATTGGGGGCAGTCCTGAGGAAAGAGGGGGACAATGCAGAGGATTCTTTTTATTATTATTATTATTTTTAATGTTTATTCATTTTTGAGAGAGATAAAGAGAGAGACTGAGCACAAGCGGGGGAGGGGCAGAGAGAGAGGGGGAGACAAAGAATTTGAAGCAGGCTCCAGGCTCTGAGCTGTCAGCACAGAGCCTGACGCGGGGCGCGAACCCATGAACTGTGAGATCATGACCTGAGCTGAAGTTAGATGCTTAACCAACTGAGTCACCCAGGCGCCCCTGATACAGAGGATTCTAAAGGGATTCCTTCACACAGGCACTTACTACACTTCATGTGTAGTGTATTACGATACTGTTTATGAGAGCCCAGTTATATCGACTTACAGATTACACTTTCTCACTTTAAATTAACCATCACAAAATGCCCAAGAGTCTTTTTTTTTAGAAGTATGTCAGATTGATTGATTGATTGATTGATTGATTTAGTGCAAGTGAGCAAGGGGCAGAGAAAAAGAATCCCAGGAGGAGCAGAGAGAGAAAGAAAGAGAGGGGGAGGGAGAAGCAGGACTCATGCTCACTCAATGTGGGACTCGAACTCACAAACCATGAGATCATCATGACCTGAGCTGAAGCCAGATGTTTAACAACTGAGCCACCCAGGCGCCCAAAGTGCCTGAGTCTTAAAAAGGAGATTCTAAGAAACTATGGCTCATAGTTAATACTAATAATGAAAGTGATAGACAAGAAAGTGTCTGAGCCAACACCTATGTATTTCTAGTATAAATTCTTGTCAGTCCCATAAGGGATGAAAATAAGGATGATGTAATCAGATTTGACAAGAGCAGGACCAAAAATTTCAAGACTATTTGAAATATGGATTTATATCCACTAATGATAAAATGAGGCATTTTATGATATCATTATAATGATATCATAGCCAGACATTTAAAAAATCTTTATTTCATCCTTCAAACTGATATATTTTATGTGTGTTCATGGTATTAAAATGTTAACATGAAATAATATTTGCATTTATGTATACTATGGCTGCATTTTTTAAGTGTTAGGGGTATAGGGGTACCTAAGTGGCTCAATCAGGTGAGCATCCGACTCTTGATTTTGGCTCAGGTCATGTTCTCACAGGTTGTGGGACTGAGCCCTACGTAGGGCTCTTTGCTGATGCTGAGGAGCCTGTTCAGTATTCTCACTCTCTCTCTCTGCCCCTCCCGGGTCATGCTCTCTCTCTTTCTCTCTCAAAATAAATAAACTAAAAAAAAAAAAAAAAAAAGAATTTGTTAAAAAAAATAATAATAAAATAAAATGCCAGGGATATTTTTCAAAAGTTTGGGGAGCATAGGGCTAAACTATGACCTGCAGTATGTTAGAATCAAACTCACGTTCCTACAGAGATTACGGCATTGACTGACTTGAATGAAGTAATCAAAATGACAATATGTGTTAGTATTTATGGATTTGGATTTGCCTTCTCCAGCCATAAGGTCTTTGTCTATGTGTTGTCATCCAACAGGTGGAATGTGTTAGACCACCTTTGGGGTATCACATTAGTTCAAAGCAATCATCTTTCATTGATAATTCTCCACCTTTTCCTAATTCACAGAGTAGATTTTGTAAGCTATGTCTTACTCTGTGACTCCACCCACTTAGACAAACTTGACTGGACTAAAAGTGGACTCCTATAAAACCTGAGCTAATCAGTTGCTTTCTCTTTAGATTTTATAATTGAAACTAAGACAGATAGCCATTTTCTTGAATGGTGCTTATTTGAACGCTGGAACTGAGGTTGCCATTGCTGCATAGACGTGTGTACGGAAAAGGATAGAAAGTTCTGTATAGAGAAGAAACAGATGTGCAGAAAGCCTTAGAACATTAGTTACCTCCTTTCCAACCTCTTTCTTACTCTTTGAAAATATTTTGATTTTATATTGTTTATATTGTTGGAGTGATATGATTGTGGGAAGGGAGGGTAACAGACAAAGAACATGGACAGTCTCTAGAAGATGGAAAAGGCAAAAAAATGTATTTGCCTCCAGAGCTCCCAGAAGGAACGCAGACCTGCCAACACCTTGATTTTGGCCCAGTGAGATCCATTTTGGACTTCCGATCTCAAGAACTATAAGATAAGGAATTTTTATAGTTTCAAGCTACTACATTTCTGGTAATACCATTATCAAATTCCTCTCAAGGCACTCTGGACTTTGAATTCTGTATAAATTTGAATAATAGCATTTCAAAACTGAGAGGGACCTTCATTGGGGGACTTGAGGTAAAGAACTTGCCTAAAGTTACCTGGCTGGTCAGTAATGTCGGGATGAGAACCCAAGTCTCCAATCTTTCATCTATGTACATTGATGACTATAAAGTGTCTAACAAAGAGGTTGGTATATAAAAGTACTCAATAAGTGGTAGAGTTTTTGCTTATTGTTTTCATTATTATTATGCATTTTCTTTTGTAATCTACAATAATATTTCATTTCTTGAACATTGCTAAGTAAGCAGGTACCCTGTAACAACCTGTTAAAATCATCAAAAAGGCTAACCAGGGAGTGAGTGAGGAATTAGCTGGTCAAGAAGTAGAAGAGGATAAGGTCTACACATTCAGAGAGCTTATGCACTTCAGATTCCAAAAGAGATGGCTGCAAGGTTGAGCTGCACTCTTGCCATGCACGGAAACACAATATGGAACTTAGGAACTGTTAGTGACTCTGGTACACCATATTTTGAGGTGGTCTTCAGAAGGACAGCACCCTGGGAGGTAAAGGAGGACCAAACTATATCCGTCCCCATAAGGTTCCAAAGTCTAATATAAAAAATCTTAAAAACAGCCGCCGGGGGTGGGGGCGGGAGAGGGGGCAGAAACCAATGCCCTTCAAAGAAACAGTCTCACTGACAGTTGACTTTTTGTAGGCAACAGCAGAAGTCAGGCCCTGGAATAATTTTTAAGTGTACTGAAAGAACCTAAACCGCTTCTCTCATCACATCTCCCCTACCCACCTCCCTCTTTCACTTATAAGGACCCTTGTGGTTACTTTGGACCTATCAGGAAATCAAGGATAATCCCAGATCCTTAATGTAATTGTACCTGTGAAGTTCCTTTTCCAACGTAAAGTAATATATTCACAGGTTCCGGGCATTGGGATGTGGACATCCAGGATGGGCCATTATTATCCTTACCCTATTACTAATCTAAAAAAAGGTCTCACCCTTTATCATAAGTAGCTCTTTCCTTCTATAAAGCCCCATGGAAAAAAGAAAATCAGTATTTTCAAGAAGAGGATAGGGCATTTTGCATATTACCTCATTTAAAACACCATCAACTTTCAACCTTGGTGAGATAAATATTATTACCTGGAGCTTACAGATTCTGCGATTGACCATGAAAGAGATTCTGAGGTCATCTAGCTGGTAAAACTGTCTTACTAGTAATTGTATCCACAGCACCAGGTTGGTCTATCAGACTCCAACTAAGCTTTTTCCACCATACCAAGCAGAGGTGGAATGTATATTGTTTGGCTTACCATTGCGTGAAAGGTTTCTGTATCTTAGCAAGCACACTCTAATTTGGTGGGCTTCGAACTGGGTGAAAAAGAAATAAAGAATGGAGTGAGGTTTCAAACTGGAGAGACATCTTCGACTAAAGTATTTATGACAAAAGCTCTTTGGGTATTGACCACGTGATCACGTTTAAATCACTTACCTTGTATTTGGCCTCAGTTCCCACATTTGTAAGATGAGATGTTTGGACCTAATGACACCTTTTCCAGTTCCCTTCTCGCTCAGACATTCTATGGTTCTAAGACGGAAGCCACTTTCCTCAAGATGCCTCCACGTTTGGGGGGGGGGGTGGTGGTCTCTAGGATGACCGCATTCAAGTTAGAAAACCAACTGCGATCTAAGGAGGAAAAAACGGCGGGCAAAGAGCGGGGAAAGAGGAGATGAAAGGAGCCGGTGACAGGAGATAGAGATGCAAACATAAACAGCATGCAAAAAAACCTAAGTGGCTTGCAAATTACTCAAGATAACAATCCGCGGGAATCCAACGTTTACTAGGCAAATAAAACTGCGGGTCTCTGGGGATGCAGGGTTAAGAACGCTGTTTTCACTCTCAAGGCGCTCACAGAATGCTGGGTTACACTTCGTATTTAATCGTGGACATAAAACTTCCACCTCTCTAGAAGCCTTGGCCGTGAGAATTGTAAGAAAAACTGAGAAATGAAAATATTACAAAACGGTGGAGTGTGCTAGAGGCAACGTGAAAACACAGTCTCTGGAAACAGCTGGGACGTGCCCCCAAACCCCAGGCCTAACACACAAAAGAAGCCGCGTCTGCCCGCAGGGACGCAGGCTTTTACTCCGCTCTGCCGAGCGGGCGGGCTGCAGAGGCGACCGCCGCCCCCGACCGCCCCCGGTCGCCCCCGCCTCGTCCCTCGGGCCTCGGAAGTGACGCAGCGCGCCCCGCCCCCGCCGCTAGATCCGCTGCTGCTGCCGCGGCGGGCAGACCTGCAGGAGGCGGCGGCGGCCTCGGCCGAGGGAAGATGGCGGACGGTGTGGACCACATAGACATTTACGCGGATGTAGGCGAAGAGTTCAACCAGGTACGTGAGGGCCCGGGCCCACGCCGCCGAAGCGGGCGGCGCTGCGGTCCGGACGCTGACCCTGGGCTCGCCGTGGGCTGTGAGCCGGCGCGGCTGCAGACCGTGCGCCCTTGCCTCTGGTGGGCCGCGCCGTCCGATCCCGGCTCTGCGCCCCCCTCGCCCCTCGTTCTACCGCATCGTTTCGCGGGCCGCGGGCGCTGCGGCCCGCCACGGGGCCCGGAGCGCGGACGCGGGCCGCCGTGCAGCCGCCGCCGGCCCCTCCCTCGCCGCCGCCACCAGCTCCATTGTTGGCGGCGGCCGGCGGGCGCTTCCCGCCGCGCTAGGCCCGGGCGGCGGGGCCGCGTGTGCGCGGCGGGGAGAACGGGCCGCCGCCGCGCCCCCTCCCCCGCCGCGGGGTCGAGGAAGAAGCCCGGCGGGGCGCGCGCCGGCCGCCGCCTCTTCCCCGGCCCTGCAGCTCGGGCTCCGATTCCTCTCGTCGCTCCATTTTGTCTCCCCGGCCGCGCACGGTCGCCTCATGGAAGGCCGCATTCATGGCCCTTTGTATCCCGCGCGCCCAGTTTCCTGGGCTCCTGCTCGAGTTTGCGACAGGTTTCGGCGTGGCGCCTTCCTCCTCCTCCCTTCACACTTTCTGAAGGCGGCTTAGGTGTGGGCACGTTTGCAACAAGTCGTCGTTTGACTTTTGGACCATCGAGCGTGTTTAAAAATCGGTGCGTGGGCCGTGCTTCGGTGGTTCAGGTCTTGCAGTGCCGTTGAGGCCCAGTTGTTCTTGGCTTTTGTGATGAAAATACGTGTGAAGATAGGTGGCCTGAACCAAAAGGAAGACTTGGAAGCGTAGTGGTTGGATGGAAAAATAAGATGGTTGCTCACCAAGAGATAAGAGGAGTTGCTAAAATGAAGAACGTTCAGCCGAAATTCTTTAGTACGGTGTAAAAATAAAGGGTTGTACATAAGACCCGATTTTCAAAAAGCAAAATGTTAGATGTCTTCCCAGGGATTTGCTTTACGTTTTGAAAGGTAGGAGAAAGTGAGAATGCAAGGTTTTTCCGGTATCTCACAAGCCACAGTTGACTAGAAGAACTAGCCGCGGAGCTGTGATGTCTGATGTTGGGCATCTTTGCAAAAGATCTCGTTTGTTACTAGAGTAGTGACGTGTAAGCTCTAAACCTGCTGTTCACATCTTTGCTGCCTTTATGTAGTAACACATTTAAAAAAATTAAATTGTGCCTAACTGTAGTGCACCTAAAAGCTTGTTTTTTTATGCTTTCCAGGTCTGTAAGAGAAGCTTAATACAGTGCTACTGGTTAATGTGTTTTTCTTTTTTGGTTTTTTTTTTTTCCTCCTACATTAGAGACTTATTTTTTTTTTTTAATGCTTATTTATCTTTGAATGAGAGAGAGAGAGAGAGAGAGAGAGAGAGAGAATATGAGAGAATATCCCATGCAGGCTTCCTGCTGTCAGCACAGAGCCAGATGCGGGGCTGGAACTCAGGAACCTGAGATCATGACCTGAGCCTAAATCGGAGGCTTAAGGACTGAGTCACACAAAAGCCCCTACATTGTTTGTGACTAGGGGCTGAAGAGTATTTAAAAGATAGGGAAAGCTAGAAATCCTTACTGTTCTTGTTTTCACTAATGACTTTGTGCCCCAGGTTTAAGTATTAGAAAAGAAAAATTTTTTTTCAACTAGCTTTAAATGTGTGCTACTCCCTTAAAAACTGGTTAGTGTAATCAAACGTTACGTTTTAAATTCTTCGTGTCTTTTATTGTGTTTATATTTTGGACATGTGATGCCTGAGTTGTGTCAGTGACAAATTAGAAAATTATCTTGAGTGCTACAGTCAGATTCTAATGCTTTTAAGGTCAGTAGACACAAGATCTCTAGGAAGTTTCTTTTTATTTATCAAATGGGCATAACATTCCATCTAAAAGAAGGCCATACCCACAAGTAAAGGAACAATTAAACGTTCAAGATTTCTTCATTAGCTTTTCCTACAAGAAAATACATTTGCTTTGCCTTTTTCCTTATAATAAAAAAAGAATTTGGGTACAATTTTAGAAACTGAACTTTCTTCAGGACCTCTCCATCAGAGATTTTTTTTTTTTTTAGGCTTTCACATACTTAATTTGGGATGGGCATTTCTCTAATACATATAGCTGGAAGGAGTGATAGATACTTGTTTATCCCTGTGCAGTAACTAGTGCTGACTGAGCAGGAGGTAAGAAGAGATTAAAATTTTGTGGCCCTGATGAGGAACTATTTGTAGGGTTCTCTTAAAAATGTAGCTTTTTGTTGATTTGAACTTGTAGCATTTTATTTCACACATAGTTGTATAATTTTACCAGTAAATTTTTATACAGTACTTTTGAATACATTAATGGGATTAAATAGAGGCTTTGTTTTTGTTATTATTTTGCATAGCGTTGGCCTTTGTTATCTATTGCTTGCTGTGGTAATTCTTGCACAAAAAAGATGGTTGGTCGTTTTCAAGGTTAATCCTCTTTTTTAAAATGTTACTGTCGTTGAAATATTTTTCTGAAATTTGATCAGAATTAGATGTAATACAGAATTATTCCTGATTGATTTTTCACTTTATTGTGAGCTGGCAACCTTCTTTCTAATGGTTGCTAAGGTAAATTATGACTTCCTATAGCTGAGTAAAGTGTTTTACTAAGTATAATCAATCTTATTTTGGCTTCTAAAGTGCTGTAAACCTTCAAAAAAAACTTTATTCTTCATGTGAGGTGCAGTTTTAATTGCATTTGTATACTTTAAAATTCTCTGTAGTCTATTTTCCATTTTCTTCTGTTTGAAGTGATACTTACGAATCCTTTTTCAGGTGTATTTTATGAAGCTTTCTTTCTTTCATATTTCAAAAAGTGGAGACATCCAAGTGTCTTAGAAGAAACTTCAATTTGGGGATGGGGTTGAGAATGAGTTTAGTGAGACTATCGAGTTCCTTTCTTCACCAGATGAATTTAAGAATGGAGAATAAAGTTGGAGAAAGGGAGAAGGCACAAGGGACTTTGCTATTTTATGGGTGCTCTTTAGTTCTTAAATTGAAGGTCTTTGGATGTAACCAAATTGAGAACAGTTGCTCCAGTGGAAAGAGAATTTGAACTACTTCCAAACCTCTACATTACTTGATCTGGAGTTGAGAAGAAAGCAGTTCTGTTTCAGTCTCTATAGTATATGTCAGTCCAGTTTGAACTGGGATTTGTGTTCTAATGTGGTAGTTACTAGCCTACTATTTAATATAATTATAGACTTTTTTATTTTGACCAAGACTAAATAAATTTTTAAACTGGGTTGTTCAAAATACATTTCTTGATTATTTGTTATATGCCAACAAGGAGGGTTACAAAGTTCAGTAATCTCTACCCTTAGAATGCTCTGTAGTGGGGGTGAGGGACTCTACATAATTATAACACTCTGGCAGGTCATGTATTGTAAAACCCACTCCTTTATGTGTGTCTTTATCTGTAGCTTGTTTGTTGGTGGGGGGGAGGGCGGGTAAAAAAATTCTAGGAACCTCAGGAAAGTTTACACTGTATACATTGAAGTGTGTGTTCTGCTTGTTTGTAGATCAAAACCTCAGTATAGAATTAGTTACTGATCTGTCTGCTGGTAGATCACTGATAGCAGTGCTTATTTAGTAATCTGACCACCCAGCTTTAAAATGAAAATGTATATAGGTTGTGACTAGGGAAAAATTCATGTAGAAGTTAAGGACCTAGACATCCTCATAAGTCAACTTGCCTTCATTCATGAGTCATTATACTTTATATTTAATCATTGTGTATCTGCTTTAGCCAGTTGTTAAGCCCATTTTGAAAAATAAGTTTATTGGACAAATGTCAGTGAAATCTTGTCTCTGATAAATTTATGTTTAATAGAATATCCTCTGAGATAAAACTGTGGTTGAGAATGAGGTAGGTAGAGATTGAGAAACCATGGGAGAAATATTAGGGGAACTAGAACTCTTAGTTTTATTATTTATCAGCGTAGTTTATCTTTATTTAAAAAAATTTTTTTAATGTTTATTTTTGAGAGAGAGGGACAGAGGATGTGCAGGGGAGGGGCGGGGGGGGGGGTGTGGGGACACAGAATCTGAAGCAGGCTCCAGGCTCTGAGCTGTCAGCACAGAGCCCCGACCCGGGGCTCGAACCCATGAGCCTTTGAGCCGTGAGATCATGACCTGAGCTGAAGTCGGCCACCCAACCAACAGAGCCACCCAGGCGCCCCATTTTATCAGTGTAGCTTTATCAGCTGCCTGTGAACTGTCCACTTTGTGGTTTATGTGGCATATTTTTAGTACCAAGTTGGCTTCCTTACTGTTGAGCTTTTTACAGGGATTACAGACAAATTTTCAGATCTCCTCATACCGTAAGTAGATAAAAATCAGAAGATGATGTATTTTTTATAAAGATAAATATGTATTAGATTATCTGCTGTTGGATTTTGCATTCTAGTATTTTTCTTCTGTAGTATGGGATACATTTTGTAAATACGAACTGTAAACCTCTCCCTCCTTTATATTTCTCCAAATGGAAATGACTATTAAATTCCTTCCTTTTTTGTTTTTGTTTTTTTAATAGAGGGGCTTTGAAATAAGTGGCTCTTACTGTACCATGACTGGTATTTATATAATGCAGGAAAGGTATTATTACAATTTCAGATCACCAAAGGCCACGTTGGGCTTATTAGGGAGAATGAAGAGTGTAATACTGTTATTCCATGGTCATCCCAGTAATAGTATATACAGTATATACATAAAATTAAAATTTTATGGGAGGTGATAAGGAAAGTATGTCTAAAGATAAGTCTTTGGAAGGAAGAAGATGGTGGTAATGAAAAAGTTAAGAAACATTGCCTTTAAAAAGGACCTAATAGAATTTTCGTTATTTTACTATCCATGTTATTTTAATGTTTTCACTGATGTGGCAACAGCTACTTGTATATCACGTAGACTATAATCTTGAAGTATAAAATCTTGAAAGGATGCCTTGCCTTTATAATGCTTGTAGTAATTTAGAATGTAGGAAATGGAAAAAAATCACTTGGATTTTTTAACAAATCCGAAGAACTTTTATTTTACTGGAAGTTATATATAATGTGCAGCTCTGTGAGTAGATTAATTAGTATGAAAAATAGATAAAGACTGGGCATTGTTTGGCATCTGAAATATTTCGAGGGGTTGTGTTGATTTGGGTTGGTTGGTTGGTTGGTTTTTGAATGCCATTAAAACTTCCTAAAGGTAATAATTTGAAAAGATTCTTTCCATAGTGGAACTTGACACTGTTGACCATTTCTCTATGACAAAGTAGAAGCTATTTTTTTGTTCAGTAGACATTCAGAGCTCACCTTTTTTTATACGACCTGTGATATTATGTTGCATAGTTACAGAATATGCATGCCCTCCCCTTTCTTAAAGTGGGAACAGAAAGTAGATGTGGTGTTATCTTTTTTTATAATGAGGATAGATGTGATATGCTGAAGCTGAAGGAAGATTACTGACATTAAAAGAGTATATGCTGAGTTGCATTTTTAGTAATGGTAGCAAATGTATTTAGATTCATTAATATTTTTTCACCGCATTCAAATGCATACTGTTGGGGCTAGAAGTACAGGCTGTGGCCTTGAAACAAAGTGAAGCTAACTATTCCACATGGATATCAAACCCCAGGACCCTGATCTCAATTAGCATCATACTTCAACCAATTGGAAGCAGTCCAACTACCAGACAAAATGGCTGATCCTAAATATTGATAGAATCATATCAATATGGAAAATTGGTTGGTGTCAACATAGCAATTTGTGGATGGACAAAAATAGTAAGTGATTGTGATTCACCAGGTCAGTGTAGCTGCGATTATGCTTATAAATTATTGTCTATTTAAGTGTGTGTACATTTTCCAAGATTTACAACTAATGAAAAATCAAATAATGTGTTAACCTATTTCATAACCCTTTAAATAATCCTTGCATTCTTTTTGACTCTCCCTCAGACCATATATTGTGACTATAGTTTCTGCCAAGGAGGATGGAAACACAGCTCCCTTTGAATAATAATAGTAATAATAATAATTCCATTTGATAAAGTACAGAACCGGATTGCAGGAGTTTAAAATGCCCACTACCCCTTGTGGGAATCTTTTTAGTATCTTAAGTGTATGGAACCACTGCTGCCACCAAGCTGCCTGAAGCTTCAGCTACACTGAAACTTGATAACAAAAATTCATCCTCTTTTTTTCTAATTTTCACTGTCACTGCCATTGGAACATGTTACTTTAAGAAAAACTCAGTTAAGAAAGATTATTTTGATATTGCTGTACAAACAAAATTATGACATAATTTAGTGACTTGTGGTCTTAGTTTCTGCCCATTGCTAAAGATGGCTTTGTTGTTTAACTTACCTTGAGATCTTGGATTCCTTATTAAATAAGTCTTAGAGACATTGGGCCTCATAACAAAATGTTATGTAAAGATGCTGTTATATAATTAGTAAATTGGTTAACTCGGTTATGCAGAAGGTTACCTGAAGATGACTTTGTAAATTTCAGATCCCTTTGACTGTGCATATAATTGGTATTTCCCCTTTTAGGTTTTTTTTCTTTTTCTTTTTTCTTTAAAAAAAAAATCTTAATTCTGATGCCCTTCTGAATAACAAAACAGCTATTGAGCTCTGTTCCCATGGGGCCTATGATAACAATATTTTGTTGATCTGTTTACAGTCATATTACAAATCCTGTCTGTGGGTCATTCTCTATTCTTGTAATAGTCCTTAAAACTATTAGAACTATTAGCTTCTCATTGTGTGCCATTTATATAACATTTCATCCTTAATAAGTTATATTAATGAGAGCATATAGCTTATGTAGCTTATATCTGAACTCAAGTTTGTTGTTTTATAATTGTAATTGCTTCTCTTTTTATTATCTCAAATATTCTACCTCATAAGAAAGATAAAATAGTTCACATTGATTTAGATACTTAGCGATGGAAAGGAAGGAAGATAATAGTTTTTCTTCAGATTCTGTCTAGTCAAGCCTGTGGCCTTTACTAAAGGCAATTTAAGTGGGGTTGAGTGTTCTGCCAATGTCTGCATTTCATTTTTCTTGTACTTACTTAGGGTAGAACCTGCCTTTTTCCTTTTTCTGCTATTTACATATGTTTCTTTTTTGTTTCTTGTTTTTCTTACCATTTAGGCTTGTAAGGGGCATTCTGTTGGTGACACTCAATGGCAGAGCTTTACTAGATCCTTGTTCATATCACTTTTCTCTTGCTAATTGACTAGATATCTTTTGCTAAATTGACTGCAGATCTAAGAAGTCTAGTAAGCATTAACTCTTTATTGACTGAGAATAATGGAACTATCACTAGATACTAATTTGAATAGTCTTACTCATTTTATTTATAGTTTCTCTTTTCTTGTTGATTTGTTATGATTTTGGAATAATTTGGGTACCCACATTTCTTCATCCCTTCCTGTTGGCTTAGCTCAGTGTGCTTTTTTCTAAAACTAACATCTTTCACAGAGTTGAAAAACAAGATTCTGAGTGTCATAGAAAATAATAGTTGTTATTTTTCTGCAGTTAAAGATTTATAATGGATTTAAGTTTTGTTTGTGATATTTTTGTATTGTTTTTTAAAGTCCATCTATTTGCATTTATGTATTGTTATTTCTACTTTCAGAATATTGTACTTCCAAGAAAAGTTTTATATTGTTACTGTATTTTGTCTACGTATTCTTTTCCCTGAGGAACGTTATTTCCTGTATTGTAACATATATCAGTGGGAAAATAGCATTTATTGTGTAAAAATTCACTTTAGAGGCACCATTCAAGATTACATCTATGGCCTAAAGATTTGTACAGAGATCTTTGGGGCTTTATTTTCTACTGGATTTTTAAAACAAAATAGTTGAATGAATTTGTCTTGTTATTATTTAGTGGTAGTCTGACTGTTGTATAATCTAGGGCATTATTTCTGTGTCTCAGGAAGCTGAATATGGTGGGCATGATCAGATAGATTTGTATGATGATGTCATCTCTCCATCTGCAAATAATGGAGATGCCCCAGAAGACCGTGATTACATGGATACTCTCCCACCAACTGTTGGTGATGATGTGGGTAAAGGAGCAGCACCAAATGTTGTCTATACGTATACTGGAAAGAGAATTGCATTGTATATCGGAAATCTGACATGGGTAAGTAAACTTAATGTATGAATTAAATTTATTGGTATTTGGTTTTGAATTGTTCACGTAGTTAATCTGTTCCATTTTTATAAAATAAAAATTTGTAGGGGAGGGTGGGTGATGGCATTGAGGAGGGCACCTGTTGGGATGAGCACTGGGTGTTGTATGGAAACCAATTTGACAATAAATTTCATAGTATTTTAAAAAATACTAATAAATAAATAAAATAAAATAAATTGTTGATTTGTTGCTCTATATACTTGTTTATGCAGTGAGGAGGGAAATACAAATATGTTTAGAACATTATAAATTTTGTGGGTTTTTTTGGTGTTTGTTTTTTTTATTAAAAAATTTTTTTAATATTTATTTTTTGAGGGAGAGAGCAAGAGCGGGGTAGAGGGAGAGAAGGGGACAGAGGATCTGAAGCAGGCTCTGTGCTGACAGCAGAGAACCTGATGCAGGGCTCAAACTTATAAACTGTGAGATCATGACCTGGGCCAAAGGCAGACTCTTATCTGACTGAGCCACCCAGGGGTCCCTATTTTTTTTTTTTTTAATATTTATTTATTTTTAGGAGAATGCAGGCCGGGGTGGGGCACAGAGAGAGGGACAGAGGATCTGAAGTGGGCTCTGTACTTACAATCTGACAACAGTGAGCCTGATGTGGGGCTCAAACTCACAAACCACGAGATCGTGACCTGAGCGGAAGTGATGCTCAACTGACTGAGCCACCCAGGTGCCCCTAGAACATTATAAATTTTAGATCTAGTTTTGAATTTTGTGGTCATTCAACTTGTTTTGGTAGAGACTCCAGTTAAATATAGTTCAGTTATCTTGAGTTTAAATGTAATACTCTTTTTAACCTATTACTACTATACTTACAGTATCCTAGTTTTAGAAAGAAGAATACTCACATAAGGTCTGAAACCAAGATTCAGAACTGTAGGGAAAAGCACAGTACGACCCTGGTTTTTAAAAGCTTTCATTATTAGGGTCTCCTGGTTGGCTCATTTGGAAGAGCGTGCGACTCTTGATTTTGGGGTTGTGAGTTTGAGCCCCATGTTGAGTGGAGAGATTACTTAAAAAAAAAGTTTTCAGCATCTAATTTATATTTCAGGCTTGTTGAGTTTCTTTCCTGCTTTTAATGTTTATTTATTTTTGAGAGAGAGTGTGCGTGTGTGCGTGAGCAGGGGAGGGGCAGAGAAAGAGGGAGACAGAATCTGAAAACAGGCTCCAGCCTCTGAGCTGTCAGCACAGAGCCCAACATGGGACTCGAACTTGGGAATGGTGAGATCATGACCTGAACCAGCCAGGCTCCCCTCATCTCTCTTAGAAACATTTACTGCATAATTTGAAAGTTCAAAAATCGTCTGTAAATTAACATTTGTCACCCTTCTTAAGTAGCATTTTATTTTTAAATGTTCACATTTTTAAAAAACGAACCCATCTCCATAATCATTCAGTCTGAGCAGTTTTATAATATTGGAGACTGTAGCAGTGTAGTTGTGAGGAGTGTGATTGCTAAATAAAACTGAATCTTAGCTCCTCCATTTATTACTTTTGTGATCTTAGACAAGCCTTTTAACTTTTGTACCATGTGTGAAATGGGAATACTAACAGGACTTAATATAGGGTTGTTTTAAGAGTTAAATATCTGGTATAAAGTACATGATAAGTACTCAATACATGTGCCTTTTTTTTTTTTTTTTTTTTTTTTTTTAAAATCTTATACTCAAACATAAGGTGGACTTTGTTTCCCAAAGTAATTTTCCTTTAGGGAGAGAAGTGATAAGTGAGATTGGTTTTATTAAAAATGTAACGTCATAGCAGTTTGAAGTTGGGAGAGACCAGAAATTCTTTAAAAGTAAAAAAAGTCTTTTATCTCTAAGAATATATACCTTCTAATTTCTGAAACTTATCAAAGGATGAAGTTAATGTCCTCAGGTGCTTTTGTGTCATTTAAAAATTGGAGACCAACTGGCAAAATTGCACTTAGATTTGCACTGTTAATGGTCTTTTGTTTGTTCTGAGTTTACCCTTAAAAACTAAATTGAAACAATAAACATCTTGGTTATATTTTGATGGTTAATGAGGGGGAAATATCTTGCAGTGGACAACAGATGAAGACTTAACTGAAGCAGTTCATTCTTTGGGAGTAAATGATATTTTGGAGATAAAATTTTTTGAAAATCGGGCAAATGGCCAGTCAAAAGGGTAAGAATCTTGTTTTCATTTTTTTTCCTAATACGTTAGTAACTAGAGATTGTAATTTTGGTAGTAGCTATTCTTAATGTTAACCATTCACACGCTTTATTATCCACATTGGCAGAGGGTTCTTGGGCAGAGATATGTACTTATTTTACTTACCTTGTGATCTAGCTCACTAAAACTAGTAAAAAACTGGAAGTGTGGACAGATTAGGTCTATTTAATTTTCCTGAGTTTTCTCTGTGGTTGAAATGACTTTTGAAATGACAGTTTGAAGAAGCATTATTATCCTGTGATTAAGGGATGGAGGAAGATGGGCAACTGGAAAATAATGTAACGTAAATGTTTTGCTCAGTTTTTTAAACTTATTAAATTATATGAATGAGATAGGATCATTATAGGAATATTATAAAAAACAGATACCCAGAAGTAGGAAAATAAAAAGCTACAAGCTCACCATCCATAGATAATCACTCTTAACATTTTAGTGAATATACTTGCAGGTTTTTTTCCTCGTGCTTATATTTTTAGTGGAAAAAGAAGGAACAGGATTACAATTCACAGGTTTTAGAACATGTTTGGTAAAATGAGTTAAACGTACTTATCCATAAATGCACATCCTCTCTTATGTCTTAATTCTTTCCATCATACCTTGTGTGTTACAGTAATTATTTTACCTGGCCCAAGCCATTATTATCTCTTACTCGAACTTTTGTAATAGCCTCCTACCTGTGTTCTTGCTTTCACCCCAAATCCCCTATGGCTTATGCTATTACAAAATGTAAATATTGGAAAAAAGTGCCATCAATATTTGCCTTTTCAGATCTTCTAATGGCTCTCTATCACTAAGAGTAAAAGCCAGAATCTTAACTGTGGCCCTATAAGGCACTATATGATCTGTTTCCCCACCACCTGCCTGACCTTATTCCTACCACTGTTCACCTTCCTTATGCTGTTTCAGCAATGTTTGTCTATGCTGTTCCTCAAAAACACTCCTGCTTAGGAGTTTTACACCAGTTGTTTCTTATTTTTGGTTTGTTATATCCCCCAAATATCCACATGGATCTCTTTCTTTCTTTTTTTTTTAATATGTTTGTTTACTTATTTTGAGAAAGAATCCAAAGCAGGCTCCACACTCAGTGCAGAGCCCGACGCAGGACTCAGTCTCAAGACCATGAGATCATGACCTGAACTGAAATCAAGGGTCAGATGCTTAACCAACTGAGCCACCCAGGCACCCCTCTTTCACTTCATTAAGGACTCTCCTGAAAGAATTCCCTTCCCTCATCACCCTATGCAAAATATTAGCTTCTGTTCATATCACTATAGGGTAGGAGCAGATAAAATTGAAATTTTATCCCCAGTTTATTTCCTTTCTTTATTTTTCTTTATTATAGTGTATTTTACTTATTTGTCTTGTCTCCAATTAGATTGTAAGCTCCACAAGAGGAAGGATTTTATTTTGTTCACTCTTGTATCCCTAGCCCTGGATTGTGCCTGGCATGTAGGAGTTGGTGCTCAATACATATTTGTTAAATTAATAAATTCATTAAATTGTAAAAATATTCAATCTGATGATTTTTAGTATATTTACAGTTATCACTAATTCCAGAACATTTCATGACCCTCAGAAGAAATCCCATACCCATTAACAATTTGTCTCTATGAGTTTGCTTATTCCGAATATTTTCTATAAATAGAATAATATAATACGTGGTCCTTTGTGACTTCTTTCACTTAGCATAATGTTTTCAAGATTCAGCCATGTCTCAGCATGTATCAGTACTTAATTCTTTTTATGGCTAAATACTATTCCATTATATGGTTATATCACATTTTTATTCCATCCATCATCTGATGGGCATTGAGGTTGTTTCCACGTTTGCTTTTGTGAATAATGCCCCTGTGAATATTCTTGTACCAGTTTTATATGAACATGTATTCCAATTCTGGTAGGTGTATATATATATATACCAGTAGTGGAATTATTGGATCATATGTTAATTGTGTATATATATTATATATACGTATATATGTATTATATAAGTATGTATGTAAGTATATGTATAAATACACATAAATACATATATCTTTAATTTTTTTAATGTTTTGTTTTTGAGAGAGACAGAACATGAGCAGGGGAGGGGCAGAGAGAGAGAGGGAGACACAGAATCTGAAGCAGGCTCCAAGCTGTCAGCACAGAGCCAGACACGGGGCTTGAACTCACGAACTGTGAGATGGTGACCTGAGCCAAAGTCGACGCTTAACCGACTAAGCCACCCAGGCGCCCCTATGTTAAGTCTATATTTAGCCTTTGAAGGAATTGTCAGATTATTTGTCAAAGTGACCATACCATTTTACATTCCCATCAGTAGTGTATGAAATTTTCATTTTCTCTACATCTTCAAAAGCACTGTTTATCTTATTGATTATAGCCATCCTAGTGGGTATGAAATGGCATCTCATTGTGGTTTTTGATTGACATTACCCTTATGGTCAGTGATGTTGAGCATGTTTGCACAGTGGCATTATTAATAACCAAGAAATGGAAACAACCCAAATGTCCATCAACTAATGAATGGATTTTTTAAATGTGTTGTATCCATATCGTGAAATATTATTCAGCCGTGAAAAGACATTGAGTAATGATACATACTACAACATGCATAAATTTTAAAGCCATTATGTTAAGTGAAAAAAGCTATTCATAAAGGACCACATATTGTATAATTTCATGTATATGAAATGTTCAAAATCGATAAATTCATAGAGATAGAAAGTGAATTAGTGCTTTCCTAAAGTTGGGGGTTGGGAGGAAATGGAGTCACAGCTAATGAGTATGGGCTTTCATTTTGAGATGATGAAAACGCTCTAAAATTGTGGTGATCGTTCTAAAACTCTGAATATACACTTATTGTACACTTTAATTGAGTGAATTGTATGGTAGGTTGTTATTTTGAAAAAGCTAAGGATGAAAGTGTGAACTTGTATAGTTTTACCTTAAAAAAATATTTTCATTTTTCTTAAAGGTAAATTCATACCATTTCCTTTTTAATAACAGTAGCTTTGTTAATCCCTCCTCACTTTCTGTCTTTGCCCCTTTAAACATCTTTTAGGTTTGCCCTTGTTGGTGTTGGATCTGAAGCATCCTCAAAAAAGTTAATGGATCTGTTGCCTAAAAGAGAACTTCATGGTCAGAATCCTGTTGTAACTCCATGCAATAAACAGTTCCTGAGTCAATTTGAAATGCAGTCCAGGAAAAGTAAGCAATCCCTCAGAGGCCTTTATTAAAAGATGTGCATTTTTAGCCAATGTTGCTAGCATTTGTTAGATGTTACACTAGAGAAGTCATTTTAATGTTTAGTTCATTGGAGAATCCATTTAAAAAATTTTTTTTTTTCAACATTTATTTATTTTTGGGACAGAGAGAGACAGAGCATGAACGGGGGAGGGGCAGAGAGAGAGGGAGACACAGAATCGGAAGCAGGCTCCAGGCTCTGAGCCGTCAGCCCAGAGCCCGACGCGGGGCTCGAACTCACGGACCGCGAGATCGTGACCTGGCTGAAGTCGGACGCTTAACCGACTGCGCCACCCAGGCGCCCCTGGAGAATCCATTTTAGAAAGTTTATCCCTTAAATTTGATTTGATTACTGGTTTATGGCTTTGGTCCTATATACTGGAAACTTACTCCCATTTTTCTCTAGATGTCACAGACCCAATATTATACAACAGTGTGCAAGTTCTATAGCTCTGCCAGTCTTGTCCTGTCATTCCCATCCTAGAGAAAGGAAGAAACTACATTCTAATCTTTAGATTGAAGGGAAGTTATGTGGATGTGTGTTATGGTGGGGGAGAAACCACTGATAACCAGAAAATATTCATTGATTTTCTGCTTGGCACCAAGATCTTTCACCACTTGGTAAAGTGAATATAAAAAAGATTGGCCATTAACAACACTTAGAAATGCTCTCACTTAAAGAGATAAGGTGGATAATCGTGTAATTAACAAATTCAAGTGGCTGTTTTTCTTTTAATGTTTTAGCAGTTAAGACTTAACTGAAGAATATGATACGAAATTTAAATAATCTGTGCTTACTGAAATTAAGATTTCTGTTGGAGAATTTTAGTCTTGGCTGCTGCTGAGTATTGGTATTTTGAAAGTAACTCATATTTACCCACTGGAAATACATTTAACTCTGGATATTTTGAGACTTCAAAAGAACTTAAATAGATGTGAATGTTTCCATCCAGTACTTCTCATGTAGTTTGGACAGGCCCAAGACATCTGCAAGTTAGTATATAGCATATGTGAACTTTGAAGTAGAGTTATTTCTAAATAACAGTGGTTACATTTCAGAGGACTATTTTAATAAATGCTATTTATGAGTATTTGGATATTTACAGCTACACAATCAGGACAAATGTCTGGGGAAGGTAAAGCTGGTCCTCCAGGAGGCAGTTCACGTGCAGCATTTCCACAAGGTGGTAGAGGACGGGGCCGTTTTCCAGGGGCTGTTCCCGGTGGGGACAGATTTCCTGGACCAACAGGACCAGGAGGGCCACCCCCACCTTTTCCAGGTAAAATTTTTCTTAAATTACCATGGATAAAATGTGTCTACCTTAATACCTCTTTTCCTTTTCTCTCTTTTTCAAGTAATGCATTATTAATGTGACTTACTCTCCTTGTTATGCTATTTTTGGAATCCAGGAAATTTGATCAAGCATCTTGTTAAAGGAACTCGGCCTTTGTTCCTGGAAACTAGGATTCCATGGCATATGGGGCACAGCATAGAGGAAATACCCATTTTTGGCCTAAAAGGTCTTTATTTTTCTCCAAACTTGCTTGACTTATATATAGAATATTTACATCCGTCTTATTTTCTTACCTCTTAAAAAATCCTTTCAAGACCATTTTTCCTTGTTTCACTTTCTAGCTTGGCATCAGAGTAGAATATAAGGTGGGTGATTTCACTGTAAGAAGTGTGTGTACACTGAAAGATGGAAACTATCTCTAAGCATTGTAATGTTTATTAACGTTTTTTGTTTCAATAATTTTTCTTAAGCATAAATTGAGCTGGCTAAAATTGTAAAGATGTACTTCACTTTCATAGTTGTTAGTGTAGCATTTACCATATGGGTTTCATTTAAAGAGAAAGAATCTTGGTCTATGAGTTGTGTTTTAAAAGTATAATCTTGGCATTAAGGTTAAAATACCTTATTGAAGTGGTTTTTTTCTCTCTCCTTCTCTCTCTTCTATTCTATAGCTGGACAGACTCCACCACGTCCACCCTTAGGTCCTCCAGGCCCACCTGGTCCACCAGGTCCTCCACCTCCTGGTCAGGTTCTGCCTCCTCCTCTAGCTGGGCCTCCTAATCGAGGAGATCGCCCACCACCACCAGTTCTTTTTCCTGGACAACCTTTTGGGCAGCCTCCATTGGGTCCGCTTCCTCCTGGCCCTCCACCTCCAGTTCCGGGCTACGGCCCCCCTCCTGGTCCACCACCTCCACAACAGGGACCACCTCCACCTCCAGGCCCCTTTCCACCTCGCCCACCTGGCCCTCTTGGGCCACCCCTTACACTTGCTCCTCCTCCGCATCTTCCTGGACCACCTCCAGGTGCCCCACCACCAGCTCCACATGTGAACCCGGCTTTCTTTCCTCCACCGACTAACAGCGGCATGCCTACATCAGATAGCCGGGGTCCACCACCAACAGATCCATATGGCCGACCTCCACCGTATGATAGGGGTGACTATGGGCCTCCTGGCAGGTAAGTCAGTATGTATCTATGACAGTAGACTTGGTGTGTTATTTGATCGGTAAAAAATACTCTACGTTTCATCGCCGAGGTTTGTTTTTGTTTTTGTTTTTTAATTATGGGCTTTTCCCCAGATATTTAATTTTCTATATTGTTTGCTCTTCTTAGAAGGGGCAGTATCATATGATGAAAACATACTAAACAGCGTTGGGAATAATCCCCTTCCACCACTTACATAGATGTGTGATTTAGAGCAAGTCACTAATTCATGGAGATTCCTTTCCATTATTTAAGTTAAAAGAGGTTAATAAAGATAATAATAAAGATAATTTAAGTGAGCAAATGGGATCCTCAAGCTACTTTTAAGATTTTAAAGTGAATCTCATTTACCTTTGATGATACTACTCAGAGCACTAAAGTTTCCTTCTTCGTTTTAGGAATTCGATCAATTTGTTGGATAGGTACTATTGATTATCTCGTTGCTGATCAGGAGTCCCGACTATCAAATTACTAACTTTTAATTGAAATGGAAACATTAAATGATACACAACTATATTTGGGTAGACTTGTAAAACACAGTTGTGGAAATTAAAGTAATTAATGGTGATCCTTGGAGAAGAGCTAGGTGAAAACCATTATTTCTTTTTTTTTTTTTTTGAAACCATTATTGAAGTAAATGATCTCTTAGCCCCCTTCCAAAGTACTTTAAAAACTATCCATACTCAAAACATAATTTAGAGAGCTATATTTATAATCTCTAAGAGCCATTTGAATTTGTCCGCTTTAATTACTTCTGAGTTTGTCGTTTGATTTTATATTTTTAAACTATCACTGTTAAACTACTTTGTACTTTATTTTGTCTGAAAATGTCCTGAAGGAATGGATTTGAGAATCTGCCTAATTCCATGCAGTTGCACAGGCACATGGCAATAAATTTGATGTTGTGAACAAAGCACATTAACCATTATCTGTTCATAGAGGTTGCATCTTTATGACTGCCAAAAATGGCTCTGTTTTCTTTAGAAAATAACTACTGGGTTAGTATAACTTCTTCTGTTCACTTTAATTCCAGTTAGTGACTTCATATTAAGTGTTCACCTTTAGAGGACAGGCGTGGGTTAGGTGACTTGGTTTGATTATAAAATTTGAGTTTCGTATCTTTTTCCTAACATAATAGAATTTTGATAGTACTAGGTTTTCAAGAATTGGATGGTGATGGTTATTTATGACTAATTTTTTATTGAAAATTGGAGAAAACTCCTCTTACATGAGGTTTCTTTTTTTAAGAGGGATAGAATGGGCCCAAGTCACAGCATTTAGTTGAAATTATACATGGATTTTGAACAACTTATAATTTGGTCAGGATGTCTATAAAGTTTTGGGAATGAGAGTAATACCTTAAAAGCATGTAAAAAGTTAGATTAGCTGTTTCCTCATTGCATTGGAATGAACTGCTGCTGCTTCTCTCAACTCAGTGTCCTACCTTGTAACTAGTAACTAAGATGGAAGAACGCTTACCTTTTCCTGTACTGTACATGTACAGTTTTTTTTTTTTGAAGTATAGTCGACATGTAGTGTACATGTATAGTTTTCATAGTTGTCCAGCAGCTTTAGAAAGTTTTGGCATTTAATTCACTTTTTTCCAACAAATGTTTACACTTACTATCTTTTATTTGCCAGATACTCTTCTGGGGATTCAGTGGCAAACAAGATGATCTAAGATCTTGTCCCCGCCTGAAGTTCTTTTAATTAATCAGACATTTGTTATCCTTCTATTGTGAGTTGGGCCCTGTGCCTAGAGGATCCAAACAAAAATGTAACCAAATTCCTTGATTGTGTAGGGCTGTAGTTTTTGCTGTCAACATTTAAATGTATGTATATATAAATAAAAGAGCTAATAATGTGTAACTACCTTATAACATTCAAGACCGTTTATTATGTATGTTTTTGTATGACTGAAAAATATTATAGATCTGTAAATACATTATCCCTGATCTCCAGAAAGACAAGGTTTCCAAGCTGCTACTTTATTTCAACTGAAAGGTAGTGTTGTAGAATTTTGCTTAGGCTTGCTCTCTTTGTAAGGTAAATAGCATGCTTCAGTCTGGAAAAGTAACTACTAGCTCTAAGACACTTGTCCCAAGCAACTAGTATGAATTGTTTTATACTGTTACAACTAACTGAAAAATGTGTTGAGTGCAACTTAAGGTTCATTTTTATTTTAAAGGGAAATGGATACTGCAAGAACGCCATTGAGTGAAGCTGAGTTTGAAGAAATCATGAATAGAAATAGGGCAATCTCAAGCAGTGCTATTTCAAGAGCTGTGTCTGATGCCAGTGCTGGTTTGTATATTTCTTCCTGTATTAATATTTCTTATTTATGTTATTAGGAACGACCTAAAACTATGTGCAATCTTGAAGACTGGTAATTTATATTTAGTATTTATGTTCGTATTTCCAAATCATTACCTGTATTTATTTAAAAGAAATTGAGGGAAGTGATATGTCACAGTGCAGTGAATAGACCCATAATTTTAAATTCTTATATATGGATTTAAATTTTAGTCCTGACATGTAATGTGTTGGGGACCTTAAGGCAACTGATTCTCATATTTACAAATTAATAACCTGTGCTTCACATGTCTGTAATAATAAACTGTGCTAATTTTACTCACATAAAAGCTTTTTACAAATGGTGAAGCCCTTAAAAAAGAAATGAAGATGTCTTCTGTAGTTACTTTAGTGTTCTTCTTTTATAAAAGCTTTTATCCCAAATGATTTGGGGGTATTTTGGAAACAAAATTTATTTCATTTCAACCCCTCTCCTTTGCCTCATAGGTGATTATGGGAGTGCTATTGAGACATTGGTAACTGCAATTTCTTTAATTAAACAATCCAAAGTATCTGCTGATGATCGCTGCAAAGTTCTTATTAGCTCTTTGCAAGATTGCCTTCATGGAATTGAATCCAAGTCTTATGGTTCTGGATCAAGGTAAAACTTTCCTGTGTCATGTCTATTTAAAACTATTATGTTACAAATAGAAAAAAATACCGTGTTTGAAACTTTAAAATAGGACTTTGATTTTACTTATTACTGTTCGTATAGCAGCTAGAGTTAGATTGTTTTCTTTTGTTTTGAATATTGAATCAAATGTCAGGTGTTTACTTTTAAAACCCTTCAGAAGGGGCGTTGGGGTGGCTCAGTTGGTCATGTGTCCAACTTTAGCTCAGATCATGATCTCATGGTTCATGGGTTTGAGCCCCAGTTCAGGCTGTCTGCTGACAGCTCGGAGCCTGGAACCTGCTTTGGATTCTGTCTCCCTTTTCTCTCTCCCCTTCCCCAGCTTGTGTTTTGTTTCTCTCTCAAAAATAAATAAACATTAAAAAAAATAAAACCCTTCAAGAAGTTTTGGTTACTCTTAGAATAAGACTGTAAACATTCAGGCACTGTGTGATTCCTGCCTGTCTTCGAAGCCTCATTGTGTACTTTACTCCTTGCTCGCTATTCTGTAGTCACAATGGTCTCCCTTCTCTTTTCCTTGATACATTAGCTCTTTACCACGTCACTGTTCTATACCGTTTTTTTTCAAGTTTATTTATTTATTTAGAGAGAGAGAGAGCATGCATGAGTGGGGGAGGGGCAGCGAGGGGGAGAGAGAATCCCAAGCAGGCCCTGCACTACCAGTGTTGAGCCAGGCTCAGGGTTCAAACCCACGAACTGTGAGATCATGACTTGAGCCAAAAATCAAGAGTTAGACACTTAACCCACTGAGTCACTCAGGCACCCCACACTTTCTATACTTGATATGCCTTCTGCTGGGAGCCCTTTTTCCTCACTCTTCACAAAGCTGACTTCTTATCCTTCATGCCTCAACTCAGTCTAACTTCCAGGAGAGATCTTCTCCAGGTTACTCTGTCATGTTGTTCTTTTTATTTCTTTTATAGTACTTACGGTAATCTATTTTTTATTGCACATTTCTCTTCTCTAGAACACATGTTGGAAAAGGGAAGGGCCTTACCTGTCCTGTTCACTACAGTATTTCTAATGACTAAACAGTGTTTGGTACAAGATGGGTGCTAAATAAATATTTCTTGAACAAGGAAGTTAATGAATGATCTGTTCGTATTTTCTAATTAGGTAATTCCTTTTTTTAGCAGTGCAGCTAACCTTGAAATTTTGCATATATTTGAAAGGTAGATCTTTAATCGTTATGTAATATTCATAGGTCTGTCTTTAGTGTACTCCAGTGTTAGAGTCTTCATTAAGATAAGGGAAGGGAAAAAAAAAAAAGATAAAGGAAGGGAGCTTGTCTTTGTCATGATACCCAACTTCTTAATTACTACCTTCATGACCCAGTGTAAGTAAGGATCTTTGTATCTGAACAAATGTGTCATAGCTAAAGTCCATATCTTACCTAGTCTTCTTTTTAATTTTTTAAGTCCTAAGTAAGAATTGCTTTCTTGATCAAGGAGCTTAGCATCTAATAATGTTTGCTAAGTCTAGCTGTCTGTTACAAAAATACAAAATAGATGGTTCAACTTACAGGCAGTTGGATTTCCTTATTGTGAATTTCAGAACCCGAATTTCAGAACTTAGCAGAATTTCTAAAAGTATTTTAGGAAACATACTTTGATTGAATTACCTCATTTTTATTCTGTTTGTTTTTTTTCGAGGGTAGCTCATAAAACGTTTCTTTTTAATAACAATGTGAATTATTTCCCAGTCTTTTCTAGTGGTCATAAGTACTAAGTTTTGAATTCTGTTTCCCACCATGCCTTCCAGCCGCCTCCACCCCTGAAGCAAACATATGTATTATTAGAAAGTTTCTGGGGCACCTTGGTGGCTCAGTCAGTTAAGTGTTTGACTCTTGATTTCGGCACAGGTCATGATTGCACAGTTTGAGTTCAAGTCCCACATCAGGCTCTGTGCTGACAGTGCGGAGCCTGCTTGGAATTCTCTCTCCCTCTCTCTGCCCCTCCCCACTTGCACTTTCTTTCTCTCTCAAAATAAATAAATAAAAACTTAAAATATTAAAAAAAATTTCTTAGTGGAGTAGCATTAATGGTAAATCATATTTGGGTTAGTTGTAAGTCTAAAATTGATACTACATATAGGTTTAGGTAACCTGTTAATGGGTGGTAATTTTATATACTTATCTCATTGTGTATTGAATAGTTTCATGAATTTTATGCCTAAAAAAACTATCTTCTATGGAGTCTTTAGTTTGAAACAAGTTGTCCTTTGAAGTTGTTTTCGTCCTTTACCTTTCTGTGTTCCTTCAGTAAACACTACATGTCTGATGCAGGCTATTAGATGTAATAGATGATAAGATGTATTGCCCTGGTGTGTCTGGATCCCAACTTGGGGGTGAATATTTTTAAAATTGAAATTTCTGTTTGTGTGTGTGGGGGGGGCGGTTGTTGGTTTGTTTTTGGGAGAGGGAGAGAGAATCTTAAGCAGGCTCCATGCTCAGCACGGAGGCTGACATGGGGCTTGATCCCACTATTGTGAGATCATGACCTAAGCCAAAATCAAGAGTCTGTTGCTTAACCAACTGACCCACCCAGGCGCTCCAAAAATGGGATTTCTCATTCATGCTTACAGGTGAGTCGGTAAGTCATTATTGGAAGTTCAGGATATCCTAAGTCTAAACTAGATTTACAAGGAATTTTTTGCTTTAGGTAGTAAATACTGCTATCCACTTACAGAGAGCATTAATCCAGTAATTTCTTTTAGAAGACGTGAACGATCAAGAGAGAGGGACCATAGTAGATCACGAGAAAAGAGTCGGCGTCATAAATCCCGTAGTAGAGATCGTCATGATGATTATTATAGAGAGAGAAGCAGAGAACGAGAGAGACACCGGGACCGGGACCGAGACCGGGACCGAGAACGTGACCGAGAACGCGAGTATCGTCATCGTTAGAAGGTGGGTATTTCTTGTTCCTGTTATATGTAGCATATGTGTTGTTAACAGTAATTATAACTCCAAGGCTATTGTTTATACAGTATATACCTACATTTTAAATGGTCCAACTACTTGTTCTGAATTTAATCTTCTGGAAACCTCTCAGAGAAATGACAGGTAAGTAATGACAGGTAAAAAAAAAAAAAAAATTTGACCTTTTACCCTTGAATATTGCTGAATTCAAACTTTTAGATTGTTAATGGCCTTGCTTTAGCAAGAAAATAATCAAGAGGACTCATGTCTACTTCTAAAATCTAAAAATGGGAATTGTCATAATTACATACATAGTTTGCATGTAATTTGAAATATAAAATACAAGGAGTTAATCCATACACACACACACACACACACACACACACACACACACACACACACACAAAATGTGCTTGGGCTTTTAAATTGAAAGTTTCTCTCCTTGAACTAACTCTATCCCTAAAACTTTTAAAGAAAACCTAACACTATAATAGTTTATAATACAGAAGGATGATTTCTTAGCATTGAAAGTGCTTTTGTACTTAAAAAAGTATTCCTTAGAAAAGACATTTTTCCTGGCATATAGTTTTTGTTTTAAAATAAAAAAAACCATATCCTTTAATTTGCAAAGAAGATACGAAACTTAATTAAAACGGGTTCAGGGTACTCCATATCTAAGAATTTTAAATTGTATCAAATCATGCATCCCAGGTTAGAATAACCTTGAAATAATTTTCTTTGATGTTTCATTCATAAATCATAATCATTGTGTCTTTTTTTCTGTATTTTAAAACTATTTCTTGTGTACATTTTTCATAAAGTGGGAAGTTGTCTGTTTATACTTCATTTTCACGTGTAATTTTATTTTTATATTTGTGAACAGCATTTATTCATGTGAAAAGTAGGGGCAAGGCACTATAAGGTTTGTGCATGTGACACAGTTTATTCTGTAAACAAAAACTTTTTCTTTATGTGTTGGTGGCATATCCAAATTAAATTAGGTGAAAACAAACCCCTTATAGGTAACTGCACTTTACACAATTATTTTCCATAGTCATGGGAAACACTGAAAATTTACTCATGCAGTTGTTAGTATTTACATTGTTATGGGCAGAATCAAAGACTAAAAGTGTATGTAATTCTGTGACAATAGCATTTTCTTTAATAGATATATTTTAGCAAATGAGATCCTTTTTAAATAATACAATTTATAAAATAAGCATGTAAGTCTTTATGGTATGTAAGCTATTACATTATTTACAGATTAAGGGCTTTTTGAAGTGAAAAGACCAGTTTAAATACTTTTCTAGCATTTTGAGTATGCATCTTGAATATTTATCAAAACATTAATTTTAAAATAGTTTTCCATGTATGGTATTATAGAACTTAATAAAATCTCGAAACATTTCTTTAATAGCCAAAGCATCTTTCACTTTTAAAACTGGGCTTATTGAAATTAATACTGCTTTTGGATGTAAGGATTAAGTGTTGTGTCATGTAAATCTAAACACTAAATTTTAAAAATGTAGTTTTTTTTCCCCCTTGGCCGGAATAGATCTTAATACCATATTATGAAAAAATTCTCAGTCCATCTGTTGCTTAAGGTGAATTATAGCCAATTTATTACTTGAAATGCTTAATTGTACCAACCATTTCACTTATAGTAAGATACAGTGTCTACAAAGAAGTTACGCTTTTACTTAGACTTTGTTAGTTCTCAACAAGCTTCTAATTCCTGAAGGCATGATAAGCAAAGCTTGCATACATCTTTAGTCTTCTCCAAGATTGGATGTGCCCATCAAGGACTTCTGAACCAGATTAGACTCAAAGTTAATTCGTTTCTTCCTGGTTTTAGTTAAACTAGCATAGTCAGCCAAGTAAACTCCTTGAAAAGTCCATTGCTAATTTTAAATACTTTGAATTAACTAACATTACATTCCAGTAGTGGGCACACCTAACTATACCATGGCTTGAGTTTCATTACATTCAGACATTAACTATGAATTCCTAACTTGCAAACTATTGTTGACATTTTTCTTAATCACTGATGTGTACCATACCAGAATTCCCATGTTTTGTTTGTACATTAATCAGAATTGAGTTGTAATATTGTTATGTGCTTTCATCCAAGCAAAAATTTACATAAGCATTTCTAGAGCAAAAAATTCTGTTATCCTGGATTACTGTACCTTTGCAATACCAAACAGTATTTATTGCGGATATAGTTGTGAATCAGAGGGGTGGGGTCTAGGATTCAATATATTCAAGTGAAAAACTTTTAAACAAACAAACCTGCACATTTAATTATTACCATAATAGGGTCTGTTGACCTTTTTAGAAGTTTTAAAATATGAGTCCTTTTGAGCTTTCATGTAAATCTTAAACGGACTAAATGGAATACAAGTAACTTGGAAGCTAACGTGAATGTCAGTAAGCAAGCGTGTATATAAATAAAACAGTAATGTAATTTATTATTAAATTGATGAATGGCTATAAAAGGGCAAGTTCTTAATTTAACTGGAAACTTAATGATGTTGGTAAGCTGTTATTGTCTGTCCCATCTTAATTTTTTTTTGTGTTTGAATTGTTGGTAATGTTAATTGCATTCTCTCATTTAAAATATGTATTAATTTTTCTGAAAGCATTCAGTATCTAAGTTCAAGTAGGTGATATTTTAATGGGAATATCAGTATTGTAAATTTTCAGTATGTAAATACACTGTATTTCATATTCTGTAATTGCTGCCTCTATTCTCAGACCACTCTGAGCAAAACACAAGTAGTTCAGTGTTTTAAGATTGTACACTTCTTATAGAAATAATTTTACTTTCATGGTTGAGTTATTTTCTTTTAGACTGCATTCCTCTTATTACTTGTTTGGAAAAATGCCACACAGCAAATTTCTGTTGATTCAGTTTTTCTTTGTGTACAAAGAGTGATGAATCCAGATTATTTTTTAAAATACTCTTTATTCATGCATTTCCTCCCATGAGGTTTTACATATTTTCAAATCAATATCCATTTCTTTGATAAAAATTTTAAGCATCTTGTATGAGATATGAATTAAATAACCACATTTTTGGTAAGATTGCTTTTTTTCCCATATATATTATGTTTTAAGTTTGTGTTGTTATTGCACAAGATTTAGGGTGCTTCGCAGTCTTTAATTGATAGTTTCTCATTAATTGGGGGGGGGGGAGCCAAAAGATAAAAAGTGTTTTCTTACATGCTAAGATGTTTCATGTCTTTAAGATGTAGTGTTACTTAGAGGCTAATGTGAAAATTAAGTTATCTTTAATTATCTAATGAATGATACTGGTGGAAATGATATTTAAAAATTATTTCTGCAACTCTTAAGTCATCTGAGATCTGCCTCATATTGTCCAGCCTTGTGTTTGTGTTTTCCCATATATCCTAACTGCTCTGCTTCATCTGGATATGCTAGTTCTCTCTTCTTTTGCTCTGAGTTTCCTTGCTTTTAGTATTTGCAGTATCTTACTACATGGCTATCTTAATTGAAGTGACAGAGGGTAGGAAGTAATCCCTTGAATGGATGTGTAGTGTGGTTTTTGCTCATTGTGGTTTAAGAATAGGTTTTGTTTACAAATGATTAATGTTCCCTGTTAAAAGAAAATTCAATGCCAATGTGAGTCACCTTGCTCTCACCTTCATCTCAATGTGAAATATACTACCATTGTTGTAGTTTGTAAACTAGATCATTTTGAATAAGTGATGTTTTGAATGAATATTTAGTTAGCATTGTTTAAAGAAAACCTAATAACCAAAAAGGGGGACGTGTGCCATATATGGTATCTAAATTTACTAATTTGCCTTCTGTGGTAGCTTGTTTTAATCCTCAGAAGAAATTCTAAATCACATAAACAGCTTAATTTGAAAAAATTTGTTTGTGAAATTTGGGGGGCAAAGATGAGTTTTCTTTGTGGCGAAGTTTATTTCCATAGTGAACTGCCTAGAGCAACAATCCTGTATGTTTTATATATAGTGTAATGAAAGACTTTAGTTAAAATGAGGTAAGTACTATGTCCACAGGTAGAAAGAAGGAAACACCAAATGTTGTGGTAGTAAGGGAGTTTTTGTAAATATCTCCAATAAGCAGAATTTTATATAATATGTTTTAGTCAGCACAAGAAGAATTTTATATTTAGATACTTCATATTTCTTTTGCCCACTCCTTCCCTATTCCTCGCATTAAGGAGAAGTTTTCAGAAGAGAAAAGTGAATTTTATTTCACTGAGTTAATAGAATCACATCTCTAAAATTGTAGTAGAATTCTATTCAGTTAATTCTTTTAATTCAATATTAATGTGAAAATCTATGAAAGATCTGTGTCAAGTATGTATTTTAATCTTACTAGAAAGGTGAATTTGCCACAAGTTTAGGAATACTGATGCTAACAAATTTTCTTAGATAAGTTTCTAACAGAAATGCTCATAATTTGAGTTGTTAGTATTGGCTTTATCTTACATTATCTCGTTATACAGGTGCTTCTCTGAATTGAGATTTTACTTAGCGCTTAACTTTATATACTTCATTAAAGAGCTGTAGATTCCATTTGTCTTAATTTCTTATCAACTGTTTACATAGATCTTCCTTTTATAACTGATAGCTAAAACTAGTAATTGTGTGGCTTTGATATTAACATATCTGACTAAATGGTATTCTGAAAACATGAGCATTGAATGTATTTGTCACTCTTTTTTGATATCTTTGTTCATGTAGATGTCCTAGAAATTTGAGAGTATAATATGGGATTGGATTATTGGAAATGGGTTGTATTGCCTTCAAATTTGCTTCCGTTTGAGTTTGTAAAATTTGTATTTCCAAATGGATAAATGTAAAGTGTTTAGAAATAGAAATAAAAACTGTCAGACTATCCCCCAGATTTTATGTCTGTATGGTGAAAATGAGAGACTTATTAATAGTAAAGGTCTACCTATGAAGTATAATCAAGCAAAAGATGAGTGCATTTGTCCTGCATAAAGATGTGTGTTACGATTTCACGAACAGGGTTCTCAACATAAAATGTAGTAAAATTCTCCTTTGGAGTGATTAATAAGATAAAGTTGCAGTGTATGCCATATGTTTTTTGGAAGGATTGGGTATTTTTGTTTTGCTCACTGTGACTTTAAATAATTTTCCCCTCTTAATGACCAGATCTCTCTTCTATATCTCTCACATCACAACAAAAAGGTTAGGGAGATAACATACTTTGGTAGTAAGATTTATGAATTTCAGAGTAGTGCATCTTTTCAGGTTAGAACATATTTCTTATCTTTTCTTTAATACTTTAATACCAGGGTTTTTTTTATGCATTGCAAGGAATAAAAATAAAACCTATAAAAGCTGCCTTTCTAGATTTTTTTTTCATGAAATAATTCTACCTAAAGTTTCATCAACATAAAATAAAGGTATAATAAAAGGTAACATTAGCAATGGTTTAAGTATCTCGTTGAAAAATACAGGCAAATAGAAATTATTTAAAAGAAAAAGTCCAGAATTATAACATCTAGTGGTTGTTTTTTTCTTTTGCAGTTGTAAAATTTAGGTTTTCACTCCTAGGCAATGTGAATGCATATGTATATTGATGCTCTTAAGATGGTTACAGCCTAGTTGGGGAGGAAAGGACATAAAATAAAACATTTATAGTTGTGACAGTATTAATTACTCTTAATTATAGAGCAGAAAGTATTTTCCAATTACTTTTATGGCAAGAATATCACTAAATATTGTGCCCTTTTACCTTTTACTACATCATCTTGCTGAAATGCTCTCTTGGAATTTATATTTTAAATACCTCGTGTTTCAGTGATCACTTACATGCAAGTTAATTGAATGCTGCTTTTGTGAACCTCTACCTGAAGTTTGCTATTTATGTATTCTTGAAATTTCAGTTTATCAAATTTATTGTTTTTTTTTCTTTATGTGAGTTTTCAATGAAATTTATCATTGTAGATTCTTATTTAGTGTGTTTTGGGTTAGCTTATCTAAATACGTTAGGTAACTTTAGAGTGAAAGTAAAGTTAATGTTTTAAATTTGTATCACGTCTGAAGATTTGTACGTGGATGTCATATTTATTTAAATGTGCATATTGAGCTATATATTTATAAATTTTATCTATAAATTTTGTAACATGGAACAGTTTGATTTATAATTTGCAGAAGTTCCTGTATGCTGTCAAATAAATACAACTAATTTGTAAAATAATTTATTGCATTTTATATTCAGTTCACATTTAATTGTTAATGAGTTATATAGAATTGATATGTGGGTGAATGAAAAATATTTACATTAAAATCATTCGAGCATTTCCATTTATTTTTGTAGTATGCATACTTTAGAAAATGACTTATAAATGTTTCCATCATCACAGAAACAGCAGCTGCTATATTTTCCTTTCTGTTTCAGTCATTAAATTAATAAGGCAGTAATAACTAAGAAGAATGAAATGAGAATGTGTCCGTTTTAATCATCACATAAATTGGGAGCATTTCTCCACCATGAAGGCAGCTACTGTTTCAGTTAACTTTTATTGTGTTAGAATACGTAACAGTGAAGTAGATGCACGACTTGTGTATGTATAGTTAAGCCAGCGTTTTTCTGTGTATTATGGGGAATAGCAAAATCTACATCACAAATTTTGACACATTACAGCTGAAGGAAGAGGAACACCTTCCAAGACAAAACAGTCTTCATGGGGGAAAAATGACGCTTGTCCAGCAGTTTGCTTCTTGTGATTGAACTGAACCTGTAAGGATTCATGGATAAAATGAACAGGAATAGATCTGAATAAAGCAAATCTGCATAAATGGTAACCAGTAGCTCTACTTTTATTTTTTATGTTGCTTAACTGTTTTATTTGAAGGAAACCTGTGTGATTTAAAAAAAAGTTATAGCTTTTGCAACTTTATTACTGGTTATATACATTTGGCCATTCTAATGTGCAAGCAATTGGAAAAAACGTCAAGTAAATGCTTGTTTTTATAGTAGTTTGTTCTTGTTAAAAATGTTCATATGATAATGTCTGTAAACAGCACCACTTTGATTACAATAGATGTAGTGTTGTAATAAACTGTTCAATGGGGCTGATGTGTAAAGCTGTTCAAGTTATTTGATGTTTACACCTCAGGGAAAGTCTTGTGTTCAGCAATATCTAAAGATAATGTTACTATGACATTTATACTGTCCTTTAAAAAAGCATTGCAATAGCGGTTTTGGATATGCACCAATCTAATCTTGCGTTCAGTGAATTAAACATACTAATTAAGTGTCTCTTGCCCTTGATTTTGATATTAGAATAGGTGAATTACATGGATATTTAATATTTCTATATTCTGCTTTTCTAGCTGTTTTTACCTAGTTAGCTTGTGATTTTGCTGAATGGTATGTAAACTTGTAAAGTTTCACAGACATAGCAATCCAGTCGATGTGTTAGGGGTCAAAAAAATTTTTGTGGTTTTAACATTTTAGTAAAAACCCATACATGATTTGCTACAGTAATGCAGCTTAATTACAACACAGATGTACTGAAACGCTTAATTGTAAACTGCTAGCATTGGAGAAATATTTTGACAATTCTGATTTGATGCGGCAGTTATTTGCTGTTTTATATTAATAGTGCTTATGGTTTATTTTTGAAGCCATGAGCAATGTAAATACAGCCGTGCAGCAGACAAATGTGAGTAAGGAGAGCATTTAGTTTTATTTTCTGGTTACTATAGATTTTGGAAGGACGTGATGCTTACTGATCTCGAGTTGTATTCTCCTGTATGTGTAATGGGTGATTATAGGTGTACCCTGTCACCACAGTTTAAGGAGTCTTGTGTGTGTTCATGCAGCCTTTTGATTCATGCTAGAGTTACTTAATCAAAGATTTTTTCAAATCTGCCTTGCATATAGGCCCACATTAAAAGCACTTGGCTAGCATGTCTTCTTAATTGCAAAATTAGCATAGGCAGAGTGTCAACTTGATGAGACACTTGTATAGGAAGGTCATTCCGAATCATTACTTCAGAAATTTGAGTTGGATTCCTAAGCAAGTTAATTTGTTTTTAATGTTTTTAAAATCTGATTATCTGAGAGATCTGGTAATACACATTGGGTATTTAAAAAGATAGCCAAATTTCAGGACAGGTGCTTAAAGTATTTAGGTACCCTAGATATGATGTCATGTGCAACTTGTAGAAGCCCTCCAGAGATCTGCACTGCAGTTCTTCACGTTCATTTTGTCCGCTATCACACTAGTTCTCACAAAATTACCCATATTATTGCTAGTTTTATTTTAAAACATTTTGTGATTGGAGTATTTGTGCATGAGATCACTGGCATTCATCAGAACTGTTTGCTCTCAGATTCTTCAAGTGTTCTATCTTGTTGAAAATGCAGTTGCCTTTTTAACATTATTTGAGAGTTGTATCAAAATCAGTTTTCTTGTTTTGTGCATAGGTGTTGTTTTGTCATTCCTTAGCTTTATTATATTTTAATTACAATGCCCTAATGTGAAGAAGTGTGGACATAAGTATATTACAAGGGAAATTAGTTAATAGTAAGCTTAAAAGGTAAGTAAATGTCCATGAGAATAAGATATTCTCTGAGTTTTTAAATGGAATTATAAAAATCTAACCGCTTGAACTTGAGATGAAACTGGAAATTTTGTACTAATTAAATCCTTCATTTACCTTTTCATTTTTTATCAGTGGAACCCTTTAATTGCTCATTCTGTTTCACTCTTCTCCCTACGTGGCTGATCTCATTACGTGACTTTTGTTGCAGACAATGTGAGTGTACTAGAATTGTTTGCTGCTAGTCCCATTGTTTTTAAATGATGTCAGAAGGAAACAACTTTGGTTTGGCCCATTAATTTTTAGTCTTTTTCTACCTGGTAACACATGAATGTATAGCAGTAAAGGTGAAAATTGCAAGCCTTGTTTTATTCTTCATATCCCTTCTGTTGTCTGGGCTAATGTTATCCAAAAACTCTTTTTTTTTTTTTTTTTTTTTTTTTTTTAACATGTAAAAACAATCCAAAGAGATAAATCATTACATACATCACCAAAAAAAAAAAAAAAAAAAGACAGAGAGAAAGAGAGTTTCAGAGACCTTTTCATTTCTTAATAATAATTGTAGTGAATATGAAAACAAACTTGAGTTTAACTTTGAACCATAGGCATTTATTAGTGCTATGCAGTGACATTCCTTTCAGCCAGTAAAGTTACGAATGACTCATGCGGCACCTCCATGGTATTGCTCCTGAAGCAACACTCAATCGAATGTGCTGCTTTTAGTTAAAGGACATACATTTTGGAAAGGATATTCCATTGTAAATTTGGAAGTGTTTATTTGTCAGTTTTCATAACCAAGATTTGGAGTAAGTTGCAGTGGCTGTTGATCATAGTTTAGCCCATTTAATGGCCCCTTTCCGTAGAATATTCTTAAGCAGTTAACTACAATTTGAAGTTCACAGATAACTTATGGATTGTAGCTTAAGGTATTATTTTCATTTAATTCTCCTGTGGAGAATATTGCTTTGTTTTTTACTAGTTTAAGGTCAGTTCTTAAAACAAACACAGGATTTTAATGAATGTTGTATAACATTTTATAGTGGAAGGGGGAAATTGTTGGAAGGGTAAAGACGTCTCTTTCCCTCATGTATTTAAATGTGCCAATAACCTAAATACATACTGTTTTATACAATGAAATGCTACTTACTATGAAACTTTCTGTTGGAGTGCTCTCAACATTTTGGTTTTCATACCTGAATGGTCATTGCATTTTTCTGTATTTTATAAGGTGACTCCAATTTTGTGTTTTAAGCTTCAGCCTGTTATTTTAAGAGGAAGTTTATGTTTTGATTCTTTACTGAGAATACGGTATTGAGAGTCTTACTGTTTTACAGATAACTGCCTTTTAAATTTTATTCATTAAGTTCATTTGCATCCCATAGCTGTCTGTAAATGTTTCCTGCAGTTGTATGTACTCAAATGCACGCTTATCCATTGTACATATTAGACATTTTTTGTGCTAAAGTATATTAAGTGGGATTTTTGTAGCAAAGCATTCTATTTTTCTGTTCTTACTCTGTGTGTGTGTTGTTTTTTTTACATTAACCTTCAGTTTAAACACTGGAGTATTTATTTCATTTTTTAGCAACTTGACTCTTAGAAGCCTTAGACTAATTTTTAATAAATATTCAACCAAAAATTATAAATTTAAGATGTGGCCTTACATATAGCATTCCTTGTGTTTGTAATGTGAGATTTTTGATTAGAGAAATCAAAAGATTCTGGATTAAAGTTTCATTGTAAGTTGAAATAGAAAATGTGTTAAAATGTCTAGGCTTCTGGGAGGAAGTTCTTTTACTCTTCTTTCTTGGCATTAGAAAGAAGCAATATGGATTTTTATGAATATTCAGGCAATTGTATCCAGTTTCGATTGATTTAGGTTTGTCTTAACCGATGTTCTTTAAAATTTCAGGTTGTTGGCATTCACTCTGAGTATGCAGCTATTGTGGTTTTTGTATGGGACATACAAACACTTGGTTAGGTATAGACAGATTTTAATGTTTTAAAGACTTCTTGCTATATTAACATATTGTAATAGGAGTCTTTTAAAATATTAGATAGAATTTAACTGAAGTCACACAAATCTTGAAATGGTATTAGCAGATAGTAAATACTACAGAAAGTTTTTCATGTGGGAGCATCCTAAAACTCTGCCATGGGTGTAAATGTTTGCATTAATTTCATAATTGGACAGACCCTGCATTTAGTAAAAACATTTCGTTTTGAAGATGTGGTTTTTTTTTTCTTTGTCACACTGTTACTGCATAACACTTCTCAGCATTCTGTAAGTTATATTATTTTAAAATACAATGGTGAATTCATGTTTATTTTTTTACTTTGAAAATTGTAGTACTCAGGTGGTATTTAATGGGAAAGGATCCTTGGGGTAAATCATAATGTATTCTAAGGAATGCATCTATAACATTGATGACTTTAGCCTTAAAAAAAGGTCTATTCTTACTCTTCTTCCTCTTCATCCCATGGTATATTAGCAAAGTAGTTTACAGCCTTGTACAGCCTTATATAGTTGTTTTACAATTTTTAATGGAAAGCCCTTAACAAAAAAATTGTATCATATTCCCAGTATCCATGAATTAACTGAAATCACGGTTTGTAAATAATTTGTCTAATACCAGAAGGCCAAAGAAAGTCTTAAAATTTTAGCTATTGACTCTGGTGACTTCACAATAAGATTTCTGTGCAAAAGGTAAGGTGATATTTGATCAAATAGACATCTTTTTGGTGTCCATGAGAACTAGACTTCCATATTAGCTTCTATTAAAAAGCTCATTCCATTTTATTAAAATGTTTGTAATTGCAATTTTGTGTTTAATGTTTATTTTCTGTCTTTTCTTTCTTTAGCATTTAGGTGACTGTTCAGCAGTTTGCTATATGGCCATTGTTGGCCTTAAACTGCACTAGTAACAAGCATGGTATTTATCTTGTATTAAAAATAAAACACGGTTTTGATAATACTTTACAGTTTGTCCTTTTGTTTGATTCATAATTTAACCATTGTGTCTGGTTTGAATAATTCATATTTTTTGGCAATACACAGTATGACAGAAGTTGGACTCTCATGTGTATTTTGTCTTTAAGCCAGCCTCCTAGTTGGTTATTTTCTTCTGTATTGGCATTTTGATGGTCTCTAAAGCAGATGATTAGGATTAGGAACCTAAAATTAGGATTTAGAAACCTAAAACAGTTCTAGGCTGTTTTATTCTCAAACCTAAGATTCAGATAACGTTTGTCTAGTTTTAGGGGATTATTGACCTTCCTAGACTCAAGTCAAGTAAAAATGTTTCTAGATCACAGCAAAAATATTTTACCAGCTAGCTTGGAGACAATATAGAGTACTTTTAAACAGTAACAAATTGTGATTTCAGTAAGGATTTGTATGCCAGGTATTAGGCCCCAGGTTAGAAAACCTGCATGCGTCAAAGTATGTTGGAGGTAGTAAGTCTATAAACAGCCCTAGCCATATGAGGAAATAAGTTACCATTACCAGGATCCATTTCCATGCCCCCGTTAAAACTGTTTCGGGTTTTGTTAGTTTCCCTATTACTCGGTTACATGTTTACATTTTGAAGAAGATTGCATGCATTGATCATCCTTTCATTCAGTTGAGACTCTTGCAGAGAGTATTTGACTGAAAGAAAGATTGTTAGGAACATTTTTTAACCCAGTGCCACATACGACTCAATAGCAGTCAGCCAAGCCTTCATTTAGTGAAAGGTGGACTTGTGGCCTTTTTTTTTTTTTTTTAAAGAACGAGCAGGGGAGGGTAGGGGAGAGTATTTAAGTGGGCTCTACACTAAGCGTGGAACCTGACATGGGGTTTGATCAACCACGACTGTGAGATCATGACCTGAACCAAAACTAAGAGTCAGACATTCAACCGATTGACCCACCCAGGCGCCCCAGATGGACCTTTTCTTTTAAAGGATTTGTAGACAGAATTTTCCCGATCTAGTTTTATTACCTAACCATTACCATGAAACAAGAAATGTTAGAAATGGTTTCCAGTGCTTCTTGTTTCCATCTTGTCTCCCTTTTATATTTCACTAACAGAGCGGTTGGATTTTTATATCAGTTTCCATCAACTGCTGTTGTCAGTGCCAGATAAGGGATATATACATTCTATATCTTACCTTTCAAAAATCTATATTTAGCTTTATACGAAAACTTTAGAAAGTAGGGTTTAGTTCCTTAATGTTAACACCAAGACCTGAAGAACGAATAAGACTTGGTGAAGGGGGAAAGGAGATCCCTTCTGGTCCAAGAGGTTTGCACAAAAGGGCTTTTGGCAGGAGGGAGCAGATTAGTAGGAATTGGAAGAATGCCAGATTGGTGCAAGTGGGAAGTGAGAATCATTAGCTTGTGTATGGGTTTCAGGAAAAAGGCAAGAGCCAAGACGATGGGGCTTGTAAATCACAGTAAAGATTGCCCTCCCCCCCCCCCCCCCCCCCCCCCCCCCCCGGTTGAGCATCCAACATTGGTTCAGGTCATGATCTCGCTGTTTGTGGGTTTGAGCCCTGCATCAGGCTCTGTGCTGACAGCTAGGAGCCTGGAGCCTGCTTCATGTTCTGTGTCTCTCCCTCTCTCTGCCCCTCCCCCACTCACACTCAGTCTCTCTCTCTCAAAAATAAACATTAAAAAATTTAAAAAAAGAAAAGATTGCCCCCCCCCCAATGATGTGGAATCGTTGAAGTTTGAAGTGTCCCGTCACTAGCATTTCAAAACTTTTTGGCTATAAAATTAAATCAGTAAAAGAATAGATCAGGTAAACCAGTGAAGCCATTACAGCAATCTTCAACTACAGGGAGATAGGATAATAGAAGTAGAGAAAAGTTGATTTAGTGAAAGACTTAGGAAACTGAATTGATATACTTAGTGGATGTTTAGATAGGAGGTGAGAAAAATGACTTTGACAGCTTATGTAATGCTATGTCATTGCCCAAGTCAGGAAGTTTTGGAAAAAGATGTGGAGATAGTATGAATTTAGTGCCTTTTGAGATCCAAGAAATAGCAAGAGTAATTTGTTACATGGTTTTGGAGTTTTGAAGACATGGGTTAAAGCCATAACTTTGTAGTAAGTTAAATAGAGAAGAAACCATCGAAATGGGATGAGTCTGATACAACTTCAGGTTTCTGGTTTAGGAAATGATGCTCATTGAGATCAGCAGTAGGAGAGGAAGTAGCTAATTTTTGTTGTTGTTAAATTTAAGCTCTATACCCAGCACGGGGCTGCAGTCATGACCCTGTGATCAAGAGTCCTGTGCTGTATCAACGAGGCCCACCAGGCGCCCAGAGGAAGTAGCTTTGGATTAGAAGAGAAACATTCCTTCCTCAGGAGGGAAGATAACAGATAAAAATAGGGGCGCCTGGATGGCTCAGTCGGTTAAGTGTCCTACTTTGGCTCAGGTCATGATCTCACGGTTCGTGGGTTTGGGCCTCATGTCAGGCTATGTGCTTCAGATTGTGTCTCTCTCTCTCTGCCCTTCCCATGCTTGTGCTCTGTCTCTCTCAAAAATAAACATTAAAACACACACACGGAAGTTTGGGGGCCGTGTAAGTAGGTGGTATAGATTTTAAGACCTGTCTAGTGACTTCAAAACAGTTGAGGACATTGTGCAAGGGTTTGTGGTTTAAGTTTGGGAGAATAAACTGATGTTGATAGGTTTGTTGGGACTTAGTCTAGCTGAGAGCAGGCTCCATTTTTGTGGTGGCAGTCCACACATTCAGTCACCCATAAGGTAGGTAGTTGGGTCAAGCTCTGGGATGGGAAAGGCATTAATAATAGTTTTTATCACTTTTCTGTTTAATGGTTGTCAACCCAGCTGCAGAATAGAGTTACCCTCTTGATGGTTAGTTGGTTGGTTGGTTTGATAGGGGGAAAGGTGCCATCAGCATTTTTAGAAATGGCTCTAGTACCTATTCTCTTAGTTTATTAAATCACCGTAAAAGATAGATAGTATTCTTTTTCAAGTGAGCCAGTAGGCTCTGAAGAGTTACCTGACTGCTAGCAGAATGGTGAGTCGAAGTTAGGATGTGTTTATGACTTTTCGGTTATTTGCTGAATGCTATCAAACTATGCCCCCGCTCTGCCATTAGTGCTAATTTAAAAAGCTTTATTGATACCTGAACTGTAAACATTTAGGAACATACTTCTTTAGGGATTCCTGGGTGGCTCAGTCAGTTAAGTGTCTGACTTTCTTGATCTCAGCTCAGGTCTTAATCTCAGGGTTGTGAGTTTAAGCCCTGTGTTGGGCTCCACACTGGGCATAGAGCATGGAGCCTACTTTAAATATATATTTATATATATTAAATATTTATGTTATGTGTATAATTTGGGCATCGACTAGGAAATTGGGCTTCACCCCAGTTCAGTATAGAAACTTTGGTACCATTGTGTATCACTTTAGGTTTTTTTATCTCCCAAACTGACTAAATCATTTTACATTATTGCCTCATCGGATTTCCACAGGTAGGGGATGGGTTGGGTGGCGAATCACCTTAAATGAAAATAACAAACTAAAGAATTTTCCTACTCATCTAATCTAAGAATGTGCTCAATTTTCTAGAAGGTGATTTGCAGAATGTGAAGGCTAGAGCTAATTGTTACTGAATTTAGTGATGGCTGGTTTTCAGTTAATAGTATATCCATTGTAAACACTTGTCTGTTGCAGTTATTTTTATGCAACTCAAATTATTCCAGGATTTGTAAACTTTAAGCTCTTTCATATTTCACATTACTTGTGAAAATGCTATGTGTATCTGTGCCCACTGGAAGACTGCCTACCTATAAGCTTCATAGCAGTCTGTTATATGCTGTCCTGGGCTTTCTAAATGATCTGAGTATGTGAATGGACACTAAAGGGAGGATGGAGATGGAAGGAGCAACTTCTCATCTCCGTTGAGGATACCTGGTAGTGATCCTACCTAGAGTTACCTTCTACCAGTTGTTACCCCTGCTTACACAAATACTGAGAACATGCCCTTTTATCAGAAGTTGATCTGTTAGCATAAATAAGCAGATAAAGCTGGGAGTCATAAATGGAGACTTTCATTTAAATTTTATTACTCCATACATCCTTCCTAGTCTCTTGCTGTTTTTCTTCCCTAGACGTTTAATTGGGGGTACTCCGAGGATGTTTAGCCTCCCTGATGTCTCCTGGCTTTGGGTATTAGTATGCTGTCAATTTCTAAATTTAGATTTCCAATTCAAACTTCAAACCTTTTCCCCAAACTACTAGACACCTTCAATATCTAATAGGCATGTCCAGCAACATGCCAAAACTGAACTCTTCACCACTCCCCCACCATCTGCTAAGCCCTCAGTCTTTCTCAACAGTTAACACCCAATACCATCATTTTCATTGCATAGGTGCAAACTTTGAAATCAGTCTTCTACCTCATATCCAGTATATCAGGAGATCTTTTTGTCTATAGTCAGAAGATACCAAGAATCTGACCACTACCACTTCCACTGCTTTCGTCATTTGCCTGTATTACTTTAGTAATTCCAAGAGGTCTCCCGCTTTCTGTTCTTGCTTCCGTACAATCTTTTCTCAGAACAAATGTCGATTTTTTTATCCTGTCTCTTCAAAATCTACAGTGTCTCCGTTTTTATCAGGAAAGCTCCAGTCTTTATATAAAGTTTCTCCACGATTTGACCCCTGTTACCTCTCTGACCAGATCTCCCAATACTACTCTGTACTCCCTGTTCATTGCATCCCAGCCACTTTGGCCTCACTTTTTTTTTTTTTTTAATTTTTTTTTTTCAACGTTTATTTATTTTTGGGACAGAGAGAGACAGAGCATGAACGGGGGAGGGGCAGAGAGAGAGGGAGACACAGAATCGGAAACAGGCTCCAGGCTCCAAGCCATCAGCCCAGAGCCCGACGCGGGGCTCGAACTCACGGACCGCGAGATCGTGACCTGGCTGAAGTCGGACGCTTAATCGACTGCGCCACCCAGGCGCCCCAGGCCTCATTTTTTCAGATAGGCCAGACATGCTTCTGCCTCTCAGCCTTTTTGCAGGGGCCATTTCCCCTGCCTGGAATGCTTTGGATATCTGCAAAACAGTGTCATCTTAATGAGGTTTATTTTCACCTTTCTACTAAAGAACAGAAACGATAACTCTTTTACTCTGCTTCATTTTCCCAAGCATTTATTAACATATGTTCCCTAACACAATACATGGTATGTTTGTTCATTAGAATATAGAAGCCCACGAAAGCAGAAATCCTCATTTTAGTTCCAAGTTCTTAGATCAGCGTGTGGCACATAGATGTTCAATAAATGTTTGAATGAATTAATGTCTCAAGTGTAGGTCTACCACATTACCTTGTTAGCCAAAGCCTAAATAGGTATCCCCCAGTTTGCAAAAGTTTGCATTTATGCTGCTTCACTGTTGTGAAAGACCTACATTAGTGCCTGTTTTTGCTAACCTAAGGAAATCTGAAGATTTTTGCTTTGGTGAAAAAAGGCAAAAGGTGAAAACAGTGTTGAGCATTTGTTTTACAAGCCATTAAAGAGGCTGCATGCACCCTGAGCTGCTGAGCGGTACTGCGAAGCTCCTTCCCAGGGAACTACGCTCCACAGCGAACTGCCAATGCTTTGAACTGTGAGCATCTGTGTTTCATCTTGATTTATTTTGTACATCCTCTAGCAAAACGTGTCCTAAGCCTGAGGTTATCTTTTGGGCCTGGGAATGCTCAAAAAGTTTCCCATATAAATTAAAGGTAATTCCTTCACTTTATGCCATCTTACCTCTAATTTTGGTTAGCGGGGAAACCTGTAATACTAGTTGTAAGAGCTGATTCAGCAGCATCTTTCAAATTGTAGAACAGTTTTTAAAATCTCATTTTAGCCATTTTCGAAGTGTACATTTCAGTGATAGTAAGTACACTCACAAAGTGTAGCTTCACCACTATCCATTCCCAGAACTGTTCCATCATCCCAAGCAAACAGTGTACCCATTACACGATAACTCCTCGTTCCTGCTTCATTCCAGCCCCTGACAACCTCTGCTATATTTTCTGTCTATGAATTTGCCTATTTTAGGTTCCTCACATAAGTGGGGTCATACACTACGTGGTCCTGTGTGACGGGCGTATTTCACTTAATGTTTTCAAAGTTTATCCATGTTGTATCGCATGTATCAGAATTTCATCACTTTCTATGGCTGAATGATCCATATGCCACATTTTATTTATTCATTCATCTGTCGATGGACGTTGGGTTTTTCCACCTTTTGGCTACGATGGATAATGCTGCTGTGAATATTGGTGTACAAGAATCTGAACCCCAAAACTTCCACACTAGCTGCACCATTGATAGTCCTACCATCAATACATGAGAATTTCAGTTTCTCCACATCCTGGCCAACAGTTATTTTTTGTTTTTCTGATAATAGCCATCTTACTGGGTATGAAGTGATGCGTCTTTGTCAACTGCAGTTTTTTTTTTAATTTTTTTTCCTTTTTTTTCTTTTTTTTTCAACTGCAGTTTTTAAAGTGACTCATCTTTATTGAGTCTTACCAAATTTTAAACTTAGTTTTCATTGAACCAATTCTATTTGCACTCAACATTTCATTGGTTTATATAATACAAGGTCATGAAGTCACAGGAAAAAGTATTATTGACATAGTCTAAAAGCGAACACAACTGATTCATAGTAAACATATAATTAGTAAGAGCAGAAATTCTCCAGTGCCTGACTGCCTCAGTCAGAAGAATGTGTTACTCTTCATCTCAGAGTCCTGAGTTTGAGCCCCACATTGGGTATAGAGATTACTAAAAAAATAAAGTTAAAAAGTAGTTGGTTTTGGACATCTATGTTCTGTGAATAAGCCTTTTATAGAGACAATGTATAGGTGGGTTATATGGGGTCACTTGAGTGTTTTCACAGTATCAACATTTTCTTATTAATTGGTCTAAAAGTGTAATCTACAGACTACCGATGTCAGCATCACCTGAATAGGGAACTTGTTCCAAATCTGAATCGGGCCCCACCCCAGACTTAGGGAATCAGAATCTGCATTTGGACAAGATGCCTAAGTGACTTACGCACAGTACTGATCAATAAATTGGGTTTTTAAACTTTTAATGCCTGGCTGCCTGATATTTCAACTTATGGTTTTAATCTGTTCTTGTGGTTGGATATTCAGGTTATTTCACTTGATTCTTTACTAGTATGAAGGATATGGCAGTGACTCTCCTAAGTAAATCTAAGTGTATATCTCTGTTTTCCAGAAAGTCGTTTATTAGAATTCTTGATTCAGTGAATATGAACATTTGAGGTTTTTTGACACATGAGGTTGCCCTCTGATCACCTTCACTCCAACTGTATATGAAAAATCATATTTCTCCACATACTTTTCAATAATGGTTGCTTTGAAGATATATACCCATTTTGGAAGTGAAAACTGGTGTCTTATTTTTAAGTGTTTTGTGATTTTTACAGTGACTTTAAATGTTTAAGTTTTAAACTTAAGAACATTTTAAAAGGTTAGTGTGCTGCCATCTAGTGATAGCTTTATATAAGGAAAGAATAAGTCATGATTCAGTAATTCCATTTTATACTTGAGTTCATTTGTATGCATTCAGACCCAAATACAACCAATAAAGGGCAGACACAAGAACTGAGAGATCCAAGCCAAGTTCCAATATCCAAAAGAGAGCTAAACGATTCTTTTCTGATCCAATATTCCTGTTAAGTCACAGAAGTACAATCAAACCAAAATGAAGTCAATAAAAATAATACTCTTATTTTTCCTATGGAATCAACTGAAACCTTTTTTACTTGCCTTTTTAGACTGAAAAAGATTTTTAATTTATTTTTGAGAGACAGGGAGAGGGAGACATGCTTTGAAGTGGGCTCTGTGCTGACAGAGAGCCTGATGTGTGTCTCGAACTCACAAACTGTGAGATTATGACCTGATCAAAGTCAGACGCTTAACCAGCTAAGCCACCCAGGTACCCAATACTGAAAATATGAATTTGTCCAATGCACACAATATGTCATTTGAAGGGAATGTATTTTGTACTTAACAAATTTTGTAATTCTATACATAGACCATTAATTAGAGAATATATTTAACATTTCTTTGAAGAAGTGTATAGTATCCTAATGTTATTCTGAATAGAATTCTCATGGTAGGTATAAGAGTGGGCTTAATTTTATTTAGTTATTTAATACAGTATTTGTTTTTAACCCTAGGTGAAAGCCTATCTTTTTTTAGCATTTGAATGCCAACTCTGTACCAAGTATGGGATTCAGGAATGGGCCCATTCTTCTGTTTTTGGGAGCCAGGAAATAGAATAATTTCTACTCAGTGAATACTCAAAATTATTGCAGTGTGCAAAATACCTTGAGCATACAAAGAAAGAAAGCAATGGGCTGTCTGGAAGAAAAGAGTTGATGAAACTAATATATGCTGGCCACTTTCCCATGTGTTATTTCATTTAGGTGTCAAAACAATCTTACTGGAGTACTTCATTTCACAGGGAAACAAATTTAGAAAGATCCAGTAGCAGCAAAGTAAAGTAATCCACTTTACTATGGAATCAGAAGAGCCACTCTAGAGAATGTGATAGTGGGTCTTCCTAGTGGCCATTGTTTACAGATGATAGGAGATAATATAGACTAATGAAGAATTATAGACTAATGAAACACCAATGATAAATTATTAGAATTAATAGATTAGCAAGCTCTGTGAACACAAAATCAATATAGAAATTAGACATAAAGTAGCTAGTATTAAATTTAATAACAGATGTGCAAGTCCTCTTTGGAGAAAGTTTTAAACCATTATTGGAAAACATTACTATAGCTCCAACTTAATGGATATACCATGTTCATGAACAAAAAGTATTATAAATAGAACAGTTCCTCCAAACTGATCTAGCATTAATGCAAATTCAGTTAAAATTCCAAGAGATTTATTTTTGTCATTGAACTTGACAGTCTGTTTCTAGACTTTATGTGGAAGTTAAAGGCAAATGATAAACGAGAATGAGACAGGTGAAGATGCCCTGTCAGTCAAGAATTGTAAGATAGTGCAGTGTAGTAAGTCTTAGAGCAGGAATACATAAACTGTTGAACAGTATAGAGAGACCAAAACCACAAAATATATAAACTGGATTTTTAGAATGGAAACTACTATGGACTATACTGAGAAAAACTAGATTTTTACCTGGTGCTATACATAAATGTGAGTTCTAAGTGGATTAAATGTGGACTGAATGGGAGAGGCAAGGCTAGAAAATGTAGGAAAATATAAGAAACTGTAGGAAATAATTTCACGACCTTGAATTAGAGAAGAATTTCTTAGGGCAAAGTATAAATCAAAGGGGAAAGATTGATGAAGGTGAATATGTGAAGTACATCTCGTTAGAAGATACCACAAAGATAGTGCAAAGAGAAGCTCCAGTCTGGAAAAGGAACTATCAAGAATATAAAATAAATACCATTAAAAACAATTAGAAAAAAAAAGGCGTGTGCATGGCTCAGTTGGTTAAGTATTAACTTGGTTAACTTGGGCTCAGGTCATGATCTCATGGTTTGTGAGTTCGAGCCCCACATCAGACTCTCTGCTGATAGCTCGGGACCTGGAGCCTGCTTCAGATTCTGTGTCTCCCTCCCTCTCTCTGCCCCTACCCAACTCACACTCTGTCTCTCTGAAAAATAAACATTAAAAAAAAGTGTTTTTTTTTTAATTTATTTATTTTTGAGATAGACCATAAGAGGGGGAGAGAGAGAATCTCAAGGAGGCTCCACTCTGTCCGCATAGAGCCCAATGTGGGGCTTGAACCCATGAATCATGAGAACCTGAGCCAAAACCAAGAGTTGGACATTTAACCGACTGAGCCACCCAGGTGCCCCCCCCCATATTTTAAGGATATAAAATACCAGATCTATAAGAATGACAGAAACCCAACAGGAAAATGGGCAACAGACATGAACTGACATTTCACAGAATGTCCCATAAGTATATGAAATGATATACTAACTTCATTAGTAATCTAAAAAGTGCATATTAAGATCATAGGTGTCATTGCAAAAAAAATTTTTTTTAACATTTATTTATTTTTGAGAAGTTACAGAGCTGGGGAGGGGCAGAGAGAGAGAAGGAGACGGAATCTGAAGTAGGATCCAGGCTATGAGCTGTCAGCACAGAGCCCGATGTCAGGCTTGAACCCACAAACCACGAGATCATGACCTGAGCCAAAGTCAGACACTTAACTGACTGAGCCACTCAGGTGCCCCTATAGGTCCCATTTCATATATACAAAATTGACAAAAAATATTTAATTGGTTCTAAGTATTGGCTAGGATATGAAGCAATAAAAAATAACTGCCGGAAGGGGTGCAAATTGGTATGACCACTTTGGAAACCAGTTTAACATTACTTTGTAAAGTAAATGTGCATATATACCCCAGGGAAACTTGTATCTTTGCACTAGGAGGCATTTACAAGAATGTTTTTTGCAACATTTTTAATAGCAAAAAAACCTCGGAACAGCTCAGATGTCCACTGAATACACAAATAGGACATTTGTACAATGAAATACCCTGGCCTAAAAATACAAGAAATCTAGGTGCATGAAGCGACATTAAATGAATTTTAAAATTATGTTTACTGGAAGAAGCAAGTCACAGAAGAATCCACACAGTGTTCTTCCATTTATATAAAGTTCCCAGACAGGCAAAATTGTGAGTGAGTGAGTGAGTGAGTGAGTGAGTGTATTAGGGATTCCTATATTAAGGAAAACAACAGAAAAGTAATACAAGGAAATCATTACTAATATTCAGCATGGTAGTTCTGGGGGCAGGGAGCTAGAGGAATACAATCAAGGGAAATATTTCAAGGGGCTCCTAAGGTGTCATATTTGTTCATCAGAATGGTTGCTTTGATATGTTCTATTTAAAAATTTCAGATAACATCAAAGGAGAGCCTAAGGTTTATATTATCAGAAGTGAGTCCATGACACCACTTTCCCTTGAAACAACCTTAAAATTCACATGGTACTTCACATACTACTGGGTAAAGGAAGCCAAATGCCTGGTCACCAGTGTCCAGGGTACTGGAGTGGGTGTTGGGAGAAGTACAGTTACCAATGATGGTCAGTAACAAGGTAAACATTTTGAACTGCACATGAGGCTACACAAAAGTGTATGTATTGTCTTGGATGTGATGCAATGATAAATAAATGTACTTAGATGTAGTCTCAACAGCCATCCTTCCCTCACTGAGCAGAATGTTTAGAATTTTATGCTTTCTAGAGCCACTCTGGTGAGCCTGTATCTCAGCCCAACTTGGACAATTCTCTGCCTGTGCCAATCCATTTCTGCTCTGCCTCCAGTTTTCCAAGTACTGTTTTGAAAAATAGCTATTTGTGCTAACATCTCCCAAATCTTGGAATGTTGACATTATTTGGAGTCTGCTTCCTAAAAAAAAAAAAATTGGCTAAGATGGAAGTCTCAGAACGAGAGTCTTCATGGGACAGAATGGGCCCTACCTAGCACAGTGTTAGAAGCAACTACCATTAGGTGGCAGGCCAGGCTGGGTTAGGAAAACTAGTATTGGATGGTAGTGAATAGTGTCTTGCAATACTTGAAAGGCCTTAATTACCAATGGGTTCTGTCCATTCATTCTTAACAGGAATTACCGAGTTGCTGACTAGATGCCAGGCACCATTTAGAGCCAGACTAAAACAAAACAAAACAAAAAAAAAAACCTTCATCTCAAAACTAGTGAAGAGATGAGCAGTTAATTTTTCCATGAAGCAATGGGATATTTTCATCAATTTGGAGGGCTCCCAATCTACTATTCTTGAGTTCTTGTTGATTATGGTGGAGATACCTTGGTTGAAGAAGATACAGCTCAGGAATTTCACTTTTCAGGTGTTTTTATATGTGTACTTTTCAAGGTTAGCTCCAGAAGAGGCTGTGCTTCAGTACTCAGGAAGTCTTAGAATAAGGATTAATATGAGGTCAAATATGGTGTCTGAATCAGCACATTTTATGGTTAGCATCTCTAGGTAGGATTCATTTGTTCATAGAACAAATGTGCTGGCCACCCATGTAGGTGCTAGAAATGCAGTACTGAATGTAACTAACAGACAACATCACTCTTGGAGTTCATTTTTGTTGAGGAAAGATAAGTTGGTGTTAGCATTATTAAGTGAAGCAAAGTGTATTTTTGTAGGGGGTTCATCAGGGAAGCCCCTTGCAAAGTGCAGTTTGGACAGAGATCTGAAGATAGGAAGTCAGTCAGGTAGAAGATATCAAGGAGAAGACCATTGTAGCAGAGGAAATAATAAGTGCACAGGCCCTGAAGGGTAACTGAGGAAGCAAAGGCTGGTAAAATGAGAAAAGAAGAGAATGGTAGGAAATAGATTTAGGAAGGTATTTGGGGACTTGTGTAGGGCTTTATAGGGAATGATAAAAATTTTAGTTTTTACTCATGGTGTGACAGGAAACGTGGAAGAGTATGAGCAAAAGAACAACATAATTTACATTTTATCACTGGTTGCTGTCTGAAGAATAGGCCGTTGGGAGCAACTGTGGAAGCAGGCTGACCGATTGGAATGGTTTTGCATTAGTGTAGGTGAGAAATTATAGTGATTTAGACTGAGGTAATAGCAGTGGAGAAGCAGTAGATCTTGAGTATATTTTTAAGGTAGAGCCAATTTCATTTGTTGATGGACAAGAAGTGAATGTGAGAGAAAAAAAATCCAGAGATCTCTAAAGTTTTTGACCTAGAAACAAACAAGATACAGAGTTGTCTTCTACTGAGATGAAGAAGACTAGAGGATGGGAACAGGAATCGAGAGGTAGAGTTTGAGGAAACTTAGAGCTCTAAGTGGAGACATCAAGTAGTCATTTGGATATACTTATCTGGCATTCAGGGACAATGTTAGGGCCAGAGATACAATTGTGAGAGATTTCAGTGTCTAAATGGTATTTAAAGCAGTGGGGCCAGGTGAGATCACCAAGAGGGTGATGATGGCTGAAGAGAAAAGGTGAGCAGACTGAACTATAGGGTGCTTCTATGGCTAGAAATAGAGAAAATGGGATGATGCAACATGGAATACTAAGAGGGGGCAGCCTGTGAGGTGAGAGAGCCAAAAAAAGGAAGGGTGGGAAGGGGAGCGAAAGGGAAGGGGAGGGAAGGGAAGGGAAGGGAAGGGTGAAGGAAGGCACAGAGGAAGGAAGGGACAAATAGGAAGGTGTCTCAAGCCACGTTTCATAAAAGAGGCATGAAGTGTGTCACATGCTACTGAGGGGTTCAGCAAGATGAAGACTGAGTTGACCATTGATTTGACAGTCTGAAACTCATTGGTGACTTTGAATAGTATGATTTAGTGGGGCGATGAGCATAAAAATGATTGGAGTGAATTTGGAAGGGAATGGGAGGGGAGAGAGGCAATAGTCGTTAAAGAATACTATGAAGAGCAAATAAATGGGAAAGTAGTTGAGAGGGGATGTTTTTATTAATCAGTAGATGTTTGGACTGTTGCACAAACCAGGGGTCATGATGATTTATTCAGAGTGTCCAAGCCCTCTGCACTCGTTGCCTTATATAAAGTTGGAAGCCCCCACGAAGTACACAGTTTTGCAAAATAGCTATTTTCCGGTGAGCTACTGATGGTTAGGGAGTAGCAGGAGTATCTAAAGGTCTGGAGTAGTGACCTCACTGAGGCCTCCGCAGTTCTAGCAATGGAGCTTCCCATTTCTCTCACATAGCCTGTGTCTCATATGGGACTTCGAGGACATAATGACTTTTACCAGAACTTATTGTGTATCTACTTATAGAGAACCTTTGTTCCTAACAGTGCAAGCACTTAGCTTGCGGTAACTCAAAAGTCTTATATATTGCAGTCACACTTATACTATGGAGAAGTTCATTTGCCTCCACGTAGGAAAATACCCTTTATATATAATTATTCAGGATAGGTTAGCATATGGAATAGGAGCCCATTCCTTTTGGGGTAATCATGTAGGCATTTCTGGTGACAGAATCTTTTTGTAAATGTGGAGGATGGTAGGCAGTGAACTTCGTGACAGCTTAGATTCAAAGTTCCCTCCACCTGCTAGACACCAACCAGGGCAACAAGTGGGCAGGAGGGCACCCTGCATGTTATTTTCCTAACGCTGCTGTAACAAGGTACCTGCAATACAACAAATTTATTGACTCACAGTTCTGGAGCCTAGAAGTTCAGAATCGAGGTGTAAGTAGGGCCATGCCCCCTCTGAAAGCGGTGGGGCGGTCCTTTTCCTAGCTTCTGGCAGTTTGCTGGCAGACTTCAGCACTCCTTGGCTTGCAGTTGCATAGCTCCAATCTCCGTCTTCATTACAACGTGCATTCTTCTGTGTGTCTCCGACTTTTCATCATTGTCTGTTTATGAGGACACCGGTCATGTTGGATTAGGGGCCCACCTTACTCCAGTTCGACTCAGTCTTAACCAATTACATCTGCAGTGACCCTATTTCCAAGGTCACATTCTGAGTTACTAGGAGTTAGGACTTCAACATACCTGTTTTATTTGGGGGGGGGGGGCAAAAAATTTGACCTGTAAAACTGGATTATAGATCAAAATCCATAAATGACAAAATATGTAAGTGGTATTGAAAACAAGTGTGAACAGACAAGACTATTGGAGTCGTGGGGGAGGAGGGATAGAAAGTTTTTAAAAGAGCTACTAGCAAGGATATACGGTGTGAAGTATTTGGCATTCCACTGATACAAAGATACTAAAGAAAAAAATGCAAGGAGAAGGGTAAAACTTGGCATCAGACAAAAAAAGTAACCAGAAAAAAATTTTGTAGAGAAGATGAAAGTTATAACCAAATTCCAGTACCACCCTTAGACAAAAGGAGCCTCTGCTATGGATCCCACACTTTAGAGGAACTCACGTATCATTAGCACACAGATTTCTTAACACATAGGCAGCACTGTCACTTTGAATCTGATGCTCAGTGCCAACACAGTGCACTTAGTAACTGTAAACTTCTGTTCTTGTGAATAAACCCATTAAGGGCCTAGGGAAATGCTTTCCCAAATCCTCTGCCTAGTATCTTCAAAAGACAAGTGTGCCCAAACACTGTGCAGGTTGTGGATCGTGCTGCTACTGACATTGCTTCATAGAGCAGGGAGGATTTGAGTGTCAGAAGTATGGGGACACAGAAAAGACTTAACTTGTCAAGTTCCCCCTTCGCACAAATGCAAAAGATTCCCCCATGACAAAGCATTGTTTCCCCCTAAGTGCCAAGCATTGATTTTCTTCTCTTTATGACCAAAGTGTATACACGTGTGTACAAATTTTATATAGTTTGAATAAGGTTATGTTCAAATTTGTGATCTTGTAGATCATTACTGTCAATGGAACACAAACTATGTGAAAATAGCATAACATTATTAAGGATTGTGCTGAAATAAAGGCAAAAAATAAAATTCATGGGATAAGTGATAGAACTTATGAAATATGTGCTTATTTTATGCTGTATGCAAGAATGCCTGGTCCCTCAAGAGAACACCTAGACATGTACAGTAATAATTACATTTACGTATCTGATGTTTACTGAATTTCAGTTCATATTAAAACCATAGCTTTACACATCTTTCTTTGATGTTTTGAAGGTGTATTTGTCAAATAGAAGAGTTGAGTATATTTAACAGTTTTAATGTTTAACCTAATAACTTTTAAATTTAGACATACGGTTTGGGGCTCCTGTTTATATTCCTGCCCCATACCCTGCAAATGAAAGGAATCAACCTGTCAAACATTTGCCATGGACTAAAAGCTACAGTGAAGCAGTTACTGCTATGGTAGAAGAAAGTGTCAAGATAAAAAATATAAGTGGCCACATAGCAGAAGAGGATGAAATGTGAAATGACAGACTGAGGAAAGAAAAGAAAAAGCACCATATGAAAATGAAATGAAAATAAAAGTGAAGAGCACAATAAGTGGGTTTTTTTTAAGGTTTAAGAACTATTGTATTGCTTTCAAAAAAGAATTTTTAAATTGCAGAATTAGAAAGGCAGGCAAAAAAAAAAAAGCCTAACATTCATAATGGAAGTTCTAAAAAATGAACATAATTTTCTGAACTGGAGACTCAAATCTGTGCTTTGAAAAGGCACACCGTGTACTGGGTTAGTACAAAGAGAGTCCTGTTTCCAGCAATGGCAGAATAAATGGCCGAGGCCTTACTTTCTCACTGAAAACAACTGGAACAGCTGGAGAAATTGTGTATCTGTTTGAAAGCATCAAAAGCAAGCATGCATGAAGAATTGCAGGGTTAAAATCTAGAAAAGGAAATACGAGTCTGGCATTTGACCTTCTGAAAAGTATTCTAAAATTTCGATTCTGAAAGTAGAGGCCAAGAGGTCTGGATGCTAAACACAATTTTTAACAGATGCACAGGGCTAAGGAGACACAAACTAGAGTTGAGGGCTGCAAAGAAAAAGTATACACATCAGGTTTTCATTTGGGACCCCAAAGGGCTCATCCAGCTTCAAATTTTCTCAATCCCTGTTTGAATTAAAGGTACTGCAAGTGATAGTCTACCTGCCTGGTAGAAGCAAGAGTAGTTATCTGGAGGAAGATGAACATCGTCCAGAGTTTCAAACTATCTACAGTTCTTCAGGTGCAGTTCTGGCACTCAGTCAAAAATAATGTGATTTACCTACTAGAAGACAAGATACAGACAAATGTTTACAGAAATGACAGGTAATGGAAACAGGCCTATAAGAGATCAAATGATCTTAAGCAAGGGGTCAGCGACATAGGTCAGATCCTGCCCCCTGCCTGTTTTTATAAATACAGGTTTATTGTAACAGACCTACACTCATTCATATAGGCATGTTCGTGGCTGCTTTGGTACTCTAACATCATAGTAGCAACATACTCTATGGCTCACAAAGCCTAAAGTATTTACCAAAAGTATTTACAGAAGTTTGCTATCCCCTAATCTGAGCTACCTTGATGATATACTAAAACGACAGGAAATTTAAAAAAAATAGAAGGAAGACAATTACAGAGATAAATGCAGAAATTAGTAAAATACTAAGCAGAGAATCAACATAGTCAACAGTTGGTACTTCCAAAACATAATTTAAAAGCTAAGCCCCTAATGAGATTGATACAGATTGAGAAAGACAAGGTAAAAATAACCAACATCAGGAATGAGAAAGGAGAAATTGATAGAAGTTCCACAGGGCAAAAAACAACTTACCAAAACTGACATGAGAAGAAAAGTGGGTATACCTTTTTGTCTATGAAAGAAATCGAATTCCATAATTCCCACAAAGAAGCCACCAGCCAAATTCTTTCAAACATTTAAGGAAGAAATAACACCAGTTACATAAAACTTTCCAGAGAATAGAAAAGGGTGACCTGGCCTCACCTGAGCAGGATGAAGAGGGAGTCTGTGCAGGTAGCTGGCCCAGTGTGTGGTGCAGAGCCAGGCAGGGTGATGAGGCTATTGGAGCCCAAATGGAGTTAGCAGGGTGTCAGTATGGAAGGAATAGCCTGGGTGGGGTGTGTGTGTGGTGCAGGGGGGTGGGTTAAGGAGAATAGAGGCCAAAGTATCCACATGAAGGAATAGCCTTTTAGAGGATTACAGCCCAAAGTAAATGAGGAAAAGGTTCATGATGGGCTGTACCTTGGCATGGGGAGTCAGATCCTGAGTGAGGTCTTCGAAGAATGCCTGTTGTGGGTTGCCACAGCCTCCAGGGTTGGGGGGCATCTGTGTATGGGAGTAACCCAACATGGGGAGTCAGAGGTTGAGCAGGTGTGAGGAGGGTATCCATGCAGGAATGTGGCCTGGCATGGAGTGGCAGAACTCAAGCAGGGAGAGGAGAGATCTGTGTGTCTAACAGGGTTGCAATGAAGAAGGGAGGTGGGTTACATATGAGGGAACTGACTAAACAGGAAAAAGGAAGATAGAAAATAGGTTTTCCACTGTCTGAGAAGAAAGTTAAAAATATAGAAAGGATGAAATATGGAATGAATCCTGAGGGTTTTTTTATTGGAGTTTTGTGTGTGTGTGTGTGTGTGTGTGTGTGTGTGTGTGTGTGTGTGTGTGTGTGTATTCTATATCTGTCCATTCAGAGGGCCTGGGAACAAGGACACTTTAATATCAATGAAGATATCTAGTATTGAGATCTTGACTTCTAAATGCCATATCCACTAAAGGAATTAGGGCTTCTTAGAGAAATGGCTGATTTTGAGTCTGCAACAGGCAAAGTGAATAATAACAGAATGTCTTGTGCCATAAAGCAAGGAAGCTCTCAAAAAATGGAGACATACCAAGATGACCCAGAAGCCATCTAGAATGGGTGCTCCCCTGGCAAAATTGGGGACAGTTTAGGCAACAAAAAAATTGATAGTACAGGCAAGTTGATCAATGAAACAGAATGGAGAGATCAGAAGTAAATCCTCGCATATATGGTCAAATGATTTTTGACAATGGTGCCTGGACCACAATAGGGAAAGGACAATCCCTTCAACAAATGGTGTTAGGAAAACTAGATATCCACCTGCAAGAGAATGAAGTTGGACTCTTATCTTACACCAAATAACAAAATTTAGCTCAAAATGGATTAAAGACCTAAATGTAATACCTAAAACCATAAAACTCCTAGATGAAAACGTAGGAGAAAAAATTGATAGCATTGGATTTGGCAATGATTTCTTGGATATGGCAACAAAAGCAAAAATTGATTAATGGGATCACATTGAACCTAAAAATTTCTGCACGTTAAAGAAAACAATATAGTAAAAAGGCAACCTATAGAATTGGAGGCAACTGTAAATCATATATCTGATAAAGGGTTAATATCCAGAACAAATAATCCTAACAAGAACAAAAAATCAATTAACCCTAATAAAGAATGTGCAAAAGGGTTGCCTGGGTGGCTCAGTCGGTTAATCGTCCAAGCTCAGGTCATGATCTCACGGTTTGTGTGTTCAAGCCCCACATCAGGCTCTGTGCTGACAGCTTGGAGCCTGGAGGCTGCTTCAGATTCTATGTCTTCCTCTCTCTCTGCTTCTCCCCGCACTCACACTCTGTCTCTCTCAAAAATAAATAAACATTCCAAAAAATTAAAATAAAAAAAAAAGAATGTGCAAAGGATCTGAATAGGCATTTCTCCAAAGAAGATATACACGTGGACAACAGGCATATGAAAAGATGATCAACATCACCAATCATTAGAGAAATGAAAATCAAAGTAATAATAGAATATCACCTCATACATGTTAGGATCACCAGTATCAAAAAATACAAAATACAAGTGTTGGTGAAGATGTAGAGAAATAGGAACCCTTGTACACTGCTGGTGGGAATGTAAAATGGTATGGCCACTATGGAAATCAGCATGGAAGTTCCTCAAAAAACTGAAGATTGAAATACCATATGATCTGGCAATCCCACTTCTGGGTATATATCCAAAAAATTGAAAGAAGGATTTTGAAGAAATATTTGCACACCCACGTTTATTGCAGCTGTATTCACAATATCCAAGAGGTGGAAACAGCCCAAATGTCCATCAACAGATGAATAAAGTGTGGTATAGATACACAATGGACTATTATTCAGATCTTAAAAAGAAGGAAATCCTGTTATATGTTACAACATATGAGGACATTATACTGAGTGAAATAAGCCAGTCACCAAAGGACATATACTGTATGATTCCACTTACTTGAGATATCTAGAGTAATCCCCAATCACAATCGTGATTCCAAATTTCCAGTTGAAATTGTGGAAACAAAGTAGAATGGTGGTTGCCAGGGTCTTGGAAGAAAGAGAAATGAAGAGTCGTTTTTCAGTGGGTATAGAGTTTCAGTTGTGTAGTTTTGCAAGATGAAAAAATTCTAGAAGGGCGCCTGGCTGGCTCAGTTGGTAGAGCATGCAACCCTTGATCTCAGGGTTGTAAGTTCAAGCCCCACATTGGGCATTGGAGCCTACTTTAAAAAAAAAAAAGGAAAAAAATTCTAGAGATCTGTTATACAACAATGTGAATATAGTTAACCTCTACTGAATTGTACAGTTAAATTTTATATTATGTATTTTACCAGTTCTTTTAAACTGCAAAAAAAACGTGACAATAAAAGATTTTAACACACTGTAAAAATAAGAATGAGCCTATACAGATGAAAACAAATAAATTGAAGGTTAAATTGATAAGGAATGGGATATTTGCATAGATTCAAAAGCTCCCCACAAATTACTTACTAATTATAAAGGGGAAAACATTAATTTCATAGTGAGCCACTATAATCAAATGATCAAGTGAATATTTTTAGTAATGGGGCAAATGGATACCACGTGCTACCTGATAGCATGCATGGAGAAGAACACAGCCTGATAGCTGTAATATTCCTGCCGAGATACATAACCCGAATCTAGTCTTCAGGAAAAATCAGACAAACCAAAATTGAGGGGCATTTCTACAAAATAAATTAACCATGATTTCAAAATTGTCAAGATCATAAAAGTCAAGAAAGGACTAAGGAGTATTCTAGCCTAAAAGGACTAAAGAGATGCGACAATGAAGTCAATGTGTTATTGTAAATTGGATTCTTTTGCTCTAAAAGACATAATTGGGATAATTAGTGAAACTTGAATGGGGTCTAAGGATCAGATAGTAATAACATATTAGTGTTAATTTTCTGATTTTGTTCATGGTGATGTAGGGGAATGTCCTTGTTTGTAAGAATACACCTAAAGTGATGGACGTCAGTTCAGCAATTTATTCTCAAATGATTCAGGGAAAACAGTTTTTATAATATTCTTTCAACTTTCCTGTAAGCGTATGTAAAAGGAATTAATGATGTATTTGAGCTTTATCAGCTTTTAGAAGAGAAAACATGTTCCATCTTCTTTATGGTCCAGCTTCTCTTCAAATCCTTGAAAATATATTTCAGAGTCCTTAAAATGTCTTTGAACCCATTTTGCAAAGTTTGAACAGCTTCATCATGGGCAAATCATCTAGTTGGCATGTATCTTTAAAATACATCCTGGGGCGCCTGGGTGGCGCAGTCGGTTAAGCGTCCGACTTCAGCCAGGTCACGATCTCGCTGTCCGGGAGTTCAAGCCCCGCGTCGGGCTCTGGGCTGACGGCTCAGAGCCTGGAGCCTGCTTCCGATTCTGTGTCTCCCTCTCTCTCTGCCCCTCCCCCGTTCATGCTCTGTCTCTCTCTGTCCCCAAAATAAATAAATGCTGAAAAAAAAAATTAAAAAAAAATAAATAAAATAAAATACATCCTCCATGAGATGTATCTGAAAAGAATACAAGTAATAGTTGCGAAATATTGAATCCACGTCAGCAAATCCTAGTGAAGAAGCCACATTTTCTCCCATGAGATTTACAAAAAAAATAGCTAGACAGAGCACATATTGTGTACTTATTCCAGTTTTATTCTTGTTCACACCTGTCATTCCAGCTGTGTTGTTACACAACTGATCACAAATGTCATTCAACAGCAGGGTCAAGTCATCCAGAACTTGCTTCACTTGGTTGAATAAAGCCACAGCTCAGTAGCTAAAAATTACACCTGGGATTTTCCATCATAACTATATTACACAAGAGTCAGCAATCAACCAGAGTTGTCATATCTGAAATAAAATCTCCAATAATTACCTATTAATTCCTGCTAATTTGTTTATTTTAACTAGCTAATCTTATATATACTCTCCCATTTTTTAAATTAACTCTTAATAAAGCTTTTTGGATAAATGCTAAATTTGCTTTTCTCATTTTAATATTTTCTCAAATGCTCGTGGATTAAAAGGAGCAATTATTTTGATGACTTTTATGAAATGTTTGTTACTTAAGAATACTACTGTTCATTATGAACTCCGAAGGGAAACCCTCTGTTTTGCTTTTAAATATTAATAGCCACAGCTATTAATTAGCACTTCAGAATACTACTTAAAGTTCTTCCTTGTCTCTGTTATAAGGCTTTGGTCTGGTGCATTTTTATTTGATTTATATGTAAATCAAAGAAACATCAGGAGACATGAAAACAAGTGTAATATGGTTTCCTGGGTTGGATCCTGGAACAGAAGAAGGATGTAAGTAGAAAAACAAGTGAGATCTAAATAAAGTCTAAATTTAGTTCATGGTATGTACTAATATTAATGTTAACATCTTACAAAACTCCAGTTCATTTGTCAAACCTAAGTTATTAACATTGGGGAAACAGGGTGATGGAATTCTCCGTTCTATCTTTGCAGCTTTTCTGTAAATATAAAAAATGTTTTAAGGGCACAACTGCAATGTGGAGAAAGGATAGCCTTTTAACAAATGGTGTGTTGGAACAATTAAGATATCCATGTGCAAACAAATTAATTCGAATCTATATATCACAGCCCATACAAAAAATAACTCAAAATGGATCACAGACCTACATGAAAAACCTAAAAGCATAAAATTTTTAGGAAAAAAAATAGACAACCTTTGTGACCTAGATGTTAGGCAAAGATTTCTTAGATACAACACCAAAAGCACAATCAAAATCACAAGAAAAGCACAAATAGATAAATTGAACTTCAACATAGTTTAAACATTTACGATGCTTTTAAAAGACACGGCTAAGATAGTGAAAAGACTGGGAGAAAATCTTTGCAAGGCATATATATATGATGAGACACAAGGACACTTTTGGAGGTGAAGAATAATATGTTCACTTTCAACTGTGGTGATGGCCTCATGGATATATGCATATGTAAAAACTTAACAAATTGTGTACTTTTAAAAATGTGCAACTTATTGTATGTCATTTACACCTTCACAAGGCAATTTTTTTTTTTAAAGGAAAAGGAACCAAGGGGCGCCTGGGTGGCTAGGTCAGTTAAGCGTCCAACTCTTCATTTCAGCTGAGGTCATGATCTCAGTTTTGTGGGTTGGAGCCTCGCATGAGGCTCTAGGCTGGCAGCATGGAACCTACTCTCTCCCTCTTTCTCTGGCCCTCTCCTGCTGTCTCTATTTCTCTCAAAATAAATAAACTTAAGAAAAAAAGAAAAGGAACCAAGACAAAATTCAGATGAAAAAACTAACAATACGAAACAAAAATGATATTTTAAAATGAGCATATAAATGAAAAAAGTATTTTGACATTTAGCGGCAAATTGTAACACATTTTCAGGTTATACTAAAACAGTAATTATTAAGAGAAATTTTTAATAAAAATAATAGGCTTTTGGATTCTCTGATAATATAATTAAGAGGATTATGTGAGAACACAGTGGAAAAAAATACAAATTTCTTCCTGGTTTGACACAAAACAGTGATATCTACAAAGATAACACAAAACTTATGTCACTGCAACATGGACATTAGTGAAAAACTGGTTATTGAGTATTTAAAATTAGTCGTTGCACAAGAAAATCTTGAAATGCCTTGAAACCTGACAATTCATTTATGAAAAGAACTTGATAGAAGTTGTGTCAAATTTGGGCACCACTCGAATCATCTACCTGAAATTATTGTGAAAGATGAAACTTTTTTGATATCTTTAATAGCAAAAAAATAAATTTTGATCAACGTTTTAGAACAAAGACTGGACTCCCTTTCATTTCCCGTAGGATATATTACAAAATTTCTGTCATATGAAGAAGTAGTCATATGATATACACCATGAAATTATAGGGGGGGAGGGAAAGTATGAGAGCTTTTAGCCAACATGGACACATCCTCAAGTATTACCTATTCAAAAATAAAGTAAATGCATCAAGTATGTTTGCATAAGTATTAAGGATTTTGAAGGGCTTTCTCTCCCACTTACAAAATTTTTTTTTAATGTTTATTTAGTTTTGAAAGAGGGAGAGACAGAGCATGAGCAGGGGAGGGGCAGAGAGAAAGGGAGACACAGGTTTGAAGCAGGCTCCACGCTCTGAGCTGTCAGCACAGAGCCTGGTGCAGGGCTCAAACTATCGAGCAGTGAGATCATGACCTGAGTTGAAGTTGAATGCTTAACCGACTGAGCCAGCCAGGCTCCCATCTCTCCCACTTTTAATTGTGAAGTAATTCGGCAGGACAGCATTTTTCATGACCTCATTTATTGTGCAGTTGGTCCTTTAAAAATTTTTTTAAATGTTTATTTATTTTGGAGAGGGGGGACGGGCAGAGAGGGAGACAGAGAATCCCAAGTGCTGTGGGGCTCATATGGGTCTCAATCCCAATACCAAGCAGACTCCATGCTGTAAGCACAGAGCCCAATTTGGGACTCACGCAGGGGTCAAACTCATGAACTGTTAGATCATGACCTGAGCCAAAATCAAGAGTTGGACGTTCACCTGTGAGCCACCCAGGTGCCCCACAATTGGCCCTTTTAATGAGGATGCAGTATTTACCAGAAGCTGAAACAACCACCCCTGTCTCCCATTTATGTAGTAAGAGTAACAACTTGGTTGTATGATTCCTTCCTAAGAGAGCTGTGTCAGTTAAGATAGGTTAGGTTATGCTATGGTAACAAATCCTGATATCTCAGTGGCTTAAAAACAAAGGTTTTTTCTTATTCATGTTACATGTCCATGCTAGATCACTGCTCCTCATTCAGAGACTCAAGTTGGATGAACACCCCATCTCTATCATCTACAATTTACAATGGCAAGTCAAAGGGAGTGCCGTGGTGTCTCACACTGGCAATTAAATGTCACTCTTGTATTTCATTAAGTTCCATGATGTGTTAGTTTCATATTCCTCCTATAACAAATCACTACAGATTTAGCTCTTAGGACAACACAAATTTATTGTCTTACAGTTCCAGAGGTCAGAAGACTAAGATGAGTCTCAGCTGTCAGTAGGGCTGCATCTCTCATGGAGGTTCTAGGTTTTTGGTCTATTGTTCTTTCCTTTTCCAGCTTTCACAGGCTGCCCACGTTCCTTGACTCATGGTCCCATTCCATCCTCAAAGCCAGCAATGTCCAGTTGAATCTTTCTCACATCGCATCATACTGATACTGACTCTTCTGGCTCCCTCTACTATGTTTAAGGATCCTTTTACTTATATTGGGCCCATCCAGATCATCCAGGATAATCTCCTTATGTTAATTAAGGTCATCTGATTAGCAATCTTAATTCTATGTGCAGCCTTAATTCTCCCCTTCCACATGTTAATAGCATACTCACAGGTCCTGGGAATAAAGACATGGACATCTTTGGGGAGCCGTTATACTAGCCTACCACACGTGGCTAGGTCTAAATTCAGGGTGGTTGGGAAGTGCAATTCTGCCACATTCCTAGAGGGAAGAGGAAAAGTGGAATATTTGCAGACATCCTTAATGATTTCCACGAAGACCTTAAATTTAGTAAGTTTAAAATTCCTTAGTAGATAACTGTTTATTAAGCCAAAGGGGCACAAATCCAAGTGTGATCATGGGATTAAAAACAGGGGATGTAAATGAGAGAAGCAGGCCAGCTGGGAGTCATGAGGACTGGGGTAAACTAAGACAGCATGTGTTCCACCTAAAGGATGGAACTTCCGTCTTGTAGAAATGAAGGCCCAGTGATGGTACCTGTTCTAACTTTTTTTTAAAAAAAATTTTTTTCAACATTTATTTATTTTTGGGACAGAGAGAGACCGAGCATGAACGGGGGAGGGGCAGAGAGAGAGAGGGAGACACAGAATCGGAAACAGGCTCCAGGCTCTGAGCCATCAGCCCAGAGCCTGACGCGGGGCTCGAACTCAACGGACCGCGAGATCGTGACCTGGCTGAAGTCGGACGCTTAACTGACTGCGCCACCCAGGCGCCCCTGTTCTAACTTTTTGAGAGAAGCAAAAATTTTCAGATATTTATATGAAATCTCAAAATTTTTAAATTTTCGTGACCAATTACAATTTAAAAAACAAACACTGCTGCCCCAAAAAAGAATATCTGTGTACCATATTGAGCCAATGTCCAAACTCTCATTTCAGTTTTTAATTATATACTCAGATCAGCTTCTCAAGCTTTGAGAGTAGTCTTCTAACTCACTTGCTTAATTTTTCCTCTTATCTTCAAGAAACAAAAATAACCCCAAATCTTCAAACGTCTTCGAGCTACTGTTTTAACTGACACATTGCACAACTGTGGCTCTCTTTCCTTCTAACGTTCTGCACTCTGGATGATCTCATCTACTTCAACATTTTTAATTATTACCTATACACTGATGACTCTCAAATGTCCCCTCTTATAGTTGAGATTTTATATCCTTCAGGTTTTTATTGAAGTATAATTAACACACAGTGTTATATTAGTTTTAGGTGCACAACATAATGATTCAACAGTTCCACACATTACTCAGTGCTCACCATGATAAGTGCAGCCACCATCTGTCACCAAACAACGGTATTACAATCTTATTTACTGTATGTCCTAGGCTGTACTTTTCATCTCTATGATTTCTTTTGAAACTGGAAATTTGTGCTCTTATTCTCTTTTATTTCACTAATTTCCCCACCCACCTCCCCCCTCTGGCAATGACCAGTTTGTTCTCTATTTAAGAGTGGTTTTTTTTTTTATCTTTTATTGTGTCCATTTGTTTTGTTTCTTAAGTTCCACATATGAGTGAAATCCTATGCTATTTATCTTTCTCTGTCTGACTTATTTCACTTAGCATTATATACCCTCTAGATCCATCCATATTGTTGCAAATGGCAAGACTAAATTCTTTATTATGGCTGAGTAATATTCCGTTGTTTATATACACCACATCTTCTTTCCTATTGATGGACACTTTGGTTGCTTCCATATCTTGGCTATTGTAAAAAAATGCTGCAATAAACATAGGGGTGCATATATCTCTTTGAATTAATGTTTTCATTTTCTTTGGGTAAATAACCAGTCATGAAATTAGTGGATCATATGGCATTTCTGTTTTCAATTTTTTGAGGAATGTCCATACTGTTTTCCATAGTGGCTGCGCCAATTTGCATTCCCACCAACAGTGCACAGGGTTCTTTTTCTCCACATCCTCACCAACAATTTTTATTTCTTGTTTTTGGTACTACCCATAATGACAGGTGTAAGGGGATATCTAATTGTGGTTTTGATTTGCATTTCCCTGATGATTAATGCTGTTGAGCATCTTTTCATGTGTCTGTTGGTCATCTGTATGTCTTCTTTGGGAAAATGTCTATTCAGATCCTCTGCCCATTTTTAAGTCAGATTATTTCTTTTTTCATGTTGAGTTGTAGAAGTTCCTTATATATTTTGGATATTAATATCAGATATATCATTTGCAAATATCTTCCATTCAGTAGGTGGTTTTTTTGTTTTGTTGATGGTTTCCTTCACTGTGCAAAAGTTTTTTTTTAATTCTGTAGTCCCAATAGTTTGTTTTTGCTTTGGTTTCCCTTGTTTGAGGGGTTATGTCCTTCAGTTTTAATGTAAGAATAGTCAATACAGTTTTGTCCATGATATAATAACAGGATATGAATTTACCCTTCTGCCATAAAACATCTGGAAAACTGGACAAATATTAAAAATCACTATTCTGAGACATTGGACAACAAACAGTCCAGGGCTGTAATCCTTGAGAGAAGGGAAACAAATGAGGTGAACTTGGTAATGACCCCAGTTTTTGCCTTTGCACATTCTAGATGCAAGGAGAGGGATCTGAAGCAGGGTTACAACAGATTGAACATCAAGGAGACTGAGGCAGTCAGAAGCAGAGTTCCGGAGAAGAGGGTGGTACCCAGAAAAACAGTTCCAGAAATCTGAGTTTGAGTCTATTTGAGTCTTTGTTGAGTACCAAGCCGTATATTTGTAGAGTGAAGCAAGAGATTGGCCAACAACCAGGGATCTGTACTATCTGATTTCAAGATGCACTTAGTACAAGACATACTATAATACATCTTGGTTTCAGATGTGTTATAATCAGATGATCTGGTAACAGAATAAGGATAGGCATGTAGATGGCTTTTTGACAAAGGTATCAAGGAAATTTGATGAGGGGGAAAGAGAGTCTTTTCAACAAATGGTACTGGAGTAACAGGATATCTCTATGGAAAAAATGAACTTCTATTCTCATACAATAAGTGAAAATCAATTCAAAATACATCCTAAACCTAGATATAAAAGCTAAAACTATGAAACTTCTAGGAGAAAACATAGAAGAAAATATCTTAAACTTTAGGATAAGCATAGATTTCTTTTTTTTTTTTTAAGTTTTTTTTCAACTTTTATTTATTTTTGGGACAGAGAGAGAGAGAGCATGAACGGGGGAGGGGCAGAGAGAGAGGGAGACACAGAATCGGAAGCAGGCTCCAGGCTCTGAGCCATCAGCCCAGAGCCTGACGCGGGGCTCGAACTCACAGACCGCGAGATCGTGACCTGGCTGAAGTTGGACGCTTAACCGACTGTGCCACCCAGGCGCCCCAAGCATAGATTTCTTAAATAGGACACAGAAAAAAACACAAACCATTAAAAAATGATATATTTTACTTCATAAAAATTAAGAACATTTACTTTTTGAAAGATACTGTTCAAAAAAACAAGGCAAGCTACAGGCTGGGTGAAAGATTCACAATACATACATCTGGCAAAGGGCATATTATCAAGAATTATTTAAAAACTTTACTCAAAAGTAACTACTCCAATTTTAAAGTAGGCAAAAGATTTGAATTTGCACTTCCCAAAAGAAGATATATGAATGACAAATCAATATGTGAAAAGATATCTATCATCATTTGTTATTAAAGAAATGCAAATGAAAACCACAATGTGATACCACAAAATATACACTAAAAAGGGTAAAATTGTGAAGTCGGACAATACTAACGATACAGATTTAGAACTGCAGTTGGGTGTGTAAAATGGGATAACCACTTTGGAAAACAGCTTAGCACTGTTATAAACATTTACTTGTGTGCCAGTAATTCTCCTCCTAGAAGAATGAAAACATATATCGATACAAAAACAAGTTTTGTAGCAGATTTATTCATAGTAACTAAAAAATGGAAACTATTCAAGTGTTCATCAATAGGTGAATGGATAAATTATGGTATATCCATACAATGAATTACTGTTCAGCAATAAAAAGCAATAACTTAATACATTCATTAACATGAATAAATCACAGAAGCATGCTGAACTAAAAACTAAAGAATCCAGATATAAGAGTGTATTTAGTATGACTCCACTTATAGGAAATTCTGGAAAAGAAAAAACTATCTATAGTGACAAAGAGCAGGTCAGTGGGTACCTGGGGCCAGGGTTGGAAGGTATTGACTAGAAGGGGCATAGGGAACTCTTTGGATGATGAAGATGTTTTCTATTTTCATTGTGGTGATGACTAATTGGGTGTTTACATTTGTCAGTACTCATCAAACTGCATTTAAAATGAGTAAATTTTGGGGGTGCCTGGGTGGCTAAGTGGGTTAAGCCTCCAACTCTTGATTTCTGCTCAGATCATGATCTCACAGCTCATTCGTGAGATCGAGCCCTGAATTGGACTCCACACTGTCAGTGCTTGGGATTCTCTTTCTCCCTCTCTCTTTGCCCCTCTCCTGCTCACAACACACTGTCTCTCTCTCTCTCAAAATAAATAAACATTTTTTTAAATGAGTAAATTTTATTGAATGCAAGTTACTATATGTTAATATAGTAATTCAGAAAAGAGAATAATAGGAAAAACTTTACTTTTTCACATTCCTTTTTCTCTTTAATCCACTTCAGCCTGGCTTATATCACCACTACTCCCTAAAAATTGACCTGACAAAGGATCATCATTTGCTTCCCAGTTGCGAATTCAATTTCTCACCATGAACACCATGTGAGAACACCATGTTGTCCTCACTTACGTACTTTTCTGCCAAGTCTTTCTCAATCTGTCTTTAAAGTTCTCGATAATAATCTGACTGGATGTAAATGGTGTTTCCCAGAGCTCTTCTTTATTCTTCTTCTTGTTTGACTTTCTCAGCAGATCTCATCTACTCGTATAGTTTCAGCTGTGCCTTATAATGACCCTGAGATGTTCACTTCTACCCCAGACTTCTCCTTTCTAGATCCTAATAAATCCTAATAGAAACATCTTCTCTTTGAAATCCCACAAGCTACTCAAACCAACATGTCCATGACTGAGTTCATAATATTTATACCTAAATCTACTCTCTCTCTTGGTGAAGACACTCTATCTTGGTCATAGCATCCTCATTTATCTCATTTAGAAAACTAAGAGTAACATCTGCCTTTCTTTTCCCAAGGCCAATTGGAGAGCAAATCCTATTGATTTTACCTTCTTAAAGTTTTCCGTATCTCATTTGATCTTATTTCATCTTATTATCGCTTGCCTTACCAAAGTCTATAAATTGCCCTCCCGTGACTACATCCCAGCCCTATTTTCTTTTCCAAATCAACCTCCACACTTTAGCCAAGGAAGCACCATACCTGAAATATAGTAAACCCACACAAAATTTCTTGGGTGAATGAATCCTGTAAATTCCTCTTCAGTGGATACTCATGGCAGTAAGGATAATAATAACCTTTAGGATATCCTAGACAATAATTATGGACTCTCTCCCTAGATAAATGTACATTATGCACATATAACATTTTGCATAGAGTTTCAAAGTAGTTCACGGAACTTCTGATGCTCATGTAAAATTAAGAACATTATATATAGGACAAAATTGAAACTCCTTAACCTGACCCTTTGTCATCATCTGACCCTTCTATATTTCAGTATCTTCTCTGGCTGTGCACGGTTTGCATCCTATATTCTAACCGTGTAAACTACTTACATTTCACTAAATGAATTGAACTGTTTAAAGTCTTCATGTATTTACATTGTGCAACTTCCTTTGCCTGGAATAAAGCATGAAGTTGATACAAATATTTTGACACTCCTGTGCCAATATTAAAACCTTTGTTTTTATTTTTATTTTTTTAATTTTTTTTAATATTTATTCATTAATGAGAGACAGAGAGAGACAGAGCATAAGTGGGGATGGGACAGAAAGAGAAGAAGACACAGAATCTGAAGCAGGCTCCAGGCTCTGAGCTGTCAGCACCGAGCTTGTGGTTCATGAGTTAGAGCCCCACCTTGGGCTCTCTGTTGTCAGTGTGGAGCCTGCTTCGGATCCTCTGTCTCCCTCTCTCTCTTCCCTGCTCGATCACTTTCTCTCCCTCTCTCTCTCAAAAATAAATAAACATTAAAAAAAAATCCTTTTTAAATTGTATTCTGACAACTGGAAAAAATTTTCCCAGATGGTCTTGTGACTCTGCCTTTCAAACCTTTTTCTCTTCTTATAACCATATATTTATGGTGCCAAGTACAGTAGGACGTGTTCGTTGTGCAATATAACTTCCATCCTTGTATCTTCTTATTGCAATGCTAGATGAATTGGCACAGTGGATAAGAGTATCTCTGGAAGTCATTTCTACAGCAGATCAACTAGCAATAATTAACTGTAGGAAGTGATGGCTATTCACAGAACCCAAACTAAAAGTTATTTCTTGAGTCTACTTTCCCTTAACAATATCCCAAAAATGTTTACAGCCAGATTCCCCTTTCTGCCTCCCCCACACATCACATAAAAGGGGAAGTAAATGGAGGGGAATTTGGAGTGGAAAGAACCAGCAAGATTAACTGTTTGAAGTAAGCATATCTCATTTCTGCAAATTTTACAAAAACATATGTCCATGTAGACATATCATTAGGGTGTCTCCTAGGGTCTTATGAAGGGCCCAGGTAAGTGAGGGGTCCGAAATCTTAAACTGCATTAGCTTTATAGTAAATCTGCCTATTAATACTGTACATGGTGAAACTTCAAAAGATGCAAAAGGAGAATATAATGTAAAGTTTCTTCCAAATAGTTCTCTTCCCTAGAGGCAAGAAATACATTCAGTTTCCTGATTCCTCCCTGAAATACCATGCATAGATAAGCATTTTGTGCTCAAATATTTGGTCACCTTCCCCTCATCTTTTCTTACACAAATATTAGCCTGCTATATACAATGTTTTGCACCTTGCTTTTTTTTTAAGACACTTTATTGGATATAGTTCACATATCATATAATTCTAGTTTAAAGTGTATGCTTCCGTGGTTTTTAGTAAATTCACATATGTATATGCATCACCAAAGTTGATTTCAGGACATTTTCATCACCTCAAAAAGAAACCAGATACCCTTTATCTATCCCCACCTCTCTCCCTGCCTTGTCCTACTCAACCACAAATCTACTTTCTGTCTCTCTGTGTATTTCCCTGGTCTGGACATTTTATATGAATAGAATCATATAATATGCAATTCTTTGTGACTTGCTTCTTTCACTTAGCATAATGTTTTCAAGGTTCATTCTTGCATCCGTATTTATACTAATCAGCACATCTATCAGAATTTAGTCATTTGTGTCTTCTTGCTCGTTTACTTTAGCCTCGTAGAGGTTTATCAGTTTTATTGATCTTTGCAAAGAACCAGATCTGGGTTTTGTTGATTTTCAATCAACAATGGGTTTTGTGTTCTGATTTTCAATTTCATTGACTTCTGCTCTAATGTATATATTTTTTCCCTGCTTACCTTAGGCTTAAATTATTCTTTCTCTGGTTTCCTAAGGTGGGAGCTTAGATATTTTATTTTAGATCCTCCCTACTAATAATATATGTACTTAATGCTATACATTTTTCTCTAAACACTGTTTTTACTATGTCCTATAAATTTCGATAAGTTGTATTTTTTATTTTCATTTAGTTCAAACTGTTTTTACGTTTCTCTTGAGGCTTCTTTTTTGACCCAAGTGTTACTTAGAAGTGTGATGTTTTACATTCATTTTTGAAAGATACATTTCTGTAAATGGAATACTAGATTGACTAGTTTTTGCCTTTCAGTAGTTCAAAGATGTTTTCCAATGTCTTCATTATTTGTATTGTTTCTGACAAGAATTCTGATGTCATCCTTTGTCCCTCCATATGTAAGAAGTCTTTCTCTTTGGCTACTTAAAAAAAATAACAGCTTTACTGAGGCATAATTAATAGACCATATAATACACTGATTTAACATGCATCAGGTGATGGACATTTGGGTTGTTTACACTTTTTGCCTATTATGAATACTGCTATGAACCTTGTGTACAATTTTTTGTGTAAACATATGTTTTCATTTCTTCTGAAATGAACCTAGGAGTTGGATTTCTGGGTCATAAGGTAACTCTATGTTTAACCTTTTAAGGAGCAGTGAGACTATTTTCCAAAATGATTGCACCATTTTACATTCCTACCAGCAGTGTATAAAGGTTCCAGTTTCTCTAGAGTCTATTTGTAGTTTGGACAAATAAAAAGGTTGCCAAAATTATCTTACAGAGATGATACCAATTCGCTCTCCCGCCAGTAATGCACATGAGTGTCTGTTTCTCCACACTCTTGCCAACATAGGGTTTTATCAAGATTTTTTTTCTTTGGCAGTATGATCAAAAGTGATATCATTCTGTGATTTAATTCACATTTCTTGTACTGAATGTCATTAAGCTTCTTTTCATAGTTTAAAAACCATATATATTTACTTGTTTGACAGTTGTTACTCATTTTTTTTATTCGGTTGTTGGTCTTTTTCTTATTGATTCATAAGAGCCCTTTATACATTAAGAAAATAAGTGCTTTATCTGTGGTATGAGCAGCAAATATTTTTCCAGTTTGTTATTTGTCTTTGTCTGTAATGTTTTTGCCATGCAGAAAGTGTGCATGTGGTCAAACTTATCAAGCTTTTCTTTTAAAGCTTTTGAATTTCCAGTCAGAAATGTTTATTATTCTCTCATAAATTAACCCTTTTTTCATATTTCATATTGAAATATTTGATCTATTAATAATTTAGTTTTACTATAAAATGTAAAGTATGGATCCAACTTACTTTTCCAGCTGGCTCCTCAGTTGTTAAAATGCATCTTTCCTCCCACTGGTTTGAAATGTTGCCTTTACCATATACTAAATTTTCACATGGATATGTGTATTTATAAACTTTCTATTATATTTCTTTGATCTGTATGTCTATTCTTATGCCAGTAGCATTTGTTTTAATTACTGAAGCTTTAGAATATGTTTTACAATATGATCAGGTTAATTCCCCTTTATTATTCTTTTTCTTTCTTTCTTTTTTTTTTTAATGCTTATTCATTTTTGAGAGAGAGAGAGAGAGAGAGAGTGCGAGTGGGGGGAGGCAGAGAGAGAGGGAGACACAGAATCCCAAGCAGGCTCCAGGCTCTGAGCTGTCAGCACAGAGCCTGACACAGGTCTCGAACCCACAAACCGTGAGATCATGACCTGAGCCAAAGTCAGACGCTTAACTGACTGAGCCACTCAGGCGTCCCTATTATTCTTTTTCTTAAGATTTCATGGCTGTTATTACTTATTCATTATGTTAGTTACCTATTGCTGCATAACAGATTACTCCCATTAGTGACTTAAATAATAAACAGTTACTAATGTCACCATTTTTGTGGGTCAGGAGCTTGGAACCAACTTAGCTGGGTTTGGCTGGCCCACGCTCTCTCATGAGGTTGTAGTCAAGATATCAGCTGAGGCCAAAGTCATCTGAAAGTTTGATGGGGCCTGAAGGATTTATTGGACTTGGGTAGAAGGCCTCAGTTTTTCACCACATGGACCTCTCCATTGACTTTTTGAGCAACCTCACGGTGTTGCAGTTGATTTCTCCCCAAGCAAGTGATCTAAAAAGAGAAAGCAAGAAGGAGGCCACATAATTTTTATGACTTAGTCTCAGAAATGACACACTGTCACTTTATCATAGTCATTAGAAGTCTAGCCACACTCAAGGACAGGGGAGTTAAACTCCATTCCTTAAAGAAATTGTAGATGTATTTTTAAATCACCAAACCCGTTTTTCTGTATGAACTTTGGAATTAGTTCATTTGCTTTCCAAAAATTAATATTGATGGATATAATAATAATAATAATATAGTAATAATATAATAATATTGATTAATAATAATGTTTTATTAGAAACTATTTTGATTTTAGGCAGAAGAATTCACTTTCTTTTTTTAAAACAATTCTATCACAATTCTGCAACATCGATGTTCTTTTTACTGTCATAAAATGAAATAAAAATCAAATAAATAAATAAATAGATAAATAAATAAAATATAAAACATGGAAACAATATTGAGATCCAAGCAACCTGCAATATATACAGGAAAACTTTAAAGATAAAAGGTACGCTTTCATCCCCAGCTTGCCGTTTTCTTCTTGCTAAAATGATAGAATGTCCAGCTCCTTTATGGCCAGTTGGCAACCTTAGAAATATATTTCTCACTGGCCTGTTTCATCCATACCAGCTTCTAATTGTCAAAATAATTCTGTTGAGAGATTTTCAGTGAAAGGGAAGACAAGGAAGTGGGTTTTAATTTCAGGAAAATTTAACAAATATAAAACTCTTTTTGGTATATCTGGCAAACCTATTTATCATAAATAAATTATATATGTTTAAGGGTTCACAAAGCACCATGGATCACCTGGTGGCTCAGATGGTTGAGTGTCCAACTTTGGCCCAGGTCATGGTCTCATAGTTTGTGAGTTCGAACCCTGCACTGGGCTCACTGTTGTCAGCCTGTCAACACAGAACCTGCTTTGGATCCTCTGTCCCTCTCTCTTCCTGCCCCTCCCCCTCATGCTCTCTCTCTCTCTCTCTCTCTCGCTCAAAAAAAAAAAAAATTAATAAAGGTCCATGGCTGCTTTAAAAAAAACTCTTTAGGGGCGCCTGGGTGGCGCAGTCGGTTAAGCGTCCGACTTCAGCCAGGTCACGATCTCGCGGTCCGTGAGTTCGAGCCCCGTGTCGGGCTCTGGGCTGATGGCTCGGAGCCTGGAGCCTGTTTCCGATTCTGTGTCTCCCTCTCTCTCTGCCCCTCCCCCGTTCATGCTCTGTCTCTCTCTGTCCCAAAAATAAATAAACGTTAAAAAAATTTTTTAAAAAAGAAAACAAAAAACCCATTTTTAAAAATGGGCAAAAGATTTCAGCAGACAAGACACTTTACCAAAGAACATGAACCGAAGATGACAAATGATCACATGAAAAAATGTTCTACATCACTCGTCATTGGGGAAATGCAAATTAAAATACCACTACATACCTACTAGAATGGTGAAAATTAAAAAGATAGACCACACCATGTATTGGCAAGCATGCTTGTATTGGGAATGTAAAGTGTTAAAACCACTTTGAAAAACAGTTTGGCAATATCTTTAAAGGTTGAACATGCACCTACCACATAATCCAGGCTTTCTAATTGTGGGTACTTACCCAAGAGAAAAAAAATATATGCCCATACAAAGACTTGGACACGAGTGTTCGTAACAACAGCTTTTTTTTTTTTTTTTTGCAATAAACACAAATTGGAAACAGCCCAAAATGTCCATCCACAGCTGAATGGAATACCAAATTGTGATATAGCCATACAATGGAACACTGCTTAGCAATCAAAATCATGGACTATTGATACATGCAATGATATGGATGAATCTCAAAATAATTGTTGATTCAAAGAAGCCAGACAACAAAGAGTACCTACAGTGTGATTTCATTTGTCTACAACTCCAGAAAATGTGAATTTATAGTGACAGAAAGCAAATCAGTGGTTGCTTAGAAATAGGAAGGTGAGGATGAGGGGAAAGAGACATTACAAAGGGGCACAGAAAACGTTTGAAGATGATGGACATGTTTACTGTCTTAGTGATGATGGTTTCATGGATGTATATGTCAGAACATCAATTTGGACACTTAATATGTGAAGTTTACTTTATGTATGCTATACTTCAAAAAAAAAGCTGTTATTTAACATGAAAAAAATGAGATACTACCCACCATATGGACTACAGTGAAAAGTTCTGGTAATACCAAGGGTGTGGAGAAACGGGAACTTTAATCACTGCTGGTGGAAGGGAAAGGATGCACAACTCTTTGAGAATACTGGCAGAATTTACTAAAGTCAAACAAACACCTGTGCTGGACCCAACAGTTCTGTTTATTGGATGATATTCAAGAGGATGCATGCATATGCCTACCAAAAATATGTGCAGGAATGTGCATAGTAACTTTACTCGTATTTACCAAAAAAAAAAAAAAAGAAAAAATAACCCACCAATAGTAGAATGGATAAATTGTGGTATATTTTCCCCCACTTTCCTGAACTTTATTAAAGAAAGAGCGATGATGGTAAATCTGGAGAACATAATCAATTTTTTAGGATTCTTCCCTCAAAAACGTGACATTTGATTTCCAAACACATGCCAGAGCATAGATGGTTCCCAATTGTACTAAGTAGGTGACAAGCTGAAATCCTAAAATGTTCACCTTCCAACTTGCCCCGGTCTGCGGTCTGTCTTTGGATCAGCAATAATTGTCTGAACAGCTGCTATGGCTTCATTAATTTTTGTCTGCAGGTCTCTGAGCAATTGTATATGTAGCAATCACAGAATTTGAGCAGCTCCATTAAGAACTGCATCTCCTGTGTCAAAACCAAGAATATGTTTGTCTAAAGCAACAGGCAAGTCCTCTTTTGTTTGATTTGCTTTAACAACTGCATCCTGGACCAAAATTTGAATTGCTTTAGGATTATCAGGTAATCATCATGACACTGAATCTGAAGGTCAGCCAAAGTCATTACACCAGGCTTGAAATTGGGATTATTTACATCCAAATTGATCAATGGCTCTGCATTTTTAGCTGCATTGTCAGCATTTTTTTCTGTCATCAGCTACCAAATCCTTGTACTTTTCAGCATTATCTCCATATTCAAGTCTAATAGCTAAGCCAAGAAGCCTGTCAATTACTTCTCGTCATCTTGAATCTTGAAAGGACAGTTAACATCTCTGAGATACTTTACAAAGAATTTGGGCCAATCACTGCTGTGGATGTTTCTTAAATTACATGTTTTCAATCTAATAGTGTCTGGTTTTCTGGTCTTCAAGCCAAACAATAAAGTTTCTAAATTATTTTTTTTAATGTTTATTTATTTTTGAGAGAGAGAGCAAGCAGGGGAGAGGCAGAGAGGGCGGAAGGCAGGGCAGAGTTTCTGAAGCGGGCTGTGTGCTGACAGCAGAGAGCCCGACGCGGGGCTCAAACCCATGAACCATGAGATCATGACCTGAGCCAAAGTCAGATGCTTAACCGACCGAGCCACCCAGGTGCCCCTAAAGTTTCTAACTTCTGTTTCATCTTTACAGTTGAATGAAGCCAGCAGGATTGTTGTTGTCAAGAACTGTCAGCTTGCGTTGGAACATGATCCCTGTGTCTTGCTCTGGTCCCCCAGCCTTTGGCCTGGAGAGGAGAGGCAAGGAGGGGTGGCAGGCACCAGTGCAGGCACCAGCAGTGGCAGCAGAGAGAGGGCCAAATTGTGGTATATTTATACAAATTGTGGTATAATATTACACAGAAAAAATGAACTACTGCAACAGAGTGGCAACAGATTATTGAGCCTCAGAGACATACTGTGGAATGAGGTGAGCCACACATGAAGAAAACATATTCTGTGATTCCATTTTTATGAAGCTCAGAACAGGAAAAACTAATGGTAATACAGATCAAAATGGTGGCTATCTTTGGAGAAGTGTTGATTGGAAGGAGGCATAAGTGAACCTTCTGGGTTGTGTTCATTTACACAGAAAAATGTAAAAATTCCTTCAGCTGTACACTTAAAATTTGTGAACTTTGCTAGATGTAGATTATATATCAATGAAAAGTCAAACAGTCCCAACAGTAGCAGCAACAAATAATGAACACTTAAATTCCATGATGTAAAGAGGGAAAGATTGGTAAGGAAATACAAAGATGCATGGAAGAGAATTTCAAGAAATTAGGCAATGGAAACTTCATTCAGCAAGAATTTCTAATCATAAATGTGTAGTTGCTCTTGCCATTATCTCAGGGATTCTTAATTGGCTCTACTTCTTCCCTCCCTCATCCTCATTGTCTATTTTATTTTAAGACGTATTATCAAATTTCTTTCAAAAATTGGAATTCCTATTTATTATTGTAAACGATAGAGAAATCAAACTACGATATGAATGTTTCACTTCCCTAAGTTAGGAACTTAGAGCTCCAGCCCAGACCCCCTTTGCTGAACTGGAAGATCCCAGGATCCCGTTGCCTACCAGGTGTATCCACTTGGGATCTCAAACATTCAAAATAGACTCATCATCTCCTATCCACTCTATCCTCCTCCAGGTTTATCCGCCACCCTGCATTCCCCATAAATGGTTCACCAGGAACCAAAAAATCAAGTTAGCTTTTCCCCTCTGCCTTATATCTTCTCATCCAAGCAATCAAAAAACTCTGCTGATTTTGATCCCTTGGTATGTCTTATGTGTCCCTTCTACTCTGTACCTCCTACCTTCTTCTCTCTTGGTCTCATTATTTCTCTGGTAGATTGTAACAGCAGTCTCTCAAAGAATGATTTGCAGTCCACAGTCCTCCTAAGAATATGAATTGATCAAAACTGAACTTTTTTTTTCATTTTTATGAACTAACGATGCACACTTACAACCTGAATGCTAAAGTAGATATATATCTATATCTGGATGGATAGATAGATAGATAGATAGATATAGATCATTCCATCAAGTTTTGGTTTTTGAAAACATGGCATTTCATCCTAATGACTCAGTTCTTCTTCCTCAGGAAAGTGACAGTGGTATGGTAAGGTAAGTTATAGGATCATTTCTCCCTCGTGCGAAGTGGACCACAATCAAAACGTTTGAAGGTCACTGTCTTTATTATCATCTTGCCTTTATTCCTGCCTTTCTTCTTCAAATACATGCACACACTATCACCTTAGTCTGTACTACCAAAAAGTGATTTATGCAAAAAATATAATTGTGTCAATTTTCTTGCTCAGAATATTTCAGAGTTTCTACACTGTCTTCAGTGAGGATTATTAACATATTTTAGGTCCTTTTCCCTTTAAGAACAAATGAATAATAAAGTTTTTGACTTTCTTCTGAGAACAACATACATATACACAATATAATTTCATAAAATTTCAGAGATTTTGCAATACCCCTGAAGCCTATCCATAGATTTACTAGAGATTTCTCACCCGGCCTTTGAATAGCATAAAAGATCTTTTGCTTACCTACCAAAACCCTTCACTTCACTCCTCAATTTAAAGAAATTTCCAGGGGCTCCTGAGTGTCTCAGTCAGTTAAGCATCCACCGTAGGCTCAGGACATGATCTCACGGTTCGTGAGTTTGGGCCCTACATTGGGCTCTGTGCTGACAGCTTAGAGCCTGGAGCCTACTTTGGATTCTGTGTCTCCCTCTCTTTCTGCCCCTCCCCCACTTGTGCTCTGTCTCTCTGTCTCTCTTTCTTGAAAATAAATAAACATTAAAACAATTTTAAATAAATAAATAAATTTCCAGGGGCATCTGGGTTGGTTAAGCATCCAACTCTTGATCTCAGCTCCGGTCGTGATCTCACAGTTCGTGAGTTAGAGCCCCACATGGGGCTCTGCGCTGATGGTGCTGAGCCTGCTTGGGATTCTGTCTCTCCTTCTCTCTCTGCCCCTCCCTCACTTGTGGTCGTGCTCTCTCTCTCTCTCTCTCACGCACACACAAAATAAACTTAAAAAAATAAAAGGAATTTACAGAACACACCATGTTCTATCTTAGTCCTTGTTAAAAAAATCAACTTTATTTTGGAATAGTATGAGATTTACATAAAAATTGCAAGATAGTACAGACAGTTTCAGTATACCCCATACCCACTCAACCCCATTATTAACATCTTACATCAGTATGGTACACTTGTGACAATTAATGAGCCAATGTTGATATGTTATTATTAAATAAAGTTCCTACTTTATTCAGATTTCTTTATTTTTACCAAATACCCTTCTTCTTTTCCCGGATCCTATCCAGGGTACTATGTTACATATATGTTACATGTAATATCTCTTTTGGTTCCTTTTGGCTGTAATAATTTCTCAAACTTTCGTTGTTTTTGGTGACCTAGACAATTTTGATGAGTATTGGTCAGATATTTTATAGAATATCCATTAATTGGGACTTAATTGGGATGTTTTCCTCATTATTAGGCTTAGGGTTACGTATTTTGGAGAGGAAGACCACAGAGGGAATGTACAATTTTCACATAATATCTAGGGTGCATGCTATCAGCATAACCTATCACTGTTAATATTAATCTCGATCCACTGGCCAAAGTAGAATTTGTTAGGTTTCTCCACTGCAAAATTAATCTCTCCTCCCTATTCCCTTCTATGCTGTATTCTTTGGAAGGAAGTCACTGTGCACAGCCCACACTTCAGGAATGTGGAGCTGTATTCCACTTCCTGGAAGGCACAAATTCTTTTGCATGGGAAACTGGTTCATTCTTCCTTTCTTTTATTTTTAAATGCTTGACCCCTATCTGCAATGCTGAAATAACAAAACAGTCCCCAAATTTTAATGGCTTAGCACACAATTTATTTCTTGTCCATGTCATAATGTCATCGTGGTTCTGCTCCACAAAGTCACTCAGGCACCCAGGCTGACAGTTTCCATCATCGGGTAACTACAACTTCTGATAACTTACAACTTCACTAGTTGTTAAAGCAGATAAAAGGTCCTGGAATGTTTTGCACTAGCAATCAAATGCTTCAGCTTAGAAGTGTCACATGTCACTTCTACCCCGAGCTCGCTGACAGAATTAGTTACATAGCTCTGCCTAACTACAAAAGAGTGGGAAAGTATAATCCTTCTCTGTGCCTGGAAGGAGAGAGAACCAGACAGGGGCGAGCACTAAAAGTTTCTACCATGAGCCTCCTAACCCACCTGCCCACCAAATAAAATCCTATTCTTCCTCAAAATCTCATTCAGCTGAAATGCTGTGAAGCCTTCACGGTCTCTTCCTGACAGACTTCAGGTCCCCTTCACACTCCATCAGGACTTTGTACAGAGCAACATTAAAGCAACTATTATATTGGATTGTAGTTGTTAGTTTGCATGTCCTGTAGAAGAAAACAGTCAACCTGCTATCCTTAGCATTAATACAGTGCCTCTTACATAGAAGATATCCAATAAACCTCTATTAATTATTGAATTAATTGGTGGATTTTATAATAAAAATTTTATAATAAAATGTTACACAGGAACTTCATATGTAATACAATTACTCATAGATAATTTGTTGGCAATTGAAGTGGAGATTTTTTTCCCTTTACTACCTTTAAATGAAGTGTTGAATCATACCTTCAAAAATGTTTTACCTACATTAGCATGAGGAATCCTGTGTCTCAAACATCTGGTCATATTTCTACTTTATTCCAGAGACCTGAGTTAACTTTTTATTTTAAAAAAATTCTCCCTGTTTTTAAAATTCCAGTCTTTCTAATTGTTCTCTAAGATTCGAGAAGCACATCCTTTCATGGTTTGTGATTGGTTTTTATTTGTAGGTTTGTATTACTTTCTTGCATGGTTTGTAATGTCAGAAACCTACTTTAACATGTGGTCAAGAGTGGAGAGTAACACCTTAATTGTAGGTCGAATGCATTTTTTCCACAGTGAATTTATCAGTTGTGTTGAATGTCTGTATCGTACACATAAGTATTCTTCCAAATGAAAAGGTGGAGGGAGTGGCCTAAAAGGAGAGTAAGCCCTTGAAGAGCTCATGATGATGAATGTATGGACAATATGTCAGTAAACCTCAATAACAGACAATAAGGTTATAGATAACATGTGGTTGATATGTGCGTGATACAAACACCGAGTTTTCTGAGTTCAAGGCTGACATGCTCTGGGTGCAGAGTGGGTGAGAGGGGAGAGAATCCAGAGGTAAGGAGACTACTTAGAAAGCCTTGTCAGTAGTTCCATCATGAAATTCAGGTCTACACCAGATCTCATATACCACAGTGCACAGAGATATGTAGTGTGCAGTGACTGCATTTCTTACATAAGGAAGATATTTTAAGTGTAATTTTTCTAGATGTATCCTAGATTTATTCTATTTCTACTATTTTTTCACAAAAATTAGTAGTCGTGTGTGTGTGTGCGTGTCAACTTTTCTGTTTTAAAAGGTAGTATATGTCTATGAGGAAACTTAAAAATATCTTAAGTTCCTAGATTTTAAGACATCTACTCACTTTAAAAAATTTTTTTAACGTTTATTTATTTTTGAGAGACAGAGCATGAGTGGGGGAGGAGCAGTGAGAGAGGGAGACACAGAATCCGAAGTAGGCTCCAGGCTCCCAGCTGTCAGCACAGAGCCCGATGTGGGGCCTGAACCCACAAACCATGGGATCATGACCTGAATGGAAGTTGAATGCTTAATCCACTGAGCCACCCAGGCGCCCCAAACATCTACTCATTTTTAAGAGCAGGTTACAGTTTACCATTCTATATTTTTATAACATTTCTAAATTTACTAAGTTACTCTTTAATTGAAAATCATTCTGAATCAACAATCAAGGAAACTACTTTCCAAACTCAATACGTAAGACACTAATAGAACCCTCATCATCTTTGGGTCAGGTCATTGTGAGACTCATGTGCAAATGGCACGATGTTTGTGAGTTGAATTCCTACTTGACTGAGTTGGAAGTAGACTATTCCTATGCCAGCAACCAGCCACCTCACAGAGGTGGCTGACCTGGGGTTGGGGGTGGAGGGATGAGAAGATAGTATGGCTGCATCCAAAATGACTTAGAGTGATGCAGAAGGGAGGATAGCATGATCTTCCGTTACATGTATGCATATAAATTATTACCAATAATTTGCTAAGCATATTGTCTTATTTGCTTGTTAAGGGTAGCAATAAAATGTTTGTCAAGGTGGAGGAGGAGTACCACTCGAGTATATGATCTTGTTCTCCTATTTGCAACAATTTTTTCTCCAACGTTTTGTGATTTTACAGAGCTAATTTGCAGACTGAAATCACTGGTTTCTAGTTCAATGAAAGGAGATTTATTGGCATTGGAACAAATGAAAAGATCATACAGAATCTTAAACCCAAAGACCATACTCAGTAAAGAAATGAAATCAGAATGCTCTTCTGGAATGAGGAAATCAAAATGGGAACATGTTCATGTCTTTGCAAATAAGACTGCATTTTATCACACATTTGAAAAGTCAGTTCGGTATTTCATCAGAATTTCTCAATGTTCAATGCCAAATTATTGTGTAAATTGAGAAAAGATTTTTATAATATGACCAAAGTGGGAAGGAAAATGTATGTTTATAATGTGAAACAGGGAAGTGAGATCCAGCCACAGTTCTAACTGTATTTGCGGTGGTAGCTTAAAGACAGCAGAAAGAATAGTGTATTTAGAAAGTATTCACAAAGGATAAAAAGCCATCCAGAATTATTTTATTAGTTGTTCACACGCCAAGCATATTGAAATATGCATTTTAAAATAGCCTCTAATTGTTCCATGGCATCTAAGAGGTGTTAGACTAGCCTCTTCGAGATAACTCATACTTTAAAAATAAGTATATAAAATGGGCTTGCAAAACTATGTCAGGACCTAAAATTAGACAAGGGATAGACAAAGAATTTATAATTGTCAAGGGGTGAGAATTGGGTATCAATATTCAGGTTCTTCTCTTTCCACTTCAGTTTTTACAAGGTAGTATTATTGTACATTGAAAAGACCATGGAAACAGGCTGAGTCTAACTCCCAGCTCTGTCATTGACCAGCTGTATTTCTTTGAGTGAATGACTTTACTTATCTGGGACACATTAAAAAAAAATTTTTTTTTTAATGTTTATTTTTTTTAAAGAGAGAGACAGACAGAGACAGAGAATGAGTGGGGGAGGGGCAGAGAGAGAGGGAGACATAGAATCTTAAGCAGGCTCCAGGCTCTGAGCTATCAGCGCAGAGCCTGATGAGGGACCTGAACCCATGAGCCACAAGATCATGACCTGAGCTGAAGTCGGACACTTAACTGACCAAGCCACTCAGGTGCCCCCCAGGACACTTATTTTTTTCATCTCTAAATTGGAAATAATACCTCCCTCTAAGATCCCTGTAAAAATTACAGGTAATGTTTATTTAAAGTGACTAACACTTCATAAACATCTTATAAACAAAAGCTGGTCTTATTGATCTATCTTTTGTCCTTTATCTCCACATAGTCTGGGTGATCAGTAATCTTGATTATTCAAACCTCCTAAATACCTCTTGAACCCTCAGTTGTCTCCATACCCCACTGTCTGCCATCAGGATTACCTGTCAGTTCTCTAGCAACAGCCCCTGAGTCCAATCTAGAGTGATTTTTTTTTTTTTAAAAGATTTTGACCCTGTTACTCTCCAGTTTAATACTCACAAATAGTCTCCCCTGGTCTTTGGGATTACGTCCTAAATCTCACTGTCTTTGGGATTAGCACCTAGATCTGGTCCTGCTCACCCCTCCCGCCTCATTTCTCTAGGCCATATTTCACCAGACATCCTGGCACTCCTTTCGGTGTCTGCATAGCGGATTGCAGAAACAACAGGTGTGGAGGCAGAGAAGAGAGTGCCTGCAGAGCACACATCAGGATGGCACAATCTCCCCTGTAATCGGGGGTAGAGTGTATGGCAGATCCTACTAGGCTAGTCCTATGGATCAGACTTCGCGATGGTTCCATACTCAGTAAGTCATGCCTCTGTGATAGAGCCCAGGAACTAGAGACTACTGTAGCACAGCATTGGCATTACAGTAGAAATAATTCCTCTGGTGTATGTTAAATATTATTTCTTCTCAGTATGAATCCATTACCTCACTCAAAGCACAGCAACAGCAAGGCCGTAGACTAAATTAAGTGCAAAAGTTAAATGATTTGAGTGGTGGCAGGAGACCCACAAAAGAAATGATCTTGTTTTTTTCATCTTTTTTGCAAAGAACAGGAGCTTAAATTACAGGGGTATCGAGAGCTAAAAGAATGGAAAGTGATCACCAAGTTGGGGGGGAATAAATACAAGGGTATAGATTAGGCAAACCCAATTCACTTACCATATGCCAGTGACCCATGAATTCAGGGGCCAGCAAAATGCTATCTTTGGATTAGGGTCAAGCCTTGCTCCTGAGGCGGGTAATATTCCCACAGGAAGCCACACTGACCTGTGGCCAGGCTGCTGGGCTTGCAAGGAGCAGATGCCAGGGACGATGGGTCTGTTGCACAGGCTGTTACACAGCTAGATGAAGCTCTATTAGCTGAGTGCAAAATCACTTCACCTTAACATTTCATCACCTGCCCCTGGACAGCCTGATGGTGTTGTTCCCCCTTTACCTTCCTACCCCTACCCTCCCATCTCTTCCACCCCTGCATATTGTCCTAGGAGCCATCCGCTACAGCAGAGATGAGACTAGGTCCTCTGCACCCCTGGGCCAAACTCCACAGAGACAGCAGCAGCAGAGTAAAGAGGAGAGTACAGCTACTCCCCCAAGGTCCTTAACAGCTTCGGGAAAATGGCACTGCTTCATTGGCTAGTGATTATTTAACACTCCCTGACAAAACCTATGCCAACGCCTCCCTCCATTAATACGAGTTTTTTAAAAACTTTTTTAAAAGTTTATTTTATTTACTTTAAGAGAGAGAGAGAGGTGAGTGGGGTAGGGGAAGAGGGAGAGAGGGAGAGAATCCCAAACTGACAGTGTGGAGCCCAACATGGGTCTCCATCCCATGAAACACAAGATCATGACCTGAGCCAAAATCAAGAGTTGGATGCTTAACCAAAATGCTTATTTATTTCATTTTTTCATCACAAAACATATGTATATATTTTTTCTTTTTAATTTTTTTAAATTATTTTTTAATGCCAGTATAATTAATGTACAGTGTTATATTAGTTTCAGGTATACAATACAGTGATTCAACAATTCTGTACATTACTCAGGGCTCATCACATAGGTGCACTTTTTTTCCCCCTTTTTATTTACATCCAAGTTAGTTAGCATATAGTGCAACAATGATTTCAGGAGTAGATTCCTTAATGCCCCTTACCCATTTAGCCCATCCCCGCTCCCACAAACCCTCCAGTAACCCTCTGTTTGTTCTCCATATTTAAGAGTTTCTTATGTTTTGTCCCCCTCCCTGTTTTTTATATTATTTTTGCTTCCATTCCCTTGTGATCATCTGTTCTGTGTCTTAAAGTCCTCATATGAGTGAAGTCATATATTTTCTTTCTCTAATTTTGCTTAGAATACCCTCTAGTTCCATCCATGTAGTTACAAATAGCAAGATTTCATTCTTTTTGATTGCCAAATAATCCTCCATTGTGTAAATATACCACATCTTCTTTATCCATTCATTCATTGATGGATATTTGGGCTCTTTCCATACTTTAGCTATTGTTGATAGTGCCGCTATAAACATTGGGGTGCATGTGTCCTTTGAAACAGCACACCTGTATCCTTTGGATAGATACCTAGTAGTGCAATTCCTGGGACGTAGGGTAGTTCTATTTTTAATTTTTTGAGGAACCTCCATACTGTTTTCCAGAGTGGCTGCACCAGTTTACATTCCCACCAACAGGGCAAAAGAGATCCGCTTTGAGTATCCTCACCAACATCTGTTGTTGCCTGAGTTGTTAATGTTAACCATTCTAACAGGTGTGAGGTGTTATCTTATTGTAGTTTTGATTTGTATTTCCCTGATGATGAGTGATGTTGAGCATTTTTCGTGTGTCGCTTGGCCATCTGGGTGTCTTCCTTGGAGAAGTGTCTATTCATGTCTTTTGCCCATTTCTTCACTGGATTATTTGTTTTTTGTGTGCTGAGTTTGGTAAGTTCTTTATGGATTTTGGATACTAACCCTTTTTCTGATATGTCGTTTGCAAACATCTTCTCCCATTCTGTCTGTTGCCTTTTAGTTTTGCTGATTGTTTCCTTCACTGTGCAGAAGCTTTTTATTTTGATGAGGTCCCAGTAGTTCATTTTTGCCTTTGTTTCCCTTGCCTCTAGAGATGTGTTGAGTAAGAAGTTGCTGCAGCCAAAATCAAAGAGGTTTTTGCCTGCTTTCTTCTTGAGGATTTTGATGGCTTCCTGTCTTACATTTAGGTCTTTCATCCATTTTGAGTTTATTTTTGTGTATGGTGTAAGGAAGTGGTCCAGGTTCATTCTTCTGCATGTTGCTGTCCAGTTTTCCTAGTACCACTTGCTGAAGACACTGTCTTTATTCCATTGGATATTCTTTCCTGCTTTGTCAAAGATTAGTTGGCCATATGTTTGTGGGTCCATTTCTGGGTTCTGTATTCTGTTCCATTGATCTGAGTGTCTGTTTTGTGCCACATATGTGTATATTTTTAAAGTAAAATAAAATGTTATCAGTTTAATGACAATTGAATGAAATGAAATTTAATTAATCAAATTTAATGAAAAATTGCCCTAATCTTTCTCATTTAATACCCAACACTAGAGGTAATCTCTTTTTAACTTCTTTAGCTATTTCTTCTAGTATTTACTGCCATATATCTCAACAGTATGTTTATTCTACTATTGCTTGATTTTCAATCATAGACATTTTCTATTTTTCCACCAAGGAAGGTAAGGATTTAGGTCTCCCTCAACTCCTCCTGCCCTTGCTGTTCTTCTGTACAAGCATGCACAAACACTCACAGATGACCATAATATGTGAGTTACCACTTACGTTTTTGGTTTTATTGGTATTAATAATTACCTTATTTTTCTGGCTGCTTAGTTTTTCCTGTACTTATTCATGTATTATTTCATTACCCAAAGTCTCCGCCAGGGTTGTCAAACTCCCTTCAATAGGTTCAGACATTCCAAGCCATCTCTAAGTTTGGTTTTTCCCCCTGGAGTCCACACTCCTGGAGCCCTTTACCCTCTTGCTATAATCTGAATTGGCTTCTCTTTAACCTATGGGAAAGCTGTCAATGTTGTACAATACTTCTTCTTTTGTCTTGGTGATCTTTTTCACTTCTCTCCTGTATTAGATCCCTGTTTCCTAGATCCTACACCATCTTTTTTTGCTTGTTTGTTTAAAGATTTTGAGTACTCTCTACACCCAACATGGGGCTTCAACTCACAACCCTGAGATCCAGAGTCACATGCTCCACCAACTAAGCCAGCCAGGCCCCCTCATTTGCTTTTAAAATAGAACATGTCCTTCAGAGACTTCCTGATAAAGGGTGCAGGGAAGTGAAGTTTTATTGTCCTTACACATCTGAGAATGGTTTTTTTTTCCTCCTCTCACACTAGTTAGACGGTATATAGGACTGTGGGTTGAAGATTACTATCCGTAAGTTTTAAGATTTTGTTTTTTCCCCGTTGTTCTGAAATTTCATGATGATGTGCATTGATATACATTTTATTCCACACCGTTATGCCAGGCACTTGGTTGCCTTTTGATCTGGAAATCTGTGTCCTTCAGTTTTGCACGTTTATTTTGAATTTTTTCGTCTGTAATTCCTTTTAAGAATTTCCATTTATTGGATGTTTGATTTCTCTGTTCTCTAATTCTCACTGTTTCTCTCCCGTTTTTCATCTCTGTCTTTTTATCTATTTCTGGGACTGTTTCTCAAATTTATCTCTTGATTCTTCTATAAAGTGTTTTACTAATGTGGTCATATTTTTAAATCTCAAGAGCTCCTTTTTAAATTCTGATTATTTATTATACTATACTTCCTTATTACATAGATGTGATTTTTTTACTTCTCAGATATATTCATTGTAATTTATATTTTATTTTGTTTTGCCTCTGTTTCCTCTGAGTTCCTCTTCTCCAAGTGTTTATTATTTATTTTTTTGTTTTTTGAGAGAGAGTGAGTGTGAGCGGGGGAGGGGCAGAGAAAGGAGGAGAGAGAATCCCTAGAAGGTTCTGCACTGTCACCACAGAGCCCGATGCAGGGCTCAATCTTACCATCCGTGAGATCATGACCTGAGCTGAAATCATGAACCAGACGCTAACTGACTGAGCCACCCAGGTGCCCTAAGACTCCATCTTTATGTAATCAAAGACCTGATAAAGAACATGAAGCACAGGCAGTTATCTTAATAAGATACTGAGTCCTTATTTTCCAGGCAAGTTATTTATCTGGTAAAGAAAAATCTTTTACAATAATCCAAGAAATATTTCTCCTTTCAATAGAGAGAAAATTAAATTCCAGTTTTGCATAGGCACACTATTGCTATTAAAGCTCACTTTTAAAGCCCTTAAAATAAATTCATTCAATTTCAGCAGCAGCTTGCCCACACAAGATAACAACTCCTCCTTTCTTCCCTTCCTCCCTTTCCTAGTGCTTCTCTCTCTTTTCCTAACTTTCTATGTCCATTTAGGTTTTGTCTTTTGTTTTTTTTCTAGTCTAAAATAACATTTAAATAACCTCTGAATTAGGACAAATTACTCTACTTTCCCCTTAACAAAAATGCATTCTCATACCTCATACCTTTCCCTACCAAAAACACATTTTACTGTCCCTGCATGCTTTGCCTAAAGTTTTTTTTCTTTACCCTTATTATTTCTACATGTAGGTTTCATTTACATATATTCATTAGCATTCTTAACCTTTAGAAAACAATTTCCAATGAAAGCCAAGAAGTAAGCAATTGTGAGCTGTTACATACTAACATTGTGAGATTAGCATATTCATGATTATGTCATTTTGTAATTTCTACACATGCATTTTCATAGTATAACTTGTTGATGTGGCAAAAAGAACATGTTAACAGATCCAAATATCTTTAGTTCCTCAAAGAAACTAAAAAGTTACAAAAACTTACACACGTAGCTTTTTCTGCCATGTTGACATACACCAAGCAGATCATTTTCATTGTACCTTTTGTTCTTAGGTTGAATTTACAATTTTATAATCTCAAATATCTAGTAGAGATAACAGAAGCTAATTTGACTAGTCTTAATTTATGTAAGTGCTTACATTTTCTTCAAGCCAATTAATGGAGCTTTTCTACAAGTCAGTTTTTAGGTATACCATCCAGATGGGAAAAAATACCGCATCTATATAACATACATACATTGCTACACATAAACATCCAGACAGATAAAACAGAAGTCTTATGGCTTTTATTTAAATATTTTATGAAATTTTTATGGGGCGCCTGGGTGGCTCAGTCGGTTGAGCGTCCGACTTCAGCTCAGGTCACGATCTCGCGGTCCGTGAATTCAAGCCCCACGTCGGGCTCTGGGCTGATGGCTCAGAGCCTGGAGCCTGCTTCCGATTCTGTGTCTCCCTCTCTCTCTGCCCCTCCCCCGTTCATGCTCTGTCTCTCTCTGTCTCAAAAATAAATAAACGTAAAAAAAAAAATTAAAAAAAATATTTTATGAAATTTTTAAATTTTATATCAAGTACAACAATACAAAACTTGTATTACAAACTTCTAAAAGAACAGTTAGATCTAAATGGTGATTCTGGCAGATGGGACAAGTTAAGCTTACCCATTTAGATAGCTACAGCTTTTACCAATATTTGTGGAGAAAACTTTGAAGGTTTCTGTTTGTCTTTAATAGATAATCCTGTGGAGGCTGCAGACTAAATTTTGGGCAAGGGAGCCTGTGAAATATCAAGTAGCAGTTTGTTTTTTAAAAACCTGTTTTTTCCAGTTTTGGGAGTTACTTTAGCCAACAGTTTTCTCCTTGGATACTTACAGTTCTAAGACATGGTAAGATTAATATTTCCAAAGGACTGAGAAAGGATAGAGGGTTTATCTAAGAAGGAACTCAAGGGCATATTTGCTTATCAAAAATCAAAGACGAACAGGCAGGCCGCAGACTGGACAAAGATCATTTCAGAGCTTATGTCTAACAAAGGACTTGCATCCAGAATATATGAAGTACATCTAGAACTCAATAATAAAAAGAAAACCCAATTTTTTAAAGTGGAGGGGGCATAGAAAATAAAGATTAAATGTAGTGTGGGATCCTAGAAGAACCTGGAACAGAAAAGGGACAATAATAGGGAAACTGATGTATTTGAATAGTTTATAGTTTAGCTAAGCAAAAAAGAAAAAAAAATCAAGGGTAATTACTGTTAGGGTCAGGCGTAAGGCAGGGTAAAGATAGGAGTCAGAGGCTAAAAAATTTTAGCAGTCAAAGGCTTTATTTGGGAACTAAGGTCTTGGGCGAGGTTCCGTGACTCAGAGAGAGAGAGAGAGAGAGAGAGAGAGAGAGAGAGAGAGAGAGAGAGAGAGAGAGGAGTCAGGGAAGTGGTGCCCAGGTGTGGTGGGGTGGGGTTTTTAAGCTGCAGGGGTTCCCGGTTTAGGTCGGGTTGGGCCTTTTTCGCGTCAAGTCGTGCTGTCGCTTGGTGATTGGTTGACCTCCAATTCGTTCTGGCAGCTACTAGGGGCTTTTCGTTGGGTTGCGCTGGTAAGATGGCCGTCCCCTCTACTGTGGTTCCAAGGACATCCTAACATTCCAATCTCTTATTGGTGATAATGGGCGACGGATCTGATCTGGCTGCTTCCTGCGGGTGAAAGGGCGACGTCATGGTATGTGGGGTTTGAGTTGGAATGCGGGAATATGGCCGGACCACCATCTGGTGAAATGCAACCTGGGAAACTTCATGAATTCATTTTCATACGAAACGGAGAAAACAAGGTAAGAGCATAAGTATTATACAGATAGCAACTAGTGGGGTGACTATGGGGAGGAGCCAAGTTAGGAGGGGTGATTGCCACCAGGAGGTTAGGGGGTCTGAGGATCCTGGGCGGGCAGATAGAGTTTTTTGGATTTCCTTTAGGTGTTCTATGTTGGTTTCAACTAAGCCTGATTCGATAAGGTAGTAGCAACATTCCTCCCTCAGGAACAGGCATGTTCCCCCTTTTTCTGCTGTCAGGAGATCTAGGGCTCGTCGGTTTTGTAGAGTGACCTGTGCTAGGGAGTTGATCTGCCTTTGTAAGGTGGATAGGGAGGTTGCTGAGGCTTCTAATTATTGAGGATGTCTCGGCCCAACAGGGGGACGGGGCAGGAGGGGATGACTAGGAAGGAGTGGGAGAAGTGGAAGCCATCCAGGCAGCAGGTGAGTACCGGTGTGCATGGGGGAATGGAGGGGGTGTCATTTATGCCCATGACCGAAACGGAGGACGGCGTGGTGGGGCCTGAATAGCTCGGCAGGACGGAATAGGTAGCCCCCGTGTCCAACAGAAAGGAGATTGACTTACCCGCTACCTGGAGTTTTACCCTGGGCTCAGTGTGGGTCACCGGAGTTACTGAGTCTGGGCCTCGTCAGTCATCATCCTCCATGTCCAGCAGTTGGAAGGCAGAGTCCAATCAGGGTGAAGCCTCACCACGTGGGGGTGTTGTGAGTCTGTTGTCCCCGGGTTAGGACAATCGGATTCCCAGTGGCCCATTTGCTGGCACAATGGGCATGGACTGGTAGGCTTTTTGGGATGGGGACACTGACAAGACCGATGGCCTTCTTGGCCACATTTAAAGCATGGCCCCGGAGGGAGCCGTGGTCTGGAGGGCTTTATTGTGGCTGGCCTCAAAGCAGCTACCAAGGCTTGGGTCTGTAATTGTACCTTTTGTTGGAGACGGGCCTGTCGCCATTGTTCTTGAGCTTCCTCTCGGCCATTAAAAACTTTAAAAGCCATCTTTACCAGGTCGGCCATAGGGGTTTGAGGACCATCTTCGGCCTTTTTTAGTTTTTTTTGAATATCAGGGGCTGATTGGGAAATAAAATAGGTGGCCAATACTGTGGCCCCGGCGGGGGTGGTAGGGTCTAGTCTGGTATACTGGGTAAGTGACTCTGTGAGCTGGCTAAGGCAGGCTGCGGGGTTTTCATTGGGGTCCTGTATTATTTCTTGAACTGATTTGTTCGAGGTTGCCCTCATGCCTGCTAGTAGGCACTGGATCATCTGGTCCCAGCGCTGGTGACCATTGCCTGCATGTTGGTAGTTCCAATCGGGGTCGGCCGCTGGGACAGCATCAGCCCCTACAGGCATAGTGGGGTCGGTCATGTGGGTTTGGTCTGCATGTTCCCTGGCTGTGGCCTGGATGCGCTCCCTCTCCTCAGGGGTGAGGCTAGAGGTGAGGATTACATGGATGTCATGCCATGTGAGACTGTAGGCTTGGGCAAGGTATTGGAATTCTTTAATGTATTGGATGGGGTCAGCCGAGAATGACCCTAGCCGCTTTTTGATGGTGGATAAGTCTTGGAGGGAGAAGGGGACGTGATTGCGAACCAGGCCTTCAGGTCCTGCCACCTCACGGAGAGGTAAGATGGCTGCTGGGGTCTGTTTGCTGGGAGGGGCCTGAGCACGAGTTTGGGATGATATGGGAGGCGAGGGCGGGACAGCTGGGGGTTGGGAGTACGGAAGGGGGCGAGGACAGGTGGGCAGTGTGGCTAGATCCTCTAATGGGTGGGAGATCGGGGAAGTTGGTGAGGTGGGGTTGTGGGGGGGGGGGGCGGGGTTGTGGGTGGGCAAGGAGCATGCATGCAGAGGGGCAGGAGGAACATAGGTTGGGGTGAGACCTGAGGTCCCAAAAGACCATGACATAGGGTATTTCTCCCCATTTTCCCAGCGGATGGCAGAAATTGTCCAGATGGGTTAAGATTTGGTATTGTAAAGACCCCTCGGGTGGCCATTGAGAATCATTATCTAATTTGTACTGAGGCCAAACTACAGTGCAAAGAGGGCTGAGTCGGTTACAAGGAAGTTCGTCTTGTAAGCCCAGGAGTGGAAGTTTTTTAATAGACATTGGAGGAGGCGTAAGAGATCGAGGTGGTTTAGACTCGTTATTCCCCATTGGCGTGGCAGGGCGAGGTGTCCCTTGCGCTGCAATAAGGGGCCTACTGGCATGCGGGCCTTTCAGCGTGCGGGCCTTGCAGCATGTGGAGGAAAGGAGACTGACTTGTGAGACGTCTCTCGTGGGTGTCAGCCATAGTTGGAGGAGGGAAGGAGGGGTCTGTCCTGCTTACCGGCTCCTGTAGGTGCTTGTGAGTAGGGTGGTTGGCGTCTGGCTTGGCGAGGAGGGAGCGCAGCCAAGGGAGGCAAGCTACTACCTCCCCCCGGGTTTCGGCACCAAATGTTAGGGTCAGGCGTAAAGCAGGGTAAAGATAAGAGTCAGAGGCTAAAAAATTTTAGCAGTCAAAGGCTTTATCGGGAACTAAGGTCTCGGACGAGGTTCCGTGACTCAGGGAGAGAGAGAGGAGTCAGGGAAGTTGCGCCCAGGTGTGGTGGGGTGGGGTTTTTAAGCTGCAGCGGTTCTGGGTTTAGGTCCAGGTGGGCCTTTTTCGTGGCAGGTCGTGCTGTCGCTCGGTGATTGGTTGACCTCCGATTCGTTGTGGCAACTTTTCGTTGGGTTGCACTGGCAAGATGGCTGTCCCCTCTACTGTGGTTCCAAGGACATCCTAACAATTACTACGTAGCTTTTTGTTTTTGTTTTTGTTTTTAAGGGTAGGGACAGTCTGATGAATTTTTTTGCCTGCAGCAGAAGCCAAAAATATGGGAAGGCCTAGACTTCGTGGGATTTGCTTGCAGAGTAAGGGACAATAAGTCAAGCCTTCTTGTGCCTTTTCTGTGCTTTTGTCAAAGCTAGTGCCCGGCTATCAGTATTTTCATCTTTCACGCCTGCTTGAGTGTCCTTTGCAGTTCTTAGCATTTGTTCTGAGTCTGATCTCTACTTCCTAATCTAGTTAAGGAAGTTTGTGAAGTTTTTTTCCCTCACACTAGCCATGTATCTTCTATAACTGTTCTTTCTTTTCTCTCCTTCCTTCCTTCCTTCCTTCCTTCCTTTCTCTCTTTCTTATCTGATCTTCCTATAAGTACCAACAGGGCATTTGTTTAGGATGAGAACTCTCTTAAAAATCCTTTAGATGTAAAAGTCCAAATTTTCAAAGGTATACCTACTTCAACTATGATTCCAAACCAATAAGCCTCTTTATGGCTTAAAATCAATAAGCCCTTTATGGCAAACCATGGACACAGGGGTGTCCTCAAAGAGAACGCCAAGGATATAGCTCTCTCAAGATGCAGAACCACTCCAAAGATAGTATGAGAAAGCAAAGACCTTCATTGTCACAGGTGGTAAAGAAAGTTCTGTTTCCCACAAAGTGAGACACTTTAATTCACAGATCCACTAATCTGTGTTTCCTGAAAGGTGGTACCAGAATGGGAATTTTCCCAGCACAAACAAGGGAATGAAAACAGAGATGGTAATAGCACCCTAGCCTGCTGGCTGGCTGCCTGATGCAAACCCAACAGCCTGCACAGCCCCACCTCCCCAAGTGCCAGAGACCAGAGAGAATATTCTCACTAGTTACAGATCCAAGTTCTTAGTAATAAAACAAGACAAATGAAGATTCTCATGATTTTCATCATGACAAATAACACAAAAGTCAGACAATGCAAACATGAAAACTTCTGGGAGGCTAAGAATCCATAACCTATAGGAACCCCAAACCAAATTCATGATTCAAGATCTATTTTACCAAAGTTACTCTCCTGCCATTATGAGCTTAGAAAGGAAAGGACAAAGAGAAATGTTTGTATTCCTCTCTTTACTGGGTACTAGAGTCAGAGATCTGGGAGACTGACGTGGTAAGGATTCTTACCTTCTGTTGGTCTGTTGTTTGTTCCCTCATAGCTGCACTGCAGTCTCTAGGGATAGTAGAGTGATCCAGATTTCTACTGTGCCATCCTCATCAGCAGAAGCTGTACCAGAGGAGAAAAATCATTTTCCTCTTACTCTTTTGGGGTTTTAGCTGGGGCTCTGTAACAAAAGACAGATTAGCAAGAGAAAAACAAATAAGTTTATTAACATGTGTATCTCATGTGTATTTGGGAGAAATGCACGGATGATGCTAACACAAGGAGGTGGCTAGAATTTGGGCTTACATAGTATCTTCACCAAAGAACAATACATTTTTAGAAGAGTGACAAAACAGAGGAAAAGAGGTTTAGGCTTCCGAGGGCAGCAAACTGTGGGAAGATAAATATTCCAGCAAACTGGAAGATAATAGCTAGTCAGTAAAATTTGTTCTGTGGAGTCCTCTGGGGCTGTCTTGTAGGGTTGTCAGTGATTAACTTCTGTACAAATTTAGGTTCTGTTTTCAGGCATATAGTCGGAGGGCAGAGAGCTTTCTTGGATCTGCTTCTCAATTGCCTTCAGTTCAAAATAATCTTTATGCCAAAGGGGAAGGTTTTTAGGTGGCATAGTCTGCTACCTGTCTTTAGGTTTGATTATAAAGTCCCCTTGCTATATAATGACCCCTTATGTTCTAACATCAAAATGTGAGATAAGGCATTGTCAAAAAGTTAGAAAATTGTTCACATGAGGCTTATTTGTAATAGGAAAACACAGATTTATAAGCAAAAAAATGTATCACAGCAACAAAAAATGTAGAGTGGGAATATGGCTGAGCAATATGGTATCATGCTGCATACCCATTAAAAACGATCGGTAATGTACCGTGTGCTTTGGGGGAAAGTGTGTATAAGATAATTATAAGTGAAAAAGATGAAGACAACATAGTGAAGGCAAAATAAAAAATTGGACCCCATTTTCAGTTGTGTAACATGAACATGGTCGTTCAGGTTATTTTTCTTTATAGTTGCTCAAATTCATAATAAAATAGGAGACGATTCCTGCTTTGGAAACAGCCCTACTTCCCCATGCTTCCTGAGCCAAGTCTTTAATGCCATTTCATCATTTTCCTGTAGGTTAATTCTTAGGACATCAGAATATCTCTCTTCAAATATCAAAAAAGAACTTTTAAAGTCAGTGAACCAATAAACAGTTCCTGTTTTTCCCATCTCTCAAAGGGTGGAGCCCCCAAAGGACTAGGAGAAGAAGGAAGTTAAAAGGTGTTAAATACTGAGGCCAGCTTGCCCTGGTCAGCCTAGAGATCTGGCTTCCTAGTCAACATGAAGGCTCTCCTTTTTCTGGGGCTTCTCCTCCTGTCCGTCACCGTCCAGGGCAAGATCTTTCAAAGATGTGAGCTGGCCAAAACTCTGAAAAGACTTGGGATGGATGGCTTTAAAGGTGTCAGCCTGGCGACCTGTAAGTTAACTCTCCATACGTGCAAGTACTTAGCCGAGTGTGGAATAGCCAGAGGATGAGTAATAAGAAAGAGGCTTTGAATGAACGGACTTCTTTTATTTCTTTGAGGGTCTGTGTGCTTACAAATGTTACAAATATCAACTCGTGTCTTTTGAATCAGATATGCCAGAAGAAGGAATGAGGGCATGGGAGAGCAAAATTCTATGCCATTCTAAGTACACCAAGACCCACTGCACTCTTCGAGTGCAGCTGAATTTGCCAGTTGCCTCAGGTTTAGTGGCAGATGAAGTCTGACTAAAAGATACATTTGAGTGCCTGGAATATGTATCAAGTCCTTTCTACTTGACTCCAGGTATTTCCTGTTTGGAACTTGGTTCCAAAAAAAATGAGCCTAGAGTAATGAGTATTTTCTGCTTTTTAAATTTCCCTGCCATGACATGGGATTTTTAACAGCAAAGTTTTAAAAACCTATGTTGAACTCTCAGTGCAGTTCCCCTCAATTACTGTGTGTGTAAAGATCCCTGAAATGCAGCTTGAAATCCCGTTTTACTATTCTCACTATAGTCGATTAACTATTTTTCATTTTCTTCCACATAATTCCAGATATGTCCAAGTAAAAGTTATTTTATATTTGAGTCCATATTTGTCAATGTGATCACTATATTTTTCAGGTTGAATTCAAACATTTCCTCTCAATAACTGTTTAAAAATTTTTTAATGTTTATTTTTTTTGAGAGAGAGAGCGCAAGCAGGGGAGGGGCAGAGAGGTGGAGAGAGGATCGGAAGCGGACCCTGCACTGACAGCAGCAAGCCTGACCTGGGGCTCAAACTCACCTGAGCAGAAGTTGGACGCTCAACTGACCGAGCCACCAAGGCGCTCCAATAACTATTTTTGAATGAATGAGTGGATGGGTAGATGAAAAAGTCTTTCCTATTTATATTTCTTGGGTTTTTTTTTTAATGTTTATTCATTTTTGAGAGAGAGAGAGAGATGAGCGGGGGAGGGGAAGAGAGAGAGAGGGAGACAGAATCCAAAGCAGGCTTCAGGCTCCCAGCTGTCAACACAGAGCCTGATGAGGGGCTCTAACTCATGAATGGTGAGATCATGACCTGGGCCAAAGTCGGATGATTTGACTGAGCCACCCAGGCGCCCCTATATCTCTTGTTTACCAGATTCTAATTTGATAACCAAATTCACCTTTAGGTATCTTAAGAAAATTTATTTCTCCCAGAAAATTCTTAGTTTTTCTGATAAAAAGCGTTTTTCCATCAGCGTACATATCTGCTATTAATTTTAAAATTCACTTAACAACTCTGTTGATTTTCCTATTCTAGGCTAAGTCTTGCCTGCAAGATGGGAGCAGGGGAAGGGTAATAGCAATGGAAGAAACAGCTATTTTAATATTTTGAAAGTATGCTATCTTGTTCATTAGCATTACAAAATGATTTGCTAACAAAAGGATTCTCACTAAAGTGTTGAAATATTTTTGGGGATGCCTGGCTGGTTCAATCAGTGGAACATGCAACTCTTGATCTCAGGGTTTTAAGTTCAAGCTCCATTTTGGATGTAGAGATTACTTTAAAAAATAAAATCTTAGGGGCACCTGTATTGGTTAAGTGGCCGACTTCAGCTCAGGTCATGATCTCATGGTTCGCGTGTTCAAGCCCCATGTCAGGCTCTGTGCTGACAGCTCAGAGCCTGGAGCCTGCTTCAAATTCTGTATGTGTCTCTCTCTCTTCTCCTCCCCCACTTGTGCTCTGTCCTCTCTGTCTCTCAAAAATAAATAAACGTTAAAAAAAATTTTAATAATAAAATAAAATCTTAAATATAGATGTATATATATATTTACAAGTAAAACACACCTTTATACTTATAAAGTAAGTCATTAACAATAGAATAGCAAATTAGAACTGATTATGGTATGACAAATCAGGTGGTATTGATATTTATAACTAAAAATAAGTTTTTTCCAGGGGTGTGTGTGGCCAAATGGGAAAGTGATTATAACACAAGGGCTACAAACTACAATCCTGGAAGCCGAAGCACTGATTATGGGATATTTCAGATTAATAGCCGTTACTGGTGTAATGATGGCAAAACCCCCCATGCAGAAAATGCCTGTCATGTATCCTGCAGCGGTAAGACACGATGATATTTGATTGATGGCACAGGACTCATCTGGCTATATTTACAAGAACAGAGATTCAATACAAATGAAAAATCTTGAAAGATTCATCAGCAACCTAGAAAAACTCTATTTCAATGTCTAGAAATGCTTTATTATCTTCCTCATAATTCCCTAAGAAATTAAAGAGCTCATTATATCATAAAAAGTTGATGTTTTCTAATATATGCAAGTTTCTGAAATGATCTATTAACTTATTGTAAATGGATTTATTAATGCTTGTCAAAAAGAATGTCATTTCTCCCACTCTCTTTTGGGAGGTTTAGGGATAATTTGGTTGTGTGGCCCTTTTTTAAAAATTGTTTTTACTTTTTATTTTGAAATGTCCTAAATACATAGAAATTTAGAGACGTTAGTATAATAAACAGCCATTTACATGTATATGTTCCTTTTTGAATGATTTTATTTTATTTTATTGTTGGTGCCTTTTATTTATTTTTTGACATTGTTTAAATTTTATTTATTTTTAATTTTACACTTATTTTTAGTGTAATAATGTTTTCAGGAATAGAATTTAGTGACTCATCACTTACATATAACATATAACTTGCACCTTCAGAAAATACAGTTCCTATATAATTATTGTTATACCTAACAAGTTGATTAATGGATTTGTTTAATTAGGGTGAAACAAATATTCTATTGAACTCATATAAAAAATAGAAATAAATGTGGAATCTCTAGTGCACAAAAATATTGGAGAAATATAGTAAAATTGATACTGTTAATTTTAAATGTTAAAATTCCTAATAGACAAGATTCATCTCAGAATATATTTTTTATCCATATAATTTATTTTTGATTTATTTTAAAAAATATATTATATAACATATGTGCTCATTGAATAAAAATTTTTACTACCCAGAGATTTATGACTACTGGTAACTTCTAGTATATATTCTTCCACAAAATGTGTCAATCATGTATATGAATTACAAAGCTATATCATTCACAAATGAACCTACACACAAACATGTAAACAATGTGTGTATTACGAAAAATGAAGTTGTACTACATATACTGCCTACGACTTGCTCTTTATCACACAAAATTATGTCAACAAATACAAAGCTGTATTCTTTTTCAAGGATGAAAAGAATTCCACAAATTAATGTTCCGTACCTTATTGGTCCAACTCTTACTGGTAAGCCCTTAGGTTCCTCTGCTTTTTCCCCTTTATTAAATGCCATGAACATCTTGTGCCTATATCTCCAGGTGCATTTTTATGATTTCTTTAGGATAGATTTCTGGTAGTAGAACTGCTGATTAAAAAGTTGCTAGTCTCTGTTTGGTTTTTTTATTTGTTTGTTGTCTTTTTTACAGTCCCTACTTAAAAAGACAACCTTCTATTGCATTAGTTAATTCCAGAGCTTCCAATGACTTTGGTATATGAGAAACAGAAGGCTTTATCTCATGCCAAATGGGATGGAATGAAACAAAAACTTCCCCCAACATTCACAGATAAATGGACTCTTGGAATATTACTTTAATGTTCTTTCCTCAGCCTAAGAGAATAATGCTGGCTATATCTAAGCTTACAATGAAATTTCTCTGAAAGTTGTTCTCATTCCTCACCATCTCTTTTTCAGAGTTGCTGCAAGATAACATCAGTCAAGCTGTAAAATGTGCAAAGAGGGTTGTCAGTGATCCACAAGGCATTAAAGCATGGTACGTTTAAGCATTAGTGGGGAAAGCTACTTTGCCCTAGGGTTAAGAGAAAAGTGAGAGAGGGGTGGCTCATTGGGTTAAGCGTCCGACTTCCGCTCAGGTCATGATCTCGCAGTCTGTGAGTTCAAGCACCCCCGTCGGTCTCTGTGCTGGCAGCTCAGAGCCTGGAGCCTGCTGTGGATTCTGTCTCCCTCTCTCTCTGCCCCTCTCCCATTTGCACTCTGTCTCTCTCTCTCTCAAAATAAATAAACATTTTAAAAATTTTTTAAAAAAAGGGGGCACCTGGGTGGTTCAGTTGAGCGTCTGACTTTGGCGCAGGTCATGACCTCACAGTCTGTGGGTTGGAGCCCCGAGTCAGGCTCTGTGCTGACAGCTCAGAGCCTGGAGCCTGCCTCCGATCCTGTGTCTCCCTCTCTCTCCATCCCTCCCCCACTCTCACTTTGTCTCACTCTGTCTCTCAAAAATAAATAAATGTAAAAACATAAAGATTAAAATTAAAATTTAAAAAAAGAGAAATGAGAGAGGATTTTCAAAGACCAAAGTATGCTACTGAGAAGTGAACATTGCAGCTCTAGACTTACGCTAAACAAGGAGTTACCTAGAAACAATCTACTTCCTCTGATGTAGAATCTTACTCAGGAATCACTAAATTCTACTCCTGAAACCAGTATTACACTATATGTTAACTATCTAGAATTTAAATAAAAACTTACAAATATAGAATCTTACTCTTCTACTCTTCATTTTAGAGGATTTCTAGAGTTTTTACGATTCTCAACACTCTATCAGTTCCTTGTCCTATCTTGAAACTACTTTTGGAGTTAAGTGAATGTGGAAAGCACTTTGCAGGTGCTATTGCAGAATGCATTTATCAATGTTTATGTTCAGCATTCTGTGTTCTAGTGAGGGCTTCGGGGGAGGCGATATACTTGGTGTACATCTCTCCATTTAATAAATAGCAATATCTGTCTGTAGCCTGTTGTCCATTTAGTGGTAAAACATTCTGTTCTCCCAGAGGATTTGAAGTATGTGTATTACAATGAAGATGTGTTTTAACCTTATCACCATTTATTTCACCATTCTCTACAGGGTGGCGTGGAAAAAACACTGTCAAAACAAAGATGTCTCTCAGTATGTTCGGAACTGTGGAGTGTAACTGTTGGAGTTTTCCTTCTTCAGCTCATTCTAGGTCTTTTTCCTTTAAGGGAGTAGTGATTGAGTGAAAGGTCACACTACTATTCTTTCAAACAATAACATTTTTACAGATGCAGGAGCAAAATATGGTCTTTATTCTAAAAGGCTTGTTTACAAATGTGTTTATTATTTGATAGTCATCCTGTAACATTTTTCAGTTTGCTAATAGAAATAATGCTGGTGAAAGCTTATCTAAAATCTTGCCTATCAAATACATCCCCAGTACATTCAGTTCTTAAAGAAATAACCCAGACTTAATCTTTATTACTCCCCAGTAGTTTATAAAAATGTAACAGAAGATTGTCTTACAACAAATTGATCATAGGCAAAATTCTAGCTTCATAGGCATCTGATGCCTTCATCTGTTCAGGCATCTCCAAAAACAGTAAAAACAAAAACAAAATACACACACACACACATGCACACACAGAAAAATAACAAAAACAAACCAAACCAAAACACTCTGTTGGACAATATCAAGTAAAAATGCTAAATGACAAAAATGAAAACAGCCTGAATTAAGGATTTTGCTTTTCTAAAGTGTGACCTTGGTTTAAATGTTTTCTCAGAAATGTTGCTTTCATACTCCTTTAAAAATAAATTAACAATTTATGTGTCAATCTATTTTAGCCCTTTGAAGAATTCTTCTGTGTACTTTTCTGATTATGAAGGAATATAAAGGACTAGATGAGTTGTTGCTGTTCTTTAATTTTATTAACTTAGATTCATGCAGAATGAATAAATCCTGAAATAATTGCTGATTAACCACAAATGTGAAATTATGCATGCTGTAAAAAAAATACAAACATTATCATTAAAGGCTTTGTCTGTCTTTGTTTAGACCCATCTAGTGTCTCTGAAGAAAAAATATATGTATTAAAAATATATATATTTGGCACTCTTAATATATCCTATGTCTTCACCTGTACCCAAATAGCTAGATATTGCTGGAGAAAAACCCACAAGCATTCTGATAGATCTCACTATCATAACCACAAATCTGACATGGGCCCTCAGTCTGCATGACCATCTTACTGACTTCTCTGCACTCCTATGGTGGTGTTCCCACTCTCCAAAATGACTATTTTACTTCTCTTCCTCTCCCTTCAAAGACCCAGCATACACACCCAACCACCCATCTTCCACTCTCTCTCGTCAGTATATCACCTGCCCTCACATGACACTGAGAAAAAAGAAGCAACCTCATACGAAATTCTCTCCTCCTTGCCACCATGACAGTGGTCACACCTTACCTCTCTTCCTCTGCTCCCGCCAAAAACTGTCTGCACATGCAATCTCGGATTGAATCCCTCTCACTACTCCAAGTTAACTGAGTGTTTCCCGCATCCTGAGTTTCCCCCTCCTTGCTGGATCACCCCTGCCATTGTACAAAATGTCCTGGTAACCTCCCATCTTACAAAGACCTCCATTAACCAACACAAGTCTCTAACTACATCATTCTGACTTCTGGGATGAGAGATCTGTATACACCAACTCCATGTCCTCACCTGCCTTTTCTCCCTCACCTTCTCTTTTCAAACCTTTTTTTTTTTTTAATGTTTATTTATTTATTTTGAGAGAGAGAAAAAGGGAGAGAGCCAAGCAGACTCCAGGCTGTTAGCGCCAATCTCGACACTGGTCTCTATCCCACAAACTGTGAGATGATGACCAGAGCCTGGATCAAGAGTCAGAAGCTCAGGGGCGCCTGGGTGGCTCAGTTGGTTATGCTTCCTGCTCTTGATTTTGGCTCAGGTCATGACCTTGAGGTTAGTGAAATCCAACCCTGCATTGGGCTCTGTGCTGACAGCATAGAGCCTGCTTGGGATTCTCTCTCTCTCTCTCTCTCTCTCTCTCTCTCTGCCCCTTCCTCACTCATGCATGCTCTTTCTCTCAAAATAAATAAATAAATTAATTTTTTAAGAAGTCAGAAGCTCAACCGACTGAGCCACCCAGGTGCCCCTCTTTTCAAACCTTCTTCACCTGGCTGCTATCCTTAGTTAGCTGAAACCTCTCTTTCATGGCTCCTTCTGTGACTCCTTGAGGCCAATTCTAGTAATCGCCCATTCTCTGTTCAACTTACATGATCTCCCAGCAGTACTTGACGAAGTAAACCACTTCATACTTCTAGAAAACTCTTTCTCCCTCTGCTTCTCCTCATTCACATCCGGCCTCACGGATTGCTCCTTCTCAGTCCTGGCTGGCCAGGCTGGCTGGCTGGCTGGCCTTTTCTCTGCTATTTAGTTTCTAACTGTGGGAGGTCCCCAGGACTCATGCCTATAGCCACTGGATAGACCACATATCTTTCTTATTTATTTATTTATTTATTTGTTTATTTTTGTCTTTTCTTGCTGAAATATAACTTCTAAAACAACAGATTTTCGAGGCACCTGGCTGACTCAGTGGGTAGAGCGTGCTACTCTGGATCTCACAAGCCCCACATTGGATGTAGAGATTACTTAAAAAAAAATCTTTAAAAAAACCCAGATTTTTCCCACTTTTTAAACATATTGAAATAACTCAATTTCCCCCAAATGTACAAGTACAGTACAAAGGCCTTTTATTTTTCTAAATAGTTTGAGAGTAAATTGGCGCCCATGTGGCCCTGAATTGTTCAGCATGTGATTCCTACATAACCTCAAAACATCACCCAAATCAGGAAGTTAACCGTGCTACATAATTACCACCTAATCATCATATCGTATTCAATTTCATCAATTGTCCCTCTAAGTTCTCTACAGTAAAAATATCTAATTCAGAATTATGTATTGTATTTGGTGGTCTTTATTAGTTTTCTTCAATCTGGATCATCTCTTCGGTTTTTTTTCCCTTGACTTCTACAACTAACAATTTTGAAGACCACGAATCAGTTATGTTGTAAAATGTCCTAAGGTTGTTTTGAGGTTCTACTGATTAGATTAGGCTGTGCCTCTTTGGCAGGAGGACCACGGAAGTGAGGCTGTGCCGTTCTCATTGTGCCCTCTTAGGTGGCATGCGGTTTTGAAATGTTCTATTACTGGTGACGTTCATTTCAGTCATTTGATGAAGGTGATGTCTGCAAGTCACCTCCCTTGTGAAGTATTTGCGAAGAGTAATGTACTTTGAGATTGTTCCTTATCAAATTTTCAACTTATGCATTTATTTATTATATCAGTATGGACTCATGGCTTCCTGTTTTATTCAAGTTATAATGAACTATAATCTATTACTATCGTTTATTTTTGATGCTCACGCTGTCCATGATTTGGCTAGTGGAGCTCCTGCAAGCTCGCTTCTGCATTATTTTGACATGTTCTCATCATTCTTTGAGCACCTTCTTGTTTTCTGGCCCAGGATGTTCTAAGACTCACCTTGTTCTTTCCCTGCTCCAGCCCTGAAATCACCCATTTCTCCAAAGAACACTGATCCTTCACAGTGGAGAATGGTATTTAAAACACAGGATCTAGGCACTAGTGTGTCACTGTTGCCAGGCCCTGTCAATGGCCAGAGAAGGAGGATATGCACAATACTCGTCACTCTATCTATCCATTTATATTGAATTCACATCAGTATCTCCAACTCCAATCCCACACCACAGGGTTTATTCTAGTTTTCTCTTTTCCCATGTTGTTCCCAGAGAACTCCCTTCTCTGATGGTGAGAAAGCTGGCATCCATTGTCCTTAATAACCTTAAAATGTATCCTTAGTACATGTATGTATTTGATCAATTTGTCTGTATGTAACCGATCTCCCAACACTGCCACAGCATGGAAGAGACGGCCTCCACTCAGGCTCTGATACCCTTCGTTGGCTCCTCCTTCTTCCACATCTGCACACCCTCTTAACTGTGTTATATCTCTAACACGCTATGCTGGGTCACTGTCCTAATAGGAAGGGGGGCAGAGTTTTTTACTCTTGTTTACACCTATATTCCAAACACCTAAAACAGTGCCTGGAACATGATACATGCTCAATAAACAGTTGATTGAATGAATCTCTTTCTTATTATTTAGTATATTCCTCCATGTTTACATTCTAGGATTTTTCTTACTCCTCAGGTCCACATGATTCCAGTACAACAGCTTCTGGGATTCCAAGGGTCAGGTCTCAGGGTGCCTGGCTGGCTCAGTCGGAAGGCTGTGCGACCCTTAATCTCAGGGTTGTGAGTTTGAGCCCCATGTGGGGTGTAGAGATTAGTTAAATAAATAAAACTTAAAGAAACAAATTCATCCACAGGTCAGGTCTCAAGACTATGTGAATGTAGTGTGTAGACTAGCCATAGGAGGGCAGCAGAGGACTTCAACACAGGTGCAGCCTTGGGCTTCAAGATTTGGGACCATTCTAGTATGAATAAACCCAGAAAAAATATGGGTTTATTCATATCTGGTTACCCAGAGGTGTATAAAGAATGGATCAAAGTAGGGGAGAGAGACTTGAAGAGTGACTGCCTAAATGCAGAGATGGGCTATATCCAGGAAGCACCATACAACACAGGCTGACTGAAGAAACAATGAGAGATTAGCAAAAGTTGTCTGTAGAGCGAAAGCAATGTTTGTTGGAGATTTTGCTTAATGTTTTTGATAAATATCATTTTTTACCTTTACCTGTTATTTTCATACAATTAATTTCCCAAACTAAATTTCTCTTATTCAGGAATGGAATAAAAATCAGTATCAATGGTTGATCATTTTTGAGAGAAACTCAATTTTCATATTGCTTAGTTTTACCCTAGGATATTATTTGAAATGTGGAATGATATTCCAAATGATAATTTAGCTCTTTATGTGGCACTAATTATAACTAAGGCCTGAGCACATTTCTAGTATTTAGTGGACTCATTTTTAAAATATTTACTTAGAAGTTGCTAAAGGGAATTAATAAAAATTATAATCAGAAGTGACCAATGTCATTCATAGATACAATGTTTTTCAATTAAATGCATGTCTATTATGCAATTGTATTTTAAAAGTTATTTTTTAATTTTAATCAGGTTATAAATTCTCAATGTTTACAGAGTCAGGTAAGTTCCACAAGGTTTATTATGAAAGATGTACCTCCTCATTTCTCCCCCTTTACATGATCACTTTCTACTCTATTAGTTTAATAGTAATTTTTTATATTTGCCTCTGTGCTTTAAAGTATTAGACTTGTATTGATTTTTCTTGATTTTTTCATGTTAGGACATTGACTTCCCACTATCAGGGTTCAGGATTAGGCTCTATTTCCTCCTCCTCCTCCTCCTATCACAAAAGGGTGCCCAATGCCCATCCTTCCAATGTAATTATATATTTTTTTGTTAGACCAATACCCAGTATTTCTGTAGCCATAAATACAATTATTTTCTTCTTTTATGCAGTATTTTATTTTCTCTAGAGCTAATAACTGTATGATTCTTAAATTTGCTTAGTTTTCTGTGTATCTCATTAGTTTACCTCCCAAACTCTAGGTCTAATAGTTACACATTAAAAGTATTTATTTTTTTTTAATTTTTTTTTCAACGTTTATTTATTTTTGGGACAGAGAGAGACAGAGCATGAATGGGGGAGGGACAGAGAGAGAGGGAGACACAGAATCAGAAACAGGCTCCAGGCTCCGAGCCATCAGCCCAGAGCCTGACGCGGGGCTCGAACTCACAGACCGCGAGATCGTGACCTGGCTGAAGTCGGACGCTTAACCGACTGCGCCACCCAGGCGCCCCCACACATTAAAAGTATTTAATCTCTCAAGGCTTCAGACCCAGCTAGAATTTTGTCAATTTCATCTTTTTTAAAAAAAAATAATTTATTTAAGTAATCTCCATAACCAATGACAGGCTCAAACTCATAAATCCAAAATCAAGAGTCTCATTCTTTTCCAATTGAGCCAGCCAGGCACCCCAATTTCATCTTTTTAAAGCAGTAATTCCCAAAGATTTCCCACCAAACCTAACTGGGACTTGTTTCTGTCTGTGTCTAATACATAGCTTATCACCCTGGGTTTGCTCTTTCAACATCATTTTGGGATCCTCTTCTTTTATCTCCATATTTTATATTTATTGTGTTTCCTGTATTTCATAATTTCCTCTTTCTTGGTTTATTTTGGTGGATTACATCTCCAGAATCTTCCTGAGAAAGGGTACATGAAAGGTACTTTTTTCAAGACTTAGCATGTCTGAAATTGTCTTTTTTCTATTTCACACTTGGTTGATAATTGGCTGGGTATGGAATATTAAGTTGGAATTAATGTTCTTCAGAAATTTGGAGATGGTCTATTGAACTGGGATCGCCTGGGGAACCAAACCCAGGGAAGTCCATTGTGCCCTAGATTACAATGTTGCTGCTAAGGAGTCTTAAGCCATTATGAATTCGTAACCTGGAAGTACGTGGGATCTTCTCTTTATCTTCAGGGTTGTGAAAGTTTGCAATGATGTACCTTGATGTGGATCTGTTTTAATATTTGTTCTGGGTACTTGGTAGGATCTTCAGCTTAGAAATTCATAACCATAAGTACTAGAAAGCTTTGTTGAATCATTTATTATTTCCTTCCTTCCATTTTCTTCATTCTCTTTGGAACTCCTAGACTAGTCCTCTGATATAGTTATAGAGTGAATTGGGTCCCTCTAAAATTCATATGTTGAAGCCCTAACCTCCAATGTGACTGTATATGAGGGTAAGGCCTTTAAATAGGTAATTAAGGTAATTAAATGAAGTCATAAGGGTAGGGTCCTAATCCAACAGGACTTGTGTCTTTATAAGAAGAGGAGGAGGGGCGCCTGGGTGGCGCAGTCGGTTAAGTGTCCGACTTCAGCCAGGTCACGATCTCGCGGTCCGTGAGTTCGAGCCCCGCGTCAGGCTCTGGGCTGATGGCTCAGAGCCTGGAGCCTGTTTCCGATTCTGTGTCTCCCTCTCTCTGCCCCTCCCCCGTTCATGCTCTGTCTCTCTCTGTCCCAAAAATAAATAAATGTTGAAAAAAAAATTTAAAAAAAAAAAAAAGAAGAAGAGGAGGAGACCCCAGGAATGTGTATGCACAGATAAAAGGCCACGTGAGGACATGGTGAAAAGGCCACCATCTGCAAGCCAAGGAGAAAGGCCACAGGAGAAACCAAAGGTGACAACACCTTGATCTTGGATTTCTACCCGCCACAACTGTGAGAAAATAAATTTCTATTGTTTAAGGCACCCAGCCTGTGGTATTGTTATGGTAGCCCTAGCAACCGAATACAGAATTTTTTGGGGTGGGGGTGGAAGGAGAGGGACAGAGAGAGAGGGAGAGAATCCCAAGCAGGGTCCAAGATGTCATCAAGGAGCCTGACACAGAGCTTGATCCCATGACCCTGAGATCATGATTTGAGCCAAAATTAAGAGTTGGACACTCAACCGACTGAGTCACCCAGGTGCCCCTGTTCTCATGTTTTCTGTCCTCTCTTCCATTTCTTTGTCTTTTGCTCTACTTTCTGGGAGGTTTCTTTGATATTATCATTTGACCTTTTAATTGAGTTTTTTACATGTGTATTTATTTATTTTGAGAGAGAGAGAGAGACAGCACAAGCAGGGTAGGGGCAGAGAGAGGGGGAGAGAGAATCCCAAGCAGGCTCTGTGATGTCAGCCCGGAACCCAACCCAGAGCTTGATCCCACAAACCATGAGATCATGACCTGAGACAAAATCAAGAGTCGGATGTTCAGCCAACTGAGCCACCTAGGTGCCCCTAATTGAGTTTTTGCGTTTCTACTATCGTATTTCAAATTTCCTACAGCTCTTTTTTCCTTTATAAATGTTCCTTTTTTTCTTTGTTTAGTGTCATGTTTACTATTTTTTGTTTTATCTGAATATCATCACTGTTCTTTTGTTTTGACCTTTACTTCCCTATGTTTCCTCTAATCTGTCATTTTGTTTATTTTGAATTGTATGTTTCATATTAGAGGCATTTCTCAGTTATTTGGTAAGCCTTGGTTATCTGCTTAAATTTAGGAGTTGAAAAATTAAAGTTTAATTTGGAGTTCCAAGGGCTTATGTGGATTTGACCATATGTACTTTGCTGAAGGATGATCAAGATAGGTTGAGTGAGATTCATCGGGGATCCTGAGATCTCTTCCCTTAGGCTGGTCAGATTCCCCAGAGAAGCCTCTCCCTATTGGCTGCTAGAAAACAAAGGCCTGGTTGCCAGCATTTTAAGAGTTAAGTGAGGGACAGAGGTCTTAGCCCCTGGCAGCCATAATTTCATTAATCTACTTATTTTCTGTATGGTATTCCTTCCTCAACTCTACCTGTTGTTCTTCAATATAGAGACCATGTTTTTCCTCTGTTTATTCCTTGGCAGTAAATAGCATGTAATTGTTTAATTGTATTAATATTTCTTAAACAGCCTCTCAAACAGTCTTTGTTAGCTCCTTTTCTCCATCTTCCCCCACCCTTACTTCCAAAGATCCCACAACTACAGATTCTTGAAACTTGGGAAGTTTCTGTAGTGCAAACTGAGTAGCTTATTAGTTCTGACTGCTCAGCTCTCAGTACTGCTCTATACTACTTGCCATTTGTATTCCAGATTTCAAGATTTTGTTTCACCTTCTTTCCCATTCTTCTTACCTTAAAGGTTTATGCCTTTTTGAAAATCTCTTTACTTGCTTTAAAGGAGTTTTGGGGGGAAGCAAAAGATATGTATTCAATTCATTATCTTTCCCCCAAAGTTTCCAATATGTTTTATGTATTTGTTTAATTTTATTTTATTAAATGTTATTTTACTTTAAAAATACTTAGGGTAAGATTTTAAGTAAAGAATAAAAAACCCTCTGAGAAACAGGAGAAAAGAAGAAAAAGGAGAGCTGGAAAAATAATTATAAAGGGCATATTTGGGTTCCAGAGATCACATTTTGAAAGCCATAATTTGGAAAAGGTGAACTTCAGATGAGGGTACAGGGGACAAAAAAAAAGTTCCATATTATGATGTGAAGCATTTTGTATGACAGTGTCTTTAACAGATCTCATTGGTTTCAATTACCTTTGGAAAAATGGCTTCAAGTCTTCTTGACTTTTCCAGTTTTCATTTACTCACTGTTCAACAAACATTATTGGGCACAAGAAATGTTGACTAAGGTCTAAGAATACTAAGGTGAATAAGATAGTTATTGCCTTAATGGAATTCACAAATAATTAATATATAACATGATAAGAGTTACAATCCCTTGGGCACTTTGGGAACATAGAGGAGACAGTGACTAACTACCTAGTAATCAGATGCCAGAGAAATATCAGAAAAACCAAGAGAATGGGCACCACAAAAGAGGCAGTGGATAACAGCATCAAATCCTGTCAAGAAGTCAAATCAGTTAAGGGAAAGTAGTAATTGGATTTACTACCTTTCATCCATTTAACCCATCCCCCTGCCCACCTCCCTCCAGTAACCCTCAGTTTGTTCTTTATAGTTAAGAATCTATTTCCTGATTTGCCTCTTTTCCCCCATGCCCATGTGTTTTATTTCTTAAATTCCACATGTAAGTGAAATCATACATATTTGTCTTTCCCTGATTTATTTCGCTTAGCATAATACACTCTAGGTCCATCCATATCATGGCAAATGGCAAGATTTCATTCTTCTTTATGGTTGAGTAATATTCCATTATATGTGTGTATTTACATCTTCTTTATCCATTCATCAGTCAATGGACATTTGGGCTCTTTCCACAATTTGGCTATTGTTGATAATGCTGCTATAAACATCACGGTGCATGTGCCTGTTCCAATCAGTAATTTTGTTTCCTTTGGGTAATACCTAGTAGCACAATTACTGGATGTACGGTAGTTCTATTTTTAACTTTTTGAGGAACCTCCATATTGCTTTTAATAAGAAAGATTTAAACTTACCTTTTCTTATGGGGAAAAGCCAAAGTAGAAGAAAGGCTGATGATACAGGGCAGGGTGAGGATGACTGATGGGGCAAAATCCTTGAGGAAGCAAAAAAGAATGAGATCAAGAACACAGACTGAAGAACTTATTTTAAACTGGAAGAACATTCCCTCTTGAACAGAAGAGAAGGGATGAAGGATATTGGGCAAACCAAAGCTTATGTTTGGGTCTGCTGGCATGGAGGTCTTTTTCTCTGTGAAATAACACGCATGCAAAGTCATCCGCTAAGAGTGAGAGGGTTGATGTTGGAGTCGGAGGTTTGAGACTCAGGAAAAGCTTAAAATAACTAGTGGAGAAAAAGGAGAGAGAACTGGCTACCATCTAAAACTTCAATTGGAAACCACTAGTTTAGTGCTGCACTAAGCTTTGCAGTTATCAGTGCCACTTACGAGCAATAGAGATAAGGTTTGCCATCAAGTTATGGACCTTGGAATCTAAACTGTGAGTAGAAAAGAAAGTAAGGGAGGAGAGAAGGAGGTAAATAAGAAATGAGCGGTTCAAGTGTGGAGGTCTGGATGAAGACCACGAAAAGCTGGGGTTGGCGAGTAGATTTAATGAACTTGATTTCAGAATCGGAACTGTTCAGCGATGACAAGGTATTGGCTCCAAATGCCAACGTCTCAGTTACTGTGTGGCCAGGTGGTCTGGGTCGGCTCCAGCGGTTTCCCGCCACCTCCGCACGCCCAGCAAGAGGGCTGCTGCCCAGCGCGTGCGCACTGCGCGGGCGAGCTCGTCGCGCCTGCGCACGGCGCCGCCGCCGCCGCTCCTCCTTCCATCGGGCGCTACACCGCGCGGGGCTAAACGGCCTTCCGGGACGCCGCCCGCCGCGAGGAGTTTGCTGTGCCCCAGCGCCGCGAGCCCCGGTGACTCGCCCTCGCTCTACCCAGAAACCTTCCGCCTCAGCCCGCGCGGGAGGAGCGGGGCCTCTGAGGGGAGCGGCTACCCCGCCGGCCCCGGTCTCTTTCCCTGGCGGCGGCGGCTTCTTCTGTAGGACAATATGTTCAAGAGAATGGCCGAATTTGGGCCTGACTCCGGCGGGAGAGTGAAGGTCAGTCCCCGGCCCACGCCTCCGCTCCGGGAGCGGTTCTCCCGTCTTGGCTCCTCCCTGCGCAGCGTGAGGAGGGCCCGTTTGCTTTCCCTCTCGCGCCTTCTTTCTCAGCTCGGGGTTGAACCGCGATTTCCAGACGGGGAGTCACAGCTGCCGCGGGAAAATAAGTGTTTCTTTTGACTACCGTTTGGCCGCCTTCCCTCCAGAAATCAACCGGTAGTGGTTTGGGGAGAACTGGACATTGTTGCCGAGGCAAGTGGCCAGTTGGAGGGCTTGGTGTCATCTTCTGCCAGCCCCGGGCACCGGTAAACCGGGGTGCCGTCCACCTGAGTGTGAGGATAGTAACAGTGGCAGATGCCGGATTACGCGCTTCCCGTAGCTAACCGCTTTCCCCGGTTCTCTGATGCAGTCCCTCCAGCTGCCTTAGGGAGGCTTACCCCACACAGGGCACATGCAAGTGTGATCGCCGAAGAGCCCTATCCCCAGGGTAGGATAGTTGAGGCAGCTTTCCAGAGTTCGTGGTGTTCACAGAGCCCCCCAGCTTCCGCCAAGATATGAATCAAGGCATGCAAAGAACGTAACACTGGCTGGCACGGAGAGAGCATTCAGTAAATGTTCGCTTTTTTTTTTTTTTTAATTGTTGTAGAGCCTAACATGATGTTTGACACTTAAACGTTTCCCTCCCACTTCCTGCATCTCCTGGCACATTAGTTTTTTTTTTTTTTTTTCAACGTTTATTTATTTTTGGGACAGAGAGAGCCAGAGCATGAACGGGGGAGGGGCAGAGAGAGGGAGACACAGAATCGGAAACAGGCTCCAGGCTCTGAGCCATCAGCCCAGAGCCCGACGCGGGGCTCAAACTCCCGGACCGCGAGATCGTGACCTGGGTGAAGTCGGACGCTTAACCGACTGCGCCACCCAGGCGCCCCGGCACGTTAGTTTTTAAGGCAGGACTAACTGGTTCTTGATAGAACACCTATGTTTACGCCTTCTGATTTCAGGTTTATTGCATAAAGGAGATTCTTTAAAAAACCAATCACCCACGTTTGCACCAATCTAGTTACTCTAGCTTTTCTTCGAGTCCCTCTAGCTTTTCTTCGAGTCCCTTTCTGTGTCCTACTGCTTTCACATAATTTTAACTGTATGCGCATACAACTATTACACACAGTGCTTTCATATCACATGCAAAGTAGGAGTTCTTGGAAAATTTCAAAAACTGCCAAAATGTATTGGAAGGGGGTCAGGTAAAACTCATAGTACCAGAAATTTCATAAATATATATTTAGCCAAGCTTTTTGCACAAGATTTTGGGTTGATAGGAAAGTACTACCAGAAGTTTAAAACGTTGGCTTTTGGAGAACTTAAAAAAACTTTCTCTACTTGTGGTCATGTAAGGTTCAAAAAGTGTGGGGGCACCAGGGCGGCTCAGTTGATGGAGCGTCCACCTCTTGATTTCGGCTCAGGTCATGATCTCACCGTGGTGGGTGTGAGCCCTGGGGCAGGCTCTGCGCTCAGTGTGGAACTGAGGCTTGTAGTCCTCAAATGCTTTTCTGTCAAAAATGAGTGTGAGTTAGTCACGTAGAGTCTTAAAATTAAGGATTTATTTCTCATTCTTCATGATTGTTATGTGGTCTTGTAGGCATCTTTTTCAAATTTAGATAAATTTCATTCATATAGAAAGTGTCTTGATAAATGAGCCCCCTCTGCGTCACTGAGGAAATCTGCAAGTTTCCGGTAACAGCTACAGGATCTATTGTCTATTCACCTTACGCTCATTTGTTCAGCCCTTAAACCTGTGCCACAAGTGTCAGTAGCACTTCCTGTGACTATTTAAATTCCCATACAGATTGCTTGCCTTCTTCTGAACTAACTTGAGGCTTGTAGGGATTGGATTTTTTTGTTAATTACCGGCCAAAATGGAAAGTTTTTTTTCATTTGTTCGCTGCTCTTCCTCATTTCTTAGTAATTGTTGAGTACATTGGCATAGCACTTTTCACATGTGGTGTATTTTGCACTTGCACAGTCAGTTGCATTCTTACTGTTGAACAACTAGTCTCAAGTTTCATGTGAAGTTTCATGTCATTCGGTATTTTGTCCTGACTTGAAATTTTTTGTTTCTCCTTTCCATGATAATCTGTCAACACGCACCACTTGTACACTTACCAGATGTGCCGAGAAACATGTACTTACATCTCAGAACTTAACACATAAGTAATAAAATGAACAATGTTTGCCCTAATTCTACCTAAAATCCTCTCCCAAACTGCCTTTAATATTTGTACTGTATTTTGGGAAGCACTGCTATAAGCTGATAAATCAGGACATTATTACCATCAGGTGATGGCAGTCAAAACTGGTGGTCTTAATTCCTGAGGCTCACTTTCAAGTTTGTAAATAGCTTTTTGCCTTTCTTCAAAACAAAAACAAAGAAAAACCTCTCCAAGTACTTGACATGACTTAAATAGACATTTTCAAAGCGGGAACGTTATAATTAATCTGGTGTTTAGTTACTTGTGTTAATATGAAATGAGAATAATCGTCTGAAATTGATTTTTTGAGAGAAATCCACATTATAAGCAAACTCTACGTTTTTAGATCACCTGCCATTCCTTAAAACAGGTTTTCACAGCTCTTATTCTGTACATTTGGGTAATAATACAATATTAATTGATGTTGAAATTATTTTTTCTTTTAGGGGGTTACTATCGTTAAACCAATAGTTTATGGTAATGTTGCTCGATATTTCGGGAAGAAGAGAGAAGAGGATGGGCACACCCATCAGTGGACAGTGTATGTCAAACCGTATAGAAATGAGGTAGGCACTTGTTTCTCCTATAACTGTTTTGAAGCCATGGTTTGTTTTTGATTGAAGGTAAATTATAATATTATTTTATAGTAACTTCCTGGTTATAAAATTGGCCCATTGTAGAAATGTCAACCCAAAAAAGTTGAAAGAATAAAGTGAGAGTTGTCATCATATAACTGTTAGCAGAAATCAATTTTGCAAAACTTTGTAACTAAAATTAAGTTATGATAACAAGAACTATGCTACAAACACAGCACATCTTCCAATCATCACATCTTAAGTTAGACTAGTATTTAATCAGGTGTTTCAGGAATAGTAGTTCATACTTTTTAATTCTTTAACAATTGGTAAAAGACCATCAGAAAGGATGAATGGCAAAACTGCTGTATAATCTGGCTGCTGGTAATGTTGTTTTGCTGCTGAATCTAATGTCTGGAATGCAGTCAGTACATAGTAGGTATTCAGTAGATGTTAATTGAACAAATATTTCTCCATTTAAAACCCTGTAAAGCACAAAAACTTTCATATGAATGTTTTTAGCAGCGTTATTCTTAATAGCCAAAAAAAAAATAGAAACAACCCAAATATCTTTCATCCGATGAATGGGTGAATAAAATGTAGGATATCCACACAATGGAATATTACTAGGCAGCAAAAAGAAAGTACTGATACATGCTACTACCACATGGAATAAATTTAGAAATGTTATGGTAAGTGAAAGACGCCAGACCAAAAGCCACATACTGGATGATACCATTTTATAAAATGTCCGGAAGAGGCAAATCCATAGACACAGAAATAGATTGGTGGTTGCCAGTGCATGAGAGGAAGAGGGAGTTAGGAGTTTGTGCTAATGGGTATGAGGCTTCTTTTTTGTGTGATAAAAATATTCTAAAATCGATTATGGGGATGGCTGTACAACTCTGAATATTCTAAAAGCCATTGAATAGTTACTTTAAGTGGGTGAATTACGTGGTATGTGAATATCTTGATAAAGCTGTTATTAAAAAAAAAACCTTCAATGACTACATACATATTCTGTCAGTTTTTATACATAGATGGCAGAACTAATTAATTCCTCTGTATTTTAGGATATGTCAGCATATGTGAAGAAAATCCAATTTAAATTACATGAAAGCTATGGCAATCCTTTAAGAGGTACAGTACAGTTTTTTTATTCATAATGTACAAATTTAAAAAGATTTTTTATTCATAATATACAAATTTAAAAATATTTTATAATTATTTTTTTCTCTCCTTTCAGTTGTTACTAAGCCTCCATATGAAATTACTGAAACAGGATGGGGTGAATTTGAAATAATCATCAAAATATTTTTCATTGATCCTAATGAAAGACCTGTGAGTAATGATAATCTTTGCAACCATAAAATAGATTTTTCTAATTGTGAAAATGTGACAATACTTGAATAGTTTGTTATATATTGACATTTTTATTCAGATACACTTTATGTAAGCTTATCGCATAGTATATTTTGCCTTGAGTTAAGATTTTTCATGGGAAGTGCCTTTCAAAACTTTAATTTTTCAAGTATAGAAAGATGGGATATAATGTGAACATTTCTCAGAAAGAAGTCATGGGATTGTGTGATTACTAGAACAAAAAAAAGTTTAAAATTCATTAATATTATTTGGTTATTAGCAATAAACAAGATGAGTCCAACTGCTGTCAAGAATGAGAATACCCACTTTTTATAGTTAAAAGCCCTAGCAATAGTCTTTTTGTTTTTTCAAGTTGCTGTCCATACTAGCAGCTTTACTTTATATTTTATTCATGAATTTTTATTTATAACCACTGACTTTTTCATCTTTTGATCTCTTCTTATCACATTGTTGCTTGATAATGTAAAATGTCCCTCAAAGCTTTCACTTTGATTCCTCAGCAATTTTGTGAGGTTGGTGATACCGTCATTTTAGAGATGAGGATACTGAGGTTCAGAGATCAAGCCATATTCTTTCCGTGACCCCCCCTTTTTTCTTTTTCTTTTTTTTTTTTTTTTGACTAAGTCCACTCAGCTTGTTTTGTTTGTAAACCTATAGGGTCACAACTCAGTTATGGCTCCCTCATTCCACATATGCATGACTGGTGCTTAACTCTAGTTTCAGGTCATCACCGTTAATTTTCATCTTGTTAGATTCAGTGCATTCCTTTAGCACCAAACATTTACACTTTAATTATCAGATTACATTTTTAGAAGTGTATGTGCTTCTAAAGGAGCTATGACCTGGGCCTATAGTTCAGAGAATTAGTTCCTAATGGACTGCACCAGAGATACTGGAGTTGTTTGTTAAAAATTTGGACTCCTAGGCCCCATCCCCTGGAAAGTCTGATTTAGTAGGTTTGGAGAGGGGGCCAGTACCCAGGTGATCTTGGTGCACAGTAAGATTTAGGATCCATAATATAGGCCATACTCTTCCTGCGTAGGAATTTCTTTAGGCAGTCTTTCAAATGAGAGTCTTGTTTGGGCTTGTTGTCTCCAGTAGACAGACTCTTGACTTTTGTCATTAAGTGAAACATCCTATTCAGATCTAGGTAGTTCTAAATGTAAGAAAGCTCCAGTTTATGGCAAGCTTCCTTGAACTTTTTACTGATAACTGTTCATACGTTTGTTTTCTTTTCTCCTGAATAACATCTATAGCTTATTTAAATACTTTCCATGTGATAAGGTTTCCAGATCTCCTATCATTCTTTTGTCCTTCTTAGAATAGAATACTTTCAAAAGACATTATATTCTACTTGGCAAGAAATTATTAAATATCCATTATTTGTCAAGATATTGTTCTAGGGGTCAGATACAAAGATGAGATACTGTTCTTGTCCTTAATGAAAATAGTCTATTAGGGAGAATAGAGCACAGAAATGCAGCAGATATTGAGAGAGGAGAAGAAATCAATAATGCTACTATAGCAGAAACTCTTTTTAACTTTGTAAGATTGCTTTGAATTCATTTTTACTTTGAGAATGTGCTGCCTTGTCTGTTCTTCAACTGTCTCACCCACCACTCTCAATTGGAAAATACATCTCTGAAAGAAATCATGGTATCATATAACTTCAGTATGAGACAACATTCAAAGTCCAGTCTTGGAAAGAGTGGTTATGACACTTCTGCAGTGATGAACTTATTGAATAAATTTCCATATAGATCTACATAGGCCTGAAGTTTATTACCCAAAAACTATTGTCATCTTTTTTTTTTTTTTTAATGTTTGTTTATTTTTGAGAGAGACCGAGCATGACTGGGGGAAGGACAGAGAAAGAGGAAGACACAGAATCTGAAGCAGGCTCCAGGCTCTGAGCTGGTAGCACAGAGCCCAACGTGGGTCTCAAACTCACAAACTGTGAGATCATCACCCAAGCTGAAGTCGGATGCTTAACCGACTGAGCCAACTAGGTGCCCATCATTTTCTTTTAGTACAATGAAGCCTTTATACTTTTTTAATTGTTCGCTCTTTAAAATAAGTCATGAAGGTTTATTTAAAATATAGAAGAAAGACCTAAGTAACTTGTGACTAATTCCTGTTACCCAATAACCTATTAGTAGATTAAGCCATTATAAAAGGAATGGTTATTCCTAAAAGCAGAATGCTAAAATTGGGTTTTTATTCCTAGAATTATCTTCATAGCTAGTATAGGCATTTCCATTGCTCTAAGAATCTTCAAACATCCTTCAAAATTAGACACATCTATCTTTATGTTTTTCGTTGCCTATATCTGCATGAATGCTTTTGGGAATCTGAATAATAAATTTAAGGAAGGACAGTTTTATGATGCAGTTTTAAATTTCTCTTAAATTATAAGAGTAAAACGTGCACACGGTTTTAAAAAATACTCTAAAAAAATACAAGTCTCCTGTATCAGTTTCTTAGGATTGCCATAATAAAGGACCACAGACTGGGGCGCCTGGGTGGCTCAGTCAGTTGGGCATCCGACTTTGGTTCAGGTCATGATCTCACGGTTTGTGAGTTTGAGCCCTGCATCGGTCTCCGTGCTGACAGCTCGGAGCCTGGAGGCTGCTTCGGATTCTGTGTCTCCCTCTCTCTCTGCCTCTCCCCTACCCATGCTCTGTCTCTGTCTCAAAAATAAATAAAACATTAAAAAAAAAAAATTTAAGGACTACAAACTGAGTGGCCGAAAACAGCAGATGTTTATTCTCACGGTTCTGGAGGCTAGAAGTCCAAAATCAAGGTGTTGGCCATGCTCTCTCCAAAACCTCAAGAGAAGGAGGATCCTTTCTTACCTCTTCTAGTTCCAGGTAGCCCCAGGTGTTTCTTGGTTTTGGCAGTATAACTCTAATCTGTGCCTCCATTGTCACCTGGCCCCTATCTCTCCTTGTCTCTGTGTGTCTTCTCTTCTTACGAGGACACCAGTCATACTGGATTAGAGCCTAACCACTCTATCTTAACTTGATTACACCTGCAAAGACCCTATTTCCAAGTAAGGTCACATTTACTAGTACTAAGGGTTAGGACTTCAGCATATCTTTTGGCAGGGTCACAATTTAACTCATAACATTTTCTTTCTCCCTTCTCTGGCCCCTTCCCAAGAAGAACCACAGTGATTCTTTTCAGTTCTCTAGAAATTACTCCATGCATCTCCTATATTTCAATCTGTTTGATTTTTCAATTTTATTTTTTTGTTTTATTTTGAGAGAGAGCATGTGCAGGTGAGTGGGGGAAGGGCAGAGAGAGGGAGAGAGAATCCCAAGTAGGCCCCATGTTGTCAGCGGAGCCTGATGCAGGGCTCGATCTCACAAACTGGGAGATCACTACCTGAGCTGAATCAAGAGTTGGACACTTAACTGACTGAGCCACCCAGGTGCTCCTGATTTTTCAATTTTAGGTAATACTATCACCTCCTCATGTGATGACAGATGGTTCTTTTTCTTCATCATTCCAGGCTTCTTTTTTTGTTTTGCTGGAGGAATTATTTCAGAAAGGATGCCTGAGTAATGAACCTTTGAACCATTGCTGCCTGAAAATATCTTTATTTTTGCTTCATATTTGATTGTTTGGGTGAAAAATTGTAAGTTTCACAGGAGGATATGCTCTCTTGTCTTTGAGTGATGGGAGAAGGGAAGGGTAACAGGCCTTGCCACCACACAGCATTCTTGATTTCTATAGCTGCCGACTTTGGGCTTGGAGCCTCCCTGGGGTTCCACTGGGAGTGCTGGCTCTGACCTCTGCTGCTGTTTTTTGCCGTAAGTTTTCATGTTGTGAGTTTTTCTGTTCTGGTTAATCCACTCACGTAGTCTCCTCTTCCTTCTGTCTACTCCAGAAATTGTTAAATTATCTGCTTTAAATATGGTGTATAGGGGCCCCTGGCTGGCTTAGTCAGTTGAATTTGACTCTTGATTTTGTCCCAGGGTCGTGGGACTGAGCCTCGCATTGGACTCCACACTCAGTGTGGAGTCTGCTTGAGATTTTATCTCTCCCTCCTCACTTCTGCTCCTCTCCTCTGCTGTCATGCTCTCTTTCTCTCAAATGGAAAAAAAAAAAAAGATTAAGTATGGTATATCATACATGTTCCTTATAACGATTTTAGCTAACCTTTCAGAAAATTCTTTGAGGCCTCTGAATTGGTTTCTATAACATCAATTCTGCTGTTTTGCTACCTAGGTTTTATTTTGTTCAAGTAATTACACATTATGGTGCAAAGCTTTTCCTTTGATGTCCTATTATACCTGTTCTTAGGTATTTTGAAGACCTGTTGCTCCTATAGAAGTAAATTATCATTGACTTTTATTTATTATGTTATTTATGTAATAATAGATCTCCGAAGAAATATTTTGCATTCACTGAGCATTTTAGTATTGGTTATTTATTTTGAAAGTATAAAATCTTCCCTCCCCCTGTAAATTTGTAGACTTTAATCTTCACAGAATAGCTGTCAAAATTGATCTAGTTTTACCTGTGTAAATAAAAGAATTCATATCTTAATGATTTTCCAGTTTAATTTCTATAGCTGTATTTTATATTGTTTTTCTATGTAGTCATTTCGTAGAGATGCTTTGTAACATCCATACTTACTCTCTTCAAAGCATTCATGTTTAGTCGATGTGGATGAATAATGATACCTAATAGGAAAATAAGATACAGAGTTTGAGTGATTTGCCACACAGTAAGTTGTAGTTGAGATACAATCCTGAATTTGACATGTTGGCTAATGTCAGTCTCTAATTCAGTTACAGAAATCATGTCTCACGATGATGAAAATCATTGCACAGGTGTGACATCTATTTTTATTTCACAGGTGACCCTCTATCATTTATTAAAGCTGTTTCAGTCAGACACCAATGCAATGCTGGGAAAAAAGACAGTGGTTTCAGAGTTCTATGATGAAATGGTAAGAGGATTTTATAATGAGAATTTTAAAAGCATTTTAAGTTGTAGAACTTTGAAGTTATTGGTCTTTTTCATTCTATCCCGTTAGATATTTCAAGACCCAACAGCAATGATGCAACAATTATTAACAACATCTCGCCAGCTAACGTTAGGAGCCTATAAGCATGAAACAGAATGTAAGTGCCATGAGTTCATAATTATTCTGAAAAATAATGTATTCTATAATGGTAAAAAGATTATGATTAGTAAGTATTAAATTTTTGTCTAATGATATATAAAGGTAAAATTCTTAGGAGTTAAAAAAAAATGTATTACTATAGAACATCTATCTAAGAAGGATGTTTTAAATTGTTCTCAGAGTAAGGGTGCCTGGGTAGCTCAGTTGGTTGAGCATTCGACTCTTGATTTCAGCTCAGGTCATGATTCCTGGCTTGTGGGATAGAACCCTGCATCGGGCTCCACACTGAGTATGGAGCCTGCTTGAGGTTCTCCCTGTCTCTCCCTCTGCCCCCTCCCCTGCTTGTGCACTCTCTCTCTTTCTCAAAAAACAAAACAAAACAAAAAATTGTTTCCAAAGTAGGCTTACTTTCAGAAGGGTAAACGGCCTCTCACATTCTTTGAAATACTGTCTTTTATTCTCATTACTTTTAAGCATAGCTTTTCACTAATTTTGCTTAATCTGTTACTCAGTCATTTCCTGTTTATTAGTCTTTGCTAATAAAATCTGTGTGAAGAACCTTGCAGAACACAATTAGAGTTGACTCTTGAACAACGCGGGGGTTAGGGTTGCCAACCACCCTCCCTCCCATCCCTACCTCCCAACGGTCAGAAATCTGTGTACAACTTTTCACTTACCAAACACTTAACTACCAATAGCCTGCTGTTGACGGGAAGCTTTATGGGTAAACAGTCCACACATATTTTGTATATTTATATGTATTTTATTCCATGTAATATAGTAAAGTATACTATGGGGTGCCTGGGTAGCTCAGTTGGTTGAGTCTCTAAATCTTGATTTTGGCTCAGGTCATGGTCTCATGGTTTGTGAGATCAAGCCCTATTAATCTGAATTAATGCTGGGGTGGTAGGTACTAGAATGACATACTGATAATCAGTCATGTTGTATTTTCCCTCTAAGCTAACATGGCCTTAGAATCCCTTACACATCACTTAGTGCAGCTACTGCCAAGCATTTGCACTTGGCACTCAACGTGAAACCTATTTGCCATCCTTGTGTTAACATTTATGTCACCATTCATTCAGTTGTTCCTTTGATCTTCCATTCATTTGCTTCTAGTATATATTGAGCCCCAGTTATATGCCAGGCATTGTCTTCGGTTCTGAAGATAGAGCAGTATCCAAACCAGACAAAATCCTTGCTGTCATGAAGCTTACATTCTAGTAAAAGAAAGGCAGATATTAAATAAATAGAACAACAAAGTGTAAGATAGTGATTAGGTGATATGGATAAAAATAAAGTAGGGGAGGGAACACCTTTGGTAGGAGGAGATAGTTGAAGTTTTAAATATCAGGTCAGAGAATGCTCCCTGAGTTTGTGGCATTTGAACAGATACCTAAAGGAGTAAGGAAGTGAACCATTCTTTTTTTTTTTTAATGATTTTTTTTTTCCCCCGAGAGAGAGACAGAGAGCAAGCAGGGGAGGGGCAGAGAGAGAGAGGGAGACACAGAATCCGAAGCAGACTCCAGGCTCAGAGAGGTTAGCACAGAGCCTTACACAGGGCTTCAACCCACGAACCATGAGGTCATGACCTGAGCCGAAGTTGGACACTTAACTGACTGAGCCACCCAGGTGTCCCAGAAGTGAACCATTCTTATCTGAGGGAAGAATGTTAAGTGTCAGGGGAGCAAGAAGGGCAAAAACCCTAAGGTAAGAGCATGCCTGGCATATCTGAGTAGGCCAGTGTGACTGGAGTAGAGTGAATAAAGGGACAAGAAGGGGGAGGTGAGACCAGAAAAGTTAATAAGGGGCCAAGTCATTTAGGGACTTGAGGGTAGCCGCAAGTACTTTACAGTATTAATTAAACAGAAGGAAATGTGAAGTTGTTTGTGGGTTTTGTAACAGAAGTGACATTATAAAACATTTTAAAAGATCAATCACCCTGGCTGCTGTGTTGAAAACACACATAAAGCAAAAAGTATAGTGGCAGAGAGAATAGTTAGGAGGCTGTTCCAGTATTCCAGATATGATAGAGTGGTAGGTGGTACCAGAGTAATAGCAGTGGAAGTGCTGAGAGGGTGTCAGGTTTTGATTTATTTTGAAGATAGATACAATAGGATTTTTTGATGGTTTTAAGAATAAGATGTGAGAGAAGTAGACAGACAGAATAACTCTTAAGGTTTTGGGCCCAAGGAGCCAAAAAAAAACATCGTTGCTTTTCATAGAGGTGGGGAAATCTGGGAGGGGCAGGCCTTGGCAGAAAGATTAGAAGTGCTGTTGTGGACATGTTGAATGTGGGATGCGTGTTAAGACATCAAAGTGGAAATGCTGGTAAGGGAATTGCACCCACAAGTCTAGTATTTAAGGAGAGGTCTAAGCTAAAGATACACATTTGGAAGTTAGTATATGGATGGATTTATAAATTTTAAGACCAACTAGTATCAAAGGAGTGAGTGAAGATAAAAAAAGAGGTCTAAGGACTGAGCCATGGGCACCAACATTTAGAGATTAAGGAGATGACCAGCAAATGAAATTAAGAAATAGCAGTGAGTATGGAGAAAAACAAGGTGCATATAATGTAAAGTCAGGTGAAGACAGTGTATCAGGAAATAGTCATTAGCTCTGTCCAATACTGCCAGAACCGATACTGATAGTGGTCCAATGCTGATAGATCAAGTAAGATAAGAGCCGAGAAACGGGCTAGTAGAAGTTCTTGATGACCTTAGGAGGAGCAATGGAAGGGGAATGGTAAGGACAGAAGATCAACTGAAATGGATCAAAAGAGAATGAGAGAAATGGAGATGGAGACAGGCGCTGGGGGCAACTGTCTTGGAGCTTGGCTATAAAGGGAAGTAGTAGCCTTGGAAGTGGTAGCAGAAGCAGGATATGGGGTCAAGAGGGGGGGAGGGGGTGCAATATCAGGGGGGAAATAAGCCAGTATATTGTAGGCCACAAGAGGTGAACGCAATAAAAGAGGGAGTGGGGGATGAGAATGCAGGAGAGAAGGGGGTTGCGGTTTAACTGCTAATGGTTGTTTTGTTTGTATTTCCATGAAACCTGTGACTAGGAGTTACAAGAGCTGAATACTAATTACAATTTTGCAACTCGGTAGTCACTTAAAATTTTAAATCATGGGCGCCTGGGTGGCTCAGTCGGTTGAGTGTCCGACTTCAGCTCAGGTCACGATCTCGCGGTCTGTGAGTTCGAGCCCCGCGTCGGGCTCTGGGCTGATGGCTCAGAGCCTGGAGCCTGCTTCCGATTCTGTGTCTCCCTCTCTCTCTGCCCCTCCCCCATTCATGCTCTGTCTCTCTCTGTCTCAAAAATAAATAAACGTTGAAAAAAAAAATTTTTTTTTAAATAAATAAAATTTTAAATCACACTGATTTAAAAAATTTTTATGCTTTATTTTTTACATCTGCAAGAACATTTACCTGGACTACTTTGTTATAAACATAGAACATACGTATATGATCACTTTTAGAAGGTAAAAAGCACTATTGATAGGCTATTTTGTATTGGTCATTTCCTCTTCATTGTAGATCTTTCTCCTATACTATGGAAATGTGACCAATTCATAAGAGTAAACTTCTCTTTTAAAATTCAAATGCCCGTAGGGGCACCTGGTTGGCTCAGTTAGTTGAGTGCCTGACTCTTGATTTGGGCTTAGGTCATGGTCTCGCAGTTCGTGGGTTCGAGCCCCACATTGGGCTCTGCACTGACAGCATGGAGCCTTCTTGGGATTCTCTCTCTCTCCCTCTGTCTCTCCCTCCCTGTCTCTCCCTCCCTGTCTCTCTGCCTCTCCCCAGCTCACTCTCTCTCAAAATAAATAAACAAACTAAAAAAATAATGACCCAAGTGCCCACATTTTTGTATTTTCAACAAACTAATATTAATTCAGGTGTGTATACTAGGTAGTACTGATAACGTGTTTTATAAAAAGGACTTTGATGTGTTAAAGCTTATGGTATGGAGTTGTATAACCTTGGGAAGTTTTTATCAGTAAATTATATGTTTTATATTCAGTTTATTTTCTTAATAGTATCTAATTCCATAAATGATATTGGCACAACTGTTAAGCTTTTGGAAGGAAAACTTAATTTAGATCTTTGCTCGTAGCATTTACAAAACAAATTCCAGTTTAATTAAATGTAGTAAATTTTTTTTTTTTTTTTTTAAGTCAAGCAACCTGTCATTTAAAAAATTAGAGAAGTGACTTTCTGTCCTGGTTAGGAAGACTTGCTAAATTTGTGGTATGAGAAGAAATCACATTAGAAGAAATTACATGAAAAGAAAGGCAGACTTGGCTTTGTAAAATATATTTAACTTTACATTTCAGAAGGATGAAAAAAAATAAATTTGTGGAAAATATGGCAAGGGATTCATAGCTTTAAAACCCTGAACTCGATAACGTAGAAAAAATTTTTGAACTTCAATTGACAAATAGACAAAAGCCATGGGCAGACAGATGAAAGAAGAGATGGCTAGAGAATAGAGTGTGAAAATATTGGCCCTGCTAGTAATTTTAAAAATGCAAGCCAAACATTAGTGGGTTGCCATATTTGTATCAAATTAGCAAAAGGAATCTTTAATAGTAGTACATGTTAAGGATTTGGTGAACCTTGCATTCTCATGAATTGTTTAGCCTTTTTAGGAAAGCAATTTTGGAATCTTAATCGAAGACATAAAAGAGATATGTACACTTTTACCAATTTGAGGGCATAACACCCAATATTTGGTTATAATAAAATAATCAGAGCTATTAAATGCTTACTGTTTTTACTCATCTAAATCTGTAAATGTATAAACTCATTTAAATCTACAATAACATTTTAGGTAATCCACTTGGAAGAGGGAGGCACAGGGAGTTTAAGAAACTTGCCCAAGTTTACATGGCTAGTTAGTGGTGGAGCCTGAACTTCATCCTAGGCAGTCTTCACAACTTAGGCTCAAAAAACTTAGCAATGTATTTAGATAGAGTAATACTCAGAGTAGAGGTTGCATGTTACAAAAGTTTGTAATTTTCTTTTTATCACATTTCTTTATTTTTGAGAGGCAGAGAGAGAGCGTGAGTGGGGAAGGGACAGAGAGAAGGGGGGACACAGAATCTGAAGCAGGCTCCAGGCTCTGAGCTGTCAGCACAGACCCCGATGCAAGGTTCGAACTCACGAACTGTGAGATCATGACCTGAGCCAAAGTGGGACCCTCAACTTACTGAGCCACCCAGACGCCCTGCATATTAAAAGTTTATGAACCTATTTACATCAATAAGTTTATAGAAAATTGCTTAAGTACAGTGATCTGGCTATTAATCACTTCTGTAAGGAATCATTAAAACGATAGTGCGCATGTGATAAGAGCTTACTGTGTACTAGATAAGTGCTTTACATTTCTGAACTTCTTGAATACCTCTAACAACCCTAGGAGGAAGGTACTATTAGCCCCATTTTGTGAGTTAAGGCCCTAGATCATAGAGAGACTTGATGACTTGTCCCAAATCACCCAGTGAAGCCAGGATTTAACCCGCGTCCATGTTGTCTTTCTTTTCTGTTGATAAACTGTTCTGTCTCTGTGTAAAAGCCTCATAGTTTGTGCTTCTACTAACTAGTAAATTATATGACTTGGCAAAAATAATTCCTCTTTGGATTGATTTCCTCCAAATTGAGGCTTAATTTGGTAATTTAAAATAAGTTTTTAAAAATTGTTTTCTTTGTTTTGAGAGAGAGTGCGCGAGCAGAGGAGGGACAGAGAGAGAGAGAGAGAGTAAGAGAGAGAGAGAGAGAGAGAGAGAGAGAGAGAGAGAGAGAGAGAGAGAATGCCAAGCAGGCTCTGCACTGTCAGCACAGAACCCAATGTGGGGCTTGAATTCATAAACTGTGAGATCATGACCTGAGCTGAAACCAAGAGTCGGATGTTTAACTGACTGAGCCACCTGGTGCCCCAAAACAAACATTTTTTTTATATGATCATTTAATATATAGGAAGCAGAAAACTGAAACAAGCTAAAAGCAGTTTTTGAATTTTTTCCTTTATGATCTCATTGTTAATTAGCCCAGGTCTTCTTCCAAATATATCATGCCCTTTGCAGTCTTACGATTTGTCAAAAAATAAAGTGTAATAAGCCAAACAACAAGAATCTATATTACAGTGAATGCTGTCCTTTTGACAGAGGAGTCGGATCAGGTCTTCCTGACTACATTTAAAACTGTCTGCTGCCGTTTGTACAGGACTTCTTATTGCTTCCCAAATCTATATGTGCTGTTTCCAGGGCCTGCAGTGTCCGCTTCTTCCATCTGATTCCTTTCTCATTCTTTAAAACTCAGTTCAGATTTTACTGCTGCCAAGAAGCCTTCCTTGATACACACACACACACACACACACACACACACACACACACACACACACACACCCTTTCATGTTGGTATGAATCCAGTCTGCTCTCATAGCTCCCTATGACACTGTAATTCATTTTTCTTTCTGGTCTATTTTCTTCCTCTACCTCAGCATCTAACAAAGTGCCTTCCACTCAGTATACATTTTATAACTGATGTGGAGAGAGAGGGAGCAAGGAGAGAAAAATTTTTGCATAGTAAAACACTCTAAGTCTAAAGACAGACAAGCCATGAAAAATACTGTATTCGTATCACAAATGACTAGTTTCTTTAAAGTATAACAAACTCCTGCACATCAGTAAGAAAGGCCAATAACTAAAAAGCTTCTGCACAGCAAAGGGAAGCATTAACAAAATGAAAAGGCAACATAATGAACGACAGAAGGTATTTACAAATGATGTATCTGATAAGGGGTTCATATCCAAAAACATAAAGAACTCCTGCAACTTGATAGCAAAAAAAAAAAAGCAAACAATCCAATTTAAAAATGAGCAGAAGATCTGAATAGTTTTCCAAAGAAGACATACAGATGGCCAACAGGCACATGAAAAGGTGCTCAATATCACTCATCAGGGAAATGCAACTTAAAATTACGATAAGATACCACCTCACATCTGCTAGAATGGCTAGAATCAAAAAGACAAATAACAAGTGTTGGTGAGGACATGGAGAAAAGGGAACCCTGATGCACTGTTGGTGGGAATGTAAATTGGTGCAGCCACTCCAGAAAACAGTATGGAAATTCATCAAAAAATTAAAAATAGAGCTATTATATGATCCAACAATTCCACGTCTGGATATTTATATGACAAAAACAGAAACAGCCCCATGTTCTTTGCAGCATTATTTACAGTAGCCAAGATACTGTTTACAATAACCAACCGAAGTGTCTATTGATGAATGAGTAGATAAAGCAAACGTATACACAGCGGAATATATATACAGTGGAATATTATTCAACCGTAAAAAAAAAAAAAGGAAATCTTGCCATTTTTGTGACAACATGGAAGGACCTTGAGGACATTATGCTAAGTGAAATAAGTTAGAGAAAGACAAATGCCAAATGATCTCATATATGGAATTAAAAAACAAAAACTAAGCTCATAGATGTGGAGAATGAATTGGTGGTTGTTGGAGTCAAGAGTAGGAGGTTGGTGAAATGGCTGCATGGGTGAAAAGGCACAAACTTCCAGTTACAAAATAAAGTCATGGGGATGTAATGTACAGCACGGAAACTGTAGTTAGCAATATTGTATTGCATATTTGAAAGTTGCTAAGAGATCTTAAAAGTTATCACAGGAAAGAAATTTTTTGTAACTATGGTGACAGATGTTAACCAGATTTACTGTGATGATCATTTTGCGGCGTATACAAATGTGAAATCATTATGTTCTACACCTCATACTAACATGTCAGTTATACCTCAATTTTTTAAAAAGGCCAGTAATGTGATAGAAAAATTAGCAAAGGTAAAACATAATTCATAAAAAGGAAGAGGGAGATTAGTGGTCAGCCTTAGTGGTAAAAGAGAAATACAAACTAAAATTACTCTGAAATACCATTTTTAACCTTTCAGAGTAACTGAGACCAAAAAGTTGAAACAGTAGGGAAACAGACATACAATGCTAGTGGGATTGTAAATTGATAGAACCTTTTTTTTAAATGTTTATTTGGTTTTGAGACAGAGTGTGAGTGGGGGAGGGACAGAGAGAGAGAGACACAGAATCTGAAGCAGGCTCCAGGCTGTCAGCACAGAGTCTGATGCAAGGCTCGAACTCACGAACTGTGAGATCATGACTTGAGCCAAAGTCGGACTCTCAACTGAGCCACCCAGGCACCCCATAAATTAATAGAAAAGAGTCACTTGGCATTCCTTCAAAGTTACAAGTACGTGTATTCTTTGCCCCAACAATGATACTTAACAGGAATTTATCCTGCAGGTGTACTGGTTATATCACAAGTATACTGAAATGATTATGCACAGCATACATTTTACCATTGTAAAAGAAAAAATGGAAATACCCTGCATATCAAAGGGGACAGATAAATTATGTATGTCCATTTAGTGAGGTCGTCTACAGCCTTTCAGAGAATAAGACAGCTCTAAGATATAGAATAGGCTTTCAGATGTAATATTAAGTGAAACAGCAAGGTGCAGAGCAGTGCATATATAGTCTGATACTACTTGTTTGGTAGTGAGGAGAAGAAATCACTTAGGTGTGTGCTTGTCTATGAACAAATTATTTCTGGAAATATACCAAAGAAACCTACAACTGATTTTCTCCGGGAATAATCAGTGTGGAATTGGTGTGGGAGGGAGTGAAAGGAGACCTTTTTTCATCATCTACATTTTTCAGCCTTTTTATTTTGTATCATGTGTAGGTACTACTATTTTCAAAATCAATTTTAAAAATAAAAGCAATGAAAGAAATCACAAAGAAAGTAAGGATTGTTTTGCCAATATAAAATTTTATGTGTATTACAAAATGTATCACAAAAAGAAAGTCCCCAGCCAGGAGTAAAATAAAGAAATATTACTGCATGCTTTTAATGTGCTAGGTGATTTACATTTATTACTTAATTTTCAGAAATCCTCTGAGAAATACAGTTTTAACTGTACCAAATAGAAAACAGATTGAGGGAGACTTACGTGATATCAGCATTTAACCAATAAGGGGCCAAGGTTATATTCGAACCGAAGTCTTTCTGATTTCACAGGGCTTTTTTGCCCTGGTTTTCCAAACCGTGCTGCTTCCAGTCAGTGATATCTTATCAAAAGCACAGCTACGCTTTAATAGCCATCAGCAGCAATTACCTGAAATGCCCACAAGATGGAAATGTTGGATGAAAGTAGGCATTTTTCTTTGTAAAGCATAAGACTACACTATCCAAATGGAATATTTAAGTGGATGTATTCACCTGGGTGACTCTGTGAGTTAAGCGGCTAACTTCAGCTCAGGTCATGGTCTCTTCATGGGTTCGAGCCACATATTGGGCTCTGCTGACAGCTCAGAGCCTGGAGCCTGCTTCGGATTCTGTGTCTCCCTCTCTGCCCCTCCCCCACTCGTGCTCTGTCTCTCTCTCTTTCAAAATTAAATAAACATTAAAAATTATAAATAGGTGTATTCTATTTTACAGTAATGATATATTCTTTAGTAATTTGTTATGTAGTCATCTAGAATGTTTTGGATATCATTTAGTGTTTCTTTGTCATATTGGTAGTTAGGATGGCTTTTTATGTACCTGGCAGTATTCCAGATACTTTATATACATTAATTCATTTAAAATGTTTAAATACAGTTTACATATCAACTAAAAATGGAAGTTCACAGCTCTGCTTACCCTACTTCATAAGATGCTAGGTCCTCTTTGACTAGCTGGTCATTAATACCAGTAGGAGTCATTCCACAAGCACCAAGAAAATAGAAAAGCTCAACTAAGAGCACATCATCTACCAGAATTTCTGTAAAACCACGAAGACTAGTTTGGGAGAAAGAAATAGGTCGCAAAATAAATGAAGCAATTAAAACTAGACATTAAGGGTGTCTGGGTGGCTCAGTCAGTTAAGTGTCTGACTCTTCGATTTTGGGCCCTGGTCATGATCTGGCAAGTAGTTCATGAGATTGAGCCCTGTGTCAGGCTCTGGGCTATCAGCACAGAGCCTGCTTGGGATTCTCTCTCCCCCTGTCTGTCTGCCCTCCCCCACTGGCATGCGAGTACACACTTTCTAAATAAATAAACTTTTAAAAAAACTACACTTAAAATATTTTTTTAATAATATGAAGTATTTGTTATAGTCTTATTATAATATACATCATAATATAGTGAGGAAAAGAGCATAAAAATAATAAATAACTTAAGAGTGGCACAGCTAATAAATGGTACAGCTGGAATTTAGACCTAAGAATTATTGCTGTCTTTTTTGAGAAAAAAAATAAAGGTTTGTTTTACCAGTGTGATTTTGTTTATATGTTTCACCTGTACATTAAGAACACTGTATGTATGTTTGTGGTTTTTTTTTTTTTTAAGTTTATTTATTTTGAGAGAGAGAGAACCAGTGAGGGAAGGACAGAGAGTGAGGGGGACAGAGGATCTGAAGCAGTCTCTGTGCTGACAGCGGAGAACCTGATGTGAGGCTCAAACTCACAAACCAGGAGATCATGATCTGAGCCAAAGTAGGATGCTTAACTGACTGAGCCACCAGGTGCCCCTGTTTATTTATTCTTAAATGTTTATTTTGAGAGAGAGATCGCACGCAAGAGGGGGTGCAGGGGCAGAGAGAAACTCCCAAGCAGACTCCACGCTGCCAGCACAGAGCCCAACACAGAACTCAGTCCCAGGAACCATGAGATCATGTCCTGAGATGAAACCAAGAATTAGAAACTTAGTGGACTGATCCACCTAGGCACCCCTCTTTATTTGCTTTTAATTTTTTAACATTTATTTTTATTTTTTGAGAGAGAGATCATGTGCACAAGTGGGGGAGAGGCGGAGGGAGAGGGAGAATCTTAAGCAGCCTCCACGTTGAGCTTAGGGCCCTATGTAGGGCTCCATCTCAGGACTGTGAGATCATGACCTGAGCAGAAATCAGGAGCCAGGCACTTAACCGACTAAGCCACAGGTGCCCTCAGAACACTGTATTTAGTTAGCTCTTCTTATTAGTTGGATGTCTCTTGGATTGTATGCCCCCTTATTTCCAAATTTGTGTATGGAAAGGAAAACAAGGACATTATGTCTTAACATCTTAATTGTAAATTTTAAACTGTGAGTGGCCAAATTTCAGTCTTAGTTGTAGAAAATGTCTTAGCTTCTCTCTTGAGAGTTCAGACTTTCTACCCACCTCCTTATGTTTAATGTAATATATCTTAGGTTGTTTATGTTTTTTATCATGGAAACTGACCTAAGGAAATGCCATATTTATTACTCTATAACATACCTTAGACATCTGAGAAAAATGAAATAGTTCGATAAAAATGTTTTCCTTAGTTGCAGAACTTGAAGTGAAAACCAGAGAAAAATTAGAAGCTGCAAAAAAAAAAACAAGCTTTGAAATCGCAGAGCTTAAGGAGAGATTAAAGGCAAGTCGTGAAACTATAAATTGTTTAAAAAATGAAATCAGGAAACTTGAAGAAGATGATCAGACAAAAGAGATATAAACAGTTCTAAGAGAACTTGATAGTAAGCTAAGCTGAAAATAAGATGGACTTTAAAGGAGAAATGGACCGCACATGCCATGATGTTTCTTAGAGAAACGGCACATGTAGTTGTTGACCACAGATTTCTCAGCAGTTAAGTCAAAGTATTTGTACTTTTCAAGCAGTGTTTAAGGAAGTGAAATATATGTGTGTAATGAGAATGAATGCTGAATAGGCATTTTATCAACCCATTTTAGGGTAATTCTAATGATGTTAAGCACAATTTAAAAAATTTTTTCGCTTTGTATGTATAGCTTATCCTTTTGACAAGCATCACAATTTCATTATAAAGTGTAAGTTGTAAAAATTTTGTACTTTCCTGGTAGAATTAGTGGTAAATTAACATGTATATTTAATTTTTTAAGTTCTTACCTGTCCCCATCCTAATAACTCTTTTGTATCTGTTGTGCCCACTGCCCAGTAAGTACTCAATAAATGTAGTTTACAGATCTTGTGTCTGCCTCTTGATGTGTTTCTTCCTCTTTGATGAAGCACCTGTAGCTCTCTTCCTACAATAATGTATCTCCATAGTACTGTGATCACACATCTCTTATTGGCACTCATTTTTGCATGGAGATGGCAAAGATCATATTTTAAGTATTACTCTGCCTAACTACCACAGTGTCATTCATTTTCACATAGAAAAATATTTCATCCCTCCTACATTTTCCAAAGATACATAGGAAGCAGCTATGCATCAGCTTCACATATGACCCCTAATTTCTCCACTTCTCCTTAGCCTGTCCTGTTCAGATCCACATGGCAAACCCTCTAGTTTTGGACTCATGGAATTTGAACATTCAGTAGTACTTAAGGCCATGTCAGCTGATCTGTGTAGGCACCCTAGGGACAATAGTAGGTAGGAAAGTATCTTGGAAAACATATAACATTAACATTAGTTACAGAGCTCTTAAAAATAGCAACCATGTCTATGCCTAATGCAAGGATTCTGTATTTTCTGTATTTACCCACTTTAGCATTTTTAGATACTTTGTATTTATCTGCCTTTTTACTTTGTTGCTCTATTTTTAAGTTGTGGAATTTATAAGCATTATGGAGATTTTGCAAAGGTCTCTGTAGTCTTAAAATTTTCACCAGAGGCCCTATGGGGTTGGAGGTGGTACTTCCAATTGTGCCAGACATCATTCATCTTTCCCCTGCTTCCTACCCAATGCCCACAGTATAGGGTAGGGCCTGGGGATTGACCAGAAAAACTAATGGAGGAAAAGTCCCATTCTACTTGAGTGATCCTGGCATGGAAGATCACCCCTCCATTATTCTAGTCAGATTAGCCCCAAGAATGTGTTGGTTCAAAAAACTAAGCTTCATGGAGGTAAGTCTGACTTTATGCATGGATGAGTACAAGAATGCAAAATACGTCATCATGGCTCAGCTTTGCCCTCTGTCAGTTCTTATTTCTGTGTTGGCTTTTAATCCAAGTAGGATCTCTCCAGAGTATATAGAAAACTCTTATAACTCAAAAAGACAACCCAATTTTAAAATGGACAAAGGATTGAATAGACATTTCTCCAAGGAAATATAAATAGCCACTAGGCACATAAGGAGATGCTCAATATTAATCATTAGAAAAATGCAAATCAGAACCATCAGTCATGATGAGATACCACGTTTACACCCACCACACTGGCTATAATTGTAAACAAAACAGAACAAAAAAGTTGTTGAGAATATGAAGAAACGAACCCTCATACATGTTGCCGGTGGGAATGTAAAAAAATGTAGCCACTTAGGAAAATAGTTTGGCCATTCCTCAAAAAGTGAAGCTTAGTTACAATAATGACCCAGGAATTGTGCTAGGTGTATAACCAAGAGAAATGAAAACATGTTCATATAGAAACTCGTACATTAATGTTCATGGCAGAATTATGCATAATAGCCAAAAAGGAAACAACCCAAATATCCATCAACTAATGAAGGAGTAAATAAAATATGGTATCCACACAGTGAAACATTATTCAGCCAGAAGGAAGTAAGTACTGATTCTGCTGCATCATGAAGGAACCTTAAAAACATGCTAAGTGAAAGAAGTCGGACACAAAAGCCACATATTGTATGATTCCATTTATATGAAATTGCTAAAATAGGCAAATCTGCAAAAACAGAAAGTTGATTACTTGCTGCCAGGGGATGGGGAGAAGGATATTTCTATTTAGGGTGATAAAATGTTCTGGAATTAGTAGTGATGATTGCACAATCTTGTGCGTATACAAAAACAATGATTTGTACATTTTAAAAATGGTTTAAATGGACATTAGAAATTTCATCTTAAAATGTTTAAACATTTTAAGTGACAAAGTTTGTTTAGAATTATACAAACTTTGAAAATATTCTACAAGACGGGGGGGGGGGGGGTTGGCGGTGCCTGGGTGGCTCAGTTGGTTAAGTGTCCAAGTCTTGATTTCAGCTCAGGTCATGATCTCACAGTTTGTGAGTTCCAGCCCCATGTTTGCTCTGTGCTGACAGCATGGAGTCTGCTTGGGATTCTCTCATCCTCTCTTTTTGCCCCTCCCAGGCTTTCTCTCTCTAAAAATAAATAAAGTTAAAAAAATAAATAAAATTAAGTGAAAAGGAAAAACAGATGTCTTGATTATCAGAACATTGCCTCCTGTTCATTATGAAGTGTCATGTGACAGTTCAGAAACATGAAACATGACTTGTGAATGATTAGAGAAGCTGATGGGCCAGGACTTCAGAAACTACTGGAGAGACTCAGGTTCAATTCTTGCTCTTCAGTGCATCATTCAGTGAACTGAGATCAATAACATGATCCTGATGTAAAAATAGGTGGCTAATGATAGGGGTTTTATTTGTGTTTTGTCCCAGCCTGGACTCTCTCGTCTGGCTTTTTAGTTATTTGTAATTAATTGACCACCTAGATTCCTGTAGCTTTGTGTAATATGCCCCATGATATTCCTAACTCTGGGTAGCCTTCCCCCCACCCACCCCAGTCTGTCTACGTTCCCACTTTCGCTGGCCACCCAGCCTGGCTTACCTGCTCTCTACCCTCTAGGCTTCATTGCTCTTTAGTAATTCCTTAGTCTACCCTTAGCGAATTCATCATTGCTGTTTAAAAATTTCCAGTGAACTGAATTCACCACGCCCCTTATTCACTAAATAAGAGTCATAGAACTGGAAGAGAGTTTAGAGAACATCTAATTCAATTCCTCCATTTGATGAGGGAATACAGTCTTGCAGAAATTAAATGACTCAAAGTCACACAGTCTGTTGGGGCCGGAAATAGAATTTGAATTCAGCATTCTCTGACTGAACAGTCATGGTACTAACTCCATCAAGGATTAGAGAAGATTGTATGAATTGGCAGTCACCTTGGAAACTAACTTTCCAAGAATGAAGGAATGGTGTACTGTTACTGACATAGTCAAATCCCTACCAGCAAAACTTTGGCTTATTCTCCGTCAGCTAATCTGGTCAAATCATGATCTCAAAATTAATGAGAATTGTCATCTCTACTTGGTTTAATTACATGCATGAATTGAAACCACAAGTGTATTTACTCTTATTGTGCACATCAGCAGATGACCTCAGTTCTTACATCATTGAAATCACTGATGCCATTCAAATTGACCCTGTTAACTTCCAGCCATACAAAGTTTCTCTTTGTTCTTACCAAATCCTGCTTTCTTTCATCTCGCTAATGTACTTCCCATCTATAGTTTTGATTCCAGTCTATACTATCTACTACTGCAAATTTATAATTGGGAGAAAATCACTTCACTTTTCCTGAGCTTCATTTTGCATTAGTGAATGTGAATATCCTACCCACCTCATAGAATTCTGTTTAAGGGAAAGTGAAATAGCATATGTAAAAGTACTTTGGTAGGAATAAAGAATAATAACACTAGCTGTTTGTAAAAGTTTTCAACAAAATATTTGCTAACTGAATCCAGCAACATATAGATAGGAGTAAGTGATCTCATGATCAAGTGGGATTTATCCCAGGAATACAAGGTTGGTTCAACATGTAAAAAACAATCTGCATTACAGGCTGTTAGGGGTGGAATGGTGTCTCTTGAAAAGTTGTAAGTTGAAGTCCTAATGCCCAGTACTTCAGAATATGACTGTATTTGGCGATAGGGCCTTTAATAGGGTAATTAAGTCAAAATGAGGTCATTAGGGTGGATCTTAATTCAGTATGGCTGGATCCTTGTAAAAAGCTTAGGAAGACCATGTGGAGACATAGGGAGAAGACAGCCAGCTACAAGCTGTGGAGAGAGGCCTCAGAAGAAACCAACCCTGATGACACATTAAACTTTCTGTTGTTTATGCCACCTAACCTGTGGGACTTTGTCATGGCAACCCCAGCCAACTAATAAATTGGCCAAATTAAAAGAATAAAGGATAAAAGCTACATGGTCATCTCAATAAATGCAGAAAAAGCATTTGACCAAAATCCAACACCCTCTTATGATAGAAATACACAACAAACTAGGACTATAAAGGAACTTCCTCAACCTGATAAAGGGCATTTAAGAAAAACTCATAGTGAACATTATAAATAATTGTGAAGGACTATATGCTTTTCCCCCCTAACATCAGGAACAAGACAAGGATGTTTGTTTTGACCACATCTATTCAACATTGTGCTGGAGATTCTAGCCAGGGCAACCAGGCAAGAAAAAGAAATAAAAAGCATCCAGATCAGAAAGGAAGACGTAAAATTATCTCTATTTGTAGACAACATGATGTTGTACTTAGAAAAATCCCAGGAAATAAACACACACACAAACTAGGAGAGCTAATAAATGCATCCATCAGGGTTGCAGGATACAGGATCAATATACAAAAGTTGGTTATATTTCTATACACTAGCAATGAACTGAAAATAAAATTAAGAAAACAATTTTATTTATAATTGAATAAAAAAGAATAAAATGCGAATATAACACCTAAAGTTCAAGCAACCAAAGAGAAAATAGATAAGTTGGACTTCATAATTAAAAACTTTTTGCTTCAGGACATCTGAGTGGCTCAGTTGGTTAAGCATCCGACTCTTGGTTTCAGCTCAGGTCATGATCTCATGGTTCATAGTTTCGAGCCCCGTGTCTAGCTCCACACTGGTGGAGCCTACTTGGGATTCTCTCTCTTTCTCTCTCTCTGTCCATCCCCCACTCATGCTCTCTCTCTCAAAAAAAAATAAATAAATAAACTAAAAAACAAAAACAAAAAACTTTATGCTTCAAAGGACATTACCAAGAAAGTGAAAAAACAATCCACAGGATGTGAGAAAATGTTTGCAAATCTGAAAAGAGGCTAGTATCCAGAACATATGAAGAACTCCTACAACTCAGTAATAAAAAGACAACCAATAAAAAATTGGGCAAAAGATTTCTATAGACATTTCTCCAAAGAAATATAAATGGCCAATAAGCACATGAAAAGATGCTCAACATCATTTGTTATTAGAGAAATGCAAATCAGAACCATCGTGAGGTATTACTTCACTAAAATGACTATCATAGAAGAGACAGACAATAGCAAGTGTTTACAAGGATGTGGAGAAATTGAAACTCTCACACATTGCTGATGAGAATGTAAATCAGCGTGGGTTCTGATGGAAATAGTTTGGGAGTTCCTTAAAAAGTTAACATTAGGGTGCCTGGGTGGCTTGGTCAGGAAAGCAACCGACTTTGGCTCAGGTCATGATCTCATGGTTCATGAGTTTGAGCCCTGCGTTGGGCTCTGTGCTGGCAGCTCAGAGCCTGGAGCCTGCTCGGATTCTGTGTCTTCCTCTATCCCCCACTCATGCTCTGTTTCTCTAATTTTCAAAAATGAATATGCGTTTAAAAAAAAAAAAGTTAAACATAAGTGTGCCTGACTGGCTCAGTTGGTGGAACGTGAGGCTCTTGATTTCGGAGTTGTGAGTTCGAGCCCTGCATTGGGTGTACAGATTGCTTAAATAAATAAACTTAAAAAAAAAGTTACACATAGAGTTATTATGTGACCTAGCAATTCTACCTCTAGGTATATAGCTAAAATAATTGGAAACATATGTCCATGGAAAAACTTGTACATGAATATTTGTGTGAGTATTATTCATTATAGCCCCAAATAGAAACAATCCAAATGTCCATCAGCTGATGCATGGATAAATCAAATTTGGCATATCAATACAATGGATTATTCAGCAGTAAAAGTGAAGTGTTATGTTACAATATGGATAGACCATATAGACATTATGCTGAATGAAAGATGCCAGACACAAAGGCCATATATTGTATCATTCCACTTATATGAAATATATGTAATAGGCAAAAACAGAGATAGAAAGTGATTAGGGCTTAGGGACATCTGGCTTGCTTAGTTAGAGCACGTGATTTCATCTTGGGGTCATGGGTTCAAGTCCCACATTGGGTGCAGAGCTTACTTTAAAAAAAAATCAAAATGAAAAAAAAAAAGAAGAGTGATTAGGGTTTACCAGGGGATGGGGGTTGAGGGTAGGGAGTAACTGGATACAGGATTTCTTTTGGGAGTGATGAAAATGTATCTGGCACTGGATAGTGGTGATGGTTGCACAACCTTGTGAATATACTAAAAAGCCACTGACTTGTACACTTTATGGTTTGTGAATTACACCTCAATTTTTAAAAATAATGCTAAGTGTTACCATTGACTGAATACTTTATGGCCCCAAACTGAGCTAAAGACAATCCAATGAAGTGCCTGGGTGGCTCAGTCAGTTGAGCGTCCGACTTCAGCTAGGTCATGATCTCGTGGTTTGTGAATTCAAGCCACACGTCAGGCTCTGTGCTGACAGCTCAGAGCCTGGAGCCTGCTTCACATTCTGTGTCTCTCTCTCTCTCTACCCCTCCCCCACTCACACTTTGTCTCTCTCTCTCTCTCTCTCTCTCTCTCTCTCTCTCTCTCTCAAAAAATAAGTAAACATTTTTTAAAAATTTAAAAAGAAGACAACTCAATGAATGCATATGATTATCCCATTTTACAAATTAGAAAAGTGAGATTCAAGGAGATTAAGTGTTTTACCCAAGGACACATATTAGAAAGCATTTGAACTGGGCAGACTCAGGTCTAACTCCCAAACCCCAATGCCTAATCACTCCTCCCAGCACCAAGCTGTCCTGATCAAAAATCATTAATAATTCCCATTATATATCTGAAAATGCCCAAATATTTGTATGTGTATATAAACAACATTTCAATATATATGCCATATGTAGTAATATATATAACATACAACATTATATATAATATATGTAATATTATATACACTGCCTAACATAGTACACATATGTAGAATATAATACATATAATATATAATAATATAGATATGGGTGTGTATGTATATTATCCACAAATCAGTAAAGTCAACTCAATAGAAAAATGTGCAAAGAATATGACCAAGTAATTCAAATGAAAAATACAAATGGTCAATAAACATTTGAAAATATCTGTAAACTCACTTGTTATTGGGGGAATGTAAATGAATGCAAGACCATTTCTCATTCACTGTAGAGACAATATTTAAAGATTTCTAATAAACAGTGTCACAGAAGAGTGAATAGGGGGGTTGGCATTCATACACTGCTGGTGTGCATTAAGAGTATTAATAGCAGTGTAATATTATCTATTAGGATTGTATATTTATCATTTAATCAAATGATTTCACTACTAGGAAACACTCTCATATGTACAGAAGGATGTTAATTGCTTGTTTGTAATAGTGAAAAATTGGATATAAACTAAATGCCTACCGATGTGTATACAACTTTATGTAAATTCTTAGAAAAGTAATTAACAGAAGTTACTTTTGAGGATAGCAGTGACATTGGAGTAGATGTTGGGGAGGATGAGTAAAGGGCTAACAAAACCTTTTTCCCTTTCTGCTTGAGAATTTGACTCTGCTTCAGAATTTGACTCTGCTTCAGAATTTGGTTTCTCAGGCAATGTGATAAAGACAGTATGTCAATCATGCCGCCAGGCAACACTGTGCATGGGGAAGGCGATCTCTGTTTGGTAAACAATGTCTGGAGTGAGAGAACAATCAGTCCAGGCAGGAAGTCACATCCTTGGACTTCCCTGAGTGCTGTGACTCTAAGTAATTGGTGTGTCTCTCACAGGAACTCTAGAAACTATACCTAGGAAGTGGTTATAAGAGATACTGGCTCCTGCAGGGAGTAGGGCCTGTAAGCCAAGGCAGCTTCTATGTTTGCCTGATGGGCACCTTGCTTCCTTGAATCTGCAGCGCATGCTCAACGGACTGCTGCAATGACTCCTGGGAGCACATGCCCATGTCTTGATGGCCGTCTGTGGTTCCCAGGCTGTAGCCTTTGGAGTGTCCAAATGCGGTCTATAGTCAAGTTGTGAGTCAAGGTGTAACTGAACCTAAGATCTCCCCTGTTGGGCAGAGTCAGAAAGGCTTTCATGGCAAACTGAAAATAAATTTGTAAGTTAAAAAATTAGTTTACACACATCCTCCATTTCAACCAGTAGAACCTTCATGCTATTCCTCAAATGTACTACCCTGCACTCTCCTGCTATTACACCTTCCATCTTCTTCCTTTGTTAAAATATTTCCTTTCTTCCAGGCCCAAATTTCCCTCTCCCTCCTCCCAACTAAGCTCACTTCCTCTGACCCATCATAGTATCTTGTTTGCCTCTCTTTTGTGTTGTTATTCATCCTGCTGTGAAAGTATGATATACTTCTATTACTGTCCTTCACACTTTTTTTCACTCTTGGCAAAAGAGGGCGAGTTGGTTTTATTTATCTTGATAATTGTATATAAAGCACTTGACATGCCTAGCATACAGGAAGTGCTCAATAAACGATCACTGGCCTTTTAGTGTTCTCTGCCACTTAACTTTTAGGACCTGCCCGGGGTCTATTCCACACTAGGGCACAATTCTAGTTGCAGATCTTGGCTTTTTCTTCATCTACTCTAGCCTGTCCCAGTGCTAGGCACAGAGTCTTGCCCAGCTGTGTCCCAAGATATCACAAGCACAAATAAGCCAAAGGTGAAAACTGACTTTGGCCTGGAATGTACCATTCATGTGGGTCTACTTATGCCGAGGTTGTTTCTGTACTTAAGACTTTGGGAAATTAGACAAAATTTATAGTGTGTTTTTATTGAGTTTGATGACCAGAACTAAGGTATTTTTATCTCTCTAAGAGCAATCTAAAGTGTCAGGACTGCCCTGTCCAGTCTTCTATAGTAGAGGTCTGCAAACATTATCCAAAAGGGCCAGATGGTATTTTAGGCCTTGTGGGGCTATACATTCTCTGTCACTGCTGCTCAGTTCTGCTATTGTAACATGAAATCAGCCGTCCCTAAACAAATGAGCACTGTGTTCCAACGAAAATGCATTTAATGACACGGAGATTTGAATTTCGTAAAATTTCCACATCATAAAATATTTTCCTTTGTTTGATTTTTTTTTTCCAAGCACTGAGAACATTAACAAACAAACAAACAAACAAACAAAACCATCCTTAGTTCCCAGGCCACAGGGAAGCAGGCTGAGGGCCACATACAGCCCCAGAGCCACAGTCTGCTTATTCTTGGGTTTCCAAGACTAGGAATGTACAAGAATCGCCAACCCCAAGAGGGAGCTCTAGGATTTGCTCTGTGAATTCAAAGTAAAAACCCGAGTTTGGGCCTTTGTCAATGTTCTGAGCCCACGTAGGTTAGCCCAAGTTACCCCATACAAAAGAGATTTGCAAAAGAACCGTGAAGCTTAAGCACAATGACTCATTTCTTCTGTTCAATCTTACCGAGGCTTGTCACCTCCCTGCTTCATGAGTAGCTGCAAAGGCATTCAGTCTGAGGAATTCATTTCCTAACCTCCTAAACTGACTGCAGTTAGGTTTCTTCCTCCACTCTGATGCCCTCATCATCAGAGACCTTGAGGCCATATCCAACTGGGCATTTTCAGGGTTTATCTTATCTAACTGAATTGACCACTTTCTTTTCCTAGAAACTTCCTCTCTCTTCTCTGCCCTCCTCTCTCTGTGATTTTTTTCTGTTTGTTTTTTCACCGGTCCTTTTGGTCAATTTTTCTGTTTCCTTTAGTGTTCCTTCTTTCCCTTTGTTAATCCTATAAATATTTCCTATTTTCTATGGTTCTATCTTGAACCAGCATATTTTTTTTTCTTACTTACCCCTGGCTGCAAATACTGTTTGTATGCTAATTGTCCCAAGCCAGGATATCCAGCCCAAATTCCCGTGCTAAACTCTGGACTGTACATTCATCTATCTCCTTGACAATAGGTGTAGATGTTCTATGAGCATCTCAGTTGAACATGTCCAAAACTTAAGTTATTGTCCTCTATTCTGATCTTCTCACCATCACAAATTCCCTACCTTGGTAAATGGCATCAGTACCGATCCATCTTGCCATATTGTCAGTAGTAGATAGGATCTCCCCAACCTAGGCTCCTCTGGTTGAGAACTACAATCACCATTCACAGAGGTGAATTCTGTGGCCCTTCCCCCTGGCCAGACATGATTATATTTGGGTGGATGCTTAACCCAATCTGAATGAATCAGATTATCTCCTGGGATTATTCTCAGCCATTATTGGTACTTGAACTACAGATGATGCAGCTGTATGCCTGGAGAATAGAGAATTGGTCTATAGAGAGAGATTGAAGTTGATGCACAAAGAGAAGAAGAGTAGAAGAAATGGCCTCAGATAGAATAATCTTGCCATCCCAACTTCCCACTTGCCTGTGCCTTGCCTGTAGGGCTGCCTCTGTCCTTGAGTCACCACCCTCTGGTATAAAATAGCTTGCTTCTAACCTCTTGTACTTAATTACTGTATTAAATTTTCTCTTTTGAATTACCTAACATGAATTTTGCATCCCTGTCTGGACCCTGACTAATGTAAATATCTTTGCAAATAAGCACAGAATGTTGACAGCATTTACTTTAAGAGCTATTTATTTATGTTTCACTGTACAAATCTCCACCATTTACTTCATCATTTGGCGATCGATGAAAACTTGTTTCCAAGTTTTTTGCTACTACAGTTAGTTCTGTAATGAACATCTTTGCATATATATGTATTTTTATAGGGCAAAGTAAAATTGCTAGAAGTAATATTTCTAGGTCAAAAAGGGGGATATGCATTTTTTAATTTTAATATTATTCCCAAATTTCTCCCAAAAGTTTGCACCAATTTATACTATTGACAATTGTACATTAGAGTGCCTGTTTACACTCCTGGCCAACTTTTTGTCGATCTCACAGGTGAAAAATATTCCATTGTTTCGATTTGCTTTTCTCTGCATTCTGAATGAAAATAAGTATCTTTTCATACGCTTACTGGCTCTTTGTATTTCTTTTTCTGTGAACTGCCATGTAACAGGTTTTATTTTTTGCTCTGTTTTACTAAATATTATATAGCATGAACTTTATCTGAAACAATAATAAAACCGACACCATCAATAAAGACTGCATATTATTTCATTCTGATTATACCATAATTATTCTTTTATTATTAGATATTTAGATTGTCCCCAATTTTTTTCATAACATTTATAAGTTCTTGGATAAGGAGTTATGAGGACATAAGGGTGTGTGTGTGTGTGTGTGTGTGCGTGCGTATGTTTAAGGCTTTTGCCAATTGCCAATTGCCCAATGGAAAGTCCATCCCAGTTTGCATTCCCACCAGCAGACTGTGAGTGTGCCCATTTCCCCATACAAAAGTATTCAGCTAAGAGGTAATTTCTGGAGTTTGTGTCATGAACTGCCCCTGCAAAATGATCTGCAGTCCAAGTGGTCAGTCTCCAGAATTGCAGGTTTGAGGCTCCAGCATGAGCAGATTCCTTTATCCATCACTGTGAAGTTAAAACTACAGACCAGTCCTTTTCAATATGTTCTCATTCATCCCACAACAATTTATTGAACATCTATTGTGCTGGGAGGCTTTTTTCTTGTCCTGGAGGTCTCCCATCAAAAAGGGTGAGCCAGTTACACATAATTAAAAATATCATAGTATTGAGAAAATGCTTGGGTGTTGGAGAAAGCCCATCACAGACTTGTGGAACTTGGGCAGGGTGCTTAACTTCTCCAAACTTCAGTTTTCTTTTGCATACAGTTGACATCATGAAACTGATCAGAGGATGGTGTTAAAAGGCCTGAGTGCCTGGCACAACATGTAGGTATTCGCATAGGGAGTAAAAATGTGGGCTCTGGAGTTGGGCTACATGGTTTGAATCTTGGCTCCATTGCTGACTGGCTTTGTGACCTCAGGCAAATTTTCAACCTCTGTGCCTTCCTTCCTCAATTTAAAGTGGGCAGAAACATACTTACCTCATACTGTCATTGAGAAGATCAAATGAGATGATACATGTAAAGTACTTAGATAGTACCTAGACCTACTAAGTACTCAATTAATATGTTATTTTTTAAACAGCTTTATTGAAGTATAATGTACATACAGACATATTTCATTTTATTGTGCTTTAGTTTATTGTACTTCACAGATACTGTGTTTGTTATAAATTGAAAGTTTAAGACTTCAGTTGGAGGAAGAAAGTGCAGATGTGGTAGAAACAGTTAAGAGAACTAGAGCGAGAAGTGGAGCCTGAAGATGGGACTGAGTTGTTGCAATCTTATAAAACTTGAACACATGAGGAGTTGCTTCTTACAGATGAGCAAAGAAAGTGCTCTCTCTTTTTTTTTTTTTTAGTTTTTTTTTTTAATGTTTATTTATTTTTGAGAAAGAGAGAGAGAGACAGAGCATAAGCTGGGGAGGAGCAGAGAGAGAGGAAAACACAGAATCCGAAGCAGGCTCCAGGCTCTGAGCTGTCAGCACAGAGCCCAACACAGGGCTCGAACCTACAAACTGTGAGATTTTGACCTGAGCCGAAGTCGGACGCCTAACCGACTGAACCACCCAGGCACCCTGGAAGTGGTGGAATCTACACCTGGTGAAGATGCTGTGAAGATTGTTGAAATGACAGCAAAGGATTTGGAATATTATATAAACTTAGTTGATGCTGTCAAACAGCATCACGTGCTACAGAGAAATCATTTGTGAAAGAAGAGTTGATTGATGCGGCAGACTTCATTGTGGTCTTTTTTTTTTTTTTTAAGATTTCTTTATTATTTTTAAGTAATTGCTACAACCAACATGGAGCTCAAACTCACAGCCCTGAGATCAAGAGTCGTACGTTCCACCAAGCCAGCCAGGTGCCCCCTTTGTGGTCTTACTTTAAGAAATGGCCGCAGCCACCCCAACCTCATCAGTCAGCAGCCGTGAACATCGAGGTAAGACCCTGCACAAGCAAAAAGATTGCAACTCACTGGAAGCTTAGATGATGGTTAGCATTTTTTAAGCAATATTTTTAAAATAAGGTATGTGCCTTGGCTTTTTGGGGACATAATGCTAGTGCACACTGAATAGCCTATAGCATAGCGTAAACATAACTTTGATATGCACTGGGAAACCAAAAAATTCATTTGACTTGCTATGATTTGGTGGTCTGGAACCAAATGTGCAGTGTCTGCAAGGTACACCTGTATTGTCATGGGCTGAATTGTGTACCCTCCCAAATTCCTCTGTCAAAGTTCCAACCCCCAGTATCTCCAAATAGAACTGTATTTCGAGATTAGATCTCTCAAGATGTAATTAAATTAAAAGGAGATCATTAGGGTGAACTCTAATCCAATATGGCTGGTGTCCTTAAAAGAAGAGGACATTTGGACACAGACATGTATAGAGGGAAGATGATATGAAGATAAAATGAGAAGACCATCTGCAGGCTAAAGAGAGAGGCCTGGAATAGATCCCTCCCTCACAGCCCTCAGAAGGACCTGACCCTGCCCACACTTTGATCTGGGACTCCAGGCCTCAGAACGAAGAGAAAATAAATTTGTGTTGTTTAAAGCCACCCAATCTGTGGTATTTGTTACAGCACCCCTAGCAAACCAATACACACACCATAAGATTCACCCACTTTTGTGTATAATTCAATGGTTTTTAGTAAATTAACAGAGTCATTCAATCTAATACTAGAATATTTTCTTCACTCCCAAAAGAAACCTTGCCTCCATTTGCATTCACTCCCCAATTCCCACCTTCAGCCCCAGACGGCCACTCATTTTCTGTGTGCATAGATTTGCCTTTTCTGGACATTTCATATAAATCATCTCCAATGATCATGAAATTTTACGTGTCAAGAGTCAGCACATTCTATATCCTGATTTTCTATTTGTTACAATGTCTTATATTGAGTCCACATAAATAAGACAAAAAATATTATATGTACTGCAGAATAGTCGTATTGGGACTGAAATATTCAGTCAAAATGACCATTGTAATTATAAATAAGAAATTATTGCTGGGGCGCCTGGGTGGCTCAGTTAAGCATCCCACTTGGGCTCAGATGATAATCTCGCTGCTGGTGTGTTTGAGCCCGCCTAGGGCTCTGTGCTGCTGACATCTCAGAGCCTGGAGCCTGCTTCAGATTCTGTGTCTCCCTCTCTCTCTCTCTCTGCCCTTCCTCCATTCTCACGCTGTCTGTGTCTCTCAAAAATAAATAAAAGTTTAAAATTTAAAAAAAAAGAAATTATTGCTTGTTCTTCGCAGTCACTAGGGAAAAAACACTGAAGACTTTGAGGGAGAGTTTCTGTAGAGGTGCAGCAGGGTAGAGACAGCCCTAGAAGGTAGCAGCTGAACTGCTCAAGAAAACCGCTTCTGCGCTGAGATCTGAACGGACAAGTTGCTCCCCAGAGCTGCTCAGGCACATCTGGTAACTAATCGGGACATTCCATCAAGGCCACATGTTCGGGGCCACGCCTAGAGGGCGGAGCATCTACACTGCCAAAGACAGTGTGGAGGCTGCACAAAGACTGGGCTTTGTGCAATGCCCCTTTTGTTGAAAAGACCCATTTAGATGAAATCTATCTGGGGCATTATGTCAAAACTGCAAATGGAGAAGTCTTTGCTTTTCTCACCTGGAAGAGTCAGCGCCTCTGTTGAATTTACCAACCCTTAGTAACCATAAACTGAAACTCTGGATCGGTATGCATATGCATACACATGTAAACATTTATTCAAGAATACTTATTAAGTGCCTTCTGTGTGCCAGGTACCTTTCTAAGCACTTGAGAATATATCAGTGAATAAGCAAAGGTCCCTGTGCTTGTGGTGCTGGCATTCTAGAGAGAAAGTCAGCACATAAACACTAAACATAGTAATAATAAAGAAGTTAACTAAAGTGTGAAGTCAAAAGGTGTTAAGTTAGAAAATTAAAGCAAGGCAAAGGGGTTGGGAGTGCCTGGGGTTGAGCAGGGACAAGGTTGCAACTTTATTTTTTTTAAAAACCACTTTACTGGTGTGTGATTGACATAAAGCTGTACATATTTAATGTGTTAACTTGCTAAGTTTGAAGAGACATATGTATCAGTGAAACTATCACCACTGTATGCTTTCAACAGAGCCATCACTTCCAAAAGTTTCCTCCTGCCCTCTATTTATTATTCTTTTATGTCATAAGGTTGCAATCTTAAATAGGGTGATTTATTTTCACCTTGTTGAGAAGGTGTCATTAGAGCAAGACAGAAAGGAGAGGATGGAGTTAGCTAGCAATTATCTGTGGAAAAGTGATCCAGGCAGAAGGAACAGCCAGAGTATGCTCTCTAAAGCAAAAGCAATTTCGAGGAGCACCCAAGAGGCCACCGTGGCTGGAACTGAGTGAGCAAGGGAAGAGCGGCAGAGGTGAGGACTTTTTGCAAGGGCTTCAGTTGTTACTCCAAGTGAGATGGGAAACCGGAAGAACAGTGTAAGTGGACTTAAGTTTGGAAAAGATCCCCCTGGATGGATTGGAGGGGAACAAAGATAGAAGCAGAACATGGGTTAGGAGCCTATTTCAGAATCCAGATAAGAGATGACGGTGGTTGAGGTTGGGAGCAGTGGACATGCTATGTTTGTGCAACTGGAGATTCATTTGTCCTGCAAATATTCGTAGGCACTGTGATGTGCGCTGGGATGCTGTGGTGACCAGCCTAGTGGCAGTCCCTCCCTAATTACTGTAAACAATGGTAATAGTTAACATGGATAGACGGCTTGCTACAAGTCAGGTTGTCTTTAAAAGGTTGAAAGGTATTTTCTCAGTGAACCCAAATCAACTTCTAAAACTCAGGTGCCACTGTTGTTTGTCCCCGTTAAAGGTGAGGGAAGTCAAATCCCGAGAGGGTTAGTGAGTAGCCCAAACTTGCACAATCAGGCCAAAGTCAGAATTCAAGCACATAGGGTTGTGTTCCAGAATGCCTCCCTTAAAAATGGCAGCCATGATGGGGGTTATAATAGTATGACATGGGAAGGAGGGGATGACATCGAAGCTGAGATTTAACTGTTTGCCAGGAGATGGGTGGGTGTAGGGAGAGGAGAAAGCAGGAGTGAGGAGGGGAATGTCCCAGGTACAGGGAAGATCATGTACAAAGACAGACCTAGAAGTGAGAAAGCAGGACCTTGGAAAGACTGAAAAAACTCCCACCGTGTTGTTGGATCTCCAAGTGTATAGGGGGGGGGTGATAGAGGATGAACCAGAAAAACAAGCAACAAATACAACTTTGGATTAATACATCTGTGGATCAATAGTCTACTAATTGCACATTTGTCTTTAATATTTCCTTCCTGGGATCTCCTGCTGCAAATATATCAATTGAAAGACAGTGGTCTTGGAGTCAGAGAAACAATGACAGCCCAAGGAGCAGCTTGCTGTAGAAAGGCTAAAGACCCCAGATCTCCACCACCCCCTCCATCCAACCCAAATAAGTATACTAAGTAAAGCCATGAGCTAGCTATGCAAACACAGCTTCAAGAAAAGTCCTCTGCCCCATTTCCATCTAATCCTTTTGGAGCCTCTGTTACAGACAAACTTAACTGAATCCTGCTCTGCCATTTCTTAGCTTTAACACGAATTATTTCACATCTATAAACTTAATTTATCCATTCTATAAAATTAACATAATGTTACCCATCTCAGGATTATTATCACTCTAACTGAGCTAATGCATACAAACTGCATTTTTGACATTTTCTATTCATTTACAAAACTCATGTATCTAAATAACAATTCCACATTCCAATAAAAAGTGCATTTTGATTATTCCCAAAATTGGATAAATGGTTTAGTCTTATATGATACAAGAATAAATGTTTAAGCTCCACAAACTCCATCCACTTTAGTCCAGAAGTTTCTATTTACTTCCAAATAAGATGGGAAATTCTTGGCTTATGATGTCTAGAAGTAAGGGAATGCATTGACTTTTCAAGCAGAGAATCCCCTGGACTTCGAGAGTAAGAGCTGGTCTGGCCCACTGAGAAGTGCCCAGACATCGAAACCAGACTAATTTGGGATTGACTGGAGGGACGTAGTTGATTGCTCATCGGCAGCAATGGAAATGAGCTTGCACTGCCTTGCGCTTACTTGGCTTTCTTTCTCGGGAGAAATGTTGCCATAAATTGTTTTGTGAGATACCAACAACTTGGCAAGGAAGAAAGTCTTCCACAAAATATTCTAGCCATTGGGAGGGCAAAACTCTGGGAAGTCCACCCACATCCTTTTTTTTTTTCAGCGTTTATTTTTATTTTTGGGACAGAGAGAGACAGAGCATGAACGGGGGAGGGGCAGAGAGAGAGGGAGACGCAGAATCGGAAACAGCCTCCAGGCTCTGAGCCATCAGCCCAGAGCCTGACGCGGGGCTCGAACTCCCGGACCGCAAGATCGTGACCTGGCTGAAGTCGGACGCTTAACCGACTGCACCACCCAGGCGCCCCAGTCCACCCACGTTCTTGCGGGATGCAGCTAGACATCTGCAAAGAACATAAGCAGCGCAGCTCAAAAGCCATAGTATCGTGCAAGGCGTGAGCCCACATGCAGAAGGATCAGTACTTTGTCCTTAAAGCCAGGTACCCTGAAACTTGTTTCCCCAGTTGGCCTTTGTACCCCTCTATTCTAGTATTTCTAACTTAAGTTGTTAAATGGGCAAAAGTCGGTGTACTCGGTGGTTCCAAATCAGTATTTAGTCTCACAGAAGTATTTGGAGCTGGTAATGGACCCAGTGACAGGGACCATTTCAAAGTAAGTACGATCCAGAAATGGGAGAGAAATGCCCTTAATGCTTGGTCAGAGGTGTTACATCTATAAACGCCTAGACTGTCTGTGTGTGGAGACAGGTGGGGTAAAGCATGTGGGCAGGGAGGTGACCACATGTGAAGTGGACTCTGAGGGGGATGGGGTCTGAGGGGGATGGGGGCAGCTGAGGGCCTGGCCGAGGGGGGGAATGGTGGGGGACAGAGAACGTAGGAGGGGTCAGCAGCCCTTCTTTAACTGTCATGTGCGTCACTGCCTGAAGGTGGCATCTCTCACTCTGAAGGATTCCTATGAAGATTAAGAAGCCTTGAAATACTTTTTTGGGAGGTCAGTGCACATCTGTTTCCTATTTGTCATGTTCTGTCAGCACTTCTGTGAGAACAGAGCCATTACACCAGCCTTGGAAGCCAGAGGCAGCTGGATCCTCCAGGCCTGGCATCTCCCGGGCCCACGGTCCCACCTCCTCAAGTGGCAAAAGAGTAGAAAACACCATTGCGTCCCATCTCGGCTTCTGCCGCCCCCACTCTCACCTGTACTCTGTGCTTCAAAGAACAAACAGGTACAAAGAATTCAGCCTGGTTAATCAGTTGTTCTCTTGCCTGCAAAACAACACAGCAAGAAACAACTTAGAGGCTTTTCAATCCTCTGATGTGTTTAATTTGTTATCTAGCAAGCAATAAAGAGAAAAAGAAATTCTCCGGAGTTTTATAATATTTACAGTCCTCTCGCTAGGGAACTGGAGTTTGCCCAGGAGGCATATTGCAAAGTGAGTGTCTGGCCCCAGGGAAAGACCCAGAATTCTGTAACAGTCCTGTTGGCCTAGTGATGTTTATCAGAATGGTGAAGATTTCCAAATGGTGCTTATCAGTGTACGAAGGCACTTATCACAAGTAAGGAAAGACTTCCATTGATTTGGTTCAAAGGGCAGCCCAAGACACTCAGTGAATCACATTCCTGCCCACCTCCGTGCAATCCTCCCACCACCCCTGGGTGACCCAGGCTGGCTTCACCAGGGTCTGGGTTTGAAATCACAAGGCATCTGTGACAGTCTACTTTCCTCTCAGGTCGCTGTGTGATGACCGACCTCCAACGCTTAATTCTGATTTCAAGAATGCATTTGGTAGATGGATGATCAGTACCCAACTGGGTCGGGGCTTCAGTTTTCAAGATCTCAACTGAATGCCTTCGAAGCTTCTGAGCAGATGAGAAAGGATGATCAACTACTTACCGATGCATAAAGGCTGAGTGGGCAGGAGGCTCAGACTCCTGTGATTGTAAATCCTTTTCAAGTCTGTTTATCGGTGTTTTCCACTAGTCACTGTGATGTTTTAGGACTCGCTTTAAAATGAAGAAGTATTTAGGGGCGCCTGGGTGGCTCAGTCGGTTAAGCATCCGACTTCAGCTCAGGTCACGATCTCACGGTCCGTGGGTTCGAGCCCCGCGTCAGGCTCTGGGCTGATGGCTCGGAGCCTGGAGCCTGCTTCCGATTCTGTGTCTCCCTCTTTCTCTGCCCCTCCCCCGTTCATGCTCTGTCTCTCTCTGTCTCAAAAATAAAAATAAACATTAAAAAATAAATAAAAAATAAAATGAAGAAGTATTTAATTTTATTGATCACTACCCATGTGCTGTGTTTCTAAGACTGCCTATTTATTGGTGTTTCTGTAAAAACAACAGCAGCCACGTGTTGTGGAAACAGTCTCAGTGGAAACCAGCAGGACTTAGCCTGATGTGGGCATTTTTGTTACATGCCTCCCCAGAAATGCTTGAGTTAATATTTTTACAATAGAAAAAAAAAGGCAATAAAAGCTTTTGAAGCCAGATGTCTCTTTACAAAACTGCTGATGGGGAAACTTTTCTCATGTAGAGACTTCAGTTAAGGTGATCAAATAAAATCAGTTATATTTAAAGTTGCTGGCTTTTTTGTTTATCTCGGTCAAATAAAGCTGTGTGTTCTAGTGAAGAAACTGAAGGTCAAAGGTCAAAGGACAAAGATTCTGATGAGGTCTTGCATTAGGGAAGCCTTTTTAGCAGTGACTTCAGCCTTGGCAGGTGGTAATGCTGTTCAAGTCATGGTCAGAGGACGGAAGGGTTCCAAAATCTAAGTCTGATTTGGACCGCAGACATTGCGCTTGCAACTTGGGTAGGGCACTTTTTACTAGTTTTCTGATCTTCACCAAGTCTTAATTGCCAACTCTCTCTCTCTCTCTTTGTTAACTGTCAATAGTAAATAACTGCTAGTCTAAAACATTCACCTGTCAACAAAGTGATGTATGTTTTGGAGAGAGTCAACAAGCAAGAATTGAAGTGACTTCAGTTGGTTTCCCCCCACTTATTTCCCTTGGCAGAATCCATCCTCGTGTGGTAATTAACTCTCGTTTATTTGTTTCATACCAAACTAAAACCTACACAAATCTAAATACATGTGGGAGAATCCTTCTACCTGGCTGCTTGACCACCATCAGAATCGCCAGTAAGTTGTAAGTATAGTTGACTTAAGTTCCACATCAGTCATTTCTCCTGCCCTCCTCTCCGACCCTTCTTCCTTTAGTGCCCTATTCAAATGTCACATCCTCTGAGGCCCACTTTTCTATTCTCAGTCTCCCCTCCATGAATTAAATCCTCCCTTACTTTGCACATTCCTCTACTGCTCATCATACTTGATAGTCACGTATTTATGTGTTGTCCTCGCCTATTCAAATGAGAACCCCATCAGGGCAAAGGAGTTTTTAGGGCCTGGAAAAATACCTTGGATGGAGGTCAAAGGAAAGGACTAAAGTGATTTGCAGCCTGGGTCACTGTGAGAACTCCATCAATAGTTAACTAGTCAGGAGGGACCTGTTTTGGTCAAGGGGGAGGGGGCGAGAGGCAAGATGATGAATTACATTTCAGTTGTATTAAGTCTAAGGTGCTGGAAGCACATTCAGAAGGATATTTCCAGCAGACCTTCGGGAATATGTGAAAAGAACATGAGGAAGAGACACTAGAGGCAAAGAAATTTGGAAGCTCTTCACATAAAGGGATGGGTGGCAAAAGCCACATGATTCACTGAGTCCATGGAGGTGAGTGGTGTCTTAGATAGAAAATTCCAGGAAGACATCTTAGGAAAAGCTTTCATTTAGGGGGCAGAAGGAAAACAGCCAGAAAAATCCTTCAGCATTAGGGATCTAAGAGAATAGGAAAATGAGGGGCTAAGGAAGCCAGACTGGGTGTGGTTTCTAGAAAGGTGATCGATGCAGAAAGTTCAAGGATAATGAGAATGGAGGAAACACCCGTATATCTCATAACTGGAAAATCACTGGCAACTTTCAAGAAGGCACCTCCAATTGAAAGAGAGGAACAAAACCAAAAGTCTAGCAGGGGATTGCAAACTCAAATGCTTATAAGGACTAGAGAGGTAACAGAAGTGAGCAAAGAGACCATGATGATATGGTGATCATAGGCCCCACCACACACCCATGCCCAGGCCATTGTTGCCTCATGGAAAGCATGACCCAAGACAGCCAGCTATCTGACCTTCACAGAGAAGACTGAATTTTTTTTTTAATGTTTATTTTTGAGAGAAAGAGAGTGAGCAGGAGAGGGGCTGAGAGAGAGGGGGACAGAGGATCCGATGTAGGCTCCGTGCTGCCAGCCGAGAGCCCGATGTGGGGCCTGAACTCATGAATCATGAGATCATGACCTGAAGCGAAGTCAGACACTCAACTGACTGAGTCACACAGGCTCCTTAAGAAGACTGAAATTCTTATTTTATTTTTTATTTTTTTTTTTAACTTTTTTTTTTTCAACGTTTATTTTTGGGACAGAGAGAGACAGAGCATGAACGGGCGAGGGGCAGAGAGAGAGGGAGACACAGATTCGGAAACAGACTCCAGGCTCTGAGCCATCTGCCCAGAGCCCGAGGCGGGGCTCGAACTCACGGACCGCGAGATCGTGACCTGGCCGAAGTCGGACGCCCAACCGACTGCGCCACCCAGGTGCCCCTGAAATTCTTATTTTTAAGTGAAATTTTCCAATTTAAAAAATATTGTGAGTCTAATGAAACACTTCTATACACTGTATGGGTGTATTTGAGCTCGTATTTCAGCCTCCTGTACTAGCAGCCTTTGCTAGGTTTGAAGGCATATGAGAGGACAGGAATCTTCTGAGATATAACCAGTCTGCTGGGTGTTTTAGAGACTGGAGTGCTAGCAGGTATCAAAGAGAAGATGGAATTTTCTGGAAAGAGAGGTCCAAGGCGGAGGTGGAAGTCATGAGATCAATAAGAAGAAGAAATACCTTTTCTTTTCAGATGAGAGGGATGAAGAGAGTAAGAGAGAAGTGTTAAATATTGGGAATGAGATTTAAGGTAAATAAGGGAAGATTAAGGACCTTGAATTTAATGTCATCAGTGAACTCTAAGAAGTAGACCTTGAGATTACCTGTGGAGGAAAAGGGAGGCAAGGACTGCCCTTGGGCCATCGGAGGGTGGGAAATGTTTGCAGTAGTCACAGGGTTAGGGTTCAACGGTGACAAGTCAAACAAATAAAGACCCAGTGGAGGTTGATAGCATACATCTAGAGGGATTTTCCATTTAACCAGCACTTTTTAAATGGCTCTGCGTTCTGGGCACTAGGCTAAGCCCTGGGGATTTCCAGTCAAGTTGAGGAATTAGATGAAGAAATAAATAATTGCCACAGGCTATCAATGTCACAGAGGGGTACAAACAGAGTGCTTTTGGGAAAAGAGGAGACACATCCTGGAAGGCTTTCTGAGGAGAGGGGATTTAAGTCTATGTTTGAAAAATAAGTTGTAATTGAGAATAAACTGATGGTCACGAGAGGGGAGGAGTGGGGAGGTTGAGTGAAATAGGTGATGGGGGTTAAGGAGTGCAATTGTGATGAGCACTGGGTGATGTATGGAAGCGTTGAATCACTATGTTGCACACCTGAAACTAGTGTAACACTGTATGTTAACTACATTGGAATTAATAAAAAAGAAAAGAAAAAGAAATTGTAGTTGCTATGAAGGCAATGGTGAAAGTCAGAAGAGACAATATATACAAAACACTAGCGGTAATAGCAGGCATGGTGCATTCTGGGAATTTCAGCTACTTCCATGTGTCTGAAACAGACTGCCGGTGGCAGAGTGGGAGAGGATGAAACTGAAGAGTTATTGAGAAGAAACATGAATGGTCATGGAACTTGGACCTGCCTTATAGACAAGGAAAATCCACAGAAAGATTTCTACGACAGTGACATTATCAGCCTGTTAGAAAGAACACACTGACTAGAATGAAGATCAGGAAGGAGGTCAATTTTGATCTGCAGTTATGTACTCAGCCACAGAGGATATATCTCCATGGATTTAAGTTAATGATGGCAGTCTTAATCTCTTTCTCCTCTGATCTAGGGCTGGAACAAGCAACCCACTTTAGGTTAATAGGGCATAAAAGGATGTCTACAAGGAGCCTCTGGGAAAGAGTTCTTTGATAAGTAAGAAATGCTTGAGAAGAAAGCTTCAGTTTTCCCCTTTGTTCCTCTCTTTCTGGATGTTGTTCTATGAAGATGTAATGTTTGGAGCTGCAGCAATTATTTTGAGATTATGAGGTAATGGTATGAGGTAAGGATGAAAGCAACAAATTGAAGATGGCAGAGCAGAAGACAGACCTTGGGTTCTTGGTGTTAGAGGAGGCCATTAAGAGGATGCGACCACTGGTTGACCCACAAACTGGACTTGGGCAATCAGAGGTTCCCCATCTTCTTCCCTGTCCTTGGAGTGTAGATTTCTGTCCACTGTTCCCATAGCTGGAGCCGTTTCAAGGACAGAACCTTGAGAAAGTAATGTGTTGTTGAGACCATCTGAACTATGTATGTGCCTGAACCTCTATAGGCCTCTGTATACAAACCTTTAAGATTCTGGTGGGTGGACATGGAGATACATTCATCTTGTGACTGTCCAAGACAAACCTCCTATGTAAGCCCCCTCACTTACTAAAGTTTCCACCTACCAGAGCGCCTGGGTGGCTCAGTTGGTTGAGTGTCCGAGTATTCATTTCAGCTCAGGTCGTGATCCCAGCATCGTGAGATTGAGCCCCGAGTTGGGCTTCATGCTGAGCATGGAGCCTACTTGGGATTCTCTCTCTCTCCCTCTGCCCCTCTCCCCTGCTCGCACTTTCCCTCTCTCTCTCTCTCTCTCTCTCTAATAAAATAAAATAAAATAAAATAAAATAAAATAAAATAAAATAAAATAAATAAAATAAAATAAAATAAATAAAATAAAATAAAATAAAATAAAATAAAATAAAATAAAATAAAATTGCCACCTACCAATCTGGAGTGGCCCTCCTCTTTCTTTGGTCTCTCCTTGACCCCCTGTACAGGGGCCAGTTTCAGATTTCAGCTAGGGAACTCCCGGGGTTGCAAACCAACTATGGTGACACCGTTTTGTTTCCAAAACCACTCTGGGATGACCTGCCTTGAACTTAACAAGCCAGTAATTGGTACATTCATGGTTTAAGTCATGATTAGTTGGGTTTTTTGTTAATTGCCACATTGCCTTATATGTGGCCATCACAGTAGAAAGTTTAAGAAGCAAGAGATCCTAAACTGCTAGAGGTCTTCACTCATGTATAGTTCTACTTCTGGGTTCAAGAGGTATGTTGCATACTGTTGGTTAGTATTGTATATCTCTTACCAGTCTTTACCCTTCCTTTCCACATGTCACAACCGACTTAGACAAGGCTGCCTCATTCATCCATGTTTTCATCATTGTAGCTTTACTTGGTCCCTCCTAAACAGAATTCATTTCTTTCATTTAAAGTCCCAGTGTCTTGGGGCGCCTGGGTGGCTCAGTCAGTTGAACATCCAGCTTCAGCTCAGGTCATGATCTCATGGTTTGTGAGTTCAAGCCCCGTGTCGGGCTCTGTGCTGACAGCTCAGAGCCTGAAGCCTGTTCGGATTCTGTGTCTCCCTCTCTCTCTGCTCCTCCCCTGCTCATGCTCTGTCTCTCTGTCTCTCTGTCTCTCTCTCTCTCTCTCTCTCAAAAATAAATAAACATTGAAAGAATTTTAAAAAATTAAAAAAAAATAAAAAAAAAAAAGTCCCAGTGTCTTAGGGTACATGGCTGGCTCAGTCAAAAGAGCGTGCAACTCTTGATCTCGGGGTGGTGAGTTTGAGCCCCACATTGGGTGCAGAGATTACTTAACCAATAAATAAACAAACTTAAATAAATGAAGTCCCAATGTCTTGGTATTTAAACTACAATTAGGGGTGCCTAGGTGGCTCAGTCAGTTAAGCATCTGACTTTGGCTCAGATCATAATCTCACAGTCCCCCGGTTTGAACCCTACGTTGGGCTCTGTGCCAACAGCTCAAAGCCTGGAGCCTGCTTTGGATTCTGTGTCTCCCTCTCTCTCTCTCTCTCTCTCTCTCTCTCTCTCTATCTCTTTCTCTCACTCTCTCTGCCCTCCCCCACTCACACTCTGTCTCTGTCTCTCAAAAATAAACAAACATTAAAAAAATTAAAAATAAAATAAACCATAGTTAATTATGAGGCCAAGGGTCTTGTTTTCTTTATCTGTGTGCCCCTGGCACAAAGGCTGGCAAATAGCAGATGCTCAAAAAAAAAGTGTTTTAAGTGGAATTTTGAGATAGAGGGCCTGAATAATAATAAAGAAAATATTGGACCTATTTTGTATGTTTCTCCAGATTTGCCTCACTGACCTTCAAGCTGCTCACTAATAGAGAGTCCTGATGGTGTTTACCTCCCCTGGTGTGAGGAACATCTCAGGCATGGCCCCCATCACACCCACACAATAAGAGCTGCAGTGGAACCAGGAGTCTCAAGCCAGCTCAACCTGACTCATGGAGCCTCTGGCTCCTCCCACCGCTTCCAGACTCAGAGGCAGCACCGTGCCTCACTCAGGCTGTGGCTTACCCGGTGACTGCCTGGAGGGGTCTTGTGTTACAGTGCCCAGGAGTGCAAGGGACTTATCACCCTGGGAGGTCTACGTTGACCAAAGAAAGACAGGAGGTGAAGAGGAGCTTGCACATTAACTAGCTCCCTTCCTCCTTGATGGACCATTCTGGGCACCATTATTCCATATGGCCTGACCAAGTAACTCGCCGGGTTTTCTCATGAAGCCATAGCCAATGCCCTAATGAGCCACTTTGTATTTACTATTTCTCCATCCCTGATTGACATCCTTTTTACTCACCCTTGATGCTCTGGGATTGTATCTTCTTTCCAGTTATATTAGCATATACCTTGCCTCAACCATTGTTTTTTAGGCTAAGATAAAGATTCTATTATTCAGTATTGGTTTTCTTGTTGCATTTTTGAAATCTATTGTGCATTCACGGATGCCACCTCAGTTTAAATTCTTTCAAACATAGGTAGCCAGGGATGCCAAACAGCACAGTATTTGTAAAAACTCTTTTTAAGTAAACCATTATCCATGAGGAGTAGTTCTTAAAAATCAGTCTATTTTTGAAACATTCTTAAACAAGGTGAAATGAGGTCTAAAGGGCCAGCAAATTAAATGCCCGTGATAAGCAAATATTTAATTGTCCTTGATTTTAAACACAGACTTGTCAGACTGAGCTTGATAATGACTCCTTTAAAGTCGCATTATTCCCCAAGGCATCAAGCTTGTGTTGACAAGTTTCTTGAAAGACAGTTGGAAGAATAATTGAAAGATACATAATTAACTTTTGCTTAATGTTTGGTTATCGTAATGTCATCTAATATTAGTAAAATCTACAGCAAGTGATCAGAGTATCTGAGTTAATTTCTTTTGACAGATGTGGAATACTATATTATTTTTTAATCATTATTCTGTTTATCACAGACATCTTTTTGATGCAGTTTAATTTGTTTTATACCGAATACATGTAGGAGTCATATATAATTAATGGAAATGTCCTCAGGAGAAAAATGAGGCTTCAGTCTCTGTGGCAACATAATCATGTTGAATTTATGCATGACTCTAACTGTAGGGGTCTGGAATCATTAGCCAAGGTTAATGAAAAACACAATTTACAATAAAGATATTAACCTACATAATTTTATCTGAAATAAGAAACAAAATCTGAAAATTTTAGCATACTGCTAAGCTACCCAAGACAAAAACACATATACAAAGGAAAAAAGAAAAAGTTTTGGGTCTGTTTGGGGAAGAACCAAAAGAGGAATTGTACAAGTTGAAAGGGACATATCAAAAACAAAACAAAACAAACAATAAATCTAGCAAAGATTACCCTCTTGATAATTTGAATCTCAAATTATTCAACCATATGTTTCCCAATTGCGATTGGAAAGTAATAGCATTAATACCGAAATATGTACATATTTAACACAGTCACTTTTTTTTTTCCTATACTTTATTTTTTATAATTTACATCCAAGTTAGTTAGCATATAGTGCAACAATGATTTCAGGAGTAGATTCCTTAAGCCCCTTACCCATTTAGCCCATCCCCCCCCCCACAATCCCTCCAACAACCCTCTTTTTGTTCTCTATATTTAAGAGTCTCTTATGTTTTGTCCCCCTCCCTGGTTTTATATTCTTTTTGCTTCCCTTCCCTTATGTTCATCTGTTTTGTATCTTAAAGTCTTCATATGAGTGAAGTTATATGATATTTGTCTTTCTCTAACTGACTAATTTCACTTAGCATAATGCCCTCTAGTTCCATCCATGTAGTTGCAAATGGCAAGATTTCATTCTTTTTGATTGCCGAGTAATACTCCATTGTATATATATATATATATACACCACATCTTCTTTATCCATTCATCCATCGATGGACATTTGGGCTCTTTCCATTCTTTGGCTATTGTTGATAGTGCTCCTATAAGCATTGGGGTGCATGTGTCCCTTTGAAACAGCCTACCTGTATCCCTTGGGTAAATACCTAGTAGTGCAATTGCTGGGTTGTAGGATAGTTCTATTTTTAATTTTTTGAGGAACCTCCATACTGTTTTCTAGAGTGGCTGCACCAGTTTACATTTCCACCAGCAGTGCAAAAAGAGACCTGCTTTCTGAGCATCTTCACCAACATCTGTTGTTGCCCGAGTTGTTAATGTTAGCCATTCTGACAGGTGTGAGGTGGTATCTCATTGTGGTTTTGATTTGTATTTCCCTGATGAAGAGTGATGTTGAGCATTTTTTCATGTGTCAGTCTTCTTTGGAGAAGTGTCTATTCATATCTTTTGCCCATTTCTTCACTGGATTATTTGTTTTTTGGGGGTTGAGTTTGATAAGTTCTTTGTAGATTTTGGATACTAACCCTTTATCTGATATGCCGTTTGCACATATCTTCTCCCATTCCCTTGGTCACCTTTTAGTTTTTCTGATTGTTTCCTTCCCTGTGCAGAAGCTTTTTATCTTGATGAGGTCCCAGTAGTTCATTTTTGCTTTGGTTTCCCTTGCCTCCAGGGACGTGTTGAGTAAGAAGTTGCTGTGGCCGAGGTCAAAGAGCTTTTTGCCTGTTTTCTCCTCTGGGATTTTGATGGCTTCCTGTCTTACATTTAGGTCTTTCATCCATTTTGAGTTTATTTTTGTGTATGGTGTAAGAAGGTGGTCCAGGTTCACTTTTCTGCATGTTGCTGTCCAGTTTTCCCAGCACCACTTGCTGAAGAGACTGTCTTTATTCCATTGGATATTCTTTCCTGCTTTATTCTTAACTGTCCCACTAATGAATGAGGGTAAAGAGGTCCCCAAATCAATCAGCAAATGTTTGTTATATGCTAACTGTGGTGATTTAGTCTAGAGACCAGTGCCTAGATACTTGCAACTATGTTCCCTGATCAAACTGGAAATTGCTAGCATCAACTGTGACCTGCTTTATAATTGTGCTTACCTAATCACCAGGCCCTCTGAAGAAGAGAAGATAATAGCAAATAGGGAAGGAATGTTAAGGGAGGTAGGATGATCTAAGGGAGTAGAATTTTAAGAAGGCAGTGACCCAAATGTTGCCACTAGAACAAAAAGAATAAGGAAGTGCCTTTGGAATTACTTAGAAGCAATCACTGGTATTCTTCAAAAGAGCAGTGTCAGACACTCCGACTTCTGGCCATGATTGAATAATTGGAAATGGGATTAACCTTAAACAACTAGGACACTGGACAAAATATAGGAAACAACTGTTTTCAGACTTTGGACAACAGGTAGTGTGGGAATGTGATCCCTTGGAGAAGGTAGCCCTCAGATGTCCATGGCTTTCTGCCTTGGGGCACCTACCTGGCCATGGATTAGGAAAGTGGGTTCCATGTAAAACACAATAATTTCATTTGAGTTGAGGAGACAAAGATCAGAGTTCAGGAGAGGTGAGGCTGCTGGAAGTTTGTAGAGCAGGGTTGCAGAGAGGAGGAAGCTACTTAGAAAAAGAGCTCTGGAAGTCTGTATGGGCTTATTTTGAGTCTGCTGAATACAGTGAAACTCAACAGTTTGGGTAAAGAGAGGTTGGAGAGCTGTGGGCTGAACTGTTCCTGAGCATACACAGGAGTGGGACTGCTCAAGTTCTGACTAGGCAGAGAAGAGTGGCCTCACTGATCACTCACTAGGAGTGTTCTACAGTAACCCTAGAAAGGCCCTGCTTTAGTAATGTTACTAAACTATTCCTAGAGTAAAGGCTACAGGGGTGCCTGGGTGGCTCAGTCAGTTAAGCATCCCACTTTGCTCAGGTTATGATCTCACAGTTCGTGGGTTCAAGCCCTGTGTTGGGCTGTATGCTGACAGCTGGAGCCTGGAGCCTGCCTCGGATTCTGTGTCTCCTCTCTCTTCCTGTCAGCTTCTCGCACTCTCTCTCTCTCTCAAAAATAAATAAACATTAAAAAAATAAATAAAGTTTACTTTATGTCCACCCTAAATAGGCTTAAAAACAAGCCCCCAAAGGATCAAGTACCTTTATTCCTACCATAACAAAACACAACAGTCTTTAAAGGAAGACAACAAAATCCAGATAGTCAACAATGTAAAACTCACAATGTTCAGCATCCAACAAAAATTTACTAAGTGTGCCAAGAAGCAGGAACATGTAACCTATAACCAGAAGAATAATCACCCCAAAAGGACCATGAAATGATAAAGATGGATGGAATTAGCAGACAAGAATGTTAAAGCAACTCTTAAAACTGTGTTTGAGGGGCGCCTGGGTGGCGCAGTCGGTTGAGTGTCCGACTTCAGCCAGGTCACGATCTCGCTGTCCGAGAGTTCGAGCCCCGCGTCAGGCTCTGGGCTGATGGCTCAGAGCCTGGAGCCTGTTTCCGATTCTGTGTCTCCCTCTCTCTCTGCCCCTCCCCCGTTCATGCTCTGTCTCTCTCTGTCCCAAAAATAAATAAACGTTGAAAAAAAAAAATTAAAAAATAAAACTGTGTTTGACTATTTAAATGAAAGCATGAACAAAGTGAGGGGAGAAATGGAAGACATTTTTTAAAAGTGCAGTTTCAACAGGGTGATGGAGAGGAACAGGGACCCCAGACTGAAAAAAGGGAAGGAATAAGGAACACAACCTGAAGGGAGTGGCCGGAGACCGTTTATTCAAGAAGTATGGCTGCAAAGACAGAAGGGGGCAGCAAGGCCTATCAAAGGTTTGGATTGTTGTTGTTCCCTAGGGAAAAAAGTGATAAGCTAAAAATGAAAGCTAAAGAGAAGTGTTAGAAAGAAGGATTTATATGAGGTTAATGGTTCTAGGCAGCTTTAGGAGAGAAAACTTTTATCTCTAAAGAAAGAGGATTGATTTTTCCCCGAGATAATGGAAAGAAGCTGAATATAAAATAGAGACAGAAAGTTCAAGGGAATTGAACAAGGCCCGGGTAATTAATGGAGTTTCAGTAAACAGAAGGCAAAATCATTTACTATGAGGCCCCAGGACTGGGGGATCCAGTGAGTGAAAAAAATGAGAAGGAGACTGAATTGGAGAAAATGTAAGAAATGAATAAAAGGACCGTGAAACACAAAACAACTTCCATTTCCCCAAACACTGTGGACAGACTGGACATCAGATTTAGTAAGAGGGAAATAATAAAATGCAAAGAAGGAGGGTTTGGGTTAAAACGTGAAAAGGAAAATGATTTCTCTTTTTCTTTTTGTGTATTAGATCCTGGTGAAGACTTCCTGGGAGAATAGTGTTGAGGGTGGTGGAAAGGGAAAGGTGGTGGAAATGAGAGGCGGGAAGCACTGGAAGAGTTGGACGGGGTAGAATGGCTATAATCTTCAGGTCGCTAGTTTTATTTTTGAAAGTACATTTGTAAACTTGGATAATAAAACTATGCATAAGTAACATTCTGTTGCAATACAAACTACAAAGCTGTTACATTTCTGTGTTTCGGATTGAGATGAAAGGGTCAGGTCAGGAGTCAGAAGACATAATGTTGTGTCTGGTCGCAAACAGTGACCATCTTTATGGGTTAGTTATCTCATCTCTCTGAGTCTGTTTCTACATCTGTAAAATAGGCAAAAAGGCCACTTATGCCTACTCTGGATGAATTTGCACAAATCAAATGAGATTATACACAAAAACATTTTGTTCTCTGTTTGGTGCTATAAAACACAAGACACATGTAGATCTTTTCTGGGTTACCCACCCAGCTCACAGTGATTCATCTTTCTCTGAGAGTTGCCTTCCCATTCCCCAGTTGGATTTACTACATCACTCCACCCATCTACCCACAATTGATTGGACCAGGATTGTACAACTAATCCTAGATGGGCCAATCAGACTCTCCTGAGAATTTAGAATTGGGACCAAGTGTATCCAATTTGCACTGATTATTTGAACAGAAATGTAAATTCTGAAGTAATGAGTTGGTCGTCTGCTGCCTGCTGAGGGCATGAAGGTGCAGAAAAGCCAGATAGAAAGAGAACAAAGCTGAGAGGCAAGGGGAAATTGAGATAAGAGTAAGAAAGAGAGAGGACTAATACTTTGGATAACTGCACAGTTCTGGACTCTTCCTCTTGAGTCCTGGCTGCTTTATTGGCCTGGGATTCTGTAAGATACCCCTGTGTCCTATAAATAAAATCCTCCTTTCTTTCTTTTTCTTTCTTTCTTTCTTTCTTTCTTTCTTTCTTTCTTTCTTTCTTTCTTTCTTTCTTTCTTCTTGCATAATGTGGCTCATGTGTTTCTCTGTAATTTTCAACTAAAGAATCTTAACTAAAGCAATATAGTGAGTTCAATAGTGTCCCCACCACCACCACCACCCAAAATTCATGTCTACTCAGAACTTCAGGGTGTAACCTTATTTGGAAATAGGATTTTTGCAGAATGTGGGTAAGATGAGGCTATACGAGATTCAAATGGATTTGAATCCAGTGACTGGTGTTCTTATAAGAATAGAGGGGATAGAGGGGATAGAGGTGCCTTGGGTGGCTCAGTTGGTTAAGCGTCTGACTTTGGCTCAGGTCATGATCTCACGGTTCATGAGTTCGAGCTCCACATAGGGTTCTGTGCTGACAGCTTGGAGCTTGAAGCCTGCTTCTGATTGTGTCTCCCTCTCTCTCTGTCCCTCCTCTGCTCTCACTGTGTCTCTTTCTCTCTTAAAAATAAATAAACATTAAAAAAAAAGAATAGAAGGGGATACAAGAAATGCACACAGAGAAGGCCGTAAGAAGATGAAGGTAGGAAGAAATTGGAGTTATGCTGACACAGGCCAAGGAACGCTGGGGGCCACCAGAAGTTTGGAAAGCCAAGGAAGAATTCTTCCTTAGATCCTTCAAAGAGAGCATGGCTCTAATGACACCTTCATTTTGGGCATCCGGCTTCCAGGGCGCTGAGAGAATAAATTATGTTGTTTTAAGCCACCCAGTTTGTGGTACTTCATTACAGCAGCCCTAGAAAACTAATACAAGGAGTAGTATAGGACAATTTACCTCAAAATTGCTGTTCTCAAGCTTTGTTGTCATGGAAAGAGCTAGACTCTACACAAGGGGGAGACCCTTGAAGCTTTCAAGTACCTTCTTGTCCCACAGCTGCTTTCTGGGAAATAGGTCTCTAGTGGTTTGTTCTGTATACGGTTTTTATATTTCTTACCATATGAAACCACTGCTGCTACTATTCCAGCCACACTCAGTTGGAACCAAGTTTCATGGAAATGAGAGAGTTAGAAGGAAGCCAAGAAGAGCTTCATGTGTCAAACTGCCCAATAGGGCTCAGTCTGTATTGGATGATGACAAATCACCTCAACCAGGAAATACAACTACTAACTAAACAAAGACTAGGCAATATCCCAATCCATGCTGAGCCCTTGCTTCGTTTCTCCATGAGCCTATAGATAAACCTGTCTGGGAAACTCTGTGACCAAGAATGGCTGCCATGAAACAGAGGACATCCCATGGTGCCCCACAAATCCCAGCAACAAACCCCCTTTATCAGGGATCATCTGGGCATGCGTCCTTGTTTTAGTCTGCTCAGGATACCATGATAAAATACTATAGACTGAATAGCTTAAACAGCAAAAATTTATTTCTATCACTTCTGTAGGTTGTAAAATCTAAGATCAAGGTGCTGGCCAATTCAATTCTTGATGAGAGCTCTCTTCCTTGCTTGCAGATGGCTGCCTTCTTGCTGTGTCCTCATATGGTCTCTCCTCAGTGGGTGCGCGCGCGCGCGCACACACACACACACACACACACACACACACAGAAATTTCTCTCTCTCTTTTTTTTTAAATTTTTATTTTAGAGAGAAAAAGAGTGTGAGCAGGGGAGAGGGACAGAGAGAAAGAGAGAGAGTCCCAAGCAGGTTCCATGCTGCCAGCACAGAGCCAGATGCACAGCTTGATCTCATGATCCTGAGATCGCTACCTGAGCTGAAATCAAGAGTTGGATGCTCAACCAACTGAGCCACCCAGGCTCCCCTCTCTTGCTCTTCATACAGGACCCCAACCTGATGACCTCATTTTATCTTACTAACTCCTAAAAGCCCTATCTCCAAATATAATCACACTGGGGATTAGGCTTCAATCCTTCTCCCTAACATTGTTAGAATCTTTTCAGCAAACAGCTGGCTCATTCATCATTATAATGCAGGGATTGCACTGAAAGATAATCTTGGATAATTTCTGTCGCCTCACCAAGATGCAAAGTGCTTCTAATTACATAAAGGAGGACATACACACAAATATACATAACACACATAAAGGAGGACATACATACACATATACATACACACACATATGAATATATAGATATTATATATATTCATAACTTTCTATGTGCCAGATGTTGGGCTAAGTGATATATATATATATATATATATATATATATATATATATATAGCTAAGTGATATATATATATAGCTAAGTGATTGATATATATTGATATATATTGATATAAATTCATTTCAACCTTACAACAATCTGATGAGGCAGGTAGTATTATTATGCTTATTTAACAGTCTAGAAAATCAAGGTACAGAGAGGTTAAATAACTTGTCCAAGCTCATACAGCTGGTATGTGCTAATCCTGGGACTCAACCCATACAATCTGGCTTCAGAGTTCATGAATTCATAAGCCGTAGTTCTAGTTATGAGAAGCTGCTAGTGTAGCGATTGGAGCAAAGGACAAGCAAGAGGTATATATAGGAAGACTGGAATTGGAAAATTATGGAAAACACACTCTTTCGGATGAATCATCTCTCAGTCTACTATATCTGTGGACTCTGATGGTCATGCAGTAACTGACAATCCCAGAGGTAAACACAACTTGCCTTGGAATAAGACTGTATCAGTGTATGGCTCCAGGTATTAACCTTATCTGTCTCTGGACATTGGGCAAGTCATCCAGTATGTGTGGAAAGAGATGCAAAATATTTCTCATCACAGTCTGTATATACTGAGCAAAGACCTGGTTGCTCCAAAGTTTTGTCCCTGGGGTAGAAAAGGAAGAAGATCGTGTTCCTTCCCATCGCGCTTCCTAATCAAGTGCTCCTGTGTGCTCCAACAAGAGGTTCTTCTTAGTTGGATGAATAGATGTGTAGAGAGGCAAGAGGCCAGGACTTATGGGCTCAAGAATGTGTAAGATTTATTGGAGCTGCTGGTTAGAACACTGCTGTTTTCGTGAACTGGACCAAAATGCTCTCACACCAAGCTTTTACCAATAAAATAAATAGCCTCAGGTGTCTATCGACCTAAGAGGACCTGCCTGTAGTTGATATAATTGCCAAACCGCTCACTGGGAACTTGACAGATGAGTCCTTTAGCTTTCAATTCAGGGTGAGAATTTGCACCAAAAAATAAGACGAGCCCTTGTTAAAGAGAAATATAAATTCCTATTTTCTTAATCTTTCACTCATTCATTCAACAAATATTTATTGAGTGCCTACTCTATGATAGGCTCTGTTCTTGGAGATTGAAATAAATCAATGAGCAAAACACAGATTCGTGCCCTCCTGGGAACTTGCATTCTGGTGCAGAAAGATAGATAGTTGGAAATGGACATAATGAATAAATAAGTTATCTAATGTATGCTAGGAGGCTATTGGTGTCATGGAAAAAGAAAGAAGAGCAAAATAAGAGGAACTGAAACTATTGGGGGCTGGTTGTGATTTTAAATAGTCAGGGTAGGCCTTATTGAGAAGGTAACATTTGAGCAAAGACTTGAAAGAGTTGAAAGGATTGGCCAAGTGAGCATGTGGGGAAAGATCACACCAGACGAAGGAAATGGCAGCACAGGAGTGTGCTTGGTATGTTTGGAGAATGTCAGGAAGCCACGGTGGCTGGAGAAGTGGAGGGTGGGGCAGACCACGGAAGACGGGGAGAGTAACAAGGACCTGATCATGTGCAAGCCTGTAGGCCACTGTAGGGACTGCTACTTTTATTTATTTATTTATTTATTTATTTATTTATTTATTTATTTATTTTAAAAATTTTTAACGTTTATTCACTTTTGAGAGACAGAGACAGAGTGCGATCAGGGGAGGGGCAGAGAGAGAGGGAGACACAGAATCTGAAGCAGGCTCCCAGCTCTGAGCTATCAGCACAGAGCCCAACACAGGGCTCGAACCCATGAACTGTGAGATCACGACCTGAGCTGAAATCAAACGCTAAGCCGACTGAGCCACCCGGGTGCCCTGGGACTGCTACTTCTACATTACAGGATTTTTATTCTGAATGAGATGGGAGTCTATTAGAGGATTTAGAGCAAAAGAAGGACATGTTCTCTCTTATAACCAGATCGCTTTGACTGTTGTGTTGCAAGCTGACTGTATAAGAACAAGAGTGAAAAGGGAGAAATTAGGACACAATTTCACTCATCAAGAAGAGAGACAATGGTGGCATAGACTAGGTTGTAATAGTGGAGGTGGTGAGAAGTCCGATTTGGGGTAACACTTGAGGCTAGAGCCTGTTGGAGTTGCTATGGGTTGGATATGATGTGTAAGAAAGAAAAAAAAAAGATGAGTTAGATACCTATGACCATTATGATGGAGAAGGCTGCAGGTGGAGCAAGTTGTTGGATATACAGATCTGGAGGTCAGGGGAAAAGTCTGGGCTGGAGTTTGAACTGTGGGAGTTGTTGACATACAGATGGTATTTAAAGCCAAAGGCTGAATGAGATCACTAAGGAACTGAGTGTGGATAGAGCAGAGTCCAGGGACTGAGCCTTCAAGCATGCCAACATTAATGAGTTGGGAGAAAAAGAGGATTCAGTAAGGAGGTAAAGAAAGAGTAATTAGGAAAGGGGAGAAGGCTCGAGTGATGTTATTGACCAGGTGAGAAGGGACGAGATCCGGTATACAAGCGGAGGGATGGGCTCTGGACAGGAGCACATTTTGGAGGAGAACAACTGCACATTTTGAATAACTGAAGGCATCTACACATCTGGTGCTCTCTTTACATAGTAAAGATAATTCTTGGTAGTCAAGGAATTCTTTTATGGTCTTCCCACAGCGTTTCCCCATTGGCCGTTCGGTGAATACTAATCTCATGGACAGTCAGTACTTCACAGGAGCTGTCGCGCATATCTCATTGCCGAACACAACGTGGTTTCTGTCTTTCTGATGACGTGGCACAGCTCAGAGGAGCTAGAGTGGTGAGGTCGCCATGGCCACGCCAGGAATGGAACCAAGGTCTCTGTGTTCATTTGCGAAGGGCTCCCATGATAAAGTCCCACAAACCGAGTGGCTTAACTGCACAAGTTTATTGTCTTACAGTTCTGGAAGCTACAAGAGAGAAATCAAGATGTTGGCAGTGTGGGTTCCTCCCAAGGCTGGGAGGGAGCTTCTGTCCCATGCTTCACTTCTGGTTTCTGGCAATTTTTTGGCAGCCTTGGGCATTCTTACCTCACGGAGGCCTCACCTCAGTCTTTACCTTCATGTTCACATGGTGTTCTCCCTGTGTGCTTTATCTGTTTGTGTCTAAATTTCCCCTTTTTATAGACACCAGTCCTATTGGATTAGAGGCTCACCTGACTCCAGTGTTACCTCATCTTACCCAATCACCTCTGTAAGCACCCTATTTCTAAATAAGGTCACATTCTGAGATACTGGCTGTTAGGATTTCAGCATGTGAACTTGGGGTTGGGGACGAGAGGCGCAGTTCAACCTATGACGGTCTTTTAATGTCACATTTTGTGTCAGCCTTCATGGCATAGATTAGGCAACTGCATATCAGGCAACTTGAGAATCAGTGGGGCTGAAAAAGTCTTTCTTGCGCATCTCTCCGATGCCAATCCTATCATTTGAACCTGTTGTCTTTGATGTGACTCTGATGTGACCAGTTTGACCTGTTCTAGAAAGCACGACCTTGACGAATAAGAGGTAATGACTGGAAAGGTAAAGAGTGAAGGCATTTGCAGGGAGAGGTGCTCCTCTAAGGCAGTGACCATATATATTGGAAACATGTTTGCCTTTTATTACACCAATGATGACAACCCAGCTTCTTTGGGCTTCACCTCTGAGATTCTGATTCTGCAGGCCTGTAGCCAGGAACCTGCATTTTAGCACACTTTCAGGTGATTCTGATGCCACCTTTTGACAGATTTCCCTAGAGAGCCGGGGATTCGTGGTGTGAGAATTACTGAGGCAACAAGACACTTAGGTTGGAGCCAGACCAGGCCTTGCCATCCAGAGAGTGGACAGAACCACAGAACCCCTGACCTCAGAGCCACAAGGGCCGGAAGAGACCATCAAGATAGAAAACAGAGCCCAGAGATGGTTGAAGCCAGGGCATTCTGAGTGCTTCAGAGCAGAAAGAGAAGGAAACCCAGGACTTCAATATAAGAGCATGCCAATGGATGCAATGAAAAGAGAGAAGACAAATGTGAGGAGTAAACCAATGTCTACACTAGATAATGTCTCCTATTTCTTTATCAGGTCACAGAAGCTGTCATGCTTCAGAGGAGGCCACTTTCCTGCCTCTCAGGTCAGTTTGGGTTCCTGAAACAGGGACTTACCCAGGAGACAAAGAGCGGATCTGTTTTTAGTGGTTATTTGTGGGGGTCCACTGCTTCTGCAGTGGCACTGCATTGTCCTCAGCATACAAAGGTATAATAAGAACCCAAGAAAAACACTTTGAGTGTATGATTGTGTGATTAAATTCACTGATGGTCTTCAGGCTTGGGTAGGTATACTTCCTGAGAAAACTCTGAGCCTAATTATCTGTCTGCATAATTTCTTCACTCTTCTTTCGCCTTCGTGACCTCATTCGGTGTTCACGTAACCCTGTAGTAGGTGTTACCCTCACTGGACAGATATTTTAAAAATGAAAATCTGGGGCGCCTGGGTGACTCAGTGGGTTAAGTGTCCAACTTTGGCTCAGGTCATGATCTCAGGGTTGGTGAGTTCGAGCCCCACATCGGGCTCTCTGCTGTCAGCACAGAGCCTGCGATGGATGCTCTGTTTCCCTCTCTCTCTGCCCCTACCACTCTTGTCTTCTCTCCCTCTCTCTCAAAAATAAATAAACATTAAAAAAAAAAGATGAAAATATGACATGCCCTCCTTCTGCTTATAATCCTTCAGTGATTCTTCACTGTTTACCCATTGGCTCCTTCCTTGGGGGAATACATTCCAAGTTAACAACCTAAAGAAAAAATGGGTAATTTGTACAAGGATGTATGTAACAGCTTTATTCACAACATTAAAAACTGGTAACAAAACAAAACCCAATAATAAAGGGCAGGGCTAAGCCAATCCTGCCCTCTCAATACACTGGAATTCTCTGTACCTACTTCAAATGATAAGAATCTGGTCTACCCTGAGGCACGAGTGTGTATCTAAGTGTCTGTGTCTAAAGGTGGCAAATGTGAAATCCACTGAATAAACAGGATAATGAACACCCTGATTTCAACTCTGTAAAAACATGCATGTGTGTACTGACAAGGACTAGGCAGTAACAAAAAAGCAACGAAACGTTTGACACCGTATGTGAATCAGATCTCCTTTGAGAATAATGCCTTTGGAATTTTCTTCCGAGGACTCTCACATAAAATTGTATATTGTGAAGAGTAAACGAGACATGGAACTTAAAACCTTAAGACTTCAACGCAAGAGGGTGGACTAAGGACACGGTGACGGTTTTATGTTGGGATGTCAGTGTTTGAGTCAGTTCCAGCCAGAACGGGGGCGGGGCACGGCCACCTCCAGTGGCGTGACTGAGTGTGCTCATACACGCATATGCACACTTGGCTTGTGGTTACATCATTCGCTGCTGCTGAAGCAGTTCAAGGCCAGTGGGAAATCACAGAGCAGGGACAGAACTGCCCTATTAACTGAGAGAAAAACTGGTCCGACTTGATCAAGCAGAACATTAGCGTGTGATGTCAAACTGACCTTATGTACGGTTTCAAAGAGGTTCCAGAAACAGTTCACCGAGCTCTCTTCTCTTTAATGGTATTTGCTGGGGCTGAAAGCATAAAAGCATGGCGCTGGAGGCTTGCTGTTGATGCACACAGATGGCTGCAGTACCCCAAATTTAGTCTCCGTTCAAATGTGTTCATCACATCGCTGGCTCTCTTTCAAGGCTCTTACCCCAACCCTAAATCTTGCGATATTTGCCTTTTGTAACTTTCAGTAAACAATGGTAGCATCACTTGAGTCCTCTTTAGGTTTATCACTCACTGTGCACAGAAGAGGAGTGACTGGTAGGTCAGAAAAGATAGTGCCCTCCAAGATTCTCGGGGTTTTCTGTCCTTGTACATCTGGATCACTCAATCTTGGCTTATCCTGACTTGCTCAGGCCCTAAGAAAAACAGGTTCTTGCATCCCAAACCGATGGCAGTCTAGTTTGTATCTGAAAATCAATTTAATCATTTACAATGAGAAATCTAGCAGCCAAGTGGGGCAATATTTATGTTGGCCGCTTTGCAAGTTCTCTTCCCACAAATGAAACCAGGCAAAGATTAGAAGTCTGTTGCTGTGTGAGCATAAGCTACTGGTACAAGGAAGGGTTCTGAGAGAGACTTATCTACAAAATGATCTACTTAGAATTCTCTGATTTCCCTTCAGTGTGTACTCCTCTAATTGCCCCGCTCGCCCACCCCTCGCCTATTCTTTGAAGCTTCTTCTACCTCTGGGTTCTTGGGAAAAATGAATCACTTACCGTGTCAGTCTACCATAACTTTCATACCTTTATTATAGCACCAATTACCTCATATTCTGGTAATCCTTGATGTATCTGTCTCCCCTTCTGTCTTCATCACTGGGACAGGGACTCTCTCCTCTACTTTGTTTCCTCAAAGCCTAGCACATAATAAGTGCTCAGTTCAGGGTTGCTAAATGAAATGAATACATGAATTATTTTTCCATTTACCCTAATGGCCTGTCTACATCTAAATAGATGTAGATAGATATTAAGCGACAGAAAGGAGGGGGGAGAAAGAGAGACAGAGAGAGACAGAGAGAAGAAAACCCTATTCCCTAACCATGAGAGACCTGTCCAAACATTATACCGCAGGGAACCCGTAAAAGCCAGTCTTAGGCAATACTCAGTGCTTTATGTCTTCACCCAGACTGATCTGTTTATCTGATCCTTCTTACATTGTTCCCTGGCCTCACCTTAGGCCCTGGCTTATGTGTGCCTCAACCTGCATGCTTATTTTAGTAAACAGTTTGACCCCTTCCACAAGCATATTGATTTGGATTCTCCTAACTCCCCCTTTCACCCACATCAGGCTACAGAAATACCAAAGCAGAGTCTGGATTCTAACATGACCCACAAGTGATATGTATGCTCATTAATGTTGGAGAAGCTCTACTTTGTTAGCACCATGCTCTAACCAACTGAGCTAACTGGCCAGATGCTACTTTAAATCTTTATGATGACTGCCCCTGGCTGCATGCTTTTCCTTTCCATCTTCTCTCCTGTCATTCTCAAGACATCCACATCCATTGTATTAGTTATCTATGGCTGCGTATAAAACCACCCCAACTTACTGGCCTAAAACCTCACTTATTATCTTATGCTTTCTGTGCGTCAGGAATCTGGGCAAGACTTATCTGGATCCTCTGCTCAGGGTCTCTCATAGGCTGCAGTGAAGCTGGGCTTCAGTCATCTAAAGCTTGGCTGGGGAGGAGTCACTCGAGACTCACTCATGTGGTTGTTGTTGGGACTCATGTCTTCATGGGCTGTTGGAAAGAGGCCTTCCTGAGTCCCTTGCCTGGTTGGTCTCTCCACTGCACAGCTTACAAGATGGCAGCTGGCTTCATATGGAAAAAATGAGTGAAAAAGCAAGAGAGGGCAGGTAAGATGGAAGCCAGAGTCGTTTGTAACCTAATCTGAGAAGTGGCAGCCCATTATTTTTGCCTTATTTTATTTGTTAAAAGTAAGTCAATAGGTCCAGTCAAAGGGAGAGGATTCTACAAGGGTGTGAGTAACAGAAGTGGGGATGTTCAGGGGCTCTTAGAAGTTGTGTACCACATCCATGTTTATTTTCCTTCTTTTTTTTTTTTTAAAGTTCACCTATTTATTTTGAGAGAGAGAGAGAGAGAGAGAGCACGTGTGTGTGCACATATGCGTGCACGTGCAAGTGGAGGAGAAGCAGAGAGACAGCGAGAGAGTCCCAAGCAGGCTCCAAGCCTGACTCAGAGCTCGATCCCATGACTTGCGAGATCATGACCTGAGCCAAAACCAAGAGTCAGATGCTCAACTGACTGAGCCACCCAAGCACCCACCCATCCATGTTCATTTTCATCTAATAACTTCGCCGACTAGTTTCTACTGCAGTTACACATCTCTGTGGCCTTATCTGGGACCTCAACACCACTTGGAACTTTATATTCTCCAAACTTTCACCCTCTGTGCTTCCTGTCTTGACTACAACTTTTCATTCCCTCTACTTGTCCCACGTCTTCACTCCGATTGCACCATCCTTCACAGCAAACATGACTTCCTGTCCCTTTCAGCCTTTCTTGTCCTAGTGTGTTAATACTCTTCCAGTGTTTCTCAAAGTTCCATACAGGGAGTTTCCTGTAAGCAGCTAGTTATATATGGCCTTACTAAAAACCTAGAGACACCCACATTCACCTATTTGATTTTGGGGACTGTCACACTTTCACTTCCTCCACTTTAGGGCAAATCTAGTCTTCTCTGCTTTTTCTTCCATTCCCAGGTTGATTAGCATGCCTGAAGGAAATCATAAAATCATGCTGATTTGTTTCACTATAAATGGATGCTCTCTAACTTCATCTGAGTAACACCTCTCTTCAGAAATGCATCCCTACAGAATTTACCCAGCATCATTTCCAGAACTTTCTTGTTCTCCTGAAGTCCCCAAACCCACCATCATTATCCTTGGTCTATCCTTAGCCTTCCTCCAGTGGAAGGCTATTTTTGTTTGGCTCTAGAACACTCTCATCTCTCACTCATTATTTTTCGTCCTGAGAGAAATGGGTGTGATCATCCTTTCTGGGTCTAAACTCTTCACATGCCCTTATAATCCATTCTGTCCCACTTCTTGACTTTGCTCCATCAGTTCCTCCCTCTCTGTCTGTATTTTCTCCTTCACCTTCAGATTACAAACATGTCCATCATAAAAGCAACCTTGACTCAGTTACTGCCTCAAGCTACTGCTTCATCACTGTCTTTTCTTCTACCACTAAATTTATTTTTAGTTTTCCAATAATTTTCTAATATAATGAAAAGTAGAGGGGGCACCTGGCTGGCTCAGTCGGTAAAGCATGAAACTCTTGATCTTGGGGTTTTAAGTTCCAGCCCCATGTTGTCCCCACCCTCTTTTTTATGTCATTGAATTGCGGAATTGAGTCCATTGTCCTAAGCTTTGTCTCACTTTTTGGACTTGCCTGATTGTTTCTTTTTTAGTGTCATTTAACATGTTCATCTACCCCTATATTTCCTGTGAACTGGAGATGAGATATAAAGGCTGATTTCAATTCAAGTTAAACATTTTTGTCGGGAATATTCATAACTAGTGCTATGTATTTTATATTGCATCACATTTTAGGCACATACTTTTGATTGTCCCACTTTTAGTGACACTAACATTTATTACTGGGTTAAGGAGGCAACAGCCAGATCTCCCCGCTGTTAAATTACTTTTTTTTTTCACTTGCAATCAGCAAATAATCCATGGAGAGATATTTTAGTACCATTTTTGGCACCTCTCCAGATTGTAAACATCCTTTATTCTATCAGAATGAATATATCAGTCATGGTTCATTAAAGGAAACAAGCCAATCGAAATTTTTTTTCATCAGAGAGAGATTTAATTCAACTAATAAGGAGAGCTTCCAAATTCATTGGAAGAGCTTGGGGAAAGGCTAGGCTAGGCCTTCAGGGGGCTGAGTTATGAAACAGACGAAATTTGGTATCTGTGTTCCAAGGCTTATGAAGCCACCATTGAAGTTGTCTCTCCATATTCTCAAATCTAGGACCAAGAATTGGGCAGAAAAACTCATTGACTCCGTATCCATGCTGGCCAGAAGCAACAGTCAAAGGAACAAGAAGATGGCCTCCACCTAATTTCTACTTTCCAGATCTAATGCAAGTGCATTTCATTTTTGGACCTTAATTCATATCTTGAAAACTAGATGTAAAGGAGTTTGCATTTTTTTTTTAAACTTTCCGGCCAGCCTCTGCACACAAGAAGCATTAGAATAGTTGTTGATCAAGACAATCCATGGATTCTACCACACTATGGCAAGGGCAGTGAAGGGAAACACACCTGAGACCTCTAAGGTTCTGTGACAGGAATCAGAATGTTTCTCCTGGGCTCCCCACTCTGCAGGCATGTTGCAGGATGGAGAAGGTAAAACCCAACAGTTACTACTTCTCCACATGCTTTTCATCTGAAGATGTTGTTGCTCTCTCTCATCTACTATTGCCTCGTTTTACATTCTGTTGTACTTAATGGTTATAATTTTTTAAATGTTTATTTATTTTTGAGAGAGAGAGAGAGAGTGCGTGCACATGGGAGTCGGGGAGGGACAGAGAGAGAGAAATTCAGTGAGGCTCCGCGCTGTCAGCACAGAGCTTGATGAGGGGCTTGAACCCAATAAGATCATGACCTGAGCCGAGATCAAGAGTTGGACGCTCAACCAACCGAGCCACCCAGACCCCCTAATGGTTGCAATTTTTTAATTCTCGTTTTTATTAGCGTTTTGGGAGGACAAAGAAATAGCAACCTTTTCAGATCTCCTAGATGATTTTCAAACTGTTCCATAGACACATCTGAGTGATAGGATATTCTCCCATGTCCCGTGGACGATTTGTGAGACATACCAGCATACCAGAGTGCAGGTATCAATAATTTTACAAACTCTCCTACATAATTCTAATAAACCCTTCCAATACCACCATTTTTGTATTACTTATTTATTTCTGTATATCACATTACTTTCAAACTTCATGGCTGGTCACGATAAACATTATCTCACAAACGATTATTATCTCACAGTTTCTGTAGGTCAGGAATCTAGTCTTCATGTTCGTATTTGGCTATAATTCACTCGTTTTTATTGCTATAAATGCTCCATTGTTTTCATGTGTCAAATTTATGTTTTTATTCTTCTCTTAATGGACTTTTGAGTTTCTAGTTTAGGGCCATTATTAACATTGCTGACGTACACAGTCTCTTACATGTCGCTCATAAAAAGACTTGTTAGCACTTCTTGAGTTTATATCTAGGACTGGAATTGCTGGGTAAAGGGTATATATATTTCCAGTCTTTACTGGATACTTCAAATCTCCAAAGTTGTACCAGCAGGTGTGTGAGAGTGACTGATACTCCCATCCTTGCCAGTGCTTAGCATTGTGAGGCTTTTAAAGTTTTTGACAACCTGGTGGCTATGAAAAGATATCTCATCCTGCTTAATTCACTGATCACTTGAGATTGAGTCCCTTTTCTTATGTTTGTGGATTAATGTGTTTCTTCTGTGAGGTCATTATTCGTACCCTTGGTTAATGTTTCAGTTGGTTGTTTTGTGTTTTCTTTGACATGTAAGAGCACTTTATATAATCTGGGTATTACACTTTGTTAGTTACACTGATTCTCTCAACAAATATTTACTGAGCACTTAGTGTGCTCAGAGGATATAGCTCTCAACAAGGCAGACCAAAAAAACTCTTAGTTCATCAGGCATCCATTCTAGAATAGGGAGACAAATAATAAACACAATATATAAGCAAAGTTTGGGGTGCCCGGGTGGCTCAGTCGGATAAGCGTCCGACTTCAGCTCAGGTCATGATCTTGTGGTTTGTGAGTTTGAGCCCCATACCTGGCTCTGTGCTGACAGCTCAGATTCTGTGTCTCCCTCTCTCTGTGCCCCTCCCCTGTTCATGCTCTGTCACTGTCTCTCAAAAATAAACGTTAATTTTTTTTAATTAAAAAAATAATAAATAAGCAAAGTTTATGGTGTATTTATTAGATTTTTACATACCCCGTGATAAATGTTACAGGCAGAAATAAAGCAGCGAAGGGGTCTAGGGGATTCTGGGGAAGGCTACAACTTAAAATAGGATGGTCGAGGAAGACTTCACTGAGAGACTGACATTTGAGTAAAACCTGAAAAAGGTGAGGAAACAGACCATAGAGATATTTGGTGGAAGAACATCTTAGATAAAGAGAACAACAAATGCAAGGGCCCTGCAGTTTGAGCATAAATGGTTTATGCAGGGAAAAGCAAGGAGGCCAGTGTGGCCAAAGATGAACGAGAAAAATGAGTCATAAAAGAGGATATTTGAGCAGTAAGGTAAGGAAGGTGTGTGTGCAGAATGTAAAAGATGTTGTAGACCGGACACCTGGGTGGCTTGGTCGGTTAATCATCTGACTTCAGCTCAGGTCATGATCTCGTGGTTCGTGAGTTCGAGTCCCACATCTGGTGAGCAGGAGCCCTGCTTTGAGTGAGCACAAGCCCCACTTCGGGTGAGCCCCATTTCTCTCTCTCTTTTTTTTCTCTTCTCGTCGCTCACTTGTGCTCTCTCTCTCTCCCCTTCAAAAATTAAGTAATTAATTTTAAAAAAAGGTATTGTAGACCATTACAAGCACTTGACTTTTAATCTTGGTAAGATGGTAATCCATTTGAAGAAAGGAAAGATTTGAGCAAAGAAGTGGCACAATTTGACATAATTACAGTTTATTTATTTTATTACTTATTTATCTATAGATTTTATTTCTTTTAAGTAATCTGTACACCCAATGTGGGACTCGAACCCACAACCCTGAGATCAAGAGTTGCATGTTCTACCAACTGAGCCAGCCAGGTGCCCTGTTTTAAGAGGCCCACTATGGAGGACAAGAGCAGGAATAAACTGAGTGGCTTCCAAAGTAATCTAGGTGAAAAATCATGGTGGCTTGCACCGAGGTGATACTGAGGCAGTAAAAAGTAATAAGAAAAATTAAAAGACATCTTATGAGTAATTGTGACCCAGCTGAGGTTGGGTAGTATTTGTCGGGTAGTTACTGATTAATTTTTGTTTTTCTACTCTAGAAGAACTTTCTCTAGAGATACTTAGGACCTGAGACTGTGGATGGAGAAAGCAAGGGTGGCAACCCACTGGTGGGATTGGTATGGCGATAGCATTAAACAAGCAAAAATTATAATAGCGCAGGCTAAGGTGATAACGGTAAAGGTGGTGAGAAGGTTTCAGAATCTAGATTTTTTTCTAATGTTTATTTATTTATTTTGAGAGAGACATATAGAAAGTGAACAGGGGAGGGGCAGAGAGAGAGGGAGAGAGAAAGAATCCCAAGCAGGCTCTGCACTGTCAGCACAGAGCCCAGTGTGAGACTGGAACTCACAAACCGTGAGATCATGACCTGAGCTGAATCACTGAGCCATCCAGGTGCCCTAAATCTGGATTTATTTTGAAAGTAGCATTAACAAGATTTGTAGATAAATTGGGCAAAAGTGAAAAATCAAAGATGACTTTAGGAGGTTTTTTATCCTAGAAGGTTTGAGTTTTTAATAGTTAATAATGAAAAAAGTTCAAGAAGACCAGATTTGGTAGAAAAAATCAGAAGCTCATTTTTGGACCTGTTGAGTTTGAGTTGCCCTATAAGACAGGCATTCAAATGGAGATGCCCAGTTGGCCACTGAACATATGAGCCAGGCATTCAGCAGAATTTAAAGGGAGTTTTATTCGTCAACATCGTTGTTGTAACAAACAACCTCTAAATCTCAGTGGATTACAGTAACACTTACTTCTTGCTCTTGTTAAATATGGGTGACAGATTGATTACAGCTCCACTCTAGGCTGCAAGCCAGCTATGTCTGATTCAAGAGTAATCTAATTTGAGCCCTAAGCTGAAGAAACAGCCACTATCTGGCACATGCCATACTTGTGGCAAAGGGCAGAAGCAAGAGGGGCCAAACTAAACAATGCAATTAAATTTAAAGCTTCTCTTTGTATGTGGCATAGACCATATGCTTCCATTCCATTCCACTCATAGCCCTGTCCTACGATGAGACAAAGATGTATACTGTGTACTGAAGAGGAATTTCAAGGAAAATCCAAAAGTGTGAATGTACAATCTTCATAGAAGGGAGGGAGCAAATTGTTGTAAACCATAATTCAATCTACCACAAAGTGAGTGTAGACATTGAAGAGAAGAAATCCAAAGACTGAGATATTTCAATGTTCAGAGGTCAGGGAGATAAGGAAAAAACAGCACAAGAGACTGAGCAGAAGCAAATACTAAGGCGGGGAGAAAACCAGGTTGGAAGTCAAGTAAAGAAAGGGTCTGAAGAAAGAGGGAGGGAGCAGCTGGGTCATACATTGCTAATAGGTCAAGCAAGGTGAGGGCTGATATTGACCATTCGATTTAGCCACGTGGAAATCTTTGGTAATCTCGACAAGAGAACTGGTGACATGGTGAGGGGCAAAAACTTGATCAATGTGGATTCAAGAGAGAGTGGGAGGAGAGAAGTTAGAAATAGCCAGTACAGGCAGGCTACTCTTTCAAGGACTTTTGCTGAAAGGAGAAGAAAGGAAATGAAGGATAACTGGAAGGAAAAATGAGGTTAGTAGTAATTTTTTTTTTTTTAAGATGGGATAAATAAGGGTGCCTGGGTGGTTCAGTCATTTAAGCCTCCGACTTCGGCTCGGGTCATGATCTCACGGCTCATGAGCTCCAGCCCCACGTCGGGCTTTGTGCTGACAGCTCAGAGCCTGGAGCCTGCTTCGGATTCTGTCTCTCCCTCTCTCTCCGCCCCACCCCCACTCACACTCTGTCTCTCTTTCCTTCAAAAAAATAAATAAATATTAAAAAAAATTAAGATGGGGTAAATAAAGCCATAGTTTCATAATGGTAAGAAAGATCCAATAGAGAGGAAAAAACTAATACCAGAGAGAAAGTAGACAATTGCTGTACTGAGGTCCCTAAATAGGCTGGAGGAGGTGAGGTCTAGTGGACAATAGAGGACTGGTTTTCATTTGGACCACAGACAGTCTGTTCATATCAACACCTGACAAGGCAGAGCATATGGACACAAGTGCAGATAGGTGAGTAGATGTTATGGGAGGAACATATGGGAATTCTTTTCTGATTGCTTCTTCTGTTTTTCAGCTAAATGAGATGCAAATCATCAGTTGAGAGTGAGGATAGAAAGAAGTTGTCAGAGTTTGAAAATTAGAAGAAAGTATGAGTGTCTAGAAGAATGGGAGACTGAATGCACTCGGGAACAATAATGATTGTTGGTAAGTAACATCAAGAGCCTACTTGAGATTGGTGATAGTTGGTGATAGTTATGTGTGTGTGTGTGTGTGTGTGTGTGTGTGTGTGTGTTTTCTCTACCCGCAGTCAGCAGCAGAGATGTGAGTTAAGTGGAGAATTGGATTTATCCAGATGACAAACAGGCAGAAGGTTAGATTTAACTAGAATTTATCATGTTAAAGAAAGGACAAGGGTGGCTCAGTTGGTTAAGCGTTTGATTCTTGGTTTTGGCTCAGGTCATGATCTCACGGTTTGTGGGATCGAGCCCTGCATCAGGCTCCATGCTGACAGCCCAGAGCCTGCTTGGGATTCTCTCTCTTCCTCTCCCTCTGCTTCTCTCTCTGTTTCTCTTTCTCTCTATCAAAATAAATAAATAAACTTAAAAAAAGGGACAAGGTAGTTTAAGATGTATATAAGGGAAGGTACATAATGGTTGATTATGGAATTGGTGGGTGAGTTTGGAAGAGATGGGGTGTATCAAAGTGTCATTTTGACCAGAAATCTGACAGTTTCATAATTTCATTTTTAAAAACCATGTAAATATTTCATCGATCTGGAGTGTATTTTGATGCAGTTTTGAAGTAGAGCTCTAAGTCTTCCTCCAACTATCTAACCATTTGTCCCCACATCATTTATCAAATTACTTATTGAATTACCAATTTCTTCCACTGCCATCTTTTAAATAGCCTCCAAGTCTGTCTTTTTTTTGGTCTTATTTTTTATTTTGCCATTACTACTGCCCTAGTTTCGGTCACTATCATCCTGCAACTTTCACCTAGGTTGCTGCCATAGCCCCCTAGCTCTTGCTGGTCTTGAATTCCATTATGTATTCTGTGGTCAAAATGGCCTTTGTTTTACACAAAATCTGTCACGTCACTCCCTCCATAGAACCTTCCAGTAACCATCCCACTCCCTCAAGATGAAGTAAAAACTGTTTAATGAGGTTTATTTCTGTAGCTTCGTCTCTTGCCATCCGTTCTCTTCACTCTCATCTCTGCTCTCCAGCCCTAAGGCATTTAGCTTCCTGAATATGCCAAGGTCTGGCTTATTTCCAGGCACATGCTATTCTTTGCCTCTGTCCAACGTCACTACATCTTTGATGACTAACTCATCTATCCAGCAGGTTTCACTACAATGTCACAACCTCCAGCAAGCCTTTTGTGATCGGCCTTGAGCTCAGATTAGGGACCTCTGCTGTATGAAACTTTCCCTATGATAGTACTAATCATGTAGAATTGCAAATGCTTATTTACTTCCCTTCTAGGCTATAAGCCAGTTGAGGGAATTTTGTGTTCTAATTCTGAATTCTTTTTCATCTAACATGTAGTAAATTTTTACAGTTCTTTTTCAGTTTGATAGAATATTTTCAATTATGTGATATATAGCAGACACCATGCTGGGATATGGGAATAAAAGAGAAAACAGGAATGACAAGATCACTCCCTTCACACAGCTTATACTCTAGTGATAGGCAATAAAACTAACTAACAACTAACTAACTAACTAACTAACTAACTAACTAACTAACTAAAACAATTGCAGCCTGTGTTAGGAAGAATAGAAATAGTTGGCTGTGATAAGGAATAATAGAGGGTCCTACTTAGATAGGATGGCCAAGAAATTCTGCATTGAGTAACTCATATTTAAGCTAAGAACTAAAGAATCATAAGGAGCCAAGATGCCTGGGTAGCTCAGTTGGTTAGGCGTCCGACTCTTAATCTTAGCTCAGGTCATGGTCTCACAGTTATGGGATCAAGCCCTGTGTTGGGCTCTCCACTGACAGCTTGGAACCTGCTTTGGATTCTCTCTCCCTCTTTCTCTGCCCCTCTCCCTCTCATGCTCTCTCTTAAAATAAATAAATAAACATTAAAAAAAAAAAGATTGAGAAAGAACCAATCATGTGAAAAGCTGTAAGAAGAACATGGCAAGCAGAAGGAAGAGCGAATGCAAAATTCCCAAAACAGAAAAGAACTTGGTGTGTTCTAGGAATTTTGACTGCAGAGTTGTAATTGATGGGATAAGGTAAATGGTATGAAGGTAGCCAGATCATGCAGGGTCTTTTTGGCCATAGCTAGGCACTTGGATTTGTTCTAATGGGCTGGAAAATCATAGAAGGCTTTTAAGGGTTTTGAGGAGAAGAAAGGCATGCTTCAATGATATTTCAAGAGTTCATTCCGGCTATGTTGATAGTGGAATGTAAGAAGGTTCCCATGGATGTAGAGGGACTAGTTAGAAAGCTATTGCAGAAATCTAGGAGGGGGAGAATGGTAGCTTAAACTAGCAGAATCATAAGTAGAGATGAGGACAAAGGAATTAATTCAAGGTATAATTTGGAAGTAGAAAATTTGAACTTGCTGATGGGTAGACTATGAAGGGTGAGGGAAAGGGAGGAGATTAGGATGACTCCCAGGCCTCCAACTTCAGTGACTGAGTGAATAGTGTTATTATTTACAGAGATTGGGACAACGGGGAGGAATCCCTTAGGGAGGACACAGGGAAATTAAACATTCTATTTTGACTACGTTGTTTGAAATGTTTATGAGACAACAAAGTAGAGAAGTCACGTTAGCAGTTGGAATATGTTGAAAATATTGAATATCTGGAGATTAGGTGAAAGGTCTCATCTTGACATATAAGTATAGGCTTCACAATGAAGCCTTAGGAAATGGATGTGCTCTTCAAAGAACAAAGCCTATGTGGAGAAGAGATGGTACAATTTAGAAACCAGGATCTAGGCACTAGATCAGTTAATCAGTTACCAGAGTGCCCCTTCTCCCCGCCCTTCTCATTGCACTGAGCTAGGAAATACATGTATGCATATACCTATGCACAGAAATATGTATTTACATACATACTCTTGTATACATATATAAACACACACATTTACATCGCTATTTATTTCTGTATCTATCTACCTATATTGAAAACCATGTGTTTGCACTGACATGGTCCACTCCCAGTCCAGTACCACTGGGCTCATTCTAGCCTTCCCCCATCTCTATTTATACTACTCTTCTCTCACAGTGAGAAACTTGCCTATTATTATCCTCAGTATTCTACTGATTTGCTTGATCTCCTGGTGGGTAGCTAATTTCCTGACATTTTTTAGGCTAGGATACCCTCCTTGAGCAGGCCCTGTCTCTCATGAGGCTCTTCTGCCCAGGAAGGGAGTTGAGTTTTTTAATTTAGGTTCTGCACATCTTAATATGTATAGTCTTTGGTATTTTATTTGTTGTTGCTGTTTTGAAAAGGCATTTTTGAAGAGCCACGTTTTCTGATTATTGTTTAAATCTGAGAAGACTACAATATATAGTTTCATTTTTCATATTTACCAATTTGAAGGGAAAGTATTTTTTATTTCATTGCTTTTATTGATTATTAGTAACCCTGAACATTTTTCAAATGTTTATTAGTCATTTTAATTTATGTTTCTGTGAATTGTATGAACCTTTTGTTTATTCTATGTGAATTTTAGTGTTGTTGTTGTTGTTGTTGTTGTTGTTGTTGTTTTGGTTAAATTTGTCCCAGATATTTTATTCTTTTTGATGCAATTGTAAATGAATTGTTTTCTTAATTTCTTTTTCTGTTACTTCATTATTAGTGTATAGACACACAACAGATTTCTGTATATTAGTTGTATCCTGCAACTTTACTTAATTCATTTATTAGTTCTACTAGTTTTTTGGTGGAATGATTGGGGGTTTCTATATAGTATCATGTCATCTGCAAATTGTGACAGTTTTACTTCTTCTCTACCAATTTGGAAGCCTTTTATTTATTTTTCTTGTCTGATTGCTCTGGCTAGGACTTCCAGTACTGTGTTGAATAAAAGTGGTAAGAGTGGACGTCTTTCTCTTGTTCCTGATCTTAGAGAAAAAGCTTTCAGGTTTTTCCCATTAAATGTGTTATTAGCTGTGGGAGTGCTTTTCTTTTTTTTGAATCAGCTTTCCTGAGTTCTTTATAAATTCAGGAGAATATTAATCCTTTACCTATTTAAGTTGTCACCAATATTTTACCTAGTTTTTTATTTGCCATTTAAATCTATCTTATTTTGATATTTGACATGTGGAAATTTTCTATTTTTATAGTTAAATTTATTATTCTTTAGTGACTCCTCCTCCCCTTAGTTTAAAAAAAATTTTTTTTGTTTATTTATTTTTGAGGAAGAGAGAGACAGAGTGCGAGTAGGGGAGGGGCAGAGAGAGAGGGAGACACAGAATCCGAAGCAAGCTCCAGGCTCTGAACGGTCTGAACAGAGCCCAATGCAGGGCTTGAACTCATGAGATCATGACCTGAGCCGAAGTCAGATGCTTAACCGACTGAGCCACCCAGGTGCCCCGTCCTCCCCTTAGTTTTAAGTTTAGAAAAAGACTCCCCTATCCAGGGATTCAGTAAACATCCTTTTTTGTTTCACCTCTTTTTCTCCTTCCTCCTCCATCTCCCTCTCTTCTTTTTCTCTTCTGCCTCTTAAGCCTTCTTTTTCATTAAAGTTTGCCTTAAGGCCAGCTTTAAGTTAAACAAGCCACTAAGCTAGACCCAATCACTTTGGTCTCGGAGGGGGTGGGACTGTCTTGTAGACCAAGAAGAATGTGGGATTGGGATGGGTTTCTCTATAACACCCCCTCCCTATCCCTCCCACATAAGCAGTTCAGTGTTGAGCTCCCTAATAAGTGTATGTACGTCTGACAATTCATAAACTGCTGAAGTGAAAGGTGGCCTTTAAATATTCTGTATATAAATTTAGCCATTTATACAGAGAGAATGAAAAAAAAAATATGGCCTGATTCTGATCAGATGCTGCCTGTTTCTCCTTACACCATGGGGTTCTGTTCTATGTCATTTCCTTTGAAGTCAGTGGGAGCTCTGTGCAGGACGGCAACGCGAACACCGGGCTCTATACATGAAGGTGAGAACTGCCATTACGATAAACTATTCGGCAGTGTGGTGGAGGGAACATTGGTTTAACACACTTGGTGGCTACCCTGCAGATCCCACTGTCTGTGAGAGCTTTGTTCAACTGGAGCAAACAAGACCTTTTTGAATTTGGACATACAAGGGCTCATTCAGCAGAGCATCCCCTGTTATGAGAGGCAGCACAGTGCTGGGCAGACACTGCAGTTTTTAGCCAGCACACTGAGGGCATTTCTCTCACATTCTCTCCCATCTGTAAAGAGACTGTTTTCAAGACCCCAAAATGGTTTTCTATAGATTGGAGAGAGGCAGAAATATTTTTACATGTTTGTACTCGTGTATAATGGGGGGCAAACTACAGTCATATCAAAGTAGCCAGGCCTTTTCAATGTGGAAAGAAAGAATTCTTTGCAAATTTTAGCAGAGCGTGTTCTGTGCCGAAAAGCAGAGCTTGCAGGAGAAACAGCGAGAGAAAATTTGATGTAGAGATGATATTGGAAATAAAGAATCACAGACATTTGCTTGCTATCTCAGGAGCCTTTATTTTGTTAATTAGCCCACAGAAACTCTCTCTTTCCCTTCCCCCTTTTACAATGAGTAACGTACCATTTTTTAGGAAGCCGAATCAAATGAATATTTCAGATTATTGTTCTGTAGACATCCGAATGAATAGAGGTCAAAGAACAAATTGCCCAAATTGATGGGTGATTTTTTTCCCACCTACCCCATCCCCTGACTTTGAGATAGTATTCTCCCCTTACCGATTCCTTCCTCATATCATTCTGCTCCTGACTCCAGGCCCTTGCTCAGGCTACAGCATACTCTCAGCTTCAAGGTCCCTCATCTCTGGGACCCCTCCCAGAGCAGGGCACCACATTTTATATTTGTAATGTCTCCTATTGGATAACATTGGAGTGGAGCAGGCATATTTTATTTACAATTTCGAATTCTTTTTCAGAAAACTTGCATCCACCCCTGAACATAGAATACCCTTCCTTTCCACAGGTGGTTAGCACATAGACAACATTTAAATCCTTCGGGTCAGGATGAGATCACCAAGGGAGGAAATAAATGTAGATGGGGGAGAAGAGAGAACTGAGTTCTGGGACACTCCAAATTAAGGGGCTTGGGGAGAAGAGAAAATATATCCGAGAGACCACTCTAGGATAGGACACAAGGAGTGGCATCATTCTTTGAAAATAATAGTTATACAATAGTTTTGAAATAATAGTAATATAAGAAACTCTTTTAGAGTGTGACTATGCCTTAATTTATATAAGTTGCCCTCTACTGGGCAGAGGTAGCTGTTCTTCCCGCTCTCAGTTTATCCTTACTCCAATCAGCCTTGGATGAGTTTTAGATTTTTGTGCCCAGATGAAACGTGGAAAATTGGGTAGGTAGAATATATTCCGTTTATATGATGACATACAGTGCAGCTATGATTTTTAATAAGAAAATACTTACGAAATCATGTTGAGTTAATAAAGAATAACCCCAATTTACACACAAACGTGCATACGTATACACACAAATATGTGACCAGAAAAAAAAAGCTATAATGTAACATAAAAGTGTAACATATTTCTGGATGGTAGGTTTCCAGGTGACTTTTATTTTATTTTTTACGCTTTTCTTTGCTTTGCAAATATCTCTCACTTAAAAATTTTTTTTTTTAATTTAAGTTTTAGTTAAATACAGAGCAGTATTGGTTTTAGGAGCACAATTCAGTGATTCATCACTAACAGATAACCCGAGTGTTCATCACATCAAGTGCCCTCCTTAATTCCCATCACCCATCTGGCCCATCCCTACCTACTTCCCTCCATCAACCCACAGTTTATTCTCTATTATTAAGAGTCTGTTGTGATGGGTTTCCCTCTCTTTTCTCTCTCTCTCTCTCTTTTTTTCTCTTCTCAAATATTCATCTGTTTTGTTTCTTAAATTTCACTTATGAGTGAAATCATATGGTATTTTTCTTTCTTTGATTGACTTATTTCGCTTAGCATAACACATTCTAGCTCTATCCACTTTGTTGCAAATGGCAAGATTTCATTCTTTTTGATGGCTGAGTAATATTCATGTGTGTGTGTGTGTGTGTGTGTGTGTGTGTGACATTTTATTTATTCATTCCTCAGTCAGTGGACATTTGGGCTCTTTCCATAGTTTGGCTGCTGTTGATAATGCTGCTATAAACATTGAGGTAGATGTACCCCGTCAAATCAGTATTTTTGTATCCTTTGGGTAAATATCTAGTAGTGCAATTGCTGGGTGGTAGGGTAGTCCTACTTTTAACTTTTTGAGGAAGCTCCATACTGTTTTCTAGAGTGGCTGTACCAGTTTGCATTCCCATTAACAGTGTAAGAGGGTTCCCCTATCTCTGCATCCTAGCCAACGTTTGTTGTTTCCTGTGCTGTTAATTTAATTTAATTTGATTTAATTAATCAAAAAAAATTTTTTTGAGAGAGAGAGAGAGAGAGAGAGAGAACAGGAGCAGGGAGGGGCAGAGGGAGAGAGAGAAAGAATCCCAACTAGGCTCCATGCTCAGCATGGAGTTTGACATGATGCTTGATCCCACGACCCTGGGGTCATGACCTGAGCCAAAATCAAGAGTCGTTTGCTCAATTGACTAAGCCACCTAGGCGCCTCTATTTTATTTTATTTTATTTTATTTTATTTTATTTTTTAATTTATTTTTTTAAGTGTACTTTAATTATACTGCTTTACAGTGGAGAAACCAGCTTTGATTCTTACCTGAGAGAATCTTCTTTACCTAAGTTCTTTGCCTAAAAAAGATAATGTCCACATATCTTTTTGTTTTTTACATTTATTTATTTTTTGAGAGACATAGAGCACAAGTTGGGGAGATGCAGAGAGAGAAGGAGACACAGAATCTGAAGCAGGCTCCAGGCTCCAAGCTGCCAGCACAGAGCCTGACACGGGGTTTGAACTCACAAACCGTGAGATCATGACCTGAGCCGAAGTCAGACGCTTAACCGACTGAGCCACCCAGGCACCCAACATATCTTTTTTTTTTTTTAATTTTTTTTTTCAACGTTTATTTATTTTTTTGGGGGACAGAGAGAGACAGAGCATGAACGGGGGAGGGGCAGAGAGAGAGGGAGACACAGAATCAGAAACAGGCTCCAGGCTCTGAGCCATCAGCCCAGAGCCCGACGCGGGGCTCGAACTCACGGACCGCGAGATCGTGACCTGGCTGAAGTCGGACGCTTAACCGACTGCGCCACCCAGGCGCCCCTTTTTTTTTTTTTAAATTTTTTTTTCAACGTTTATTTATTTTTTTTGGGACAGAGAGAGACAACATATCTTAATTTAGTAGTCAGCACCCTTCAGACTACAGGCCCAACCTGCTTACCCAAAGTTTTTGTTTTTAACTGTAGAAGGGGCTGCTCACAGTCTTCCGAATGTGCTCTGTGCTTTTCTACTTCTCCTTCTTGAAAGCTCGGGATCCTTTTCATTTCCCTCTTTTTCCTATAATTTCTACAAATCCTTTAAGATACTATTTAAGCTCCACCTCTTACTTGGTCCTAAGACCACAAATGAAGGAAGAGGTCTTCAAAGATTCGTGGTTCTATTATTCATTTAGCACTTACCACAGGATGTTTTGCACCGTTGTCGTTCCTCCTGTATGAGTCTATAACATGTCTCCAACTGGCATTTTGATTCTTAGAGGACAGGTTCTGTGACTAGAGTTCTTAGTATCGCCAGACCCCCTATGTCTTTCTTGTTCACAGTAAGTGTGTAATAAGTGTTTGTTTAGAGCCAGGGTTATTTCAAGTATACCTATATATCTATATCTGTATCTGTATCTATATCTATATCTATATCTAATCTCTCTCTTTACAGAGAAGTTTGTAACTTCTAAGTGCTTTGAGCTTATTGAAGGAATAAAATTTCAGCAGTTAATTTACTATAAGGGAAACATTTTAAATACATGTAGTTATAAACTGTTGCTTCAGCATTCTTTCTTCCTTCACAAAAGGTCATTAGTCTTCTCTTCAGGGAATGTTCTCCTCTTAAGGTCTCCTGAAGTACAATGTAGCTTTATTTTTCTTCTTTATTCTCGGGTCCCAAATACAGTCTCCACATGTGCTCTATCTTTGTAGGTGAAATGCTTCCTACCTCAGTAAAATCCAGCTTCTAAACGAATTTCTGTTGGTTTAGAGAGCAACTTGAGGATTCTGCCCTTGGCACCCTTTGATTTCCTTGGCATCTCTCCACAGTCACCATTTAGAAAACTCCTGGTCGGCAGGATTTCTCTCCATCATACACTCTGAGGAGATTAAAAAAGGATTGTGTTACATTGGCTTGAAAATGTGATGGAAAATAAAATTTGCTTTACCAAGAAAGAAAGCTTTTGAAACTCGAATTGTTCCATAAAGCCCTTATACAGGGATAGTTCTTGGGGGAGTAAAATGACAGATGTGGAAAAAGTTCCTTCTTATTTGGGTTGCCAGTAAGTAAATGTCACAGTGTTTAAAATCACACACACAACTAAAACAAGTTGCAAAACAATACGATTATATTTATGTTCTATAAAATGTAGGTGTGTATATACTTATAAAGCAAGCTTGGATTAAGATCTTAAGAAAGGTCCTGAGCACTAAAGAAGCTTCTGGTACATATGAAATAACATCCCTATTATTTACCTTAAGATTAAAACCATGCTAAAAATTAATTAAGTGTAAGGAAGTCCCAACAAATTCTGATTTTTAAAATCGATGCATTTGTAAAAATGTCAAAGTCTTTTCACCTTTTTTTTTTTTTTTTTTTTTTTTGGTCCTGGTTTGTTATGTGCTTCATCTGCCTATCGGGCAATTCCGTTTTGTTTGCATGAATGTAAAGGCACAGAGAAAGGTCTGGAAAGAATACCAAATCATTAACAGTGGTTCCACCTGTGGAGAGGAGTGGGCTGGGGAACGCAGAGCATTGTGCTTTTTCCATTTTACTCTTTTTTCCTCTCATCATTTATACACAAAATGTAGTCATTTATTTCATGTACAATTACTAAAATAAACAAACACATTGGAAAAGCAAAACGCCTCACCTCTTACTTTTTAAATTTTTAAAATTTGAGTGTAGCTGACTCACAATGTTATATTGGTTTCAGGCATACAGAATAGTGATTTGATAAATCTATACGTTACACTGCTATACTCACAAAAAATGCAGCTACCTTGTGTCACCATACAGTGCTATTATAATATCATTGACTACATTTCTTCTGTTTTGCCTTTCATTCCCATGACTTCTTCATTCCATAACTGGGAGCCTGTATCTCCCTTTCCCCTTCACCCATTTTGCCCGTCTCCCCACACTCCTCCCCTTTGCCAACCTGCCAACCATCAATTGGTTCTCTGTATTTACAGGTCTGGTTCTGCTTTTTTTGGTTTGTTTATACATTTGTTTTGTTTAGATGCCACATACAAGTGAAATTGTATGGTATTTGTCTTTCTCTGACTTATTTCACTTAGCTTAATACCTTCTGGTTCCATCCATGTTGTTATAATTGGCACAATCTCATTCTTTTATGCGTTTTTATGTCTGTGTAATATCCCATTATATATATATGTATGATATATATATATATGTATATATATACACACACACATATATTCTACCACATCTTCCTCTCAACTTTTATTTTGCTATCAAATTTTAATATTGAAATGCTTATATTTCAGGGGCGCCTGGGTGGCTCAGTCGGTTGACTCAGTCTGACTTCGGCTCAGGTCACGATCTTACAGTTCGTGGGTTCAAGCCCCCCGTGCGGCTCTGTGCTGACAGCTCAGAGCCTGAAGCCTGCTTTGGATTCTGAGTCTTTCTCTCTCTCTGCCCCTCTCCTGCTCATACACACACTCTCTTTGTCTCAAAAATAAATAAAACATTAAAAAAATTTTTTTTAAGTGCTTGTATTTCATATGTGTTCTCATAATCTGGAAATCTGGAGGGAACCTCAAATCATCTTCCAAACTGAGTGTATTGAATTGTATTATATCGTATGTATGGATGTATTTATTTATTTATTTTTGAGAGAGAGAGTGCGAGTGAACAAGGGAGGGAGAGAGAGGGAGAGAGAATCCCATGAGGGGCCAAGAGAGAGAGAGAGAGAGAGAGAGAGAGAGAGAGAGGCAGGGAGAGAGAGAGTGAGGAGCCCCAAGGCGGGGCTTGAGCTCACCAACCTCGAGATCATGACCTGAGCCAAAGTCAGACACTTAACCCACTGAGCCACCCAGGCGCCCCTGTTGACTTTTCTTTCTTCCATTCGGCAACGTGGTTGGACAGCCACCCACTATTAGTCCTTCTCAGCCACTACCACCACGGCCATTCATTGCACTCTTTCAGTTGCTGGGCACTGGTGCACAGCTGTCCGTGTATTCACTGCTCGAACTCTCACAATGATCTTGTGAGGTGGGCACTGTTGTCACCGTCATTTTCCAGTTGAAGGAGTAGAGACTGGAGAGATTTCACTGTCTTGTGCAAGCTGGGTCACACAGCTAGCAGGCACTGTCACTGAGACAGGCCTCTGGCAGCCTGACTTCACATTCTGCATAGGAAAGAAGAAGGGGGTGGAGCTAGTCTGTAGTGTACAATTTTTACTTTATTTCATAGGTGGCACATACACTTTTGCCTAATTGGGAGGTGACTAAAAGCATCTGGGTCTGGTTGATGTGTTGGTTGAAAATTACTATTATCATGAGGATCATTATTATAGTATTTAGTAATTATGCAGTGCTTTATACTTCAAAGAACTGTGCTTTATAATCATTTATTAGCTATGTCTCACCACATCTCTATGGTACAAGATGCACTTACTGTGCATATTTTGCAGAAAGAGAAATTGAGGTAGAGTCAACCGGGCCACATCTGCATAAGAAAGAGTGAAGGTAGAATGCAACCTCTTAAATTCCATAGACTCACTGAATGGCCCGATTTGGACAACAACAGAAGCTTATTTCTTGAAACCTTTTAAAGGGAGGTGTCGGTTCCAATATTTGTTTTTGATGTTTAATTAAAAATTCAATGTAACAACAACAAAAATTCAATGTAAAATATGCTAAAATTTGATGACCATTCCCTTTTAGGCCCTCGATTTTTGAATAGGACTTTGACTGCATTTGTGTCAATGTGACATTTTTGCTCAAATTCAACCTTGCTGTCTCCCATTTCTCCATACGAGCACAATTTAACTACAGATACGGGTTTCCAGTGTCCATATTATATTGCTTCAAATTGCTTCCATTGTTTTTAAAAGATATCTTTTGTTCGTGATAACTTGCAATAAAAACAAAGGGTTTGTGCAAGAATTATATTGGAATTAAAAGAAGTTTTAGATTTCTGACAGTTTATACACTTCAAACTGAAGATAATAAACATATCAACATGACTTGGGATGGAAGGCAGAGAGAGATGAGAAGGTTCTGTGTACATTTATTATAGTGCCTATTAAAAACCAGGAAGATACCAGGCGCTCTTCCATAAATCTGGTAGTCTCTTTCAGTTGGGAGGCAGTCATGGCTGTCGCACACGGGAAAGGCTCAATAAATATTAATTTAGTGGTTAAGACCATGTCTGTGAAGTTAGACTGCCTGGGTTCTAATCCTGGCGCCATTACTTGCTACAACTAGCTATTCTTGTGTCTCTCCAGCTGGGTGGGGGTGGGGGGGGGGGAAGATGATCACACTCCATTAAGTTAGTTATTGTGAAGCTTATTTAAGTATTTGATATTATTTTTCTTTTCAATTTCCAAAGCTTATGACAAGTAACATTAGCCACAACGCCATTAAAATGTTGGTGGTAATGATATCTACAATTTGATGTCTCCATTTGCCTGGCTTGTTTAGAAATGGTACAACATGGTACCCCACGATTTTCTATCCCAGAAAAACAATTTAAAATTGCCCCCAAATACATTGCAATAAATAGTTATGAGCGCATGTAAAATCTACAAGGCAAAACTCCATACATGTTTTTCCAAAACATCCATATGACCCCACACACCAGTGGCTCAAGCTCAGTGCCTTCCATGACGATTTCACGTGTGTGAGGCCAACTCATGTACCACCTGAATAAGGAGCTGTGTCTGAGCTAAAGACACTGACACTTTGTGGGATGCACATCCGGTCTGCCAGAGTATCTACATTTTCAAGAGACACCAGCAATTGGGATTTTTATTTTACATGGTAGTTCTTATTTTAAAAAATTTGACCCAATTTATTTCTTAGTACAAAAGTCTGTGGGTCAAACAACACCTTTAAGGGCCCTCTGTCAAATATCTGCCAATTATACTAGCACATATATACAAGTACACTGTGCTTTTATTCAAATCAGCAAATGCTTTCCAAGCACTTGTGCTAAGGCATGAATAAAAGGCGAGGAAGACAAAATGTGACAGTCTTTACAAACCTCACAGAAGAGAGTGTCAAATGCGTAGCAGAGTGTGGAACCTAGGACTGAAGCCCGGTGAGTTAAGTACTTGATCAGGTCTACATTAAAATAAACAAAAAACAAAGAACCCCATTATTTGAAGGCTTGGCAACCAGTGGACACCCAAGTAGATGGCTCTATTGTTTCACAAAACACCTTAATGCATTTTGGGGGTGGGAGCTATACAAAGCCAGAGCCAAGCCTTGCACGGTTCCAGGGGGACCATTCCTACTGTGGCTTGGGCAGCAGGCACCCCCTTGAGCACCATTCAGGTTGTATTCTTTATGAATGGTACCCCCGGTTTGTGCAACCTGGTGATTCTGTCAACAAAGATAGGCCTGGAGTCTGGCCCGAGAGGAGGACTGAGAGCTAAATCCTTCAACATAATACAAAGGAATTTTAAATCTTTGCCTAGTGGGTGGAGGCAGGAGGGTGGAGGGATTCCTATGATGGGGAGAAGAAAGGGGTTTGGAAGAAAGATCTCTAAAATGAGGGTGGGCCAGCAATTTGGCAACAACCTGGAACCTACACCTGGTGAGAGATTCCCTGTAATGTTTGAAAGGGACACACAAAATCCTGTCATCTTCTTTACCTTCTAGGAGACATTGACAAATGAAGTCAAACAACTTTTTCTTTGGCATCAAATATAGCCTTTGAACCTCTTATGTGTGAATCAGCAGATAACCAGGAAAGTTTCAATGCTCAGGCTCACATAGCAACACTTGGCTAAATATACAATACTATAACAACTTGCCTTTTTACTCTTTTTCTTCAAAAAGCTCAAAGTGCTTATACTTTTATTTCCTCATTTGTTCTAACATTCCAGTGTGGGAGGGGAAGATTTATGATAACATTATTTATAGATGGAGAAATTGAAATAGAGATTAAATCGCTTACTCAATGTTGCATAGTTTGGGTGGCGGAGCCCACAGTGGAATTTGGTTCTCCAAGCTCCTGCCACGGAGTGGAGAGAGCAGGAGTTTTGCAATTAGAGAAATCTTTGTTGGAACAATCCAGATTTCTGCCCCTTAATAACAATGTGGCCTTAAGTCAATCATTTCACCTAGGTCTCAGTTTTTCTCTTCTGTAAAATTGAAGACCATAAAACCTCGTATTAGTAGAGTGAAGACTGATTTAGAAAATGCGCGTAAAGCCCTGCCACAGAGTAGTTCCCAAGTAAGATTAGTTCCTCCCCTAACCCAGTATTATCTGGTTAAATTTCAGCACAGATTTAAAGTAATCAAAAAAGAATCCTCCATGAATACTAATTTTTTTCTAGCCTCATCTCCCTTTGAGAGCATACATAAATAAAAGCGTTTCAACACATCATTTAATCCAATGGGAGAACTTTTGCTTCACTAGAGTTATTCCTGTTGTGGATAATTAGAAAGAGAGAGAGAGAGAGAGAGAGAGAGAGAGAGAGAGAGAATGTGGAAGACAAGGGAGTGGAGTGCAGTGTTTCTATAACTTGAGAATGTATCAGAGTAACCTGCAAGGCCTGTTGTAACACAAATTGCTGGAACCTACCCCAGAGTCTCTGATTCACAAGGTCTGGAGTGGGGCCTAATAATTTGCATTTGTAACAAGTTTACAGACAATGTTGGTGTTGATGTAGCTAGTCCAGGGGCTACATCTCTGGAGAAGCACTAGCTGTGTGTGGTTAAGTGAAATTCTAGGGGTGGGGCCCAGCAATCTGTGCTTTATCAAGATCTCTGGGTAATTTTGATGCACTTATCAGTTTGAGAACCACTGGCAAAGTAGTGAAAAGTATCTGAGGAGACAGACCCACATTCAAATCCTGACTGCACCACTTACTAGTTAGATAAACTAGGTTGGGCGACAGACCTCTAGCGTCCTGTGAGAGCCTGACAAACAAAGTCTGCGACTCAGGTTTCCTCTCACTGTCCCTATAAGCTCCTTGGTGGAAAGAGAAGTTAGTGACTCCTGCCAACCTGGGCTCTGTTTTTCACTTCTTCACACTTCGAGGCACGAAAGTTGCTTAACTTTGGGTATTAGGGAAGTATTTACAAACACTCTGCAATCACAAAAATAAAATAAACAAGACGGCCGTGTAAATAAAGCCAGTGGCAAAGGCATTGTTTACAACTTAAATTCATAATAACGGGTTCTGAACCATGTCCATTTCCCTGCCTTTCTTAGTAGAAAATTTAAGAAATCTTCCTCCCCCACAGTTTTAAGAGATGCTTGTAAATTTGTTTTGCAGATAGTATGCATGCTAAGAGTTTCCCGCACCCTCCCTCCCATGTCTGGCCTCAGATACAGAATCTGCCTGAAATGTTCAGTGCCTTCCTGATTTTGTGACTCAGGATTTTTTTTTCTTTTTCTTTCCCTTTCCTTGCTTGGCATCTGGCTCTGTAGGTCCTCATACTGTCCCAGCTCACAGTGTCACAAGAATCCAGGCTGGCCCCAGGACATTCTTTGGCTCACCTACCTTCATTTTTACGATTGCAAAATCCTCTACTCTTTATTTCCTTAACTAACCTTTTCTATCGCTTACTGCTAACCCACAGTTTCCAAATTACCCCCTGCTAGAGTGATCCTGATCCGGGGAGAAATTGTTCCTATTGATGATGAAGTATGAAAATTGTTAACGTTTACCCAGTCTTACTTGTTACTAGGTACACTGAAGCGTTTATCATGCATTTTCATTTTGAATTCCTACAACAATCCGGAGGGGATTACACACATACGTGCACACACACGGCAAACGAAGAACCTGAGGCTTAGAGAGGTCAAGCAACTTGCTCAAGGTAAAAGAGTAAGAGTAAATAACAGGATCCAGCCAAGATTTGAGTCTCCCAGCTCTTGGCTTCTGTTCAAATACCAAGTAATGCTGAAATATAGGAATATAATTTGCCTCCTGTCCTTAAAGAACTTAAAAATCTTGTTAGGGGTAGACGAGATTTATACACACAACACAAATTAAAATCAAGAGCCACTGTTTATGGTATTGGGTTTGACCGGCTTCCTCCCCTGCAACATGTAGATAATAACAGCAACCTCAAGGGGCTTGGGGATGATTAACTGAGTTAAGCATCCGAAGCGCGTAGTACATACAGTGCCTGTGTGGAGTTAGCGTTCAAAAAAAATGTTAACTACCATTATTTTTAAAGGAGGCGGACTGGAGTGGAGAAACTACTGGAGTCGGAAGGCCGGTTGTGTACGCTAGACCCCTGCACCCAAATTCCCCGATCCTCGGTTTCATGGTCTGGAAAATTAGGTGGCTGGAGTGGAATAACTGGAAGAGCAGTAAGGGACGCAACCATAGCCTGAAGATCCAAAGGGCCTCGGGGCAGAAAGGGTTAGTGACGAGTCTGGGGGCGGTTTTACGGCGCTAGGCGGGAGAGGCCCCGCCCCGCCCCGCCCCACCCCGCCCGGGAGGCCCTGGCAGCTCCGGCCCGCTAGCAGTTCCGGTGCCAAAACCCTTCCCTCCCCCGCTCCCCCGGAAGTGCTTTTCCAAGGTTCGGGCCGGAGAGAGGCCTGGTAGGCACAGCTGCTGTGGCTCGATCGGCTCCGCGTAAGGGCTCCTGCCCTGGTCGGAGCCCGGAGGTCCGCGGCCGCCGACCCGCGCCTGCTCCCTCCCAACGTCCAGGCCGACGGTGAGTGGCCGGGGGAGCACACCCGGACTGCCGCCGGCCGCGTCAGGGCTTGTGCTCTCGGGCCCCCGCTGCCCGCTCTACGTTGCGGGCTCGGCTGTCGGGGTTCGGGGAAGGGGCTTGACGACCGCCGACGTTCTCGCACAGTCCGCCGGGCGGGAAGAAGCGGGCGGCCGGGCCTTGGGGTAGGCGGGGCGGAGCCGAGGAGGGGGTTCCTGGAGCTGTTGTAGCCGTTGGGACTTCAGAGTGGGGATGGGCTGGGCCTCCGTCCATCCGACCTCCTCATTTCTGCTCCCCCAAATCTTCGCGCTGCATTTCAGATTTGGTTTTCTGTGTCGACATGGGGCTGGGAACCTGGACACCAGACTCTGTCATGGTTCCAGTTCCCGACTTTTGCATCCTTTGGCTCTGTCCTCGGGTCAGTAATTAGCCTGGGTCCCAGGGGTGTCGTCTCCTCGGTCCCAGAGCTGGGCGATGCCTGTGTAGATGCGGGGAATCCTTTGCAAAGCTTTTCGTCCAGACCCGCCTAGGGGTTTCCCGGGATCGAATTGGACTGCTCTCGGGACCGGTTCTGGATACGTAGGTCAGTGTGGCACCAGCGTGTCTCCCACGATCTTTACTCACTGGAAAGCTTGCTCAAGCTGTTGTTGAAGTCACTTAGAAAAACAGCTTGCTCGAGCAAAGTCAGTAGTTGAGATGAGTTCCCTTTTTTCTTGCAGGCTTAAGGATGCTGTTCTCTAATATGCACTCCTAATTCTTGTGGCCATCTGAAGTCACAGTTGAACGATGAGTTCAGTCTGCGGTTATTGCATGAATTAATTGCAGAGGGTTGGCGAATTCTTGTATCCCCTCTTTCCCGAAGTTTGTATGCCTTCATATTTGGAACTGTCATTTTCCTTAACCTTTAAAGAAAAATTTTTTTTTCTCAGTAACTCCATCGGGGTTCCGTATACTGTTGCAATTGTGCTGCATTGCAGAGGGTGCACACAGGTGGGCAGAGGGGTTTCCTGGGTGTGTGTTTTTAACCTATATTTTGAAGTGTTTACCTCCGACAAATTGAGAGTTTCCTAGAGGAGGAGAAAGTGATGTAGGTAGTTTTTTTGTTTTTGTTTTTGTTTTTTTTAGTGAACAGATTTTATATAATAAACTGCTGGAAGGTTTGTAGGAGATAAGGGTTTTCCACACTTAATAGTGATTTTTAAATTATCACAAGAAAATGTGGTTACTGCAGGTTGTGGCTGTCTGCAGATGACCAATGATTTTGCAATGCAAGTATACACAAAACCAGCTTTGTGAAACCAGTGACACTTTGCTGCATTTCTCATCTTGTGCTTGTATTAGGACATACACTGTAGTTTTTTGGGGACTTACCTCATTCTCCTCCCACTACTGGAAGGGAAGGTAATATCATGAATTAGGGAAAGTAGACTGAAGTGATAAGTTTCAGTGAGCTCTCCTGTGGACAAGAACATTTATTTTAGTGTTGTTGATTTTCAACAGGCATAGGGTGGATGATTTTTTTAAAAATGGTTTCTTTTATTCCTTTATTGATTGGTCAAAGGGTGGATGGTTTTTAAAGTCCCTGGAAAAAATTGTGGAGGGAAGATTAGTTGCCCATGTTTTAGATAGGAACTCTAGATTCTCAGTCATTTGAAGTACTTAATTGTTTAGAGCTTCTGGTTGGAATATTGGAATAAAGAAAATCTGCAAAAGGAGTCAAGTTAGACATGATTCTGAATCCATACTGAGAGTATGATAGCTAATGTGTTTAGAAGGGAAGTATGTAAAGAATTGTAAAAGCAGAAGAAGGTAATTGGGGAATTTCAGGTGCCCTTAGGCACTGTAAATTTTATTATGTTCAAGTTCATTCAATAGATATTAAACATTTACATTGTAAATTTTATTGTATTATTCAAGTCAATTCATTGGATACTGAACTTTTGCTGTTAGGCATCAAGCTATGTCAGGCAACCATGTAGGAACAAATAAAGATATGGCCAAAAGCATTAAAATTCATGTTTTGGCCGTAATTTCCTAGGATGTGTCAGAAATCATGAAGAGGTGAATTGAATTGTTAGGCATATTAAATTTTTTCTAATGGGAGGTGGGTGTTGTGTGTTTCATGAAAAGCACTGTTAGGCATTATAGTATACAAAGATTAAGTTTTTGGTCTTTATGAATTTGAAGTCTAGAAGGAGCTGTTAGATATCTGTATAAAAATATGTAAATGCTTACTGTGTGAGTGGTTTGACCCAAAGTTTGGAATTCTATGAAAGGAAAATTGGTTCATTTTTAACTGGAGTAATGAGCTAAAAAGTGGAGGTTCATAATATTTATGAAGGTAGCTCTGAAGCTGTTGAACGCTTGAACGCTTAGCACTATGCTTTATGCTCTTGGACTCACGTACATTTTCTAAGTTTCACAACAACATATAAGCATCTTTCTTAATCATGAGGGCAATACTCAAATATCTTAAGTTGCTGAGTCTCCGTTTGAATCCAGGTCTGCCTGGCACCAAAGCCCGTGCATTTCCACTATATCATGCTGCTTCCCAATAAACTGGTAACCTGATTTTACCATTGCAGAGGGTAAGACTTTGCTAAGACAAAAATTTAGGGGTTGGTAGTAGGTGGATGAAGAAGGCTTTTCAAATAAAGGGAATGAGGTAAGCACAAGTGTGGAGGTGGGAAAGGCCATCGTATACACAGAGAAAAGTTAGTGGACAGATTACTTAGAATACAGGGTTGATTTTTGGAAATGAGAGATGCGGTTTGAAATTTTCACTGGGGCTGGATTGAGGAACATATTTAAATGCTGTATTTAGGAGTTAATGAGAAACAACGAGGTCTAATAGTGTCATATGTAAAATGGTTGTAGAAAGCCAACTTTCAATATACATATTGGGCAAGGGCAGTGGCATTGAGATGGGGCGGGGGGAGGAGCAATTGTTGGGGGATGGTTGGGGGGAACTGGAAGTTGAAAATTATACTCATTTTAAGTATGGGTGATGGTGATGGTGGTACTGTTATTAGAAATCTAGGCAAGGAGGTGCATAGTGTGATCAGTTTTGAATATGTTGAGTTTTTTATGTACTTGCAAAACACTGGAAATGCCCAGAGGCTTTTGGAAATGTGGGTTTGTAGTTCATGAGAGAGGTCAGTGCTAAGCATATGTTAAATATGGGTGTAGAGGACAATACAAATAGATGCACTTGTTGAATCTGTATAAGGAGATGAAAGAGCCAGGGGAGAGTTTATGAGGGAAGAAAAAAAAGTGAACCTTTATTTGAGATGGCATCTGTTTAAAACAGGAGGAAAATAAATATAGTCTGTATTGTATTCTGGTCCCTCTCATTGCAGATTCAGGAGTACAAAGAATCTGATCATTGAAAATCCAGTCGGGAAATACAATTTTTTTGCCATTGCTAGCAAGAATATTGTGCTACTGTTACCCCATTTCATAGAGGATGAGTTATTTCAGAGTCATTTGTTCCAGAGTGTTAGGCTTTGATTACTTAAGAGCTGTTTGGTCTTTTCTTTTGGGCATTTGCTGGCAAGTGATATGTGAGGATTTGGAAGCAAATCTCTGATAAGTATTCTGTTTATTTATGGGTGTGACTTTTAATTTTGATTTCGATATCAAGAGTCTCTGAATATTCAAATATATTTTTGTGCCTTCCTTTCCTACTGGCTGCTAATAGTGCCTTTTATAGAAAATGGTATTTAATTACATACTTTTTTTTTTTTTTAAATTTTTGACGTTTTATTTTTTGAGAGGGAGAGACAGAGCGTGAGCAGGGGAGGCGCAGAGAGAGAGAGGGAGACACAGAATCCGAAGCAGGCTCCGGGCTCTGAGCTGTCAGCACAGAGCCCGACACAGGGCTCGAATCCATGAACGTGAGATCGTGACCTGAGCCGAAGTTGGAGGCTCAACTGACTGAGCCACCCAGGCACCCCTAATTATGTATTTTTTTTTCCAACTCTCTTTTATAAGTACTTTTGATTAACATAAGCAGTTTTGTCTTTAATGTTCTGATTATTCTAGAGGGATAGAAATGTAAGATACTTTTATTTGTCACGTAATGATACATATATAAAAACTATGTATTTTTATTTGGGAACTATTTAAGTACTATAGATTTTTAGAATTTCCTGTAGTTTTCTGTTTAGATACTTAAATATGGGGAACCTGTGTATTAATGTGTAAAAAATTGTAATAGTTTAAGGAATGAGGCTTAGAGTTGTAACTTTATGAGGGCAAGTTTATTATTTTTAGGCTGAGTAACCATGGAAGTGCTTATTTCCTTCTTGAGGATTAATATATCCCTTTTGTTTTTGAGGAATATGTTTTTTTACTATATCAGGCACTTGGGAATGTCCTAAGAGTCCTGCGTCAGTGTTGTTGGAGGCAGGGGGGTTTGTGTGTGCTTTGTCTGGGCTGGTTGGCTTAGTTGCAGTGAGCCTGGTATTATTGAGGCAAAGGTCAGGAGTTCCATTTAGCTTTAGTCTGAGTGATGGCCAGGGAAGTACACCTCTAGCCAGCTGTCTTGGAAATTCCTCAGTTGTCATTGGTCACAAAGGTGACTGGATTAGGATGGATCTTTATACCGCTGAAAGGATATTAGTGGAAACTTAGCATAATGGTTAGTAACTCTGACTCTGGAATTAGACAGATCTGTGTCAAAATTCTTGGTCTGTGACGTTGGGAGAGTCCCTAAACCTCTCCAAGCCTCTATTTCCTCATTATTGAATAGGTTAATACTTGGTTTGGGCATGTCCTACCGTTGTTTTCTTTTTCCAAGTGGGAGTTAGCTGCTTAGACCTGTGGTTCCCTAGTGCTGGACTATGAAGTGTAGTCCGTGAGAGTTCTCACTTGTCTGAAATGAGAATGAGTTAGCTTTTCATAAAACTAGATCTGTTGAATTTAAAAGACAGTATTTTTTCTAAAAGTATCTTTTACCATTTCTGATGTAAGCATATTAGTTCTTCTATGAAATAATGCCGGTGGTAATTGACAGTTACTTTTTTTTTAAATGTTCTTGTCAAAATAATAGTTGGCAACTCTATGCATGTCCCCCAGTTTTATTGTTTTTAAGATTATGCGTGTCCCCCCAGATGCTATTGTTTTTAAGATTATGGTTCTGTGAGATTTGAAAATCTTGGCTTAAACAGAACCAGGGAATTGGGGGAGATTACTTATCCAATATACTATACATAGTCACGTTAGGTTTGGGGTACATTCTACCCTTCCATTACCCAATAAGGGCTGTATTTTGATTCTCACCACTGCTGAATTTAACGTTGTGAAGTTTTACATGAAGACCTTCAAGGAGCAATTCAGATTATTTTCAATTCAGACAGGTTGCCTCAAATTATTTAAAGCTGTATTTCCTAACCAGAATCTCGAGAGGAAACTGGTAAACTATGGGGGCTCTCTGGGGGTGCTGCTCTAAGACATTACTCTGTTGATTAGCCAACAAGATAAATAACTAGCCTTTGACATAGTGAAGTAGTAGAAATTGGCTTTCCTTTTCACCTCTTCTGCAGGGAAGATCTTTGAAGCTAGAGTACGAAAAGCTTTTTTAATATAGCAAGTAAACCTTGTACAAATATCAGTATTCAAAATGCTTTCTAGAGAAAGAATAGTTCAGCACTTTGCATAATGGGTTATGTAAGTGGAGCCACAGAAGTCCTCCTGGGGACACAAACCAATTATTAGCATAAGCACTATTGAAATTACATTCAGTTGTCTAGATGGGAAGTGTTTTTACTCCCTCGTTCACTTAGCACTGGGGGGCCGAAAACTTAAGGTGCAGAAGCCTAAATGACTGTTAAATTAAGGCTTAACATTGGTTTCCTTTTAGTGTTTTTGGATAGGTAATTTTAAGAATTGCCGAGTGCTATAGAAATACTGAATATGTGTTAGAATACCTAAAGGAAAATGTTCAGGTTAAGTTGAAATAGCTTAGGCCCTCTGTCTTTTAATGTTAAAGGAAACTGGAGGTTTGTTGCTTTAGATATTAAGGATGTTATTGTTTTATAGAGTTTTGTTGTATATCATTGTTTCTGGTAAGTAAAAGACTCGTATAGAATTCATTTATTTTAAAAATGTTTACATTTTTCCTCGGAAATACTCCTGATGGCAGAAATGAATGGTATGCTCAGAAGTCTGGAGAGGTAGCCCAAAGAGTCCTGTTCTAGGTAGAAAACTTCATGATTCCTATAAAAATTCACATGAATTACACATTTTGCTATTTTATGTAGATGTAAACAGTGTTTTAAAGCACTGTCGGCTAAAATTGGTGCCCCCCAAAAGGAGCGATATGTTCATCCTGGGGAGTTTCATATCCCTATGACATGGCTTGTTTAGTAGCAACTGTGCTTAACCATTTATTTTTGGCTCATAAAAGAAAATGCTGTGTTGAATGCTTTTTGGTGGGACATGGGATTGTGGGCAATTATTGACACTTTATAGGTTTTTAACAAACATCAAACGGTTTTGAATACTACTAAGAAGCTGTAGTTTCATAGAAATAAAATGACTTTAAAAGGAGATTTAATCAATTTTAAGATGTTCTTTTATATTTTAAGATTATTCAATTATCAACATATTTCTAGTGTTATAAAAAATATCGCAGCAGTGTCTAATTGAACTTTCTGTAATGATGGAAATGTTCTAAGTCTGCTATTCAATATAGTGACCCTCATATTCCTACCAAGCACTTAAAGTGTGTCTAGTTTTATAGAAGAACTTTTAAATTTTACTTAATTTTAATTAGTTTAATTGCGAATAGCCTCACTGTGGCTAGTGACTACTGTGTTAGTGCTGCTCTCAAGGGTTAGGAAGCCCAGGAGAAGGGAGGTTAGAAATCTTTCTGCCACTCCTCAGCTCAGTTATAAGCCAAGATTAGGCACTTGGTAAGTGTTTCTTAAATGAAATAAAATTTTTATTGTTTCAATTTTTTTTTTTTTTTTTTTTTTTAATTTGAGAGAGAGAGAGAGGGTGCGAGTGAGTGGGGGAGAAGGGCAAAGGGAGAGGGAAAGAGAATTGTAAGCGGGCTCGGTCCTGCAACCTTGGTATCGTGACCTGAGCCAGAATCAGGAGTCTGAGGCTCAACTGACCGAGCCATCGATGGTCCCCCATTGTTTCAATTTTTAAGACCAAAGTTTGTGAAATAATCTATTATTTTTATTTTTTTAAAAAATTTTTTTTTTCAACGTTTATTTATTTTTGGGACAGAGAGAGACAGAGCATGAACAGGGGTGGGGCAGAGAGAGAGGGAGACACAGAATCGGAAACAGGCTCCAGGCTCTGAGCCATCAGCCCAGAGCCCGACGCGGGGCTCGAACTCCCGGACCGCGAGATCGTGACCTGGCTGAAGTCAGACGCTTAACCGACTGCGCCACCCAGGCGCCCCTAATCTATTATTTTTAGAGAGTGATCACTAGTCTTGATTATTTTCTTCTGTGTTAATTTTTAAATTTTACTTTTATTACAAGAGTATACAGTGTACTGAATGTACAATTTAAATAATTATACAGTTGGAGCGCCTGGGTGGCTCAGTTGGTTGGGCATCCGACTTCAGCTCAGGTCATGATCTGGCAGTCTGTGAGTTTGAGCCCCCGTGAGTTCAAGCCCCACGTCGGGCCCTGTGCTGACAGCTCAGAGCCTGGAGCCTGCTTCTGATTCTGTGTCTCCCTCTCTCTGGCCCTCCCCTGCTCACACTCTGTCTCACTCTCTCTCTTAAAAATATATAAACATTAAAGATAGATAGATAGATAGATAGATAGATAGATAGATAGATAGATAGAGAGATAAACAATGAACTACCACTAACTAGCTGGAAAAATAGAACGTTGCTAGTATCTTTGGAGTCCCTTTATACTCCTCACCATTTGTGTTCTCTGACATGTGTTCTAAGTCACCACCATCTAAATTTTGTGTTAATCATTCCCTTTTCCTTTTTATTTTAATGAATTAAAAAAATTCATTTCCCTTTATTCCAGTTTGGAAGTTAAATTTTATGTAGTTTTCCTTTATTTTAGTTTTTCCTTAATCCCAACAAATTAGATATTGTTTTCAACACTTGCTTTAATTTGCCTCTGTATTTACAAATGTCTTTGCTCATCATTCCCATTTGCATCTCAGACCTCTTGTCTGGGATCTAAGACCATTCTGTCTCTGCCTGAAACATATCCTTTACAATTTTCTTTAGTGAGGGTCTGTTGTTGGAAAATGTTTCATTTGTTTGAAAATATATCTAAGTCTCATTCCTGAAGATGGGTTTTTCTGAGTATGCATTCTGTGTTAGCAGTTAGCATTCTTTGTTCATATAGCTCTTATTCCATTCTCTTCTGGCTTCTGTTGCTTTGAAAAATCTGTAATCCATCTAATTGCCATTCTTTTACAGCTACCTGTTGTTTTATTATAGCTATATTTAGAATATTTAGAATCTGTTTTGCACACCGTATTTGGGTATGTCTAGAAGTTGATTTCTTTTTATTTATCATGGTTGGAATTCACCAGGCCATAGAATCTGAGGATTGGTCTCTTGCAAAAATTTTGGAGAACTTCTGGCCATTTTCTCCTCAAATTTTATCTTCTGTATTTTTTTTTTATCTGGAACTTGTATGGAAGTATACTCAGTCTTCTTACTCTACCCTCTATGCCTCTTAACCTGTCATATTTCATTTTTTATATTTCATATTTTCCATTTCTTTATCTTTCTGTGTTGTGTTCTAGACAGTTAGATCCTTTCTTCCATTTGGCTAATTCTTGCTTCAGCTGTGTTTAACCAGTTTATTGAATCGAAAAAATTTTTTTTCACTTTAACTATGATATTTTTATAGTAAAATATACTTACCACTTTAAACTTTTATTTTATTTTCTTAAAGTACTTTTATTTTGAGAGAGACCGCACAAGTTGCAGAGGGGCAGACAGTGAGGGAGAGAGAGAATCCCAAGCAGGCTCCACATTGACGTTGTGGAGCCTGAGCTGGGGCTTGAACTCATGAAACTGTGAGATCATGACCTGAGCTGAAAACAAGCATCAGATGTTTAACCAACTAAGCCACCCAGGTGCTCCTAAACTATTTTAAAGTGTTAGTTCCGTGATGTTAAGTACATTCACTAACACCACTGTCTATCTCCAGACCTTTTTTTATCATCACAAACTGAAACCTGTGCCCATTAAACAATAATTTCCCATTTCCCTCCCTTTACTAGCCCCTGGCAGGAACTGTTATACTTACTGTTTCTATGAATTTGGCTATTCTAGTACCTCATATAAATGGATCATATAATATTTGTCCATTTGTGTCTGGCTTATTCACTTAACATAATGTCTTCAAGGTTCATCCATGTTGTGTAGTATGTTCATTGAGTTTTAAAAATTTTTACCTACTCTATTTTTTCATTAAGTTCCTTTTTAAGACTGCTTTATCCTTACTATTTTTTGGTAGTCTGCTTTTTCTTGGCCATGTTCTCAAAATTTATTTTTAAAAAAACCTATTAAATATATTTCTTTTATATTTGTCTGATAATTTCTATATCTGAAATCTTTGCATATGATTCTGCTGTTTGTTTTGGTGTATTAATTTTACAGAGTGATTTTTTTTTTTTAATTTTTTTTTTCAACGTTTATTTATTTTTGGGACAGAGAAAGACAGAGCATGAACGGGCGAGGGGCAGAGAGAGAGGGAGACACAGAATGGGAAACAGGCTCCAGGCTCTGAGCCATCAGCCCAGAGCCCGACGCGGGGCTCGAACTCACGGACCGCGAGATCGTGACCTGGCTGAAGTCGGACGCTTAACCGACTGCGCCACCCAGGCGCCCCCAGAGTGATTTTTAATACTACTTTAAAATCATAGGTTAGGGGCGCCTGGGTGGCTCAGTTGGTTATGTCTGACTCCAGCTCAGGTCGTGATCTCATGGTTTGTGGGTTCGTGCCCCTCGATGGGCTCTGTGCTGACAGCTCGGAGCCTGGAACCTGCTTTGGATTCTGTGTTTTTGGCTCTCTCTGTCCCTCCCCCACTCTGTCTCTCTCTGTCTCTCAAAAATAAATAAACATTAAAAAGTAAGGTAAAATAAATAAAATTGTGTAGTTTAGAGCTTATAAGTAAACCCCTGGTGGTTAGTATCTTGTTTTCTTAAATTTTGGTCAAAATGTTGTTTGGTTTATTTATGGTGTAGTTACTTTTTTTCCTTTGCAACTAATAAGCAACCTGCAGGGAGGTATCCTAGTGTTTTATTTTTTCTTAATGAAAAACTAAGTACAGTAATATAACTTATCTTTGTATAGTGCTTTCTAGTTTGCCAAGGATTTTTATATTTTATGATTTTATTTTATAGTTCTGGAAACTAAGACATAGCTAATAAGAGGTAGCATTGGAATTTAAACCCTGGTTTACTTAATATTCTTTTTACTAGCTACACTTGCTTTTTAAGTTATTAGATAGACTGTAAACTTAGGGCATGGTCTGTGTGTGTCTTGTACACTGTTACACTGTCAGTACCTTGAACTTTTGAATGAATAAATAACGTAGACATGAGTTGCTCTCTGACGAGGGTCTTATAAGGTAGTATTGTTATAATCATGTTCTTATGTAGTTTATGTTTATATATGCATATAGATAGATATAATGTATAATTACCATATAATTATATACATGTGATTGTTGAGAGCTTAGAGCTTGTGTGGGAGAGGTTTTTGATGCTTTGCATAACTCCAGCTAAGATTTTCAGATCAAAAACTTGATGGATTTGCATATAGCAAAGATTTGGTTTACTTGAAAATACTAGATGTTGAAGGGGTGTGTGGGTGGCTCATTCAGTTAAGTGTCCAACTGTAGATGTCGGCTCAGGTCATGATCTCACAGTTGGTGAGTTCAAGCCCACAGCACAGAGCCTGTTTGAGATTCTCTCCCTCTCTCTCTCTGCCCCTCCGCTGCGCGTGCGCGCTCGCTCTCTCTCTCTCTCTCTCTCTCTCTCTCAAAATAAATAAATAAATAAAATATTAGGAAAAAACATTAGGTGGTGAAGGTTGGTGAGGCAGATTTCTTATACTAGTTCAGTTCTTTTTCTAGTTGTTAAACAATTCTTTAAGATTTGGTCATCAGAGGAAATGACTCAAGGTTTTCTTAAGGTCACTTTTTGCATTGATAAACTAAGATGTCATGTTGGTTAAGGTAATCTTTTGACCTGGTGAATTGGTAGAATCTGGGTCCTTTTTTCACTTACTTCCTACCTTCTATCTCCCATTCTCAGTTAAAGCTGGAAGGACTTAGGAATTATTGAATCTTGGCTAAAACATGAATTCATTCAATGAATGACTGAGTCAGTAAATAGTTATTGGGAGACTAGTAGGTATCAAGAGCCATGCTTGGCATTGAGGTTAAAATGGAGAATCAAGGTGGATGTGATTGCTATCATGTAGCACAATTTAGAGGTCATGAACTATTATATCCTTTGTCTGTGTTAGTCACTTAATATATTTAAATTGAATATATGTAAGGAAATCTTATTTATATCTGTTGAAACTTTTCTGGCAAGGGAGAAAATTCTGAGGACTATTGCTTAATGGAATATGTAAGTATAGGGTTTGAGATTCAGAACTATTCACTTAAGCATATTCTGAAAATTGACTGATACTTTCATTTAAATTGAAGCCTTTTATTAAAGCCTGACTTAAGTAAGTTATGGTTCAATCTAAAGTCTGCTATTTGCCTCATGTGGTTTTGTGAATAGTTAGTAGGCAGTAGTGTCTTGAAAGATATATATTTCATGGCTCATTTTACGTTACTTTATCTCCCGCCCCCTCAAAAAAAAAGTGCCTAATATATATGTAAGTAGGCATAGGCATTAAAAAAAAAAAAAAAACTTTTATTATGAGGTAGAGACTCATAGGAAGTTGCAAAAATAGTCACGTCCTATATACTCTTACCTGAGTTTCCCCAGTGGTGACGTTTTATATAGCTGTCATACATATGAAAATCGGGAAGTTGATATTGGTACATTACTGTTAACTACACTACAGACCATGTACAGATTTCATCATTTTTTAAACCTTGCATCTCTGTGTGTGTATGTGTGTAGTTCTATACAGTTTTATCCCATGTATAGTTTTGTGTAACCACTACCATGATCAAAATTCAGAACTGTTCCATCACCACAGAACTCCCGTGTTACCTGTATATATTCACAACCCCACCCAACACTAGTTTTACCATTTTGAGAATATTGTGTGAATGAAATAATATAGTATGTAGCCTTTTGAGATGTATATTTTAAAACTATAATTTGTTTTAATTCCAGAAGTAAAATAACATTTCAGAAAGGTTAGACAGTGGAAAAAACATAATTTGAAACCACTCTCTCATAGTTATCATTTTGGAGTTTTTTACAGCCTTTTTCATATGATGTTTTATATCATATTTTTAGCAAATGCTCAACTTTGCTTTTTTTAACTTAATATTACATTAAATATTTTCTGTTACCATCATACTTAATTTTTACTATTATAGGAAATGTTGCAGAAAACACCTTTGAGCATATAGATTTCATCATATTTTTAGTTATTTCCTTAGGGCAGATCCCAAATGTGTGATATTAAGACAAAGGATATGAAGGTTTATTAGTCTTGAAACATTTGGTCAAATTGTTCCCCAAGAGGATAGTATTACATAGTATTACTAGTACTGTTTCACTGTATCCTTGTTAGATTGGATATTAGTGTTACTCCCCCCCCCCCCCCCCCCCGACTTAATAAGGTGAAAAAGGTACTTCACTGTTCTAATTTTAGAGTGCATTTCTTTTTTATTTTTTATTTTTTATTTAAAAAATTTTTTTTCAACGTTTATTTATTTTTGGGACAGAGAGACAGAGCATGAACGGGGGAGGGTCAGAGAGAGAGGGAGACACAGAATGGGAAACAGGCTCCAGGCTCTGAGCCATCAGCCCAGAGCCCGACGCGGGGCTCAAACTCACGGACCGCGAGATCGTGACCTGGCTGAAGTCGGGCGCTTACCGACTGCGCCACCCAGGCGCCCCAAGTGCATTTCTTTATGTAACATTTTTTTCTTTGAAGAGGAAAATTGATTGTAGTGTCAGAATGACATGAACTTTTAAAAATGTGATTTTGCTTTTAAGTAATTTAGAAAAGCATTTTAACATCTCTGTTAGTGTTCAGCAGTTCTGAGCAGGAGGTTGAATCACCAGATCCTTCTTCTTTACATTACCTGTACCTCCTTAGTTGCAGGTGTTACCTGCGATGCCAGTTTCTGCATTGCTTCTCTCTGGTCTCTACCGTTCTCTCTTAGTTACTATCCTCAGTCTGGATTCTTGACCTTTTCCCCTGTTCCTCATCAGAGAGTGGCTGCTCCCTCCACTGGTACCACACCAGCACTTCATTCATTTCTCCCATGTTCTTGTCAGCTTCAAGTGCAAGGTCATGCTGCTATGTTAATGCATTACTGTGATGTTATCCTTATGGCTAAGTATAATCCTGGGACACTCTGGTGGCCACCACAGAAGTTATATGGCTAATAATGTATATAAGGTACATGAACACAAAAGTAACAGAATACAAGGAAATTGTACACCTTTTACTTTTCTGTATGTTTTGGAAGATAGCAGTATTCTTAGAATAGTAGACCATCAGGATAATAATAAAACCCTTAAAACAAAAGTTTTTAGTTGAATGTTACTAAGTGCTATGCACTGTGCAAGTAGTTTATTTAGTCTTCACAATTTTCCTATAAATTTTGGGGGTATCTAGATAGGAAGATCACATACGTGATATGGAATAGGTAATTGAAAAAGTTGGTTAGCAAATTGATACACTGTTTATAATTTTAACTCAAATATACACTATATTCCTTCACCATTTTTTGGCCTCTGCAGTGTCAGTGTTTTTCTTTATGGGTAGATCTTTTGATTAAAATTCTGGATTGTCAGGGCACCTGGGTGGCTCAGTCAGTAAGTGTCCGACTTTTGCTCAGGTCATGATATCGCAGTTCTTGAGGTTAAGCCCCATGTCTGTCTCTGCACTGACAGCTCAGAGCCTGGAGCCCACTTCAGATTCTGTGTCTCCCTCTGTCTCTCTCTGCCCCTCCCCTGCTTGCATTGTGTCTGTCTGTCTCTCTCTCTCTCAAAAATAAACATTAAAAAAAAAAAAAGAATTCTAGATTGTCTTTTTAACATAATCTACACCTAGGAGGCATAATCTATTAGATATCATAACAGTATCCATTTCCTATAGAAGAGAGAATTTAAGGCACTTTCTGTGGTTTTATGCTTTTTTTTCCTTATTCTTTTAAAGCTGTTTTATATACACCTAATTCCATAATAACTTTTAAGAAAACAATTAGCCTTTGAATCTTTTTGAACTTTTCAACATAATTTTCAGAGAAAACCACCCCTTTTGCACTCATAATTTGTCAGAAACAGCTGGCTCTTGTTAAGCGTCCAGCTCATTTGTTGAGAGCAGAAGGGTGGGGACATGCCAAGAAAGTGGTCTACTTGGAAGACTCTACCAGGTGCAGGTGGTCAGCCTGTGGTGGGCATCAGGGAGTGGTTTATAGAGGGCTTGGAGGGCTTTATTTCTGTCAATTATGATAAGGTAAAGGCCTATTGAAAGAGTTTCTCCTGAATGAGCATTCTTTTTTTTTTTTTTTTTTTTCAACGTTTATTTATTTTTGGGACAGAGGGAGACACAGAATCCGAAGCAGGCTCCAGGGTCTGAACTGTCAACACAGAGCCTGACGCAGGGCTTGAACTCACGGACTGTGAGATCATGACCTGAGCTGAAGTCGGACGCTTAACCGACTGAGCCACCCAGGCGCCCCCTGAATTAGCATTCTTATTTCCATTTTATAGATGAGAAAGCTGAGGCCTCAGAGAGTTGAGTAACATTCCCAAGGTCAGGCAAATAATAAGTGGTAGAGCCCAGGACTTGTACCTGGAGTCTGTATAGATTCAAATATAGAGTGTCCTCTTAATTGTGCAGGCGCTAGATGCCTTGCAGGTCATCTGGTTTACCCAGTTCAATGAGTAGTCTTGGGTGGTCTTCAGGTCATGCTTGGGGGTCATGGTTTTACAATTATTCTACTTCTTGGGTCCTAGTTTCACGTTGCACTTTAGTATTTCTTTTGTACTATGTAAAAAACGAGAGTGCATTCCCAGGTGAAAATTAGGCTTATAATATTTGTTTTATTTGATATATACATCCTGATATTGGATGTGTATATTTGAGAAATATGGCTAAGATCTTGCGTTGTAACAGCTGAGGTAATCGTGAAATTAAACACTGTTAAAGGGAAAAGTGGAGTAGAGAACACAGACATAAACTTTTCTCTCCCTTCTGTTAAATTTCCTTCATAATTTGGGATCTGATCAGTCATCTTTATCCATGTCATTACTTGTTATTTCATGAAATATCAATTGAGCTATTAGGATTTAAAGAAGAAGATATTTTCTTGTAATTCATGGGTGTCTTTCTGTCCTCTCCAAGAACACATAAGCCTTTTGCTGATAAATGTTTGTCAATATTTAGAGTCTGATATGTATTTTTAGTTTGCATTTTGCTTTTCTAGAACAGAAAAAAAAAAAATCAAACAAAATACCCTTATTTCCATTAGTTTTCAGATGTTAGAGTCCAAAAAAGTTTTCCCACAAAGTAAAATGCATGTATTACAAAATAATTCATTGGGTTTTCTATTTTTATTACTGAAGACTATAACTATAAGCAGGGCTTCTGATCATTATGAGATAATTGGTGTTACCACATTGAGTTTTAATTCCAGCATTACAAATAGAAATTTTTTTTTTTTTCAGTTAGCATAGAGAGCTGTATTTCAGGTAGTATATGAGACTATTAGGCAATTTTTAAACCTTGAAAATAACTTAAGGAGGTCTCAGTTTTACTTTAGGTGGTCCTTGACTCAAGATAGGAAACCATTGACATGAATTTAAATATGTATTTGTTTAGTTGTTGATCCCTGAGTTTGATATGATTATAATTAATATTATGATTAGCAGTACTCTTTAATTGAGTGTATATCAAATACCTCAGACACTCTTGAACCATAATAAATGTAAAATAATTTAGAATAAAAGTGAACATTGTCAGTTGGTAATATTCTTGTCCATTTTGTAAATGTCAAGATATATTTAAACTCTGCATAATAATGATGAGGAACTTTTTACTATCTGTTTTCTTTCTTCCTTTCCCTTTCTTTCCCTTCCTTCCTTCCTTCCTTCCTTCCTTCCTTCCTTCCTTCCTTCCTTCCTTCCTTCCTTCCATGTTTATTTATCTTGAGAGAGAGGGAGAGAAAGAGAGAATCCCAAGCAGGCTCCACACTGCCAGTGCAGAGCCCAATGCAGGGCTTGATCTCATGAAGCATGAGATCATGACCTGAGCCAAAATCAAGAGTCAGATGCTCAGCTGACTGAGCCACCCAGGCACCCCTACTTCCTGTTTTTTTAAGTATATCTTTATTTCATGAGTTAGTTTGTTGTTTGCATTAGTCTGAATATTTGATCCTGGTAAAGGAATGTATAGATTATTTTTGATATGCTAGCTAGCATCTTTCATTTACTAGATATATTCTAGACCTCATTAGGCTAATTGGTTATGACAACAAGCCTTTGTGCTATTTAGTTTGATTTTTTGTTTTGTTTTAAACAGATCATGAAGTCTAAATTTGGAGTGGTACATAGCAATATAGCTGTGTGCTTAAATGGAAGTCAGTGTTGTTAACAAGAGACCCCATAAAAGGATTTTTTATTTTACAAAAAATAAATATGATCCTCTTTCTAAATATTACCACGTTATATACTCCACTCCCCTTTCAAGATTTTTTTTCTAGTTTTCTGGTTTTATAATCGAACGGTCAGATTATAATAAACTTTTGAAGCAGAGGAAGAAGAGGGGATCAGATTAGTATTAGCTGCTGTTGTGTTAATTGTTCTTTTCATCTAGTAGCAAAAATCATATTAAGGAACAACATTTAAAAATTAGCTTGAGAAAGAGTTTGAACTGTTTCTTTCAATTTCTTGAGTTTTAATTACTGAGGGACTGCTGTGTTCAATGTTACTTGGAATTTAAGAGATAAAGGGAAAAATTCCATTAAAAACGATATCTGAAAAGTTTGTTATTTTGGCACTTGAAACCTACTGCGCCACGACTTTGTCTTTGTCTTCCCCTCCCCCCCCCTTCCCTGTTTTTTAACTGCCTTTTGGATTCAAATGATTTTGGCATTTCTTAGATTCTTCACTAAATATTTCTGGTGATATAGCCATTTGAGATCTAGACCTTAACCAGGAATTCCAGCCAGTTTTTTTTTTTTTCCTTTTGATGACACACAGTGCTGACAAAATTATATTACATCCAGTTTTATTTCTGTAATCAAGGTTGCTTTTGAGTGAGATAAATTCCTCATCTATTTCATCACCTATTGTACTTTGTTTCGACTGGTGCAAAGTTGCCATAGTGGTGCATCTTCTCACCAAGGAGGAAATGAGTACGTTGGTTATTGGGTAACTTCTAGCAGCATAGATTCTTAGTTAACACTGCCTACAGATGAGGAGGTAGAACTATTTATGTGTCAGAGGATCAGGGAGAATTGTCTAAATTCCTTAATGAATTTGAAGTTCTTAATTTTTAACAAAAGGGCAATATGTGTACAGATCCAAAATTTAAAGGTACAAAAGGGTTTATTGTAAAAAGCAAGTCTCCTACCTCCCTGTCTACCAGGTTCCTTCCCCTGAGGCAATTGCTGTTTGTAGCAAGTTTTCTACATTTACAACCATATTCACTCTTTATTAGCTGCATAATATCCATTGTATTGAATATACTATAAATTCCCTTTTTGGTGGACATTAAGCTTGTTTTCTATCTTTTAATTAAAAAAACTTTTTAAAATTTATTTTTGAGATAAAGACAAAGCACTAGTGGGGGAGGGGCAGAGAGAGAGGGAGACACAGAATCTGAAGCAGGCTCCAAGCTCTGAGCTGTCAGCACAGCTGGGTGGGGCCCAAACCCCTGAACCATGAGATCATGACCTAAGCTGAAGCCAGATGCTTCACCAACTGAGCCACCCAGGCGCCCCTGTAATTTTTTTGTTAAGAGTTTATTTATCTTGAGAGAGAGTGAGAGAGAGAGAGAGAGAGAGCGAGCGCGCGAGCATGCAAGCAGGGGAGGGGCAGAGAAAGAGGGAGAGAGAATGAATTCCAAACAGGCTCCACACTGTCAGTGCAGAGCCCCATGGGGGACTCAAACTCATGAACGTTGAGATCATGACCTGAGCTGAAATCAAGAGTAGGATGCTTAACCAACTGAGCCACCCATCTTTTCTTTTATAAATAATGTGGTAGTTCAGTATTGTATGCATATTTCACTCCTTTGCAAATATATCCGTACTTTAAGTTTTAGACGTGGAATTTCTTTGCCAGTACTGTGTGTGTGTGTGTGTGTGTGTGTGTGTGTATGCATTATATATATGCATATATGCATTACACTTTTTTTAAATGTTGGGGCGCCTTGGTGGCTCAGTTGGTTAAGTGTTCCATCTTGGCTTTGGCTCAAGTCATGATCTCGTGGTTTCATGAGTTCAAGCCTTGAGTTGGGCTCTACACTGGCAGCATGGAGCTTGCTTGGGATTCTCTCTCTCCCTCTCTGTCCTCTCCCACTCGTGCTGTCTCTGTCTCTCTCAAAGTAGATAAACTTAAAAAATGTTTTTTGTAAAAAAAAGTTATTTTTAAATGGTTATTTATCTTCAGAGAAAAGGTGGGGAGGGACAGAGAGAGAGAGAGAAAAAGGCTCCGTGCTGTCGGCATGGCTCCATTTCAGGAACTGTGAGATTATGACCTGCAGTGAAATCAAGAGTCGGACACCCAGCTAACTGAGCCACCCACGTGTCCCCAAGATTTTTGATAAATACTGCAAAATTATTCTTGGTGTATTCCTTTCTGAAGTTAGAATATTAGTTTTATAAGGCAATGTTTGTAGAAGTATGATCACTGATTGGTTATATGCTATTTATAACTAGATTTATTTTCCTTATTTTTATTAATTAGGTGATTGCAAACTGATTACTGGCATTGCACAAACTACTGACGACATTCACTTGTTTACTTTGCCAAAATGTATTGTTTTAATTACTAGCAGTCTTTGTAATTTTACTCTTTTAACATAGGTAGCCTCTATCTTGTAAATGAATTATTTAAAAAGGGTTTTGGCTAGGGGATGGGTGAGTTAAAAAAAAAAAGGAATTTGGAATTGGAAGCCTATTTTTCCAATAAGTCGCATAAAAATGGTGTTTCGCTTACTAGGTCAAGCCATAAAAAAATGATAACCTATTATATTGCAATATATTTGAAACACTTCAATAATGCTGGTGGAAATTCATTCATTCTGCTGCATCCCTATCTTAATGGAGCTGTGTTGTGATTTCCATTACCTGGAACTGGAGAGTTAGGGTGATACCTTAAGAGCAGAATGCCTGGAGGGGGTAGTGAATGAGTTGGAGGTAAAAGAGGGAGATACTACAGTAGAATGAACTTCAAGTTGGTAGCAACAAATGGAAAGTCCTTTTATTTGTTGCTACCTGGCTGTGCTGGGACCTGGTGAGGGAGGGAGCTGGGAAGAGGAAAAGATAGGATTTTCCTTCCTTTTCCTTCTTAGTAACTTTCCTTTTACTAGTACCATTCAGGAGGTCCTGATACCTGGAATTCAGGTAAGTTGAGATGAATTAAGACTTGATGGAGGTGATGGAGGGGGATGAAGAGTGAAAATGTCTGTAATTGACAGAAGGTTTATAGAGTCTGAGAATAGGAAAGTGGAATAGAAAAGATTTCTAGTGATAAGACAAAGAACCATCTGTAAAGCATTTATAGTTTTTGTTTTTTTTTTAATCTTTTATATTTTTTTTGGAGGCAAGTGAGTGGGCAATGTTGAAGACATTTTAAGCATTGTTCTGGGGGAGAGGACAGTCAGTGACATCTTGGTTACGTGTGGATTTCTTTAAGGGTACTCCAACCATTCTTCCCTGAAGAGAAAGTGTACACAAAGGCTCTGACTTAAAGAGAGTGTTCTATTATATCCCAGTTGGTTTAAAGGTATCTGAGCTGGTGAAGTGTAGCAATAATTCTCTTTCTATTTGGTTCCATGGTGGAGCAAAACAGTTGACTATACAGCCGTTGTCCTTCAGACATGTCTAAATTTCTCAGTCTATTTATGAGCATCAACAAACACTTTGTGCATACTTCTGCCATGGGTTGAATACGTCTATTTTCCTTTAATTTAGCTTAAAACTAGTAATGGAATTCCTGAGGTTTCGAGAGGAATAGTGTTGGCAAGCTTAGTTTTGAAACTAAAGGCAAATTAAGATACCAAGCAAAACAGGAGACTATTACTTTAGAAAGGGATCTTAAAACTCTGCTGACATTTGCAAACCCAGTGTCTTATATTTATATAAGCTTTAGATAGGAACTGCTATTTTTCTAAAATTGTTGGTTTAAAAATAATTGTTACATTTGTGCATTTTAAAACTTGCTTCTAACACACTTTGGGTATGCTGGAGCTCAGCCTTTTTAGCAAAGTACTCAGACATTCGGGCATCAGCCCTTTTGGTCTTACTCTGTCTCAGACCATTTAGGATAATTAAGATGGATTGTGGATGTTAGGAATTTGATAAGCTTCCATTAAAATCTAATGTGGTTTAAAAAAACTGCTTAAAGTCGTCTTTGAATATGTTTAAATATGCTACCATCATATGAATTATGAAATTTAGCCGAGTATTGCTAAAAGGACAAATGATGGCACTTGTCATTTTGATGTTTGTTCTTTAAGCATACCGTTTCATTGCCTTTGGAAGATATTAGCTGCATGTACTCTGAAGGATTATACTAATTAAAAATAGGACTTTCCCTGATTAAATCTATTTAATTCTAAGTTTTGTGTGCATGCAATTAATATTCATTTGTGGCCTTAGCATTTATGCAAATTTTACCCATCATCCCATGAGCTTTTTTTGAGTGCCTATTCCATGAAACGTATCTGTATATTTTGTTTTGTTAGGTATTTCTTACTATTTTTAAATTCCTGCAGTACAAGAATTACGTTTTCTTATATTCTTTGGTAGTTCCCCCAATGCAGTGCAATGAATGCCTTGTTGTGGGTAGATACTTAGAACTTATTTGCCTATTTGGCCATTTAACAGATATTTACCCAAAGTTTACTTTGTTCTAGAGTCTGAGGATGCAAAGGTAAGGACTCTGCCTTTAAAGTCTCTAAGTTGCTTAGACTTTGATAGGAGATTGAGAAAATAAATCAATTACGGTACCATGTGTCTTTCATAACTTTGGAATTATCTTTGAGAGTGTCAGAGCTCTGCTTCTGATAGAGGTTTTTGTACTCTCTGAAGAATGGAAGGTAACATTTTTAGGTGTCTAATAGGTTCTGTGTCAGTTTATCCTCCTAAATCCTTTGGCATAAACATGATGTCCATTTTAAACATGAGGAAACTGTCTTAGAGAGGTTATATAATTTGCTGAAGGTCACTTAGCTAATAAGTTGTAGAGTTGGGATTCTAACAGGGTTCATTTACACCAAAGTTTCTTAACTCTAGCACTATTGACATTTGGGGCAGAAGTTTTTTGTTGTGAAGGATTGTCCTGTGCATTAAGGATGTTTAGCAGTATCCCTGGCTCTACCTGGGCCAGTACTGGGGTAGAACAAGGAGGCACCTAAGGCACAAAATTTAAGGAGTCAATCAATCTCAGGATTTTCAAAGTTCTTACCTGGCATTTAATTCTTACATCTGAGAAAGTTCTCCCACGCTTTGGCTTCTAGGTTTTGATTTAATATTCTCTGGAAATGATATAAGAACTGAATCCCCTAGGCATTTAGATGTTCCTTGGGAGTTGGAGAACAGTATGAGCAGGAGCTTTTTGCAGTTTTATCTCTCAGCCCAGAAGGCATGCTGTTGGGCAAAAGGGACTAATAAGAAAAGCGCTAAGTAAATACCTTCTAAATATTACAGAGTTTAGAACCGTTAGGTGAAATGTTACAGAACAAAGATACCAATTGCTTCAAACTAATGGAGACTTAGAGCAAAAACTATACATTGAATATATTCAGCTTAATTTATTTTGTGCCTGGTGACCTAGCATTTTCCTGCTAGTACTGATTTTATAATATTAGAAATTCCATTAATTATTTTCTCATATCTCTCCTTCAGTATAAGTATATCCTCGTTGTATGGATAAATCCATTAATACCTTTTGACTGGACTGTAGTTTGCATGCTGAACTCAATCTGTATTGTTGGTGTAGTTCTCGAAAATGGAGTCGTTCAAAAATTGAGTATATAATAAAACCTTGAATTTTAGGAATATTGAGAAAATGGTGCCTGCAGAATTATGAATAGCGTGCCAGATTTGGGGTCTTAAATAGTTTCAACTTACATTTAACTTTCTGATAAAGCATTAATATTTGACTTGTGATAATACCCTTTTTCTCTTTTATATTGATAGGACTGGGGTCAGATTATAGTAATCCCTGAAAAGCTACTAGAGTAGGTAACTCTTGTTATAGGCAATAGAGAGCCATTAAAAGTTGTTGAACAGAAGAGTAATTTAGTAAAGGTAACTTTTCAGGAGTATTATTCTCACAACCATATGTATGATGTATTGGGCAGCAGCCTTCACAAAGGTCAGGTTAGAGGCCGGGCAAGAGGACATAATGAGAGTCTGAACTAGGATGCTTGAATAGGAATGGGTAAATAAGTCTGGATGAGAACGTTTTTTGGAATATATTTTTTTCGTGATCATAAAAATATAGTAAATGTATAAATACAGAAAAATAAGAAGAAGGTGTTACTTACTTTTATTTCTATCATTTAGAAATACAACCACTTTTAATATTCTCAGGCATTCCTTTTTAGTTCTGTTTCATCTTACATCCTCCTGTGTGCCTCTCCACACCAAATTTTGGAGAAAGAGCCCAGAAGGCCAGATTCTCTTCTCATAGGTTATGAAGTTTTTAAAGAACTGACTTTCTAAGATGACATGATTTTATTTCATATGCAGCAGGAACCCAACAGGTGTTTGTGGAATGAAGTGGCAACTGCTGGAATTCAGTGAATAGACCAAGTTAATGCCTAGGTTTTGAGATTGTATGACTAATGGTAAAGGGGAATTTGGCTAGCTTTTGATGGTGAAGTTGGAAGTGGTATTGGTAGTGATAGAGTGATCCAGAAGAGAATGGGTTTTATTTGGAGGTATTGAATTAGATGTGCTGGCACAATATCTTAAGTTGAAATCTGGAGCTTAGCTGAGTATTTGAGGTGATCACAGTGAGAAAATGTGGAGAAAGAATTGAGTTTAGAAATAGCCACATTTCTGGTCAGAACAGTGTTTCTGACACATCAGTTTTTTGAGGACCACTTGAAAATACAGTTATTTCCTTACTGTTGTTCTTTAAATGACTCTCTTACTTAAGTACATTTATTTTAAAGGGAAACCTTACATTGGTAGTAAAAATGGCAAATGAATATCACTTGCTTTAAGCAATTAGCAATGCAAAAATGAAAGTGATGATGCCAAAATTGATGGTATTAAATTTTAGCTAGATATTGTTGCCTGTTAAATCCTCTGAGTTTAAGTCTACTCAGTGTAAATAAAAAACCAAATGAAATGAAAAAACAGTAAGACTTTGTAATTAGACGGCCCGAGGGTTTGACAAGCTAATAACTTTCTCATGAAGTGATTCATTATTATATATGTGCCACCTACTGTGGTATATATCCCATGCTTTGGGAAATGCTGAGGTGTGGCACAGGAAGAGGAATCTGCTGTGGAAATACAGGCAGCTAGTGGTCAGACAAATGAGAACCAGGAGAGAGCGATGATGTCCTGTAAGTCTTTGAGAGTTTCAAAAAGGTATGTGTGATGCTGTCGAAAAATCAAGGAAAGGTTTTTGATAACTTACATATCAAGATGCGGTGTTGTCTGTTTAGTGCACACCAAGAAGTTTCTGCATTCTGATGATTCTCATATATCTGGATTCAGCCACTTCTCATTGGCAAACACGTAGAGATTGATAAAATACTTTCTTGGTGTGCTAGCAAGTTATATCTGGGGTATAAATAGTGAACGAACATGTGGAGAAGATACAAGACAATCGTTAGGAAAATCCATTCCTGGCTTTGGAATGAGTAACTGTTAGAACATTACTTTGGTCGCGTTCTTACTCTTGTGACAGAGATTTTTAGCAGACTAGTTACGTCTATAGTAATGACTCAGTAAATGAAATCTGTAGGCCCAGGTGTAAACATGCCATATATATACACAAATACATGACACATATACATGTATACACGTGCGTGCTTATAATTACTGTTCCTCTAGAGAAGAATTCCCCTTCCCCCTTTTTAGATCCTATTTTGAGAAAATTTGATTGTATATCTTCATAGGGATAGGGAAAATTTTGTAAAATAGTTATTATGCAGAGTTTTTGTCTCTGAGTCATATTCCAGGGTATGAACCAACACTGGTCACAGATGTGAAGTTCTTTTTACTTTTGGTGGGTCAGTGAAACTAGTGTATTAACTCTTCACTTTTATTTTTGTTATCCTTAAAATGAAAGTTTGTCCTTGAACTCTGAACATATTTTAGAAGTTCTTTGAATTTATAATAATAAAATCATTCTGTGAATTACCTATGATAGTACTTTGTTCTCCGCATTATAAAATTTATTTTAAAGAATATCTAAGTAGACCATGTGCTTTCCATACTTAATTTCAAGCCGAATTTGGTGGTTCTGATTTAAGATTAACCATTTTAAATTAAAAAAAGGCTTATTTAGGAATTTCAGTACTTAAGAAAACTCATTAAATTAATACGTGTGATGATACAGCCTCAGTCCCTTGCCCTCTTTTAAGGAATGAGATGAAATAGTAGTAGACAAAACACATAGCAGTAGTTGCCAGGCCACAAAACCCTGTAACATACCTGAAGTATAGTACCGCATCACCTAACCACCAGTATAACAGTGATTCTGTGGGGCAAAAAGACACTCATGACTCCCAAGCAGCCAACCAAGAAATCATTTTTTGGAATGTACTGTGTTTAAGTTGGGAACTGCTTTAGAAGTAATTGGTTCTGGCAGAAAAGAAATGTGTTAAAAGAGAACTGGGTATCTCTTTTGCCATTTTGTGCTCTTTGAAAGTGCCAGAGTCTGTAGTCTGCATCTAGTGGAAGCGTAATTACTAAGATACTTCTTTTGTATTGTATGAGGGCTTTTAAACTTATTTTAAATTTATTTTGAGCAGCATTCGATTACAACAAAGAAACCAGATGGAAATGTGATCCACTCTGTAGAAATAATACTGCTTACCTGGAGATTTTTCTGGCTCTGAGCTTCTTCAAGCCTATCAGGATTCTTCAACTTTGGCTCTCCAGAGTGTGGGGTAGTTGTGTCAGAAGAGGCAAGGATTTGAATTGGCCCCATCAACTGAAAGTAAATTCCTCAGCAGTTTTATGTTGGGATTTCTTGACCACATTGTTTACTAAAATGCCATTCTATTATTGTTGATATATTTACCAGGCTGCAAACATTCTTTAATGGATTATATCGGTTCAGGCGTCTATGAGAGCATATGGGAAACAACTATGTATAAACATATATCCTTTGTATTAAAGGGAAATTATTTGTTAAGATGGACTTTGCTGGGTGCTCTGTATCCAGTTGGTAATGTAGTTATTTCAGTTTCTTCTTCTAAGAAACCTCATGTAACAATTTACTGTCAATTTGGGTTGTGGACTATTCATTCAGGAAATACTTACTGCCTGCCTATGTGCCAGGCGTTTTTTAAGGTACTGGGTACGTACCAGAGAATAAGACATACCCCTGTTCTGATGGAGCTTTCATTCCAGTGAATAAAACAAACAGCAAACAAATTAATATAAATAGTCTGGTACTGATAAATATGAAGGAAATGAAAGCAGGGCAGTTTCCAGTTTCCAAGCATGTTCGGCATTATGGTGACCCTCTTTAGATTTCAGGCAAATTTATGTTCTGTCAGGTCTTCCTGCTGTGGTGCTGCTATTGGTAAAAGGAAACCTGCTGCAGTAGAAGCCTATACCCTTTTCCTCCCAGGAGCCCCTATATTAGTTTTCTATTGCTGTGTAACAAATTACCACAAACTCTGCTTAAAACAACACTCATTTATTAACTCACGGTTCTGTATGTCAGGAGTCTGGGTACGGTGTGGCTGGATTGTCTACTGAGGGTATCACAAAGCTGAAATCAGGTTGTCATCTGGGCTGAGTTCTTGTCTGGAGGATCTTCCAAAGCTCAGATTGTTGGCAGAACTCATTTCTTCGCAGTTGGGGGACTGAGATCCCATTTCCTTGTTGGTTGTTAAGTAGGAGCCACACTTAGCTCATAGATACTGCCGTTACATTCTTTGCCACATGGCCCTTTCCATCCTCAAAGCCAGTTATGGAGAATATCCCTCATGTCTAGTCTGTCTCACCCTCCAATCTCCCTGGCTTCTCTGTCTTATTTCTACACCTAGTTTTAAAGGACTTCTGTGGCTAGCTCAGGCCTACCTGGATAATCACTTTTTCTTAAAGTCAACTTTTTAAAAGTTAACCTAATCATGGGACTGAAATCCCATCATATACACAGTCCCATGGATTATGCAGGGTATATACGCTGGGAAGCAGAAATCTTGGATCTTACAATTCTGCTTGCCACAGACAGTCCCCATTGCATGGCTGCCAGTAAGTGTTGCAGTTGCCTCTAGTGTGTGTAAAGAGGAGCATCAACGGCCTTCCTCAGTACATTTACTAGATATCATGAGCCTCTGCAGTGATGGTAATGGATTTCCATTTGGGTTCCTAAGAGGAGTTTGGGCAGAAGTAATTAGTAGGAAGTGGCCAAAGTGGTGGAGCAGTGTTTCTCCATTTTCCTCTTGAGTGCTAGGAATGAGATAGGGAATGGTGGTTCAGGGGAGGAAGCAGAGTGAAAGGATAGGTTCTCAATTCCTCCTTCACCCCTGGGGCCCAGAATTTAGCTATTTTATAGAAATAAGATTGCCAAGGGTTTTTTGCCTCCCCCCGCCATGAAAATAGTATTAAAAGTTTTTACTAATTTTTTAAGATACAGAGCTTCTAAAGGAATTTAAAGCATAGATCTGGGGAACTGAAATGAGAGTTTATTTAGGAAGACTAATGAAACAAAGTGTAATTTATAGAGGAAAATAACCTGTCTACTATATTAACAATGGCATCCCGTTACAAAATACGTTTTTTTCAGGTAGAAAAGTTCTTATAATGTAAAAATGTCTTTTTTGGTTTAATGCATATTATTATAACTTTAAAAACACACACATAAAACTTTCCCTTCATCATCAGAGTAGAATCACAGAGTCTGATGTGAGTAAATGGACAACCAGTTCTAATTCCATGCTTCCTAAGTTGTGCATCTGGTTGTAGAAATCTTCTAACTCTTAACACATTTCCACTTTCCATTCCTAAAAGGTACTGGATGTCGTATGGTACCTGATGTTACCAGTAAGGAAATGGGAACAAAGGAAGTATCAACCTTCCTTTGCAGGAGACAGTTTTTGGCTTATATATTGGGAGTATATTTCTGTGGGAACATTTGTCTGCTTTTTCAGTGGTGGGAAAGTAGAATTCACTGTGTAGCTAACCTTGGAAAACTAATTTCCATGAAATGAGAGATACATATAATATGAATTAATCTGTTTAACAGTAGGGTTTAGTGATAAGTGCTAAGATTGTATTCTGAGACTAGGGGAAAATTCACATCCATTGAATCAGTGAACAGTATATCCCATAAGTTTTTATTTATATTTTAAAATACACAGGTGGTCTTAGTTACACATAAACAAGAATACCACTTAAAAGACTTGTAGTGGAGCATGAAAGTTTTATTAGACATGGAACTGTGCTTCTGCCAGTAACTCGACATTTTGAGGACAGATAGCATCCCATTTCCAATTTGAGATTGGGTAAAAAAATATCCTAGGGCTGAGAATAGGCATAGTAAATTGTACCAACAAAAACCTTTTGTGTATTTGTAGTGGAGGAAAAGTCTTAATTGAATATGCACAGAAAAATGTGATATATGTTCTTTTAGGCTTTAGATGGGACCTCGTATTTTCTGATGATTACTCTGTATTGTTAATTTTCAATGCAAATTCCAAAAAACGTTTCTGCACATGAGTTCCTCGATTTTTGTTTTTGTTGTTGTTTCTTTGTTATTTTCATCTTTGGTTAATAAGAACACTCCTACCCGTTCTGTTTCATTAAGTTTTCTTTTCTCTTCGTATATTCTTCAATTAATCTTTTTATACTACTTTAACCTAAAATTTTTTCCTAATGTTAGTAAAGTTGTCTTCAGATGTCTTTTATTTTCACCCTAACACTGTTTGAGTTGGCTTTTAAGACATGCTTATTTTGTATAAATTTCTCCTCATGGAGAAGAGTCACATCTAGCATTAACACTTCTGGGAATTGTTTCAAATTTAGTTTATTGTCTTAATGTTAATAAGACTTCCAGAAGTTTGGTTTGTGGTTCTGTGTTCCAAAGAATATATTTGATTTTGTTGATTTAATTGGGTTGTATAACATTTGGTTTGATCTCAGGTCCTTCGTAAAGTTACAGTTAACTTTTAGTCCTCTTTCTAGTTTATACAATATTTTAGAATGGTACTACAAATATAATTGTGCTTATAAATTTGGGAAGTGCTGATATGTGTTCTTTAGGGGAAATTATTTTAACAAGGTATAATACTATTAAGAACTATTAAATATATTTAATGAGACTAATGTTAATACTATACTCATCTATTAGATAAAACTTTGTGGTGGCAGCAATTAAAAATTGTATAATTTAATTTTTAGTAAGATATGGAAGTTTATGTAGACTTTTTTAGAATTATCAGTGAAACGTTCCTAAAATTAAATGGTTTCTAACTGTATCCATTAGGGTATATTTTGTTGGTCAGATATTCAACTAGTCTAACACATGATCATTGAAACAGACTAATAATTTAATACATGTTCATGTCCATGTTCTGTGTGTTTGTGTATGTGCATGACACATGAACTGATACATTTTCAGAAAACTAAAAATAATAAATTCCTGGAAGACTAGTGCTTTAGTAATTGTTATTATTATTGACTTTGTGTATATGATTGACTAAACAATGATCTCAGTTTCTAGTTTGTTCTTGATACCCACTATTATTTCCTTACTGATAGGTTCAGAGAATAAAATGTTAAACGTTAATCTAAGACAGATGTACGCAGAAAGATGTGTGCTAAAAATCAGACAATATATCCAGAAGTAAGTGGAAATAACCATCCACAGCTACATAGCTGCTTAGTGGAGTGAGTAAGAGCATGGATTTGAGAGTCAGATTACCTGAATTTGAATCCTGACTCCACCCCTTAGCTGAGTAACTTGGCTAAGTAATTTAATACCTGTGTGTTTCAGTTTCTCCATCTGTAAAATGGGGATATTGGTACCTATGTCAAAAGGTTATTATGAAGATTAAATAAATTGTAAAGTGCTTAGAATAGTTAGTGATACATATAATAAACAATATATAAATGTTGATTAAGTAAATATGATTTTAAATTACAGTTTACACAACAATTCATGCTTTTTTAAAGTCAGTTACCAGAATCATAGGATCCTCCAGTCTCTTGATATTGTAGCCTTCAAATGTTGACCAATTCCTGAAGCTTACTACTGTCACCATCAGCTGCACCGTATCTATTTCTGTTTCTATGTTTCTATTTCTTTTACCTCTGCTGCTTCTGCTTCTTCTCCTTTTGCTTTATCATCATTGTCGTCGTCAACGTCGTCCTCATCGTCGTCGTCGTCGTCCTCATCGTCGTCGTCGTCGTCGTCATCATCATCATCATCATCATCATCATCAAAGACTCTGCTAAGTTCAGGTAGTTCCCAAGATGTGCTATTGGAGGCTAAACATGGCAAGTTGAAATACTAGAAGGAGGTCACTCAACTAAGATGTAGTAAAGTGGCAGATCTGGGATTAAGACTCTGGTCCTCTACTCCAGGTACATTGCTTTGTGTACTATGTCACAGCTACTTTAGAGGGCTGAAGGTTGTCCTTGGCTCTTCTTGTGCCTCCTTTCAAGACTTCTTTTCCCTGCTCCTCTCAGTCACACATAAACACACATAAAAATATTGAAAGGAAACTTAATTATACCCGTTGCTTTTTAAAAAGTTTATTTATTTTATAAAAATTTTTTTTTCAACGTTTTATTTATTTTTGGGACAGAGAGAGACAGAGCATGAACGTGGGAGGGGCAGAGAGAGAGGGAGACACAGAATCGGAAACAGGCTCCAGGCTCTGAGCCATCAGCCCAGAGCCTGACGCGGGGCTCGAACTCCCGGACCGCGAGATCGTGGCCTGGCTGAAGTCGGACGCTTAACCGACTGCGCCACCCAGGCGTCCCAAAAGTTTATTTATTTTAAAGAGTAAGCATGAACAGGGGAGGGACAGAGAGAGGGGGAGACAGAGAATCCCAAGTATGCTCTGCCCAGTCAGTGCAGAGCCCAGTGTGGGGCTTGAACCCACAAACTGTGAGATCATGATCTGAGCCGACATCTAGTTGGACACTCAATCGACTGAGCCACCCAGACGCCCCACACCCTTTGTATACTAAGTAAATGAGATCAATTAATTCAGTGGTGGATTTCTGTGGATGGAGGAGGGAGCTTCTGGCTACTGCTCAGGGGTGTTTCAGGTGGCAGTGTAATGGGGAAGCATTGAGAATCTTCTGCTTTGGAGACTGGAGAAACAGAAGAAAGTAAGAGAGAACATAAGGGACCATGACTCCTGCTGGACCAGTGAGTGTTTTTCAGTTTGTGATGAATGTTAATCTAGTTTGGGATACACTAGTAAGAATGGATATCATTTATAGATGTGGGGAAGCTAATAAAATCATACTAGTTTAGAGAAGGGAAAAGTTTAGGTATAAAAAGTAATATTGTAATTTTTGAGAAAGCTTATAAGTCTGTGACTAATAACCATATGGCATAATAACTTGTGCATTTCATGAATATTATTTTACAGTGTTTCATTTAGGTATAGTAAGTATTTTTCTTTTTAATTTTTCAAGTTTATTTATTTAGTAATCTCTACTCCCATCTTAAGCATTTTTCAAGTTTGTTTGTTTGTTTAGTAATCTCTACTCCCAGTGTGGGGGGACTCCGAGATTAAGAGTCACGTACTTTAATGACTGAGCCAGCCAGGTGCCCCTTCTTTGATTTTTAATCCCTATTTATGTAGTTGTCAGCTTACAACCCAAATAATTTAGATAAAACTGAAAAAATTCTGTATAGGAATTCCTTGATACCATAACTTTAGCTGTGAAATTTGCTGCCCGAGCATCATTCTCCCTTTCACTGACCATTAGAATGGCCCGCTGGTTAGAGGACACGTTAGAATGGTAGCATATTTCAGTTTACTGGAAAGACCATGGTTCGAGTCATGAAAGTTTCATGGTCTTAAGTGAGACCCATTTGGCTATTGTGTATTTTATCATACTTAATCAAAAATGGGTATTGTTTCTTTTTTATAGTGGCTATAGCATTAATACTGGGGTTGTTATAGGAGATTGAGGTTGATAATGAAGTCAGTTCTTTGTAAAATACTTACCGTGTAAAGTTGTGTGTAGGATAATGGGTAGATGATAGGACTGGGAATCAGGAAATCTCAGCTGTCCTTGCATAGTTTTGTTGCTAAGCAAAATTTTGTTTGTCTCATTATGGAAGTGTGATTACAGCACTCCTATTCTTCCTCAAATAATGGAATGAGACTAATCAAAATAATATTTATTATCTTTATTGATATACAGGATATATGGTTGTTGGTTAAGTTTTACTTCGTGGAAAGTTTTCCCCTCTATTATTTCATTTATTTTCCTTTTTCTGAGTCCGTTCTCTTTCAGATCACTTTTTTGAAGTTTTGCATGCATTTGCCTTCAGTATTTCATTATGAAAAAATTTAAGGATACAGTACTTCAAATGCTGTTCTACTTCTTTGAGGCCCAGTTCAGTGCCTGTTTCTATTTTCAAGGCAATTATTATCTTTCTCTAAATTTATTATTGTTTATGTTTTATAGTTTAATACTTAGCAGTTTCATTCTTTTATATTCATGAATTGTTTTCATGTCTTAGTTCTTGGCAGCCCCACCACACACACTTCACACTTTTTCTGCATTTTGCTAAATTTCAGACTCCTTGAGTGCAGAGTCTTGTCTCCTATGCATGTTGCTTTCATGTTCCCTGACATGTGGGCACTCAGTGATAAATACTTGAGGTTTTCTTTGGTTGCTGTATGTCCGACTCTGTTTCTTGTTTCATTATACGGGGGTTCGGTGTAAATAATATAACATACAGTAGCCCCCCTCATCCGTAGGGAATATGTTCAAGGATGGTTGAAACCGCAGATAGTACCAAACCCTATATATATACTATGTTTTTTCCTATACACATACATACCTATGATAAAGTTTAATTTATGAAATAGACGTAGTAAGAGATTAACAATAACCAATAAAATAGAACAATTATAACAATATATTGTAATAAAAGTTATATGAATGTTGTCTCTCTCAAAATACCTTTACTGTACTCACCCTTCTTGCGATGATGTGAGATGATAAAATGAGTACGTGCTAAGATAAAGTGAAGTGCGTGACGTGGGCATTGTGATGTAGCATTGGTGCTATCGGCCTTCTGACACTGTGTCAGGAGGATCATCTGCTTCTGGACTGCAGTTGGCCACAGGTAACTGAAGCCATGGAAAAGGGGGAGGGGGGTTATTGTCTACGATTTTAAGGCTCTTAAGCCTTTCTAATAGTTGTTTATATTTGGAAATTTGTTACATAGTCAGGACATGAAATTGAGCTATATGTTGTAAATCAGCATAGTCCATTAGTACTGGAAAGGGAAAGCACGTCTCATTGTTTTTATCTTTATTTGAAAAGAACTTCATTAATTAAAAAAAAAATTTAATAGATTCTGATGTAGGTTTTCATAGTTTTAATCTTGTGCTTTGAAGCATTTTCTTTTTCTGGAATGAGGTTCTTGGTTTTGACTGTGTAGAAGAAATATGTTAATTAGATTATATTTAGTTGGTGAATTTGTGCCCACAAGAATGTGACTTTTAAAAAGTTGCAAGTTGCTACAGTTCTTGCAGATAAGATTGTTTCCTGTTTTCTTCTGCATAGTTAGTACTTTTTGTATGTTTTTCCATAAGGGTAGCCTTTCAGTTTGTCCGTTTGTATTGTTTGGCATTCAGACTTAAATGTAAATTCAACACTATCATTACTGGTGCTTACAAATGCTAGCCATTGAAAATGTCAAAATTTGGATTGGACCCAAGAGTTACAAATAATATAAGCTTTTGTATAAATATATCCAAATGTATGTTCTTAGGGGGAATGGAATAAATAAAACACTATGTTTATGGAGTAGTTTTAAACAGTTAGGCTTTAGAATTGCTACATGCCCAAAGTATTTCTCTGGTGAATTGCATACTGTATCAGTTCATGAATTGTGTTATAAGAAAGACACTTAGTACTGTGGACCTCAGTACTCCTGAAAATTCTAAGAATTAACAGAAATCAACATAATACATAGTTTGAAAAAATGACGTGTATTCATTTTAGGTCTTTTTAACATGACAAAATCTGCTTTACCTCTTTACATTTTTATTTAAAAATTAAGGTGATAATTGGGGCTCCTGGATGGTTCAGTTGGTTGAGTCTGATACTTGATTTCAGCTCAGGTCATGATCTTGTGGTTTGTTAGATTGAGTCCTGCGTTGGGCTCTGTGCGGACTGTGCGGAACCTGCTTGGGATTCTCTCTCTCTCTCCTTCTCTCTCTCTCTCTCTCTCTCTCTCGCTCTCTCGCTCTCTCGCTCTCTCTCTCTCAAAATTAATTAATTAATTAAAGTGATAATTGTATATGTAGTTGGAAAAGTTGAATAACATTTCAGTGCTTATAAACAAACAGCAGTTGCCCGTCTGTCCTCTTTTTACCTCTAATTCCCAATCTTTAGAGGAACATAGTTTCAGTTCTTTTAGCTTTTTGTTCTGATATTTGCATGTATTTTTTTAAGTCGGTTCTGCTTTGTGTTGGCTTTTCGTTTTAGTAGTAGTTCATTTTAGTAGTAGTTCATTTTAACTTCCTTCTGAGAAAAATGAGGATTAGTCATTGTAATTAATCTACTACCTGCAAACACTTATGTAAACTTCGTTTTCTGTCCTGTTCCTATTATAGGATATCAGCTTTTTTGGGTAACTTCTTTATTTAGTATTTTAATTATTATGACTGTGCAAATATTTTTCACAGCTGAGTTACAAAATTCACTATGATTGCATTTCCTTTATTGTCCAACTTACTGTTTTCTCAAGTAATTATCCAAGTTTAAAATTTTATGTACCTATTATTTTCCACTTGCAATTCTCTGACAGATCTAAGATGCTTTCAACATGGCTGGATACATCAGGTAATCTTAGTTCCGTTTTCTTCTTGGAGACTGCCTTCTATATCCTGTATGGAATTCAGACTTTCACATAATTCTTCCTGTTTTGAGTAAGGAATTTTGTCTTGCTCTCAGTTGTGGCTTATGTTCTTAAGATCAGGGTCTGTGCTCCATCTTCTCCAGAGATGGATCTCTAGACTTTCTTTCTTCAGACATGGGGAGAATATTGGTTTTCGGGAGGAAGGCACTGAAGTGAACTTCCAGCCTGTCATCTCTTGTTTCTAGCTTTCATGCTGCATTTTTGTCTTCATCATGCTTCCAGTGCCTGAATTTAGCTAGCATGAATCCGCTTACTTCTCTTTTTTATTGTGGTAATATTATAAAATGTACATAACATAAAATTTTCCATTTAGCCATTTTAAAGTGCACAATTCAGTGGTATTAAGTACATTCACATTGTTCTGTAGTCATCACGACACTGCCCATCAGTCTTCAGAATTTTTACATCAGCCAAGCTGAAACTGTACCTACCAAACTGTAACTCTCCATGCCTTCTTCCACCCCAGCCCCTAGCAACCATTCTACTTTCTGTCTTTATCAGCTTGCTTCTTGATGGCTTCTTCCTCTCGGGTTTAGGCTTCGAGTTTCTTGGTCTTGTTAGGTTAGTTACCACGTTTCTCCTTTTCTAGCTTCCAGAATATTGTTGACTTCTCTAATTTGTTGTTGTATCTTTCATCACTGTTTTTCTTAATGGGTTTTATACTTTTTCTGACCTTTTAAGTGAGGTTTCAGGAAGGAGTCAAGGTCAGTCTTGCTTAACTGCTTAACTTGCTTAACATTCCTCTCATTTTTAAAGTTTAGTTTAAAAAAAAAAAAAAAGAGGAAGTAAGATACAGGTGTGCCAAACAAATGAAGGCAGTTTTATAGCTGTATTGGCTATAAAATTAGGATTGATAGATGTGCGCCTTCTTTATGTCTGGTTCCCAGTGTGTTGGCTAGGATCTGATTCCTCAAACCTATTCCATCATCCTCTCCCCTCTCCTTAGCAAACGCAAGATGGTCCACTGTGCTAAGATATATTCTGTGCTGTGCAACAGTTTTCATAGCAGTGAGAACCTGGCCCTTCTGTGGGGAGTGATTTGAGGAGGTAGACTGTTACCGAGAAATTTCTGTAAAAGTCTGTTATTCGAGGTGGAGTTGAGGTATTTCCTCCCCTGTGCAACTTTTCTGAGTACCCTTGGCCGAATTAATTGCTCCTTCTGTGCCATAACACCTGTCGATAATTTTATTTTATTCTAGCTCCATTAGATCAGTCTACACTAGATATCTACATTATATGATCTGCCTTCTTTCTTTTTTCGACCTAGTGTTCCACAAGGTTTGGAGAGCACTCCCACATTCTGACACAGTTTTTGGTCCATAATAGGTAATAAATATTTACTAAATGAGAAAGTAATCCATGTGGATTGATTGAACTTCCTGTTTTCTGCAAGCATATTGTCATCATGCCCTTTTATCACCAGTGTCCACTGAAAGCTGTGCCAGTAACTGTTAAGTGCTTTTTGCTCGTTACAGGGGGTCCATTGTGGGTGGTGATTAGAGGTGTGGTGAGAATGCCTGGGTTCAAATAAATAAGCAAGTTTCTTAACCTCTCTGTGCTTCATTTGTTTTTTAACCTATAGAGTTAATAATAATATCTACCATGTAATGTTGTGAGGATTAAATTAATACTTAGTGCTAGATCAGTGCCTGGCACATTGTAGTGAATCTCTCTTTCATCTTTGTGGGGAGATTACCTACTATAATATCATTAGAATCTGATGATAATAGATGATGATTTTTTGATAGAAAATCAAAGTAAAATGACAAATTTAGTACTATTAAGATATTTAGTTCTTTGAATTTTGTATATGAACATGTTTTGAAATGATCTTCATGGACAACAGTAGATTATGGCATTTAGATAATAATTTAAACTCAGAGAAATAGCATCCTCCATGTGTTACATACGTGTTAAAATTCTGTGTTCTTTAACTATAAGATACCCAAACTCTTTTTCAACAGAAATGTATTAGCAGTGTCAATGTTCATGCCCTTTTCTTCCTAAGAAGAGTTTTACGCAGCTCAGTGATGACTTTGACATTTGGCATGATTGTTGTCTTCTCATATCTCCTTTCCGAGACTGTGTGCTAAGGGAAGAGAAACCTCCTTCATTTGGCATTTAGCAAACACGTGCTTGTGTACCTAAGTGTTGTGGATGCAAGGGAGAAGAAGGCATCATTGTTTTTCTCAAGGAGCCATCATCCCTTCATCATTTCAGTAATATTAAAATCAGATGTCCTAGCAGAATGTACTCACACTCTTTGACCCAGAATTCCATTTATAATACCGTAAAAGTGAAATAAAAATGTGCACAGAAATTTATGTATAGGGTGTTCATTAAAAATAGTAATTATAAAAGCAATAAAAAAAGATCTGAATTATGGTACATCCATTATGTTTTCAGGCTTTCATTTTGAAACACGATATTACTTAAATAATTAAAATTGTATTAAAAAAATCTCTTCTGGTTGATTTACGTGGCAGGGGGATGGATAGAGGGTTAGGTCAATTGTTGAATTCCACAGTCCCTTAAGCAGAATGGTAAAGTGCTCAGGTCTGTGTTAGAGCCCAGTTCCACTACTTACTGCATGTAAGACTGTGGCAGGTTAGTTGTTTAAAATTCTGTAAACTTCAGGCTTTTTTTCCTGTCTATAAAATGGTCTTAATAGTAGTAGCATAAAGTTCGTTGTGAGGATTAAATGAAACACTCTAACCTGAAAAACAAACAAACAAACAAACAAACACCAAAAAAACCCACTTGAGTAGATACTTGCAGCTCTTACTGTTTTTCCTTACACTCATTCCCTCCTTAATGGTTTTTCTCTGTGATATTCCTCTAGTCCATCTAAACCAGGATTGGCAGGGTTTGGTTTGGTCTGACAACTCCCATTGCTCTGGAATAGCCATCTAGAGGTTTCTGAGACCTTTGGCAAGCACCATGGAGCTGCTACCTGTTACCGATATCAGCCAGTTTTGAAGGAGGGAAAGTAGCAGTACTGTATATGTGCCTTGAGTTTGCCATATTTACTGTAAGCCTTCTTTGTCTCTCTCTTTTTAAATTTATTTTGTGTTTTAAGTTTATTTATTTATTTTTGAGAGAAAGAGATAGCACGAGTGGGGGAGGGGTGGAGAGAGAGGAAGAGAGAGAATTCCAAGCAGGCTCTGCACCGTCAGCCCAGAGCTGATTTGGGACTTGGACCCACCAACCGTGAGATCATGACCTGAGCCGAAACCAAGAGTCAGATGCTTAACCTACTGAGCTGCCCAGGTGTCCTTTTTTTTTTTTTGAAAGTTTATTCATTAAAAAAAATTTTTTTTAATGTTTTACTTATTTTAGAGAGACAGAGCATGAGCAGGGGAGGGGCAGAGAGAGAGGGAGACACAGAATCCGAGGCAGGCCCCAGGCTCTGAGCTGTCAGCACAGAGCCTGATGATGGGCTCGAACTCATGAACCGTGAGATCATGACCTGAGCCGGAGTCGGATGTCCAACCGACTGAGCCACCCAGGTGCCCCAAAGTTTATTCATTTTTGAGAGAGAGAGACAGTGTGTGTATGTGTGCATGTGTGTGCACAAGTTGGGGAGGGACAGAGAGAGAGGGAGATAGGCAATCCCAAGCAGGGTCCAGGCTCTGAGCTGTCAGTGCAGAGCCCAATGTGGCGCTGGAACTCACAAACCGTGAGATGATGACCTGAGCCAAAGTTGAACACTCAACTGACTGAGTCACTCAGGTGTCCCTTCTTTGTTTTTTTATATACAGACTCTCTCCCTTTTCTCTTTGGGGGTTCAAGTATTTTTTGTTCTTGCACCTTATTTTGATAGGAGTTTGTTAGCTCTCATCTGCCTCCTTTTAAAATGTTTTGATTGATGAGGCACCTGAGTGGGATCAGTCAGTTGAGCATCTGACTTCAGCTCAGGTCATGATCTTGCAGTTCGTAGGTCAAGCCCCGCATGAGGCTCTGTGCTGACAGTGCTCGGAGCCTGGAGCCTGCTTCAGATTCCGTGTCTCCCTCTCTCTGCCCCTCCCCGACTTGCACTCTGTCTCTCAGAATAATAAATAAACATTAAAAAAAAGAAAAAATTAAATGTCTTGATTGTTGTTGTTTGATAGCAGAAATTACTCATAATAGAGTACTATTCCAGAAATAGCCTTAGGCCCTCTTTAGTCCTGTTTCTTCTAGGCCTCTTATGAAACACAAATATGGCCAACTTGAAAGGCTAACTTGAACGTGCCTCATTTTATCTTTTGAATGTGCCTCATTTAAAGAAGAGGTTCTTCTTTTTTTTTTTAAGTTTATTTGTTTTGAGAGAGAACCCATGCATGAGCATGTACACGTGGGAGGGGCAGAGAGAGAGAGAAAAGAGGGAGAGAGAGACTCCCAAGCAGGCTCCATGCTGTCAATGCAGAGCCTGATGCAGGACTTGATCTCATCAGCTGTGAGCTCATGGATGACATGAGCTGAAATCAAGAGTTGGATGCTTAATTGACCAAGCCCCAAGAAGAGTTAGGTTCTGTGTAAACTTTTTCTTCTTATTCCCTAAATAGAGATCTCCTACTACATTTAGTATAAGGCAACCAAATGCAAAGGAACGTTTCTGTAAGGGATTATGGTCTTCTTTTAGGATGGGTGGATTACAACCAGAAAAAATTTGTCGTTGTTGTTAAATGGCATACATTTAAATTTATGTTGTTTAGGTATAAGTTATGTTATGAGGTTATGCAGTAAAATACAAGACCGGGGCTCTAACCACTGAGCTGTGGAGCCTACTCATTTTTAGTAAACTACAAATAATAAATTATAGCTGTTGATTAATGGAATCATAAGCAATGATTAATGATTAATTAATGATTAATGAAACATAGGCAAAAGTGATTTCACTTTATAAGAAATTGTGGAAGTTTTATAGAAATGAAGTTATGGGGGTGCCTGGGTGGCTCAGGCGGTTAAGCGCCTGACTTCGGCTCAGGTCATGATCTCACGGTCCGTGAGTTCGAGCCCCACGTCGGGCTCTGTGCTGACTGCTCAGAGCCTGGAGCCTGTTTCAGATTCTGTGTCTCTCTCTCTCTCTCTGCTCCTCCCCTGTTCATGCTCTGTCTCTCTCTGTCTCAAAAATAAATAAACATTAAAAAAAAAAAAAAAGAAATGAAGTTATGGACACTATAAAAAGCCTTTTGTGATGACCTTTTCTACATTGATAAGTCCAGGGTATTTATAAAGTATCATAAATTAAATCCTTATTTATATTAAAAAGAGTATTAGCAGTTAGATTTTGAAATCACTTGCCTTGGCTTTAATATTTTTTGTTATTGTTAAATCCAGGAATTAATACCATATGGTGTTCAGCTAACTTTATTTTGACTCAATTTGAAGGACAAGCTGAAGATAGTTTAATGACATCATTCAGCTAGAAATCAGAAGATAGGTTTTTTTGGCAAGTAGTTTAACTTTTATGGCCTCAACTACTTCTGTCCTTAACATAGCTCTAAGGCATGATTGTCATGAACGCTAAAAATCTATGGCCTTCATTCTTCCCCCACAGAGCTCTGCCAAAATTCAGGTTTTTTTCTTCCTAACTTTTAATATGTTAGGTATATAGTAGATACCAATATGCATTTCCAGATGCTTATTTGTTCTAAATTTTAATCCAAAAAGACTTTCAGGTTTTTTTTAAAGCTATGTTTGATTGTTTAGATTGTTTTTATAGTCATTAAAGCATAGTTTCAACTCTATAATGGTAACTGGCTCCTGAGATTCAAAACAAAACAAAACACATTTAGTCCCCTGGTTTTACCCTCCTCACAAACCTTGTATCACATTTATATCTGCTAGTCATAAAATTAACATATTTGCGCTTTAACATTTTAAACAGTGGAAAAAGCATTATTGAACTGTAAAATAGCCCTGCAGAGAAATCTAGCGGAAGAAGAAGAGTGTGTTTTACATATTGAAAAATCAGCCTGTGGGATTCAGGTACCTACTTGTGCTGTGCTGTTCTAACAGAGAATCAAATACTTTTGTTAAATGCAGATATTTTACCGAGTTATTTGTTCACACAAAAGAGAGGAATATTTAAGGCTTTAGATAATAATTTTTAAGATTTTGACTTTAAAATGACCCTTAGAAACAGAGGGAGCGCCTTGGTTGTAGAGCCTCAAGTGAGTAGTAGCTCCTACTGGGAAGAAAGCTGTTGAGAGTAGATACAGGATGATTTTAGGCATGTTAGAATAATTTATCTCAATGATAGTTACTCTTTGCATGTAGGCATTTTCTTGTGTCATTACTTATTATTGACTATATTCCTTTGATATAAATATAAAGTTGATTAGGTATTTCTCATTTTCTACATTAGGAAAATGATTATCTAAAATTTATAAAAGTAATTGAGGTGCCTGGGTGGCTCAGTTCGTTAAGCATATGACTCTTGATTTTGGCTCAGGACTTGATCTCACAGTTGTGAGATCAAGTCCCACATTGGGCTCCACAATCTTGAGCCTGCTTAAGATTCTCTTTCCTTCCCTCTGCCCCTTCCCTGTGCGTGTGCACATCTCTCTCTCTCTCTCTCTCTCAATTAAAAAAAAGGGAAAAAAATAAAATTTTTAAAAATAAGATTTCTAAGACCTCACAGGATAAATCAATTGGTTGAAAGTGAACACTACTTTTGTGTCTCTGGTGCGGTTTAAAGTAGTCTTTTTTTCTCATGTGGAAGTGGGGCAAGTGAAAATGGATGTTACCCTTACCTGATTTGTCAGTAGGAATTCTTGGTGGCAGTAAAAACCAGTTCAAACATATCGGGTATTTTAAAAGGATACTGAGTGGAGCTCAGGGGCTCATCAAACTGTTGCTCCAGGGTTAGAGAACCAGTATTCAGGGCTAAGCAGCCAGAAACAATGCCCAAAATCACATTGCACAATGATTCCCATGAGGATGCTGGTAGCATCTAGAGACAGACTGACAGACGCCACAGCCTGCCCCAGTGGCGCGGCTAGCTCTGGATGACTCTAAGTGCTGCCACCTCTGCCCTGGACTTGACCTTGCTGCAGTTACTCCACTGTTAATGTGAGAGAGAGTTCATTCTGGTCTCTCTTTCTTCTGCTTGCTAGTTGCCTATTCATAGTCTGGGCTGGGCATGTGTGTTTGGCAGAGCTAATGTCCTATATGTATAGGACATGTGGGAAAATGTTTAACCTTTTGAAATCACAAATGGGGGGAGGGAGTCTCAAATTTAAGATGAGGAAAACTATTTGACCTTCTGAGATCATAAGGTGGGGAAGTTCCCAAACTTAAGGGACAGTTCAGATGCTAGGCAGACAAAAAGAATGATAAACATCCACTGTGTCTGATGTTTTATATGTAACATGTGTTGAGCCCTCGCTGTGTGGCAGCCCCCATGCTAAGTGCCTTACAAGCACTACGCAGATCGTCCTCACAACATTACATGTGAAGTAGGCCAAGAGAGATCGTACGGTTAAGTCAGCTCCGAGCTGAGACCCCAACTCCGAGCCATGATCGCAAAGCCTGTGCTCATCCTCTTCATTAAATGGACTCTTTTTAGAAAATTTCTCCCCAATGTATTTAGCTCAAAATCCTGTGAATAAATCTGCTAGATTGACTCTACTCAGTTTATTAAAATCTATGTATGGTATATATATATGTACTTAGGCATTTTAAAGGAAGTTGAAAATTTGTGGCTTTAATTATCTATTGTCAACTGACTGAATATTTTCTTTTTCTCATGTTGTGAATTGTAATTTCTCATTTTGTGATTTTGCCACAGCCTACACACTCTGATAAAGTGCTTTATTTCTGAATATCAGTGCTTGGAAGCTAATTACAGAGTGTGAGGGAGACAGATGGACAAGAAGGAGAGGAGACAAAGAGTGACCAAGACTGAGGCAGGAAGGGAGAAACCTCTCTCTCTCTCTCTCTCTCTCTCCCTCTCCCTCTCCCTCTCCCTCTCCCTCTCCCTCTCCCTCTCCCTCTCCCTCTCCCTCTCCCTCTCCCTCTCTCTCTCTCTCTCTCTCTCTCTCTCTGCCTCTCTCTCTCTCTCTGACACACACACACACACACACACACACACACACACACACACACACACCAGAGAGAGACAAATACATATGGAAGGAAGGGGAGGGGACACATATGTTATCCTGTAAGCAGCATTCTTTGTGTCCATGGTTATTTGTAATGGTAGCTTGACAAACAGTGGAACTCCCTCCTCTGTTTTAGGAAAATCATTGCGGCCTTTTTTTTTTTAAGTTGGAATCCGTGCACTCTCTAAACAGTTAAGTTTTCAGCCTGTGTACCAGCCTGTGTACCAATTGACTTATGTACTTCTATTTTAGAGCTAAAAAAAATATGTGATATCTAGGAGTAATAAACAGGAGCTGTTATTTAACTTGGGATGTATCCAACTTGGTTTGGGGGGAAGAATCATAAAGAGAAACTCCCATAGTTACTATGATGTCAGCGAAGCTAGAGTATTTCTTCATAAACCACAACTCTTGTTAATTATTCCTTTAGTACAAGTCTGTCTGTCCTGCAGATTTTTCTGTGCTACCAAAATAGAACTTTATAATAATGTTATTTTATTCACTTGTGCCTTTGGGACTAAATGGGCAGCTATAATTTTTGTGAAAGTGAGTAGATCAAGTGCCCTTCGACACACATACTCTTGTAGGCAGTCTAAATGTGGGTGAGGTGCTAGAGAAATACATGATGTAAGTTCAATGTCCATGAAATTAAAAGTGATTTTTGTCCTCTTTGTGTATTATGTTTTTAATATTGAATATACTATGTTTTTTGTCCTTACCTCCATCTGATCTTTCCTAGGATATAAATTTTAATTTGAGAACTCTTATTTCTCTATGAATTTCTTGTTTTGGTCCAATGCTGGCTGTATACAAAGGATTTTTGTATAAATGCAGTTGATGTTTATTCTGCTATTCTGCTACTTTACTTTGAGATTTATGCCTCTTTTATTAATATTTTTAGTGGACCAGCAACCCTCAAATGGGCAGTAGTCCTTTTATTAAGATACGGGTTGAAAATGTGATGTTGGCATACAGGCAGTTTCTTATCTTTATGGACATTAGCTAATGGTGAGTTTAATTAGTCATCTTTTAAGAAACATCATCCTGGGCCAGAAGAGCGATTCATCAAGCCCAGACTGTCTTAAAGAGCTGCACCAAGGAAACCGGTTACTTAACAATTCTCTTTCCTAAAGGACATGTAGGCCATTTCTAATTTCCCTTAACTTAATATACTACACTCAGAATTCATACATTCTTTTAAACTCTTCAATATGGCAATCTATTGTGATTATGCTATGTATGCATTAACCTTAAATACCTGTTGTAGGGGTGCCTGGGTGGCTCAGTTGGTCAATTAAGCATCCAGCTTCGGCTCAGGTCATGATCTCACAGTTCGTGAGTTCGAGCCCCGCATCGGGCTCTGTGCTGCAGCTTAGAGCCTGGAAACTGCTTCGAATTCTGTGTCTCCCTCTCTCTCTGCTCCTCCCCTGCTCATGCTCTCTCTCTTTCTATCCTTCAAAAATAAATAAAAACATTAAAAAAAATTCCTATTGTAGATTTGTTGGAATGGGTAGCTTTGGGGGAAAATACCATTTATAATATGAACTTCAGTTTTTTCTTTATTCATAAGCTGCTTCAGTTTCTTCACCTGTAAAATACAAAATGATTTCACAGTTTTTTTCCCCCTACTTTCAAAATCTGTTCTGTTATTTCTAATATGGCCAATTTATGAGGCTTGTCTTTCTCACCCTCCTTCCTCGCATCTTCTCCCCTACATGCCATTTAAATATAGAATATTAAGCAAGTTCTTTATGTATCATGAAGGAGGCAGAAGTTATGGAGGGCCACTGAATTCCTTTGAATTTTCTGATGGCTGTAACTAAAAGTTTTGTGGATTTTTAGGAGAAATGGTATTAAATAGCTGTAGTTCAAAGAAAACAGGTATAGTTGTATTGAGTGCTTCGGGATATGGATTTATTGAAGTCTTTTCATGGGACATGAATTCTGTTTTTCAGTTTGCTGGAAACTAGTTGAAGACATTCCTTCTTTCTTTTGTCCCTTGTACAATACCCATCATGAGAAATTATCTTAGAGTTTGGTTGTGGGAAAAAATGTCTCCAATACATTGCTGAAAAATATTTAGAGCCCACCAGAGCTACTGAAGAAAGGAGATGGTATTTTTCTCCTAACAGATAAGTAGGAATTTAGAAAAAAATTGTAACTCTTCTTGGTTGACTTCTATTTTTGAAATTATGGATTATCACCTAGAAAAGAAAAGGGCTGAAGTGAGTATTATAAAAAGTGTTTCCACTTTTGAGGAAGTTAGTGGAGTTGGGTGACAGTTCCTGGACACATACATATGAGGACAGCATCTTCAAGAAGAGGATACCAAATACTGAGGTCTTTCAGTATTAAAGTAACTTAACTCTCTGGAATAAATAGTACCGAAGGTAAACCTGCTTTAATACCAAGACATAGTGAATATTTTATTGTGCATAGTATTAAAATTCCCCCAAAATGGGACACCTGGGTGCCTCAGTCGGTTGGGCATCCGACTTCGGCTCAGGTCGTGATCTTGCGATTTGTGAGTTCAAGGCCCACGTCGGGCTCTGTGCTGACAGCTCAGAGCCTGGAGCCTGCTTTGGATTCTGTGTCTCTCTCTCTCTCTCTCTGCCCCTCCCCCACTTTTGCTCTGTCTCTCAAAAATGAATAAATGTAAAATAAATATATAAATAAATAAAAAATAAAATAAAATTCCCAAAAAACAATAAAGCCACACACTCTATGATATTTAGATTTGTATAAATCTCCTTGTTATGTAAATCTCCTTGTTATGTATAATTTTGAAGACACAGAAGAAAATTAACTCTGAAAATATTTACCTTGATGTTCTACATAGAATCCCATGTTAAGACATCATATTGTTTCTTACTAAGAAATACATTTTATATCATGGACAGCATATGTGTAGCATGTTTGTATACAAAACGAAAGTTTTAAAAAATAACAGTAATTCATGCTGTGTGTGTGAGTACCAGGGGAAAGGACAGAGAAAGAGGCAGACATTAACTGTAAGGAGACATTGTATTTATGATAAGGTTTTTAGAAATAATACTCTGTACGTGATGCACTTCCATTTTCTTAAAATATAAAACAAAATAGCAAATGCTGTAGGTGATGCCCCCAACATTGACCTCAAAACCCATTATCTTTATTTATAGTCTTTTTTTTTTTTTTTTAATGTTTACTTAATGAGAGAGAGTGAGTGAGCAGTGGAGAGGCAGAGAGAGAAGGACACAGAGGATCTGAAGTGGGCTCCATGCTGACAGCAGTGAGCCTGATGTGGGGCTCAGACTCATAAACCTGAGGTCATGACCTGAGCTGAAGTCTGACGTTCAACTGACTTAGCCACCCAGGCACCCCTCTCTTTATAGTCTTAATGACAGGTCTGCACACAAAGTATTTTGTTGTTCAGAAACACTAAAATCCTAAGGTGTTTTTTTTTTCTTTTTTTTAAAAATAAGGTTGTTATCAGTGCCCTGGGGGAGACTGTATCCTTGCCTTTTCTTCCTTTGCCTTCATTGTTCCTATCAGTGCAATGAATTAAAATTGTGAGAGAGATAATTTTTAAGTGTTAATTTATGCTGAAAATTCTCAAGTCACAGTTAAGTATTTAGAAGACTAGCATATGTATTTAGGCCTTTGGAAACTTTAGATCATCAATCTGTTGAGTCTCTTCTCTGTAAAGGAGTACAGTGTTTCAATGGCATGTTTTTAATCAATGGGGAATAATTTGTTTCAAGGAATTTTCACTTTCTCCAAATAACTGAGGACATTAGTGAAGCAAGGCTACCTTTCTTGGGTGATGTGTCCTGATAAGTAGTTGGCCTTTTTATTTTACAATAGGTATGTTACTCTTACTGTGTCCTAGGTAGTGGGTACACCTAATAATAAATTAACATTTCTGAGAGAAATAATTTTCTGATAGAAGACTCATTAAAAATCAGATTCTGTTCAGTATAAAGAACTGAGGCCAATAAGGGTCATCCCATGGAGTCAGGAACTAAGGTGTTCCACATGAGAGAATTTTCTAGAAAAGGAAAATTAGAAATCATAACTAATAATTTTGTTGCAAATTTTAAGAAATTAATGGGATACTTTAATGTATATATTTGTATGTATCCATATACCTATATCGTGCAAGAGAAATGTTTCAAACATCCCCAAAAGTATAGAAACTATTTGGAAAAACATTTATGTACTCAATAAATCTTAATGTTTCTTCCTTGACTTCTCAGAGTGTATGGAACAGCCATCAGTGACTTAGAGGTGATACAGGTTAATCATTGTGAATGAATACTAATTAGTGACTGTAGTATGACTAATTTACTTTTACTCAGTTCCCTCAGACCTAAATGTAGCATATTTTTCTGATTCGTCTCTTAATGCCAGAGGTTTCTTATTAATGTATAACAGTGAACTTTCCCCTTTTGTCCTCTTACCTAAAGCAACTTTGGGAGAATGGAACACATTTCTTAAATGAGCAGCCTGGATTTATTTACATGTCATTCCTATAGGACAGATGCGGTATTTGTGACTAATAGTTTTATTCTATTTTACTGCAGATTGTAATAGTGGAAAGAAAGATCTTGCATCCTGGACCTGTTTCTGGTTTGGACAAGTTGTTTAACTACTCTGGGTACTTTGTTAATACCTTTCCCATAGAGAAGTTCTGAGAATTAAGTGAGCTAATGTAAATATCTGGCACAGAAGTTGCTCAAGAAAGGTTACTTTAATATCACTAGCCTTCTTTCAAGTGGTTGAACTTGCTAAAGTCTGATTTCTAAATGAGTGGGGGTATTTCGGCACAAAAATACTCAGACTTCTCTTTACCTCCCTCCCTAAACAAAGCAGATTTTAACGTTAAATTTCATCATCCAACTCTTAGAACCCTTGCAGATTTTTTTCTTGTACTCTTGGTTTATTTTTGTACCTAAGGTTTGATAGGCACATAACAAATGCTTTGTGAACATTAAACTAAGTGAAAAAGGATTGTTCAGATGAAAGGTATGTGGATAAGTCAGTTTTTGGGCAATTCTAGAGAACTCTTGCCAGAACTGGTATCTTTGTTTTGGTCTTCAGAGACTATTAAATGTGATCACTGAGTCATACTTGCTGTTTTCTCTGTCCCCTGGCTATATCTCTTAAGATTCTGAAGCTTGCCAGCCACAGGATGTTTAAAAGGCAGAGTAGGCTTTAGCCCAGGGGGAGTTTGTTTATTTAAAGAAAAATAATTAAGTTCAAACATCCCTACCATGTCATAGCTAGTCTGGTCATGTTAGAGTTAGTTCTTTTGATTCTTTCTGGTGGTCACGGTGCCTAAAGATAACAAATTCGAAAGTAGTTTAAACTTTTGAAATTACTTGGAACTTTATAATGTAATCCCAAACAGAAGTCCCTAAAGGAGTGGGGGGAAAGGGCCATTTATTTTGCTAGTTGTTTTTTAATGAGAGTCATTTAATTCACATCATTTACTACTCCTTCCTAGAGTTATGGCACAGATGATTTTATTAAAAACAAAACCAAAAAAAGAAAACAAACGCACTATGGTGGTTATATCTTTATTACTTCTTTGAAATTGGGACCATAAGAATCTTTTAAAAGGGACAGTATAGGAGCACCTGGGTGGCTCAGTCAGTTGTGTCCAACTTTCACTCAGGTCATGATCCCATGGTTCGTGGGTTCGAGCCCCACATCAGGCTCTGTGCTGACAGCTCAGAGCCTGGAGCCTGCTTTTGGATTCTGTCTGTCTGTCTGTCTGTCTCTCTCTCTCTCTCTCTCTGTCTGTCTTTCTCTCTCCCTCTCTCTCTCCCCCCTGCTTATGTTCTGTCTCTCTCTTTCAAAAATAAATATTTAAAAAATTAAAAAAATAAAAGGGACAATATAGTCTTATAGATGTTTAGACACAAAAGATATGGTAATTGGTGATGTTCATATTTCAGATGATTATTATCTCCAGAATATTTCTCCTTGCATATTTTATGCCAGATAAGAAAATCAGAGACAGATATTTTGGCTTGCCTAGGGTACCAGGACCTGTCTCTTTGATGAGATAACTTGATAACTTGTAAAAACCAAGTCCTAGAGGAAGTAGAGGAGGTATAAGACCCGTATCTGCTTTTCTGGGCAGAGGGAAATGCAAGTCCTGAGGCCTTGAAGTGAGAATGTGCTTGAAGTGTTTAAGGAAAGGAAAGAGGCCAATGTGGCGAGAATGGAGTGAACAATGGGGAGAGTAGTAGGAGACGAGGTTAGAGAGATGTGGAAGGGATATTTCAAATCATGGTCCTTATGGCTGTTGTAGGGTTTTGGCTTTTAGGCTAGTAAGATGGACTCAATTAGAGGCTTTGAGCAGAATGATATGATCTGACTTTCTTTTGAAAATGACTAATCTGATTGACTTGTTGAGATGAGCAGAGGGGGAGACTGGGAGATCGAATAGGGAACTATTAGAGTAATGCAGATGAGAACTAAGGTGGCATGGACCATGGTGGTCAGATTGGAAGTGTTGAAAGTGGTAATATTATGGATGTCTTTTGAAACTGGAGCTCCTGGGATGAATACGTAATGGATAGTGATGAGTATTTCTGCACATAATGTTTGATTGACCCATTTTTAATGATGTTAAGATTAATCACTGGGTTCAAGTTTTGTCGACCGAATTTAGCCATTATGAGGTTTCCCATCAATCTTTTACCTAATGGTTTTAGCAGCTGTTGATCATTTTTTTTTTATTAAATTTTTTTAATGTTTATTTTTGAGAGAGAGCGAGAGAGAGAGCGCATGCATGTGCATGAGCAGGGGTGGGGCAGAGAAAGAGGGAGACACAGAATCCAAAGCAGGCTCCACGCTCTGAGCTGTCAGCGCAGAGCCCAATGCGGGGCTCAAACCCACAAACCGTGAGATCATGACCTGAGCCGAAGTTGGATGCTTAACCAACTGAGCTATCAAGGTGCCCCAAGAGCATACAAGTTTAAAAAAAAAGAATACCCCACCCGCAACATTTAGCAATCATTTGTCTAGCAGTTCCCTTTTAGGAGTTTTCCCCAAAGATTCCAAAAACAAAATTACAAATTCCTTGAAGGCTGGTAGCATCGATTGATTGATTATTTTTGAGAGACTGGGGGAGGGGCAGAGAGAGGGAGAGACAGAGGGATCTGAAGCAGGCTCCGTGCCCTCATTGCAGAGTCCAGTGTGGGGCTTGAACTCACAAACTGAGATCATGACCTGAGCCGAAGTCAGACGCTTAACTGAGTAAGCCACCCAGGCACCCCTCATGTCTTATCTTTTAATTATGGGCTTTGTTTACTGGGGGAAGAAACAATAATGATGATGTAGTTGGCATTGATATCAATGGTGTATATGTGGAGGGAATGGCATTTTGAGACTTTGCCGTTTTGAAATACTACCAGATTAAATATTTCATCAATTAAAGTTAAATCACTTGTCAGTTTATTCATTCTTTGAGTAAATATTTACTGAGCACTTACTACATGGCAACCATTGCTTTAAGTGCTTAAAAGATATCTGTAAATAAAACCAGTAAAAATTCTGTCTGGATCTTACTTTCTATGGATGTGAGGGGGAAATTGGGTGCCTGGGTGGCTCAGTCCATCGAGTGTCCCACTTCTGATTTCGGCTCAGGTCATGATCTAATGTTTCATGAAATCGAGCCCTGCATCAGGCTCTGCACTGACAGTGTGGGATGGAGACTGCTTAGGATTCTTTCTCTTATTCTCTCTTCCCCTTTCCTGCTCGTGCTTTCTCTCTCTCTCTCTCTCAAAATAAATAAATAAACATTCAAAAAAAAAGATGCAAGGGGAAATAGACAAACCTGTATAATTCATTTATTGTTTTCAAATGTGGGGTTTTAGAGTTCCTCTTCATCTTCCTTTTTCCCTTTTCTAGTCTGTAAATGGCATTCTTAGGGAGTTGCAAGACCCTGCTGGTGAGTGGAAGGCATTGAGGACTGAAGAATTATAGATCTTTATACTTAGTCTGTGTAACAGAAATGTATAATTCTGGTCCTGTGGGACGATAGCCTATATTCCATCCTTCTCACCTCATCGTCAGCCCTGTTAATGTTTTTTATTAGAAGGTTGCTCAAGAATTGTTTTGATAGTTCCCTCTCTTGTAGACTCTAAAATTTAGAAAATTGTCCTTAAAGATTTTGTGTTTTTGTTATAATGTGTTCTTAATGACTACATCTTTATTTCAGAAATGACCATTAAGAAGTAGATGCCCAGATGCAAAAGTGATGAAACAGTCAGTTTGTCATAAAGTAAGATGCAGCTGTGGCTTTTCAACCAGATTAGTAAGTGTGGCGAAATTTTCTTTTTAAATTTATACTTATTTTATCTCCTTTGAAAAACATTCAATAAAAAGTATAGTGGACATTTTCTTAAGTGTTAACTTGTATTTCTGTTTTTACTTTGGATTGTAGTACAAATTATAGTGTGTGACTCTAGAAAATGTATGTCTGTGCTGTACCTTTTTAAGAACCATAGAAGTAATATTATAAAATCATAGTGTTAGAGGAGACATGTGACAAAGAGTCACTATAATACCACTATCCAAATATAGCTCCTCCTAAAATTCTTGGATATTTGTTTTCCTTACCAGTCTTTGTTCTATACATTTAAAAAAAACAAACATTTTGCTCATAGTGTTATGAAGAGTGTGCTTCTTTTATATTTTAAAATTAAATTTGTGGGAGGGTAGGTGATGGGCATTGAAGAGGGCATCTTTTGGGATGAGCACTGGGTGTTGTATGGAAACCAATTTGACAATAAATTTCATATATTAAAAAAAAGTACTCTTCAATGTGGTGTGTGTATATATATATATATATATATATATATATATATACATACACATACATACATACATACAGTGGAGTATTACTCAGCAATCAAAAAGAATGAAATCTTGCCATTTGCAACTATGTGGATGGAACTAGAGGGTATCATGCTAAGCGAAATTAGTGAGTCAGAGAAAAAGACAAATATCATATGACTTCACTCATATGAGGACTTGAAGATACAAAACAGATGAACATAAAGGAAGGGAAGCAAAAAGAATATAAAACCAGGGAGGGGGACAAAACATAAGAGACTCTTAGATATGGAGAACAAACTGAGGGTTACTGGAGGGGTTGTGGGAGGGGGGATGGGCTAAATGGGTACGGGGCTTAAGGAATCTACTCCTGAAATCATTGCTGTACTACATGTAACATGTAACTAACTTGGATGTAAATTTAAATAAATAAATAAATAATGTATTCTTCAGGACAGAGTTTCTTATTGGGGTAATGAAAATGTTCTGCTATAATATGGTGGTGATGGGTACACAACTTTCTGAATATAGTATAAAAACCACTGAATTTTACACTTTAAAGAGGTGAATTTTGTGACCTATGGATTATACTTAAAAACTACCCTTCAGGTATCAAATCTTGGTGAGAGTAAAACCCAGTTGAGTACTGGTATTTTAGAATATGAAAATGTGCCAAGATATCATTGTGTACCTAGAAGAAATAATTTGATAATCAGTGGAATAGTGTTTTTGTAATAATAAAAAATAATAAAAATTATAAATTTTATAGATATTTTAATAAAATATTAAAGTACTTTTATTATTAGAGACTTATTATCTCTTAAGCTTTGGTAATATCAAGTGTCATAATATTCTGAATGTACTGTATTAGCATTTTGTTATCGTTTCATTTTTAAGGGACTTCCTTTTTTTGAAGCTAACATTTCAACTTTTCTACCTGAAATTTTTTTAGGAACAGAATTGTATCTGTTTCTCTCAGAAGAGAATTCCACAAGGTAAGAAATTATTAATATAGTAATAAAACAAATATGGTCGAATACAGGCTTAATTGCTTTTGATTTTTTTAATCCTTTTCCCTATATTTATTTCATATCTTTTCTTGATTATTCCAAGATTATCACAAATTTGTTAGCTCCTTTTTTACTACCTCAGAATTTTGAAACAAGATGCATTTCATCTTATTTGAAGTTAAGATTAAAAGGACGTGATAAAAGTCATCACCTTTTGACACTCAAATACTGCTTTTCATGGCATCTTCCTAGCATTATTAAGGAACTCATTCCTAGCATTGTTAGGAGTGAGTTTGTCCATTTTAGGAAGAAAAGTTCTCTTTTTCCATTGGGGCCCATTTACCTTTTACCTAAATGACTCAGGGCAGTAGAGGATTCATAGAAGCTCTATTAGGGGCTGTTAAGTTAAAGGAGATTATTTAGCTATGTTTCCACCTATGGAAATTATATAACTCCTGTATTTGGTTTAAAAAATGGAGTGCTTTCTACTGGGTAGATAAGAAAAGATTGAGTAGCATCTAGTATTAAAAAAAAAAATCCTAAATGATCATCTTTACGATGGATTTTCAGTCATCATTTAGATTATTATACTCTTTGGACTGCTGAAGGATGAAATGTTCAAGTGAGTATATATTGGTGTGCTCCTCTTGGTAGCCAAGAACTTAAAATCAGTTGCTTGGCCTTAAGAGAATTACATCGTTTAAATTTTCTCAGGAACTCTTTGGTATAGGTAGTAGTGATCACTGCAGATTAATCTGACAACTGGAAAATGCTTATAAAGTGAATTATTCAGATCAATAACTCTTTCTCATTTATTCTCCTTTTTCAATGTAATGTGTGCTGAGGGGAACATGCACCCTCAAACACATCTTTCCCACAGATTTAATTAGGTCAGTTTTTATCCTGAAAACTGAAAACAGAGGGTTAAAATAAAGGGACCCACTGGCTGAAGAGGAGGGATGGGGTTTTCACGTACAAGTGTCTTGTGTAGCTTTCCCCCTGTGTTTTTCTTCTACTTCTAGAGGCTTCAGGGAGTCCTGGAACCTGTGTGTAGCACTATCTGATCCTTTAGGGCACTACTCAAAGACAGTACTGCAGGAGAAATCCAGATCCCCATTTTCCTGGACCATCATGCTTAAAGCGAAAACAGAAATTTCACAAGATTTAATCTTAGTGAACTTGATCTGTTACATCTTTGTCCCTGTTCTTTTGGAAAATGAAATTTGAATCTTCGACATTAATACAATGTATGATGTGTTATACATTGTATGACCCATAATACAGCATATGACAGTGATGGATCATAGTATCTGGTACCCATAGGGCTCCCCTGTAAGTGCTCCATAAATGTTTATTTTTATAAATGCCCAGATGCTGTTGTAACTTTATTTTAGAGTAGAAAATAATCAAAACATGATTATTCATATTTATGTAGTATCATCTTCCTACACAAAGGTTAAAAGGACAATGACAACTTTAGAAAAACTGTTGTTAATTGTGCACTAACGAATGGTTGAAATGATAAATTTTATGTTACATATACTTTACCACAGTTTAAAAAATTGTTTAAATTTTTGAGCAACTGGTTTATTATGAAAGAGGATAGCTATGTTTGAGGTATTGAGTTGATGATATTCCTCAGTTTGTGTCATACCCATCCTCATTGGTTCATTAAAGGACTATTTTTCTGTTTTCCTTTGTAACTAGTTCCCATACATACTCAGGTGTCTCTTTAGATCATATAAGTCTTTCACCTTTTACCAGTCCTCATATAAGTGACTTTTTAACATGTTTCATATCTATCCTTTTATGTCTTAGGAAAGGTTTTATTATTTTGTGTATTTTAATTATATGGTAGGTCTTAGTCCAATTCTTGTAGTCCCCTTCGCCCACCTCACTCTTCTGTTTTTCTGAGATCTGGCCATGTTGTTGAATGTTCGTCTAATTTGTTTTGTCCAACTGGTATGTTGTATTTTAGGTTGTTTATTAAAATGAAACTGTTACATGTAAAATTCCTTAAATGTATAAGGAATGTTACAATGAGCATTAAGAAAAGGCCAATTTGTGTTCACTTTTTAAATATTAGAATTGAATTTAAAGAATGTGAATTAGATGAGATGGAAGATTAGAGGAAATATAAACATCTGTTTCAGAGGCTGAGAATCTGTTAGAACAGTGAAAGGAAAAAATTGTGGGACCTAACAAAAACATCTATTTTCCTTCTAGAAACATTGTGTTAAAATGCTCAGGTCTCAGTGTTAGCCCACAAAAGCTTAATAGTTGAAAGATAACCAGTAATATTTTGGAACCTCCTTATTACTGATTACCTATTAATTTCTACATATTATATTTGAACATTCATCTTACTTTTTTAATTTCTTTGAAGCATAACCATGTTTTCTGAATCCACATCACTGAATCTAACACAGAAAAAAACAGTACAAATGCAGCTTTCTAAATTTGGGATGCAGAAACACAGTTTCATCTAGAGTAGCATATTATTAGCAGAAGCAACTTCTGTTGGATCCCCTAACTATAAACTGTCAGAGTGGGAACTTGAGAAGCTCCAAGTCCAAGGTGATGGTATGCCTTGCAGTAATGAAGAGGAAAGAGAGAGGAACACTCCTATGAGAGGATGGGGTGATCCCTGACTTTAGAAGAAGGGCAATGACAGCTGTGATCAGATCAGGGAATGGCTTCCATCACAGAGGAGAAGCTAAAGGTACCTTGTGGGGAGAAGTTTGTGTGGGAGGAGGATTTTAGGGGCACTTAGTTCTGGGGGCTAGGAGAAAATGTGCTACTAATTCAGTCATGAAATGGAAAAGGGTAAAGGAATTCATGTTTGCTAAAAGTGAAGTCAATGTTGAGGCTTTTTGAAAGAAGTAGTTATTTATATGTCAACACTTAAGTATTTATACAAGTTCTGGTGGGAAAACCCGTAACTCTTTTTTTGTTGTTGTTAAGTTTTTATTTATTTATTTTGAGAGAGAGAGAGCAGTGAAGAGGCAGAGGGAGAGGGAGAGACAACTGAGCCACTCAGGCACCCCAACCAGCAACTCTTGAAGTTAATATTGAGTTGGTATCCCATGCATTGTTGAACACTTTTTAAAAGTAACAGTTCTGGGGCGCCTGGGTGGCGCAGTCGGTTAAGCGTCCGACTTCAGCCAGGTCACGATCTCGCGGTCCGTGAGTTCGAGCCCCGCGTCGGGCTCTGGGCTGATGGCTCAGAGCCTGGAGCCTGCTTCCGATTCTGTGTCTCCCTCTCTCTCTCTGCCCCTCCCCTGTTCATGCTCTGTCTCTCTCTGTCTCAAAAATAAATAAACGTTAAAAAAAAAAAATTAAAAAAAAAAAGTAACAGTTCAGAGAATTATACATCAGATAACATAATCTGTTTCTCTAGTTTCATTCGTTTTTGAGTATTTTATATGGCATAGTAATTTCATTAGTCTCACACTGTTATATTAAGAGATGGCCTATGTAAAACAGATAGTGTAGTATTCTCATTTTGCAAATGATGCAACCAGAAGTGGACTTAGCTTTAGGTTCCCTATCAACTGATATTTTGCTCTAAATGGAAGATGTAATTACTAGTTTTAAATTAAAAGAAATTTTTCTAACCTGAAAGAACCTCATAGCCTAAAAAGTTTTAAAAAACACACACATATACAAACAAAAATAAAGCCAGAGAGTAATTGATTGATTTAACCTTAAGGTTCACTAAAGCAGCACTTAACAAATTAACTTGGGTTTTGTTGGCTACTGTTATGTGGAACATTATTTCAGAAATATTTCCAATTTAGAACAAATGCTATACATTTAGATATTTTTAAGTTTTGAACATGGCTGTTTACTTTGGTAAACAGACACTTCGGTGTCTAATTTTGATGGATAGGAGATTAGAATCCTCAATTTGTGGGAATGGAACAAGGAATTTGATCTCACATATTTCAGTACATAGTAATTCCCTCCCCCCAAGTCATTTGTAGTATGAAAATCAAGAAAACTGTGTTATAAACCTGTGTCTTTTATCCTGAGTGACTTAATTTGGTTCAGGCTAGCTTTAGTGGTATAAGTACAGATCAAGTTTGGTTTTGAATAGTCCAGTTTTATCCTAGGGCATTCTAGGTCTGCAGTGTTTTTGGATATGCTAACCATTTGGTTTCAATACCTAGTTGACATTTGATCCTGTGGAAAGATTGTGAGAGATTTCACATGTAGGTGGTGGGATGAAGGAACACAGATTGACTCATAGTCTACTGAGTAGACTGGAGTTATAGGACTTTGAAGTTTAGCAGTGTTTTTGTTACTCAGAAATAAACTCTGATTTATTATTGTATATTAAGACTTCAAATGTAATTTAAGTAAATTTCAACTTTAGAAAATGTGGATAGCTTTATCATTTTTATAAAAGAATATAGTTATTTCAGATACTCTTTGTTTCACGTTAAACTCTTTAGAATTCCATATGAGCTGCCTTTTTTTTTTTTAGCCACTTGCTTTCAGATTAAAAAAAAACAAAACAAAACAAAACCAAAAAACCAAAAACTCAGAATAGGTTGAAACTTGACACAAATTGCTGCCACAGAACAAAAGTGCTGATCGAGTTAAATCAACCCCTGTAATGTGTATTGAAAAGAAAACCTCTCCTCTCTCCGCCAGTTTGAAGAACAAGCGTTTTTCCTGCCAAGAAGGGCTGACTTTAAATGGACCAGCTGTCCATATTAGGAGCACTGGGTTGCTAAGGTGACCATGGCTGTTTGGAGAAGAATGCAGCTGAGAGGGCAAGTTCTTGATGTGTGAGCTGAGGGAAGGAATGTGGTGTGATTGTGCATCATTCCTCCTAATCACATGCTCACAAAATGCTGTGTGGGCAGCATGTAGAAACTACAAATCTGAGTGCTAGAGCTTGTGTGTGGTTAAAATCATTTTGTTTTCATGTGAGCAAGAGGCTTACAGTTTAGATGGAAAACGTCCACTTTGTATACATGTGTGTGTTTTGGGTGAAGGGGAGGGTGTTTTGATGGTGGATGAAATGGGAATGAATTTATTTTGCATGATGGACACACACTTCCGTATTGTAAAGCAAAAATTATCCTGGGATAAATGTTCCTTCCAATTCATCCTTTCAGTCATATATACAGTGTTAATAGTTCCCCAAGTGAAAGATGTGTCCTTGTAATTGTAATAATTGTACTTATATAATATTAAGTAATTGTACTTATATTTTGGGCACTTTTAATTTCAGAATTATTTGAAAGTCCCAAGAATATGTTGTCTGTTTGGCCCATTTCTCCCCTCCCCCCTTTTTAAAATATAGTCTTACTCTTCCAAAGGGAGATTTTATCTTAATATATTGTGTTTCTTCCCTGAAGCATCCAAAGATAGGTTCTGGTATTTGGTAAAAAGTACGATTCAAGGGGCAGTGGGAAGTGTCAAACTAACAAGCCCACTTACCTGAAACACTTTTTAGATTTTACCATGGACATCATTGCTAATATTTGAAATGAGATATAGCCACATATATTGATATAAACACCTACTGAATGCACCATGAAGTTTTTTGTTTTTTTGTTTTAATCCTTGTTAACGAATCCTGACAATAACACGTTGGTCTTTAATGCAGATATAAATATGTAATATCTTTAAGATGTGAAGTCATTGGACATTGGCAGCTCTGTATTACATTAGCATCATATTCTTAATCAGATAGTCTACTTGCTTTGACATGGTTGCTGTTTAATTGATTTATTTATAAAATATGGAGGGAAATTAAAAGATTAAAATAATTTGAGTATTGAATTCAGTTGGTTATTCTCATGGTATACCTTGATAACTTTTGATGGCATTCTCTCAACTAAGTGCTTTATGGTTTTCACATTTAATCTTCAAATCTCCTAGTAACTGATTTTTTTGAGAGATATGGGACATGAATTCACTTTTTTCATACGGATAATAGGTTATCTCAACGCTATTTATTGAAATAGTTCTTTTTTTCTTCCCTGATATGTGAAATTTCCTGTCTCACAAATCAAGTTTTCATATGTGGGTAGTTTTATTTCTGTACTCTCTCTTTTGTACCCTTGGTCTTTTTGTCTACCCCTGAGTTATTACTGTACTATCATAGCTACCTCAGATACTCAAATTTTTGTTTCTTGCCTTGTTCATGACTTCAAAAGGAATGCTTTCAAATTTCACCATTTAACATGATAACTTGTAAATTTTTTTTAAAGATGGTCTTTGCCAAATTAAAGAAGTTTCATTCTATTCTTCCTTGGCTAGGACTCTTGTTTTAAATCATGAATAGATGTTGTATTGAAAGGCTTTTGTATAACTTCAGTGATGATTAAAATTTTTTCTCCTTAATCTATTAATGTAGTCAGTTACATTGATTTTCAGATTAGGTTAACTAAGTATTCCTGGGATAAACCCAATAGAGTCAAGTATGGATTCTCTTTTTTCATAATTATTGGATCTGGTTTGCTTACATTTTGTTTGGGATTTTTAGTGTTCATGAGTCAGATTGGCTTTTAATTTTCTTTTCTTACATTATCCCTGTTGGATTTTCAACATATTGCTCACTCATTCATTCATCCTTTCATTCATTCATTTACTCATTCATAGAGCACATATGAGGGAAGAACAGAGAGAGAATCCACCCTGGCAGTGTGGAGCCTGATGCAGGGCTTGAACTCTTGAACCATGAGATCATGACATGAGCAGAATCAAGAGTTGGATGGTTAACTGACTGAGCCATCCAGGCGCCCCTAACATATCTTTCTTTTTAAATGTTAGTTGTGGTAAAAACACCTATCATAAAGTTTACCATCTTACCCATTTTTAAGTGTACAGTTTAGTAGTGTTAAGTATATTCACATTATTGTGCAACAAATCTACATAACTTTTTCATCTTGCAGAACTGAAACTCTATACCCATTAACCACTCTTCATCTCCCCCTCCCATCGTCCTGGCAACCACCATTCTACTTTCTATTTTTGTGAGTTTTACTGCTCTAGATACCTCCTATAAGTGAAATCATACCGTATTTATCTTTTTGTGCCTGGCTTTTCACTTAGCATAATGTAGCATGTATCAAAATTTTCTTTTTAAGGCTGAATAATATACCATTGTGTGTATAAACATTTTGTTATCTGTTCATCTGCCAGTGGACAAGTATGTTGCTTCCACCTTCTGGCTGTTGTGAATAATGCTGCTATGAATATGTATGTACAGATATCTCTTCTACACCCTTTCAATTCTTTTGGATATAGACCCAGAAATGATACTGTTGATAATATGGTCATTTTATTTTTAATTTTTTGAGGAACTACAGTCCTGTTTTTTAATAGCAGCCACACCATTTACATTCCCACCAGCCATACACAAGTGTTCCAATTTCTCCGTATCCTTGCCAACACTTATTTTCTGTTTTGTTTTTTTTTTTAATAGTAGCCATCCTAATGGTTGTGAAGTAATAGCTCACTATGGTTTTGATTTGCATTTCCTTAATGATTAGTGGTGTTGATTCCTAATGATTGAGTATCTTTTCATATGCTTTTTGACCATTTGTATATTTCCTCTGGAGAAATGTCTGTTCAAATTCCATTGTCCATTTTTTAATCAAGTTACTCTAATAGTTATCATTGTTGTTGCCGAGTCATACGGGTTCTTTATGCTAGGTATTAACACTCTTACCAGATACATGATTGGCAAATATTTTCTCCTGTTCCATAGGTTGCCTTTTCAGGCTGTTAATTGTTTCCTTTGATGCATAGAAGTAGTGTCATTAAGCTTTACCTATGGTTTTTTGGTAAGAGTATTATACTTTTAGGTCTTATATTTAGATCTTTATTATGAGCTAATTTTTATATAAAGTGTAAGGTAAGGGTCCAAGTCCTTTCTTCTGCATGTGGATATCCAGTTTTCTCAGCACCATATGTTAAAACGACTGTCTTTTCCTCCACTAAATGGTGTTAGCATCCTTTGTCTTGGTTGCGTTTTGGTATGAATTAGAAAGTGGTTTTTTTTTCCATTCTCTAGAAGAATTTTTTTAAGGTTGTAATTGTTTGTTGTTCATTCACTGTTTGTAGGACTATAAAACTATCTGGGCTTAATTTTCTTAGTGGAAGGATTTTGAACTGCAACTCTTTGATTTTGTAGTAATTGTTTTTCTGTTTACATTCTCTTTCATGTTTTTAAATGGTCAGTTGATTTTTTTGCCCTTTAAAAGTTGATATGTAGGGGCGCCTGGGTGGCTCAGTCAGTTAAGTGTCCCACTTTGGCTCAGGTCATGATCTCATGGTTCATGGGTTCGAGCCCCGCATCGGGCTCTGGGCTGACAGCTCAGAGCCTTGGAGCCTGCTTTGGATTCTGTGTCTTCCACCCTCTCTGCCCCTCCCCCACTCATGCTCTGTGTCTCTCTTTTTCTCAAAAGTAAATAAACATTAAAAAAAAATAAAAAAAAATATTCTGTGTGACAGAGGATTCATAAAGCATTCCTTTTGTGTACTGAAGCATGATAGTCGTCTTCAGAAAAAGTCCTTGCTCAACTGACTTGTGAGCTGAATTAGCTGCTTTTTTCTGGAGTACCTTTTTTTTTTTCCTTGAAACAACTGGATAGGCAAACTGATTACTTGAACTTATGTATTTGATATTTGTTTTTCTCAAAAATGAACTGAGTGGGCCTAACACTTCAAGAAAAACAGCTGTATTTGTAGCCAGTGATTAAAAAAAAAACTTTCAAGTGAAATTTAGTATCTGGGGCGCCTGGGTGGCTCAGTTGGGTAAGCATCCGACTTTGGCTCAGGTCACAATCTCACGGTTTATGAGTTTGAGCCCCGTGTCAGCTTCTGTACTGCCAGCTCAACCTGGAGCCTGCTTCAGACTCTATGTCTCCCTCTTTCTCTGCTCGTCTCCCAGGGGCTTGCACTCTGTTTCTCTCTCAAAAATAAATAAACATTAGAAAAAAATTAAAGAGAAAGAATTTTGGAAAATTTGTATCTAACACCGGGAGCTTGATAGCTTCCCAGATACCTAAAGACTTCTTGGGGCGCCTGGGTGACTCAGTCGGTTAAGCATTCAACTTCAAATTAGGTCATGATCTTACGGTTCGTGAGCTCGAGCCCCCCCCTTCAGGTGAGTATGAACCCCACTTTGGGTGAGCCCCACTTCTCTCTCCCTGGCTCTCTCTCTGCCCCTTGTGTGATTCTCTCTCTCTTTCTCTTTGCCCCTATCTCACTTGTGCCCTCTCAATCTCTCTCTCTCTCTCTCTCTCTCTCTCTCTCTCTCAAAAAAAAAAAAAAAAAAAATCAATCAGTAAACAAAAATAAAAATAGAAAAGGCTTTTCTTGTGAAGTGGTTAATGATAATAAAGAATGTGGTTTTCTTTTCTGTCATATTGTATTCTGAATTGTGTCAGTTTGGAATACCTGAATAACTCAGTGAATATTTTCCAGATGACCAATGTATAATGATACAAAATCACATATGGGTAAAAGTGCTAGATAAACCAATGAATTTTAATGCAATAGAACGTGAAAAGTTCATTGATATGGTTTTAGAAACCACAGAAGTAACTAGACTTCAGGAAACTACCATTTGTTAAGTTCAGGTGTAGTATCAGGACTAGCAACAGTTACTTGAAATAATTATTGAAATATTCACTTTCCCAGCTATATCTCTGTATGAGGCTAGATTTTCTTCATATACTTATATACTTTAACCAAAATAGTACATCACAGAATCAGTCATAAGAATCCAGCTGTCATCTATAAAGTTATACATTAAAGACATTTGCAAAACTATGTCTTATCAAAGACAAAACTTTTCTTATCAAGTTTTTAATTTTTTCCCATACAGATATTATTTATGTTAACATATCATAAGTTTATTATTCTTTTAATAAATTAATAAATATATTAAACATTTTTCAGATTTAACTTCTAATTTGGTAAATATCAATAGATAAGAACCCAGTTGAAGGAAAACTCTGAAAAATTCTCAAATAATTTTTTTAAAATGTTGTATTTATTTTTGAGAGAGAGAGAGAATGAGGGAGGGAGGGAGGGAGAATGAGTGGGGGAGGGGCAGAGAGAGAGGGAGACACAGATTCCAAAGCAGGCTCCAGGCTCCGAGCTGTCAGCACAGAGCCCGATGCAGGGTTTGAACTCACAAACCACTAGATCATGACCCGAGCCGAAGTCAGATGCTTAACCGATTGAGCCACCCAGGTGCCCCTCAAAATAATTTTTAAAAATGTAAAGGGATCCTGCAACCAAAAAGTTGGTGAACTGGGTGCTGACCTACAGATCACAATGATGTTTCATTTTTATTTCTGACATTATGCATTTGTCCTCCTTTTCCTTTTTCAAAAAAAAAAAGTGGTATCCCAATTTTATATTTAAAAAAATTCAGTCTCCTTTGTAGTTTTAAGATTATTTTCATAATCTGTTAAATTATGATAAATACATCTATAGTTGCATTAACTAATTTTAAAACTCCATAGGCCTAGCACAGTCTATTCATGAATATATTTCTGTATTTTGTTATGCAAATTACCCCCCCAATACTATAAAATTCAGTTAAAAACAGACCCTCCTGGAAGCAGTGACATCCCAGTAGTAAGAGTACACCTGGTTTCCAGATCTTGGTTTCTAATAAGTTCTGTACTAAAAGGAACCAGGGCTCCTTGGAGAAATGGCTGATTTAAGGACTGGGGCAAGAAATATATAGATCAGCTTAGAGCATCTTGTAGTGCCGAAAAGTAAGAATGTGCTTAAACAAACTCACAATGATGGCACTATGTCAAAGGGACATAGGAGCCAACTGAAAGAACTCCCAGTGGTCAAAGGTGGAATCATTTGAACAAGAATTGAAGTGTAAAGTTGTACTGGATTATAACCCAGAGTATAAAATAAGTATTCAAGCCTCCATATGGTATAAATAGGTTGTTGAATGAATGAATGAATAATGAAGAGACACATCTCCTGTGCAGAGTAACTCCAAGTAATTTGTGTTGATACTCCCATCTTCAACAAGGTGGAACATTACTCTCCACTCCTTGAGTGTGGGCTGTGCATAATGACTTCCTTTTAAAGAGTACACTAATGAAAGGAGATGGAGAGGAGTAACTGCAGTGGAGAAATCTTATGAACACTACTTCAGCCAGGTCAGTAGTGATAAGTCACATTGACAGTATGTTTCCAAGGATAACGCTGTGATGAAAGGCATTTTTTCTCCCTGGTCTTCTCCCAAAAACTCATAATGCCAATCTAATCATGAGAAAAACACCAAAGAAATTGCAGTAGAGGGACATTCTACAAAATTCTTGACCAGTATTCCCCCAAACTGTCAAGGTCATCAAAAACAAGGAAAATCTGGGAAACTGTAGCCAAGAGGAGCCTAAAGGGATATAGCTAATTATAATAATGGTATCCTGAATAGGATCCTGCAACAAAAAAAAGCATATTCTATAAAAACTAAGGAAATTTGAATAAAGTATGGATTTTAGTTGATAATTACATATCTGTATTAGTTTATTAATTGTAACAAATGTACCATACTAATGTAAGGTATTATTAATATATAACACCAGATGTGGAGTCTATGGGAATTCTGTATTATCTTCTCAATTTTTATCCAAATCTGAAATTGTTGTAAAAAATAAGGTTTATTAAAAAAAACCAACTGAGTCCCTCAAGTATATTTTTAAACCCAGAAATCATGTACTTCACAACTTTTTCCAGATTTTTTGCTCATATTCACTCTTAAATACTATTACTCCTGGAGGCAACCCAAGTTTAAAAAAATCTAGTAAAAGAACAATTTGCTTGAGGGTATTGCATAATTGATTCTTATAAACAGACCTAACATTTATTTTGTTGTATTTAATGCCACCTGAATGCCTACTCACAAATGTTAGAAGGTTGTATTTATTATGGTCTTAAGTCTTTTGTTATCACTTTAAGTTTTTAAGCTTCAAGCCAGTCAAAATTTTTGTTAAAAAATACTGACAATACGTTTGAATGTATAATTTATTACTTAAGAGTCCTTTCTTATTCGAGATAATCTTACCACATTTTAAATTAATTTTTTTATTTGAGTGAAATTAACACACAATGTTACATTAGTTTTAATCTTAACACATTTTTAATAATTTAAAGAGAGATACTGGTTTCAAACAGTAATCTGTACCTCTCTTTTTCAGAATAAATTTATCTTAGGCACTTGAATGGTGATTTTGGTGATCTTTTTTTTTGTTACTAAAGCAAGTGTCACTGAGGCTGTATATTAGGAAAACAGTATTTATTGCCTCCAGCCCACCTATTTTCTTGTTGGAGGGTGGGATGGAGAAGCATGTACTGGATATTTTCCCTTAACAGACATACTAGTTTTGACAAAATAAACATATTAATTTGTAGCATTTTAGTTAAAAACTGAAAATGTGCATGGTAACAAACCCAATCTTAAACAATTGCAGCCTTATCAATAGGAGGAACTAAGCCTTACTTGGTTAGCTTAACCTTTGGTCTATTTATAGATGTAAGAAGAAAAAGTTGAGCTCTCTTTCCCTTTGAATTTTTAAGCAGATTTTTGAACTAGTGTAAAGAAAGAAAATATTTGAAGAAGCTAAATTAATAGCTAAATCATTTCACTAGCCTGTGATGTTCCAAACTCATGTTTTCCACTTGTGTAATCATACTCCTCTTTTAGCAGAAATAACTACCAAGTAACAAGACCAAAGAAATACCAAATACTTAGACCAAAGATACTAGTATTGGAATTGTGTATTACGGGTAATTTATGTGTTACTCAAAGAAAATACTAATCAATGTTTGGCATCTTTTAAGGTTAAAAATTAAAAGAGCTTGGGAAAGATTTAGAATCCGAAATCTAACATAAACCTAGAAGTCTATTCACCTTCACCCAGGTCTTTGCCAAGACTGTAAAACTTCAACAAGTGACAATGCTTGGAGGAAATGATACAGATTGGGTAATGACTTTTAGGCCATTGACTTGCCCAGTTAGACTCTTTGGGCATCACATTTGCTATAAAAACTGCAACTCAAATGAGTCTTTGAATTTATGTAGTATGAAAAGGAGGACACCTGCTACCACCAAAGTCTTGTGCGTATACTTGCTCATTTTGACAGCCACTTCTAAGAGAAATTTTGTGCCACCATATGCTAAATTTTTTTTTTTTTAATTTTTTTTTTTTCCAACGTTTATTTATTTTTCGGACAGAGAGAGACAGAGCATGAACAGGGGAGGGGCAGAGAGAGAGGGAGACACAGAATCAGAAGCAGGCTCCAGTCTCTGAGCCATCAGCCCAGAGCCCGACGCGGGGCTCGAACTCCCGGACCGCGAGATCGTGACCTGGCTGAAGTCGGACGCTCAACCGACTGCGCCACCCAGGCGCCCCCATATGCTAAATTTTTAAGCTTATTTATTTTGAAAGAGCACACGTGTGAGTAGGGGAGGGGCAGAGCGAGAGAGCAAATCCCAAGCACGTCCTGTTCAGCAGGGAGCCCAATGCAGGGCTCCATCCCATGACTGCAAGATCACAGCCTGACCGGATATCAAGAGTTGGACGCTAAACCAACTGAGTCACACGGGCACCTTCCCCCCCCCGCCCCCCCGATATGCTAAATTGTAAAGCATTTTTTATAAGGGCACCCTGGCTGACTCAGGCTGTAGAACATGTGACTCTTGATCTCAGGGTTGTGAGCTTGAGTCCCACGTTGGGCATAGAGATTACTTAAAGCATTTTTCACGAAATAACTGTCAGTGTTCAGACCAATAAGTAATACATTTTGAGCTCCACTTTAAAAAGTAATCTTTATAAATAAGTATTAAGTGGGGCACCTGGATGGCTCAGTCGGTTAAGCATCTGACTTCAACTCAGGTCATGATCGCGCACTTGGTGAGTTCGAGTCTTGTGTTGGGATCTGTGCTGACAGCTTAAAGCCTGGGAGCCTGCTTCGGGGTCTGTGTTTCCCTCTCTCTCTGCCCCTCCCCTGCTTGCACTCTGTCACTGTCTCTCAAAAAATAAAACGTTAACAAAAAAAAGATTTTAAAAAACCTGCTAAAACAATAAATAACTATTAAGTTACATGTGTTAATTAGTAAAATATAAGATTATTTGGTTGTAGTTTTATTAATATGTTTTTATGTTGAAGAAATTCAGGGGCAAAATTTATCAGTAAGTTATGTTGCAGTTTTGAAACATCTAGTACCTATTTATTCATTCATCTGAGTCATCTGATGACCATGACTCTTTTCTCATAAGGTATTTTCTCCATTGGTTAGAATGCAATATATAATTACTGTATTGGAAACACCAGTAGCAACTTGTATCAGTTGGGGTTCTGGCAGAAAATAGGACACTGACAAGTGTAATCTAAAAGAATTCAGTGAAGGGATTATTTGCAGAGTGTAGGCAGGTTAAGGGAAAGGAGCAGGTAATGATGAAGCTGTTACTACTTCTAGGTCTTGAAAGGAACAGGGGAGGAAGTGTTTACCTGAACCCGCAAGAGCCATACTTACTGGAGAGGGTTGCCTGATAGAGGCCATCAGAAAAGCTTTAGCAGGCAATGGAGCCACAGCCAGTCTGTTCTGTTGGTGCTTCATGCAGGTCAGGCTCCTACAAAAAGAGTAGAGTGGCTCTGGAGGGTCAAATGGAAAATAGCCAGCATTGCATATAACTTTTAAACTCAGCCATAAAAACAAGTAAGCAAACAAACTGGGCTTTAAGAAAGAAGAAAAGAAAGAACATAGTAGTAGAAGTTATTTTTAAAAATTATTTTTAATGTTTATTTTTGAGAGAGAAAGAGACAGAGCGTGAGTGGGGGAGGGGCAGAGAGAGGGAGAGGTGCAGAATCCCAAGCAGGCTCCAGGCTCTGAGCTGTCAGCACTGAGCCTGATGCAGGGCTCGAACTCACAAACCATGAGATCATGACCTGAGCCAAAGTTGGACGTTCAACTGACTGAACCACCCAGGCACCCCAGTAGAAGTTATAAAAACTCAGTTGGGAAGGTTGTAGTGACATTAAACAGGATTATTACAGCCAAAAATCAGCCATAAAATTCAGTTAAGCCTTAAAAGGTTTGTGTGTTTTTTTAAAATTTATTTATTATTTTGAGAGAGAGTGAGTGGGGGAGGGGTAGAGAGAGAGGGACACACAGAATCCCAAGAAGGCTCTGCACTGCGAGCGCAGAGCCTGATACAGGGCGTGAGCCCATGAAACTGAGATCATGATCTGAGTGGAAACCAGGGGTCGGTCGCTTAACCAACCGAGCCAGCCACTCAGACGCCCATTTTTTGTTTTTGTTTTTCTTTTTTTAAAGATTTTACTTTTTAAGATATCTTTATGTTCTTAACATGGGGCTCAAACTCACAGCCCTGAGCTGAGATCAACAGTCTCATGTTCCACCAACTTAGCCAACCAGGTGTCCTCAATTTTTTTTTAATTGAGGTAAGTCAGTATATAATATATTAGTTTTAGGTGTGCAACATAATTTGGTTATTTGTATACACTGTAGAGTTATCACCACAGTGAGTTTGGTGTCCATCTGTTGCCATGTTTATGTGGTATATCATGTTGATTGCAGATTTTAGCCATCTTTGCATTGTTGGAATAAATCCCACTTGACCATGATATATGATCCTTTGTATTGTTGAATTCAGTTTGCTAATATTTTGTTGATGATTTTTGCATCTTTGTTCATTATGGATATTGGCCTGTAACTTCGTTTTTTTTGTTGTGTCTTTGGTTTTGGTACAGCACAATGCTGGCCTTGTAAAATGAGTTTTGAAGCTTCTTTCCTCTTCAGCTTTTTTGGGAGCTTGAAAGTGGTGTTAAATCTAATTTGAATGTTTGGTAGAATTTACCAGTGAAGTCTAGTCCTGTACTTTTGTTTGTTGCAAGGTTTTCTATTACTGATTCAATCTTCTTACTAGTAATTGGTCTATTCGGATATTTCTTTATGATTTCGTCTTGGAAGCTGTGTTTCTAAAATTTACTATTTCTTCTGTGTTATCCAGTTTGTTGGCTTATAATTGTCCATTGTAGTCTCTTATGATCCTTTGTATTTTTCTGGTATCTGTTGTAACTTCTCTTTCTTTTCTGATTTTATTTCAGCCTTCTCTTTTTCTTGGTGACCTTAGGTAAAGGTTTTTCTTTCTTTTCAAAGAACTAGCTCTTAGTTTCATTGATCTTTTCTATTGTCGGTTTTTAGTCTGTAGTCCATTTATTTCCACTCTGATCTTTATTATTTTCTTCTACCAACTTTGAGCTTTGTTCTTTTTCTTTTTTTTCTAGTTCCTTGAGGTATAAAATTAGATTGATATTTCTTTTGTTTCCTGAAGGAGGCCTGGATCATTGTAAACTTTCCTGCTTACATCCCATAAATTGTAGATGGTTGAATTCCCATTTTCATTTGTCTCAAGGTATTTTTTCTTTTTTCTTTTATGTCTTCATTGACCCATTGGCTGTTGAGTAGCATGTTGTTTAATTGTCACAAATTTGTGATTTTTCCAGTTTTCTTCTTAACTGATTTCTAGTTTTATACCATGTAGTTGAAAAAGATGTTTGGTATTATTTCAGTCTTCTTAAATTTGTTGAGATTTGTTTTGTGGCCCACCATGTGATCTGTCTTAGAGAACGTTCCCTGTGCACTTGAGAATGTGTATTCTGCTGCTTTTGGGTAGCATGTTCTGTGTGTATCTATTAATCCATTTGGTCTAATGTGTCATTTAAGGGTGATGTTTCTTTCATTTTCTGTCTGGATGATCTATCCATTGATACAAGTGGGATATAAAATTCCCTGCTATTACTGTGTTGCCATCATTTCTGTCTTTAGACTTGTTAATGTTTTCTCTTTATATTTAGGTGCTCCTATGCTAGTCCATGAATGTATATAAATGTTACATGCTGTTGTTGGATTGATCTCTATTATTATGTAATACTCTTTTATTATGCCTTTTGTTTTAAATTTTTTTTTCAACGTTTATTTATTTTTGGGACAGAGAGAGACAGAGCATGAACGGGCGAGGGGCAGAGAGAGAGGGAGACACAGAATCGGAAACAGGCTCCAGGCTCCGAGCCATCAGCCCAGAGCCCGACGCGGGGCTCGAACTCACGGACCGCGAGATCGTGACCTGGCTGAAGTCAGACGCCCAACCGACTGTGCCACCCAGGCGCCCCTGCTTTTTGTTTTAAAGTCTGTTTTGTCTGATAAGAGTATGGCCATACCAGCCTTCTTTTTTTTCCCACTTGCATGGAATATCTTTTTCATCTCATCACTTTTAGATCTGAAGTGAGTCTTTTGTAGGCAACATATAGAGAAGTCTTTTAAAAAAATATCTATTTAGCCATTCTTTGTCTATGATTGGAGAATTTAGTTATTTTAAAGTAAATATTGGGGTGCCTGGGTGACTCAGTCATTTAGGCGTCCGACTCTTGATTTCGGCTCAGGTCACGATCTCACAGTTCACGGGATGGAGCTCCATGTCGGGCTCCGGGCTGAGAGTGCGGAGTCTGCTTGGGATTCTCTCTCTACCTTTCCCTCACTTGTGAGCCTGTGTGCACATGCACGCACACTCTCTCTCTAAATAAATAAATAAATAAAATAAAGTATTATTATTTTCTTGAAATGATGTGAAACGTTTCTTTTCTATATCAGACAAGAGCACGGCTAAGTAATCCAACGCTATTGCAGCATTATAAATATCATTCCTTCGCCACACTGTAAGATTTAAATGCATCTGCACAAGGGTGCATGCTGTATGAAAGGTGTAAGGTTGCTGTTGTCCTGCCAAGTCCTTCTGGTCCCTACCCAGGTCCTAGTGCAACACTTGGTGGTCCCAATGGTTTTATCAAAATAAATCATGTTTAAAAAATAAAGCATTTAAAAAGACAAGTAAAAATGCCTCAGTAACCGTATATCCAACTCAGACTTCATCCGTTTAAATGTTCTGTTTGCCTCTTGCTAATAGACCTTTATTTCACTCAAACTGAGTGAAACTAAGTCTTCCATACTGAAGTATGTTCCTTGCCCAATTAATCCAAAGGAAAAAAAAACCCTCAAATGATTAGTAAAGAAAAATGTAAGGATTAACACACCCTTTTAATATGTTTTTAAATATTTTGAAGGTTTAAAAAGTATTTAAAGTTTCTAATTTCTGGTGGGAAAACATTATCTGAATAAATACCCGAATGGCAAACCACTGTAAGATGTTTCAGTTGCATGTGGGGCAGAGGGGTAGGAATTCTCTTCATAGCATCCCAGCTTTGTCCACGAGAAGGTCAGAGGTACACTGGTTTATATTATTGTGACATTTGCCAGGTGATCTAAGTTGCTTTTGCTTCAGCAAGGGCTTGATTTGTCAGAAGGGCATTATGCTTGACCTCTGAATTTGGCTGACAATTTACTGATGAGATTCATAACCTTTGGGTGGCTCTGATATTTTGACATATTTGCTGAGTCCTGGGCCACATCCTAGAAGGCCGCCATAACTTCTAGATCCTATGTGGCTGTGAGAACCTCTGGATCACTTAGACTTACATTAAGCCCAGGCATTCCTGCCATTCCAGGCATTCCTCCAGAAAAATTACCAGGCATTCCTGCCATTCCAGGCATTCCTTCAGAAAAATTACCTGGCATCCCCCCCAGGAAAGCCACCTGGGAAAGAAGCTCTGGCTTCTTCCTCCCTCTGGGTGCTCTCTTGTTCTCTCCGAGCCTTCTTAACCCTTTCTATTCTTTCTTTGATTTCTTGTTCTTTGTGTTTTCACTCATACTTTAACGTTCAGCAGTTTTCGGGGTCCTCGGTTGAACTTCTTTCAGCATTGCACTAGCATCTTCATCTTAATCCAGTTTACAAGCAAGGGCGAGGTCACATGCTGCTTCTTCCCAATGGCCCAGAAGTCTGCGTGCTTTCCATCACCACTTGAGAGGCTGAGCTGAATCAGGATTTATTTCAATAGCTCTGTCACAGTCTTGGATGGCAGCATCTGGCTTCTGTAATTTGATGAAGACACTGGCTCTCTTGGCATGCACAATGCCCAAGCGAGGATTCAACTTAAAGGCATATGTGAACAAGTCAGTGGCTTTCTGAAGTTCACTGTTGTTTAGGGCTTCAGTGGAAGCCACTTTTTTTATCATTTGCCTGATCCGTCATTTCCTCGGTTATCTCTACATTTTCATTTCCCATTTTTTGAGAGGCATCAGTATCTGGTTCAGTCACACCTTCATTGTCAATTTCTAGATCACTTTTCCTTACTTGATGGTTCATCTATCTTTATGTTTTCCTCCACCTTCTTACTATGATTTTTCTTCCTTCATACTGTCTTCTGACTTAGTGTTTTGAGTAGCAGGTGGTATTTTACCCCCCATGCTCTCCATCCGCTCCCGCAGGAAGCACATTTCCTCAGTTTGCAGAACACTTGGATCCTGTTTATACATTTTCACGAAGGCCTGGAGCTCGTGCACTTTGTGGGGGTCCATGGTCGAGAGGCCATGGCAGGTGGCAGGTGTGGCTGAGGTTGTGGCTGCTGCTACTAGCTCAGCATGACCGTGTGGAAGGGCTAAAGGAATTATTGACAGATATGTATTTATTGCTATTTTGTTCATTGTTTTCTGGCTGTTTTTGTAGTTCCTCTCTCTTCATCTTCTCTTGCTCTCTTCTCTTGCGTTTTGATGCCTTTCTTTAGTGTTATGTTTAGAGGTTTTTTTTTTCATTATCTTCTGTGGATTATAGATTTTTGCTTTGTGGTTACCATGTGGTTCATATAGAGCAGCATTTAACAGTATTTTAAGTTGGTAGCAATCTTAAATTTGAATGCATTCCGAAACTCTACAGTTTTGCTTCTCCTTCCCTACATTTTGTGTTTTTGATGTCGAATTTTATATCTTTTTATTTTGTGTATCCCTCAACCATTAATAGTTCTAATTAAATTTACTACTTTTGTCTTTTAACCTTCATTCTAACTTGTAAGTGGCTAATCTACCAACTTTACTATATATTTACCTTTACCAATGAGATTTTTACTTTTTTTTTTTTTAAGATTTTTATTTTTAAGTAATCTCTACACCCAATGTAGTGCTTGAACTTACAACCCCCAAGATCAGGTGTTACACACTCTTTGGACTGAGCCAGCCAGGCACCCCAAATTTTTACTTTGTGTTTTCTTATTAGTTATTGCCTTTTCTTTTCAGCTGAAAGAAGTCCCTTTAACATTTCTTGTAAGGCTGGTTTAGCTTTTGCTTGTCTGGAAAATTTGTTACCTCTTCTTCAATCTGAATGACCTTGCTGCGTAGAATATTCCTTGTGGGAAGTTTTTTCCTTTCAGCACTTTGAATATACCATACCACTTCCTTTGGCTCGCAAAATTTCTGCTGAAAGTTCAGTCTCATGAGGGTTCCTTCATAGGTAACATGTTGTTTTTCTATTGCTACGTTTAATTATCTTTAACTTTTGCCATCTTAATTATAATGTGTCTTGGTGCCAATCCCTTTGGATTCATCTTATTTGGAACTCTGTGCCTCCTGTACCTGAATGTCTCTTTCCTTTGCCAGGGTAGGGAAACTTTCAGCCATTATTTCTTCAAATAAGTTTTCTGCCCCTTTTTCTTTCTTCTTCTGGGGCCTTTTTTTTTTTTTTAAACTTTTTTTTAGGTTTATTTACGTTTGAGAGAGAGAGACAGAGCATGAGCAGGAAGGCACAGAGAGAGGGAGACACAGACTCCAAAGGAGGCTCTAGGCCCTGAGCTGTCAGCACAGAGCCTGTTGTGGGGCTCGAACCCACAAACTGTGAGATTATAGCCTGAGCCAAAGTTGGATGCTTAAACTGACTGAGCCACTCAGGTGCCCCAGGATCTTTTTTTTTTTTTTTTAATTTGTTAATGTGCATTTACTTTTGAGAGAGCGCAACAGCATGAGTGGGGGAGGGACAGAAAAAGAAGGAGACAGAATCCAAGGCAGGCTCCAGGCTCCGAGCTGTCAGCACAGAGCTTGACACAGGGCTTGAGCCCATGAACCATGAGATCATGACCTGAGGCGAAGTCGGTGCTTAACCAACTGAGCCACCCAGGCGCCCTGCCCTGGGACCTTTATAATACGAATGTTGGTTTGCTTGATTTTGTCTTATAGGTCCTTTAAGTTGTCTTTACTTTTAATTTATTCATAGATTGATTGACTGCTGCTCTATTTGGGTGAGTTCCACTACCCTGTCTTGCAGGTCACTGATCCTTTCTTTGCCTTCATCTAGTCTGCTGTTGGACCCTTCTAGTGTATTTTTCAGTTCATTTATATTCAGCTGGGTAACATCCATCTGATACTTTCTTACATTTTCCATCTCTTTATAGAAGTTCTCATTGTGTTCATCCATTCTTCTCTTGATCGGTGAGCTTATGACCAGTACTTTGAACCCTTTATCAGATAGATTATCTTATTTATCTCTGTTTCATTAAGGTCTTTCCTGGGATTTTATCTTGTTCTTTCATTTGGAACATATTCCTCTGTTTCCTCATTTTGCTTGTCTTTCTGTATTTGTTTCTATTTATTAGGTAAATCACCTTTCTTTCCAAGTCTTGAAGGAGTGGCCTTGTGTAGACAATGAACCTAGATGAGTCTATTGTTCAGCCTTCCTCTAGCTCTTGGTTGTTTCTCAAACCTTTGTGATTGTCTGAGTAGCCTGATTTATTCTTCAAAGGTCCCAGTTGATGAGAATGTGCCAAGACCTGCCAGTGTTACAAGGGAGTGATCTCAATCAGTACCTGGTTTCAGGCTGATTGGAAGCCAGATCTGTAGGCTTTTAATGTATGCAAATACATACAGTCCTGTGGGACTACAATTATAAACCCTGCTGACTTCTGGACCAGCAGATCTGGAGGTGTCCCTTGGGTGTGGCAAACCTGAAGCCTGTACCTACTGGTCCTGGGGATGTGTTTCTGTTTGCTGTCTTTGCAGTACCCCTGGTGTAATAACCTGTCTAGAACTAACTGTTTTTCTGATTTTTATAGTGCTGTGGAGCCCAGAAATGCAAGCCCCTTTAGTAACCAGGGCCAAGTGATCAAGTGGTGCCCCTATGTGGACTATGCTCACCCATGGGTTTTAGAGAGGCTGAGGAGTGCCGGGGTCAGAGTAAGCCTTAGTGAGGCAAGGAAAGAGTTTTTGGGGGGTGGGGGAATGCCTGTGGCCTTGGCAAGGCTGTGTCTGCATGTGCCCACCTGCAGTAGTAACATAGAGGGAGAGTACAAAAATGGTACTTGCTGGTACTTCCCTCCCCAAAGAAACTCCCAACTGGTCCTTGCTCCTTTAGCAGATACTTTTAAGATTAGTGAAGAAATCTTCATATATTATCCAGTTACCTCTCAAACTACTGCTTACTTTTGCACTGGGTCTAGGGATAAGTGAGTCCACACACAAACCCCTCAAAAGGAGTATCTAGGATCCATACAGCTCCCCAGATCCCCTGGACATAAACCTTCTTGGTTTCCAAAGCCAGATATTTTTATCCCTCTGTTGTAGGTCCACACTTCAGGGAGAGGCTCTGGTCTGTGAGATCCCTCCCTATTGTAGGTGGTTGTAGTGGGGTTGAGGAGGTAAGACCATGTTTCTGCCTCACTTACCTATCTTGATGTGGCCCTTTTATCCCTTATGGAGGGAGCTGTTCAGATGGCTAGTTTTCAGTTCTTCTTTAGTGGGAATTGTTTCATATGTAGCTGTAGATTTTGTGTGTCTATGGGAGGAAATAAGTTCAGGCTCTTCCTATGCCACCATCTTGGATCACCTCCTAAAAGTTTTTATTTCGTATTAAATGTTTTACTTTGGACTCACAAGGTTAGGGGCACCTGGGTGGCTCAGTCCGTTAAGCGTCTGACTTCAGCTCAGGTCATGATCTCGCAGTTCCTGAGTTCAAGCCCCATGTTGGGCTCTGTGCTGACAGCTCAGAGCCTGGAGCCTGCTTCAGATTCTGTGTCTCCCTCTCTTTCTGCCCCTCCTCTGCTTGAGTTCTGTCTCTCTCTCAAAAATAAATAAACATAAAAAAACCCGACACGTAATGGACTCACACAGTTAAAGATGCCTTTCTCTTTTTTATGTGTTTTACTTAGGATTAACTGAATATGATTTTTAAAACTCCATGGAGTCATTACTTTATATTTCTAAATATATAAGAGCTTTTTTGTTGAATCAGTCCCTTTGTTCCTTTTAGTGCAAATATTTCAGATTTAGTTTAGTCCTTGAATTACTTCAGTTGAAAGAAAGCTCAAAGTCATCTCATCAACTTTTTGACCAGTAGTAGAATCTACTGAACATTGCCAATGACTGGTAACTCAGTTCTTTGTTAGATGAGATATGTTTTATTCTCGCTGACTTCTTATGTTTTGGTTCTTACTGTTTTGGTTCAATTTCTATTTCAGGAGGAAGTCAAGTCCGTTATTCCATGAAACAGACAGAAATTTGAAGATATCTGATTGTTTCTACTCTGCTTTTCCTTACTGCTAAATATTCATTTCTTTCTTTTTTTTAAAATTTTTTTAATATTTATTTTTGAGAAAGAGTGCAAGCAGGGGAGGGACACAGAGAGAGGGAGATACAGAATCTGAAGCAGGCTCCAGGCCCTGAGCTGTCAGCACAGAGCCCGACGCAGGGCTCGAACCCATGAACCGTGAGATCATAACCTGAGCTGAAGTCGGATGCTTAATCAACTGAGCCACCCAGGTGCCCCATAAATATTCTTTTCTTTAAATTAGCTTTCCATGGTTTTTGCAATCTTACCAATGAGACACTTTTTCTTATCTCGTGTCATCTTAAATCATTCTCTTCCCTAGGTTTTTGTATAGCATACTCTTGGAGATATTCTTATGGGTTCTTGGACAGTGCCTATCCAGCTCTTTTGTGGACTTCTCTTCCCTGCAGTTCCCTTAAATATTGGTTTAATTTTTCTGTTTCTGTAGGTTTAACTTTTCTTCTCACTGGGCAGTCTCATCTTGTCCCATGCTTTGCATCCATAAGATGACCCAGATTTGTATCTCCAACTCAGATCTTTTTTCCACCTCCATACCTGTATTTCTGTTTGCCTGTTGGCCATTTCCACTTGGATATCTCATAGGCATCACAGTGCATTCAAAATTGCTTAATCCTGTGTCCTTCCTGTGTTCCCCAGCTCAGTGAGTGTACTGTCACCTGAATGAAAATGTGAGTGCATTCCTTGAATCTTGCTTTCCTTCCCAGTTTAATCAATCATCAAATATTACTGATGCTAACATTTACGTTTTGCTCTAATCCGTCTTCCTCTATTTTCAGAGAGATTAAAGAAGAATTCAGATTTCTGGGGGTGCCTGGATGGCTCAGTCGGTTAAGTGTCTGACTCTTGATCTCCCCTCAGGTTGTGATCTCATGGTTTGTAAGATGGAGCCCTCGTTGGACTCTGTACTGACAGCATAGAATCTGCCTGGGTTTCTCTCTCTCCCTCTCCCTGCCCCTCCCCAGCCGGCACTCGCTCTCTCTCTCTCTCTCATTCTCAAAAAATAAATAAACTAAAAAAAAAAACAAAAAACAAACAAAACCAAACCCAAACCAAAAAGAATTGGGATTTCTGTTGTCCTAAAGCCCATGATATTTTCATTTTATCATGCTGCCTTGCTGGCATTATCAGAGATTCATACTGCCTTCTGCTAGAGGAATTTAAAATGCTAAAAACAAAGCCTTTTATTTTAGGTTCTGATATGGTATTTTAAAACATATTAGGATAGTAGAGCTGTTGTAGGCCATTTATCAATTATATGAGAATTAAAGTCTTGCTTTAGCTGCATTCTGCCTTATATTTAGCAGAGTTCATAATTTCAGAGAATTCAGATTTGGAATTTACATGTGGAAAAAAAACTTTTTTAGATTTATTTATTTATTTTAGAGAGAGAGAGCAAGCGCGAGCTGGGAAGGGGCAGAGAGGGGAGAGAGGGAGACACAGAATCTGAAGCAAGCTCCAGGCTCCCAGCTGTAAGCACAGAGCCTGATGTGGGGCTCAAACCCACCAACCTGTGAGATCATGACCTGAAATGAAGTTGGATACTCAACTACTGAGTCACCCAGGTGCCCGTGCATGTGGAAAAATTTCAAGACTTTGATCAGAATGTCGTATGTACATAATTATATGAGACTAATATTCTTTGTAGCTAACTGTTGAATTAAGTTTACAGATTTTTATGTTTATTTTTTAAATTTTTTTTAATGTTTATTTTTGAGAGAGAGAGAGAGAGACAGAACATGAGTCGGGGAGGGGCAGAGAGAGAGGGAGACACAGAATTCAAAGCAGGCTCCAGGCTCTGAGCTGTCAGCACAGAGCCCGATGAGGGGCTCGAACTCACAGACTGCGAGATCATGACCTGAGCCGAAGTTGAATGCTCAATTGACTGAGCCATCCAGGCGCCCCTTTATGTATTTTTTTAATGTTTGTTGCAGAGAGAGAGCGAGAGCACAAGTGCAAGTGGGGGAAGGGCAGGGAGAGAGGACAGAGAGGATTTGAAGTGCTTTGTGCTAACAGCAGAGAGCCTCATGTGGGGCTCGAACTCATGAACTGTGAAATCATGACTTGAGCCGAAGTTGGATGCTTACCTGACTGGGCCACCCACGTAGGCCCAGATTTCTTTTTTAAAAGGGAATTAGCATAGATAGCTTTTCAGCCAGTACTGGTGAAAAAATATTATGAAAGTGAGACAGGGTAAAACATCTTAGAAATTCTCACTGTTTGGGGGATGCCTGGGTGGCCCAGTCGATTAAGCATCGACTTGATTTCAGCTTAAGTCATCATCTTATGGTTGTGAGATTGAGCCCTGCCTAGGGCTTTGCACTGAATGGGGAGCCTGCTTGGGATTCTCTCTCTTCCTCACTCTTTGCCCCTCCCTAGCTCATGCTCTCTCTCTCAAAATAAATAAATAAACATTAAAAAAAAGAGAAATTCTCACTGTTTTCTGTAGATATTTGCTTTCTCCACATTTGCTTTTAAAAAAGGAAGAAATAGTCTCATCATTGCTTTAAAATTATGTTTTATCATAAGAGTGCTCAGAGGGAATATCCCCAGTGATCTCAGCTATACTTTTGAATATAGCTCTTTGGCATTATGTTCACCTTGGTTGATCGATATCTCGAGTTTAAAATCAAGGTACAACTGAAGGAAAACAAACCATGGAAGCTCTAGGGAAAAAGTGCATATCTCTTTGTTAAAGTGGTAGACAAGAAAACTAAAAATTCAAAATTTGGCTTTCAATGAAATTTTGATTAATTTTTTCACTTCATTTCCCCATTTGAAGAATGAAGAAAATAGTTCCCAGCAGTCTTCACTGGAAGATTGTTCTCTAGACAAATATTTATCAAGGCTCAAAAGAACATTGGGTCTTGGACACTCTGAAATCCTTGATTATAACTGTCTTCTAGCATCTGGGAAAAGCAAAGCAAAGAGATTTTAACATACTTCTCTTGTTCTTCTTACTGTTCTTAAGTAGAGGAGAAATACCTAAAGAGCACACCATGGTACTGAAGAATGTTTCTAGAAGCTCTCAGTGGGTAGTTGTGTACCAGATGTCCAACTGCATTTTTTTTTAAAGATTTCATTTTTTTTTTTTTATAAATTTTTTTTTTCAACGTTTATTTATTTTTGGGACAGAGAGAGACACAGCATGAACGGGGGAGGGGCAGAGAGAGAGGGAGACACAGAATCGGAAACAGGCTCCAGGCTCTGAGCCATCAGCCCAGAGCCTGACGCGGGGCTCGAACTCACGGACCGCGAGATCGTGACCTGGCTGAAGTCGGACGCTCAACCGACTGCGCCACCCAGGCGCCCCTAAAGATTTCATTTTTTTAAGTAATCTCTACATCCAGTGTGGGGCTTGAACTCATAGCCCTGAGATCAAGAGTTGCATGCTCCACCAGCTGAGCCAGGAAGGTGCCCCCAACTGCATTATTTTTGTTTGGAATAAACCCAAGCTATACATCTCCATAAATTCTTAGTATTGTGGGGGCCCTTCAGGACATTCCCCTAAGACGTGAATTCTGATTACAGCTTTGCTGGCCGTGAGCACCTTTAGCCTCAGAGTGGATGTTAAGTTCTGTGTATTGGCAGGTTTCCAACATTTACTAATTGGGTTATGCCTACTTAAATACTCGTGGCAGTTTCCCTTGGCCACCACATTCTCCACACTCTGCCCTAACCTGTTTTGTATATAGTCTGCCTTTGGGCTCTGCCTAGACATTTATAGCTTTTCTTTCACAAGAAGTCTTAATAAAGTATTGATTTGTATATTCTTTAGTTAGTAACTTATTGTTGATTATAAAAGTAATTCACACTGTAGAAAATACAAAGAGAAAAATGTGCTTTTCATCCTACCATCAGTGAACCAAATATTAATACTTTAGTGTGTTTTAATGTAGTGTTTTTTTCTGGATGCATGTATTTTGTGTAGGTGTGGGAGAAAGAAAAATAAGTGTGGATGTTATTTTTTAAAATGAGAAGCCTCTTATTTTGCTACTGGGCACAAAGAGTAACTTAAAAAAAAAACCCTTTTTTTTTCTGGAACAATTTTAGAATCACAGAAAAGTTGAAAAGATACTGCAGAGATTCTCATATACCCTTTACCTGGCTTTCCCTGACGTTAATCTTTTTTATTTTTTTTAAGTTTATTTTATTTATTTACTTAGAGAGAGAAAGAGAGAGAATCCCAAGCAGGCTCCACACTGTCAGCACGGAGCCTGATGTAGGGCTTGAACTCAGAAACCATGAGCTATGACCTGAGGTGAAATCAAGAGTTGGATGCTTAACCAGCTGAGCCACCCAGTCGCCCCTTCCCTAATGTTAATCTCATGTAGTTACTGTGACACATATTTCAAAACTAAGAAATTAACAATACTGTTAACTACAGACTTTATTTGGATTTCCCCAGTTTATCCACGAATGTCCTTTTTCTGTTCCAGAATCCAATCCAGGATACCATATTGCATTTTAAAAAGAACAGATCTGTTCTTTCTTTCCTGCTTAACTTTATACCATGAACATTTTTTGGTCATTAAATGTTCTTTAAACAATGCTTATTGGGGCGCCTGGGTGGCGCAGTCGGTTAAGCGTCCGACTTCAGCCAGGTCACGATCTCGCGGTCCGTGAGTTCGAGCCCCGCGTCAGGCTCTGGGCTGATGGCTCAGAGCCTGGAGCCTGTTTCCGATTCTGTGTCTCCCTCTCTCTCTGCCCCTCCCCCGTTCATGCTCTGTCTCTCTCTGTCCCAAAAATAAATAAACGTTGAAAAAAAAATTAAAAAAAAAATAAACAATGCTTATTAATGGCCCCATATGTGGATAGATGTACCCTGATGTAACTATTTCTGGTTAACTTTGTGGTGGGGGGCATTTTGGGAGGTTGGGGAGTGTTAGAAAACACATATATCAACCATTTTTATTAATGGTGTACTTGAATCAGATAATTTTAATGCTAGATTATAGCAGTAATTTTGAATGCATTGCTCTAAAAGTGGAAAATAAATAATCAAGTTTATTTTCCTTTGAGGTTATGTTTAAGAGCATTTAGATTGAGTTAAATGCAGAATCTGATGAGCTGTTCATGAAGCAGTTTGTTTTGAGGGTTATTTAGAGTTGCTTGGCATTTGGCTAACCTTACTTTAAGTAGATTATGTGTATACATTCTGTGTACACACAGTCAATATTTAGGCTTTTAATAGGAGTCTTGTACTAGCATGATATCCACCTGTGTTTGGAAATACAGATTTATGGTATATTCCACTTACATATTCAGTTTTTCAAATTACCACTTTATTTCCTTTCATTAATGTTTATTTAGTTCTAGGTTAAGCATATAATATAAAAAGCGAAGATGCCTAGAGATTCTCTTGCAATGTTGCATCATTTTATGGATATTTATTGCTTGATTGATACTGAATAAGTTGCATATTTCACATGACGTCTGAAGTTAGAGTGGCTTGCATTTAGTGTTTTGTTTTAAAGAATAAAGCCAAATGCTTTTTAAGAACCATTATTAAGCAAAATGCTGTAAAATTGATACTTAGATTTTACCTCTTGCTGTTGCTCAGTTTAGTAAAATGTCATAGGTTAAATATTATGCTAGAGTTCGATCTAGGCTAGTGAACTACTGTCTATTATTAAATTTATAAGCTAGAAGTTTATTTTGAGGCTTAAGCTATCACTTGTTAATTTGATGCAGTTGTATGAATTCATATATAGAAATAACTGAGCTGAAGAATCTGAACATTGAATTTTGTTACACAATACTCACAGAAAATTGAATGCACCATCTCCATAAGACCAAATATATTTATTCCAGTTTTCAGGCATTTCTGGAGAACACCTATTCTTTCTTACCGCTATCTTACATGACTGCTTTCTGTGGTGTGGTCTGTGGATTTTTAGTGGGGAGAGCTATGTGATCTGTCATATAGAATATTTGGCACTTTGATGTTACTGGAGGACAGTATTTGATTTCCTTGTACATATTTTTAGATTGCAATATCAAGTTCTAAACTAAGGGTTTGAGAGGTCCCAAGGTTGATTTTTTTTCCTGTGCTTGAAGATGCTGGAATTGTTGCCGTTGGTACTGATTACCATTATTGACTTAGCTAGAGTAGAGTGACTCATCTTCTGGGTTTGCACATCTGTAGTTGTGTTTTTATATCTTGGGACAGAGATTACGGACACTCAAACTTAATTATATAAATTTCATTACCAGTGTTTCTAGGTGTAATATATTCCAAAGTTATAGATGATTCCAGGATTGAATTATGACCAGTATAATTGAAGGTAGAGTGGTGTTTTAGATAATCTTCCATTTTAATTTCTCTTATTTTTAGCAAGCCATTTTAATACCACTTTCTCAGTATTTGCTAAGTACACACACAATTGTTGATAGATAAATAGTAAAGATATAGCTACAGATTCTTTTATTTCATTCTTAAAATGCATGATTGAAAGTGAATTTTTCAGATCAGTGTGAAATATGAAGTCAAAGTGGGTAACTTTTTTTTAGGTCTGGAAGAAGTATCTGAACTTCAGGTCATCGTCCTATAGTGACTCACTGCAGGCAAGTTCAGATGCTGTTAGGAGAATATTTATGTTTATAGATGGATGCTGTGACTGTGACTGTAGGTTAGACTTTGGGCATCATAGAAAGTAAAACACCATGGACTGTATTCTTAGGAATTACAAGTTCTCCTTATATGTACTCTAGATTTTCTGCCTCTATAGGATGGTATTTTGGTTAAGACATGAGTGGCATCTTTCAGATTCTAAGGGAGAATGTGAACTGTGAAAGTACAAACTGGCCCCTCAGGAAATGGCACGAGCCTGTCTTCCTACCTATATCTCTTAATATTTTCCCAGGCATACCCTGTCTTCCAGCTGTAAGAAATTATTTGCTATGTCTGGAGCAGGCCATGCCCTATTAGACTTCTGTGCTTCTGCATATACTCTTGATCTGGATTGCCCTTGCCTTGTTAACATTTTAGATTTACTCACAGGAAAATGAATTGACAACAGTTTAAATATATATAAGTATGTGCTTACTTTTTCTTGATCATCCTGGTTTTACTTATCTCTTACAGAGAAAACAGAAATGAGAGGAATCTGGTTTAAATTGCAGTACCAGGAATTTAGATTAGACATAAAGAGTTTCCAGAAAATAAAGTACCACATATTGAAGTGATTTGTAAGTAATATAATTAATTTTGAAGAGTTTTTTATTTTTGTTTTTTGAAAAGTTTAAAAAGGAGGGGGTGGTTAAAGGGTTCTGAACTGCAAAGTGGTTCACCACCATAGCCCCTAGTAAAATAAAAAACCTAAAGGAAGAAAAATCTATTTAGGAATATGCAGATACAACCATATTCATGGATAGAAGCTTAAAAGATAATTGGGAACTTTTTGGTTTTGTGTGTTCATGTGTACTTTAAATTTTTACAGCTAACAAGGAAACTGTTGCAGGTGTCCTTACTTTTCACAGAATGGCTCTGGTTTTGTGACTAGCAAAATATACTGAAAAATCTCTCCCCTTAGCTTGTTTGTTTTTTAACTCTTCCTTAGAATAATGTAAATAATAAAAAATCCTTAGCAGTGTTAAAATAAGCAGAAAACTAATATGTATCAATCAAAAAAAAAAAAAAAAAGACCTTCCCAGTAGTTTAAAAATAACCAAACCACTGACACAAAGAACAAGGTTTTTGAATACCATTCTCTTGATTGTTTTAATATAATTAAATGTGGATTTAGCTGTGCCCCAAATTTAGAGTTATATTGCTATGCTTCTAACTATAGATATTCTGTCCTGGCTACATTTGAACAGAACTACTGTAGTATAAGCCAAATTCACCCACAGTGCTAGTGAACTGAAAGAGCAAATATACCTTCCTAAGCACCAAATTTATAATCACACTCATGAATAGAGTTCAGTGTTCCCTTTGCTTGTCATTCTGCAAGAATCATATTGGAATAATTTAGGACAGCTTTACTAAATTTATTAATGTAACTCTTGTTATGAGGATAGTGCTTAAGTTCTAGGCTTCTGTGCTTAGAGAGCAAAAGGCCCCTTTGTAATACAAGAGATTTTTACCTGTAGTGGTGATATAATAATTCCTTGTCTTTTTAAACATATTATTAAACGTATACACATATTATATATATTTTTCTAAATGTTTTTATAGCTAGAATTTATTTGGTTTTCACAATAACTCTGTGAATAGGTATCCTAATGTTATAAATGAGGAAACTTAGGCACAGGGAGGTTGACTGATTGCCATTTAAAACATTGTTTTAAAATCAATTATTATTATTTCGGTGGCTAACATCTAATTGCTTACTATATACTAGACACCGTTTTAAGCTTTTTATATATTTTAATTAATAAGAGCTTGGGCTTTGGAGTCAGATTCAGATTTAATCCTGGATCTTCTTCTTATCAGCTATTGACTTGGGAAAGCTACCTAACTTCTTTAAGCCTTGGTTTCTTCATTTGGAACAGAGAAATAATGATAGTACCTACCTCATAGGGTGGTTGTATAGATTGAGATAATCCAAATGAATCTGTCTAGCATATAGTGAGGGCTTTAGTGGAATCATAGTTGCTCTGATGTAGATATGTATTTTATAAAGTAATATCCATGTTACAGCAAGATTATGGCTCCATGTAGTGTCTATAACTACGTCTTTCCTTTCACTACCTCCACATCACCTTTTGTAAGCCTTCTGCTTCTGGGAAGAAACCAAAGACAGTTAAGAAGTCATGGAGAGTATCTGAGACATTCATGTTTCAGAGTCAAAGGCAGGACACTGTGGTCCATTGGGTTGTTTCATTCCAGGAGTGCTTTGGTATATCAGTTATTCAGAACTCAGAATGTGTTCTTGTATATCCTTTTAAATGAGGCCATAATGTCTATTAATCCCTGATATAACTGACATACTAAATATTTGCGTAGAAAAAGCAAGCAAAGAACTTCATGGTACTTTGGCAGTGCTAATAATCAAGTAATAAAATAACAAAAATGAATATATATATTGATACTCAAAAAGAGGTTCAGAGAGAATTCTGGGAACATGGTAAAATAGGAAGCATCAGGAATCAATCTCCCCACATAGGCAACAGTTGCCCTGGCAGGATCTTACATAACTGTTTTGGTAAATTGGAGTTATTAAAGATTTGCATCTGCTAGGAGAAGACTTGGCTATAAACTGTGATTAATTTTGGTCAGTTTCAGCTCTCAGCACAGCTACCCATCCTCTTCTCCTAGTCCTGTGTAGCTTACACATAGCTTGTGAGAGCCAAGATAGGCAAAAAGGATCTTCTCTTCCAAATGTCAGAAATCTGTGCTTGGGTCACTGACTGCTGCTTCTGATCAGAGGTACACAGGAAGAGATGGGCAATCAACCACTGTTGTTGAGCCTCTCCCTGTTGTAAGCTCTTCCCCTCCAGCTGAAGTGACTTCTGGGAGATTTAAAGGGCTAGTACCTTCTTTTGCCCCATTCAGTTTTCTCTTTCTCCCCCTCTGGGAAACAGACATTAAAGACTACAACATTCTAAAACAACTGCATATACAGGGAGATTTCAAAAGTGACTACACATGCCCAGAAAAAGGCCCAGAAAAGACCTGAGAAGACCTTAAGTTTATATCTTAGGCTGACTGTTGGCAAAAGAGGGAGCCTATGACAATCAAAAAAATAAAATGGCAAAAAACAGCAAAGGGGAAAATCTGATTTCCAGAGTTACCACATTAGATTAAAATACCAGTTTTCAACAACAACAAAATCACAAGGCAAAGGAATAAGAAAGTATGGCCCATTTGAAGGAAAAAAAGAAATCAACAGAAATTGCCCTTGAAAAAGTCCTGATGACAGATGTATTACACAAAGACAAAAACAATTGTCTTAAAGATACTGAAAGAACTAAAGGAAGATTTGGAAAACAAATACCAATAAAGGAATAAATAAAAAGACATCAAATCCTGGAGCTGAAAAGTACAATAACTAAAATGGAAAAATCAGTAGATTCAAAGGCAGATGTGAATAGGCAGAACAAAGAGTCAGCAAACATGAAGATAGGACCATGAAAATGATCAAGTCTGAGGAACAGAAAACAGATTGAAAAAAAGTGAACAGATCAAACAAACTGAAGAAAAATGAACAGAATCTAAGAGACCTGTAGGATACAGTCAAGTGGAGCAACATACATATTGGAGTGCTAGAAGAGAGAATATTTGAAGAAATAAGGGCTGAAAACATCCCAAATTTGATGAAAGAACCGATGAATGTAAATGTCCAAGGAGCTCTTTGCACTCTGAATAATTTAGATTAACTCAAAGAGACACACATCAAGACACATTTTTAAAAATTTATTTATTTTTTAATTTACATCCAAATTAGCATATAGTGCAACAATGATTTCAGGGATAGGTTCCTTAAGCCCCTTACCCATTTAGCCCATCCCCCCCTTCTACAACCCCTCCAGCAACCCTCTGTTTATTCTCTATATTTAAGAGTTTTTTATGTTTTGTCCCCTCCATGTTTTTATATTATTTTTGATTCCCCTCCCTTATGTTCATCTGTGAACATATAATATTTTATGTTATAATATTTGTCTTTCTTTGACTAATTTCACTTAGCATAATACCCTCTAGGTCCATCCATGTAGTTGCAAATGGCAAGATTTCATTCTTTCTGATTGCTGAGTAATCTCCATTGTATATATATATATACCACAGCTTCTTTATCCATTCATCCATCGATGGACATTTGGGCTCTTTCCATGCTTTGGCTATTGTCAGTAGCACTGTTATAAACATTGGGGTGCATGTGCCCCTTCAAAACAGCATACCTGTATCCTTTGGATAAATACCTAGTAGTGCAATTGCTGGGTTGTAGGGTAGTTCTATTTTTAATTTTTTGAGGAACCTCCATACTTACTGTTTTCCAGAGTGGCTGCACCATCTTGCATTCCCACCAACAATGCAAAAGAGATCCTCTTTCTCCGCATCCTTGCCAACATCTGTTGTTGCCTGAGTTGTTAATGTTAGCCATTCTGACAGGTGTGAGGTGGTATCTCATTGTGGTTTTAATTTGTATTTCCCTAATGATGAGTGATGTTGAACATTTTTTCACGTGTCGGTTGGCCATCTGGATGTCTTCTTTGGAGAAGTGTCTATTCATGTCTTTTGCCCATTTCTTCCCTGGATTATTTGTTTTTTGTGTGCTGAGTTTGGTAAGTTCTTTATAAATTTTGGATACTAACCCTTTATCTGGTATGTCATTTGCAGATATCGTCTCCCATTCCATCGGTTGCCTTTTAGTTTTGCTGATTGTTTCCTTTGCTGTGCAGAAGCTTTTTATCTTGATGAGGTCCCAGTAGTTCATTTTTGCTTTTGTTTCCCTTGCCTCTGGAGACGTGTTGAGTAAGAAGTTGCTGCAGCCAAGGTCAGAGAGGTTTTTGCCTGCTTTCTTCTTGAGGATTTTGATGGCTTCCTGTCTTACATTTAGGTCTTTCATCCATTTTTGGTTTATTTTTGTGTACGGTATAAGATAGTGGTGCAGGTTCATTTTTCTGCATGTCGCTGTCCAGGTTTCCCAGCACCATTTGCTAAAGAGACCGTCTTTATTCCATTGGATATTCTTTCCTGCTTTGTCAAAGATTAGTTGACCATATGTTTGTGGGTCCATTTCTGGGTTCTCTATTCTGTTCCATTGATCTGAGTGTCTGTTCTTGTGCCGGTACCATACTGTCTTGATGATTACAGCTTTGTAATACAGCTTGAAGTCTGGGATTGTAATGCCTCCAGCTTTGGTTTTATTTTTCAAGATAGCTTTGGCTATTTGGGCGTTTTTTGTTTTTTGGTTCCAAATTTTAGGATTGTTTATTCTAGCTCTGTAAAGAATGCTGGTGTTGTTTTGATAGGGATTGCCACATCAAGATACATTTTAATTAAACTTTCTAAAGCCAAGCACAAGGAATCTTGAAAGCAGCAAGAGAGAAGCAAATCATCATATATAAGGGATCTTCAATAAAGTTATCAGCAAATTGCAAAGTTAAAAACTTTGGAGGCCAGGTGGCAGTGGGCTTATATATTCAAAGTGCTAAAAGAAAACTGCCTGGGGCACCTGGGTGGCTCAATGGTTAACCATCCGACTTCGACTCAGGTCATGATCTCACAGTTCATGAGTTTGAGCCCTGTGTTGGGCTCTGTGCTGACAGCTCAGAGACTGTAGCCTGCTTTGAATTCTGCGTCTCCCTCTCTCTCTGCCCCTTCCCTGCTTGCATTCTGTCTCTCTCTCTGAAAAATAAATAAACATAGAAAAAAAGTGCCAACCAAGAATTCTGTATCTGGCCAAACTGTCCTCTAAAAGTAAGGGAGAAATTAAGACATTCCCAGGTAAACAAAAGCTGAGGAAGTTCATTATCACTAGACCTGCTCTGTAAGAAATTTGCAAGGGAGTTCTGCAATGTGAAATGAAAGGATGCTAGACAGTAACTTGAAGCCATATGGAGAAATGAAGATCTCACTCGAGATGAATACAGGGGAATTATAAAAACTAGTACTGTTGCAACAACGATTTATAACTGCATTTTTTTGTTTTCTACATGATTGAGAGACGAATAACATTTAAAGGTGAAAAAAGGCTAATATTGTAATTGTGGCTTGTAATTGTTTTGTTTTCTATATAAGAAACTAATACATCGGAAAAGAATTATTAGTTTATCTTTTTGGGCACTATGAGTATAAGCACAGAGCTTTGGGACATCAGTAACTGAAAGGAGTGGGGATGGAGCTGTAAGAAAGCAGAGTTTTTATATGTTATTGATGTTAAGCTGGTATAAATTCACATTGGATTATTATAACTTTAGGATGTGATCTAATCCCCATGATAACCACAAAGAAAATATCTGTAGAAAACACACACAAAAGGAAATCAGAAAGAAATTTAAACATTTCACTACAGGAAAAAAACAAAACAAAAAACCTAAACACAAAAACAGTAATGTAGGTAATGAGGGACAAAAAACCTTAAGGCATATAGAGAACAAATAGCAAAATGACAGAAGTCCCTTCTTATCGGTAATTATTTTAATTGTAAATTCATTAAACTCTCCAATCAAAAGACAGATTGGCATAATGGATAAAACACATGATCCAACTATATGCTGTCTACAAGAGGCTCACTTTAGAGATCCAAAGACAAGTAGATTGAAAGTGAAAAGATGGAAATATATATTGCATTCAAATTGTAACCAAATGAGGTCGGAGGTGGCTGTACTAATATCAGATAAAATAGACTATAAATTTAAAAAGTTTGTAAGAGACAAGAATATTATATATTAATAAAATATTCAACAGAGCAAGAAAGTATAGCAATTATAAACATTTATGTACCTAATGACAGATCATCAAAATATACAAAGTAAAAACTGACAGAATTGAAGGGAGAAATAGACAGTTTTACAATAGTAGTTGGAGACTTCAGTACCCTACTCACAATAATGGATAGAACAACTAGACAATATCAGTAAGGAACTAGAGTGCATAACCAACTGAATCTAACAAACAAACGAAACACTCTACCCAACGATAGTAGCATCCATGTTTTTCTCAAGTACACATGGGACATTTTTCAGGATAGATGATATGTCAGGCTGTAGATTAATTCTTAATACATTTTAAAAAATAGATATCATACAAAGTATCTTCTCTAACCTTGGGGGTGAAGTTAAAAATCAACAACAGAAGGAAAACTGGAGAAAAAAATCATAAAATTCTGGAAATTAACACACTTTTAAACAATCAGTGTATCAAAGAAGAAACCACAAGGAAAATTAGATAATACTTAGAGATAAATGAAAATAGAAACATGCAAAAAAGAATGGGATCCAGAGAAAGCAGTACTAAGGGGGAAATTAACAGCTATAAGTGCTTACATTAAAAAATTAGGAAAACTTCAAAATGACAATGTAACTAACTGAAGGAACTAGAAAAAGAAGAACAAACTGAAACCAAGGCTAACAGAAGGAAGGAAATAATGATGTTTAGAGCAGAGATACGTTATACAGAGAATAGGAAAAAAAGAAAAAGCAACGAAATAAAAAGTTAATTCTTTAAGACAACAAAGTTGGCAAATGTTTACTAGATAAAGAAAAAAGAGGGAAGATTCAAATTACTAAATTAAGAAATGAAAGTAGAGATATTATTACTGATTTTACCAAAATAAAAAGTACTATAAGAGAGTACTATGAACAATTGTACACTAACAATGTATCTAACTATCAATTAGATAACATTGATGAAGGACAAATTCCTAGAAATAAAATCTACCAAGAATATCACAAATAGAAAATCTGAATGGACCTAGTAAGGAGATTGAACCAGTAATCAAAAATATCCTGACTAGAAGAGGATTGGTTTCACTGTTGAGTTCTACCAAACATTTAAAGAGTTAACATTAGTCCTTCTCAAACTTTTCCAAAAAACTGAAGAGGGAACACCTCTTAATACATTCCATGAGGACAGCATTACCCTGATGCCAAACCCAGACAAAGACACTGAAAACTACAGACCAAGATCCTTTTTTTTTTTTTTTACAGATTTTATTTTTAAGTAATCTCTACACCCAGCATGGGGCTTGGACTCACAACCCCAAGATCGAGTCGCATGCTCCACTGCCTGAGTCAGTCAGCCAAGTGCCCCCCAATATCCCTTATGAACATTGATGCAAAAATCCTCCCCAAAATACTAGCAAATACAAGCATACATTTAATATGTAAATCAGAAACATATTAAATCCCACATGACAAAGTGAGATTTATTCTTGGAATGCAAGAGTGGTACAACATAGAAAAATCAATCATTATAGTGTATCATATTAATGACGTGAAGGGAAAAAACCACATGATCATCTCAACTGATGCAGAACAAGCATTTGACAAAATTCAATATTTTTTCATCATAGAAAAATTTAAAAAATGAGGAATAGAAGGAAACTACCTCAACATGACAAAAGCCACCTCTAAAAACACACAGTGAACATCATACTCAGTACTGAAAGACTATAAGACTTTCCTCTAAGATTGGAACAAGTCAAGGATGCCTGCTTTCACCACTTTTATTCAACATAGTACTGGAAGTTCTAGCCAGAGCAGTTAGGCAAGAAAGAGAAATAGAAGGCATCCAAATTGGAAAGGAAGAAGTAAAACTATCTGTTTGCAGATGATATGATCTCATATGTATTGAAAGATTCCACACACAAAAATTTTTTAGGACTAATAAACAAATTCAGCAAAATACTAGGATACAAAGTCAATATGCAAAAAATAGTTACATTTCTGTATACTAGCAGTGAACAATCTGAATGGAAATTACAAAAACAGTTCCATTTACAGTAGCATCAATAAAATACTTACGAATTAAGTTAACCAAGGTGGTGAAAGACTTGTACAATAAAATCTACAAAACATTGCTGAAAGACATTAAGGAAGACATAACTAAACACACCTGTGTTCATGGATTAGAAGATGTAATATTGTTAAAATGTGAGTGCTTCTCAAAGAGAGCTGCAGATTCAGTGCAACCCCTATCAAAATCCAGTGGTGTTTTTTTTTTTTTTTCAAAAAATAGAAAAACCCACCCTAAAATTTATATAGAATCTCAGGGGACCCCAAATAGCCAAAACATTTTTTTGAAAAAAGAACAGGGGGCACTTGGGTGGCTCAGTTGGTTAAGCATTCAACTCTTGATTTTAAAGCTCGGGTCACGATCTCGTGGTTTGTGGGATCGAACCCCACATTGGATCTGCGCTGACGCACAGAGCCTACTTAGGATTCCCTCTCTTCTCTCTTTGTCTCAGTCCCCCTGCTCGCACTCTCTTTTTCTCTTTCTCAAAATAAATAAACATTTTTTTAAAGTATTTTTAAAAAGGCAAAACAGGGCGACTCACACTTCCAGATTTCAAAACTTATTACATAGCTACAGTAATCAAACAGTATGGTATTGACATAAAGACAGACTGATAGACCAGTGGAATAGAATAGAGAATCCAGAAACAAACCCTCACATACATGGTCAACTAAGTTTTGACAAAAGTGCCAATACCATTCAATGGGGAAAGGACAATCTTTTCAAAACATGGTGCTCGGGAAACTGGATATCCATATGCAAAAGAATGAACTTGTACCCTCACCTAACACCCATACGAAAATTAACTCAAAAAGGATCAAAGACCTAAATATAACATAAAACAATATAGTTCTTAGAAAAAAAAACATTAAACAAAAGCTTCACGACATTGGATCTGGCACTGCTTTCTTGGGTATGACACCAGAAGCATAGGCAACAAAGGCAAAAATAGACAAATTGGACTTCACGAAAAATAAAAAATTTTGTACATGAAAAGACACTATTCAACAGACTGAAAATGGCAACCCACGGAATGGGGGGAAATATTTGCAAACCATATATTTGATAAGAGATTAATATGCAAAATATATAGAGAACTTCTAAAAGTCCGGAACAGGGGCAGGCGCCTGGGTGGCTCAGTTGGTTAAGCATCCGATTCTTGGCTTCGGCTCAGGTCATGATCTCATGGTTCATGAGTTCAAGCCCCACATGAGGCTCCATACTGACAGCACGGAGCCTGCCTGGGATTCTCTGTCTCCCTCTCCCTCTGCCCCTCCCCTGCTCACTCTCTCTGTCTCTCTCTCAAAATCAGTAAACTTAAAAAAAATTTTTAGAGTCCAAAACTAAAAAACATACCAACTCAAAAATAGGCCAAGGACTTGTATAGACATTTCACCAAAGAAGATATATGAATGATTACTAAGCACATAAAAAGATGCTCAAGATCACTAATTATTAAGGAAATGCAAATCAAAACTACATGGAGATAACATCTCATACCCATTAGGATGGCTAATACCAACAAACAAAAACAGAAAACATGTTGGTGAGGATGTGGAGAAATTGGAACTCTTAGGCATACTCGTGGGAACATCAGTGGTACAGCTGCTGAGGAAAACAGAATGGCAGTTCCTCACAAAATAAAAAATAGAATTACCATGTGATCAGCAGCATTGAATTGAAAGCACAGTCTCAAAGATATTTGTACATTCACATTAGCAGCTGCATTATTCACAGTAGCTAAAAGGTGGATAAATGTCCATCAATAGATGAATGGATAAGCAAAATCTGGTGTGTGTGTGTGTGTGTGTGTGTGTGTGTGTGTGTGTGTGTGTGTAGTGGAATATTGTTCCAGCTTTAAAAGGAAACTGTGACACCTGTTACAGCATGGATAAGCTTTAAGGACATCATGCCTAGTGAAATAAGGCACGCACAAAAAAGATAAATACTATGATCTCATTTATATACAGTACCTAAAGTAGTCAAACTCATAAAAACAGAAAGTAGAATGGTGGTTGCCAGCATTCGTTGGGAGGGGAAATGAGCTATTTAATGGGTACAGAGTTTCGATCTTTTAAGATGAAGAAGGTCTAGATATTGGTTGCACAACAATATTGAATATATCTAACTCTCCTAAACTGTGCACTTAAAAATAGATAGGATAATCAATTTTATGTTATGTGTCTTTTACTCAAATAAAAAAAAATTAAGAAAAGAAAAAAAAAGAGGACTGAAGGTAGGACAGAATAAAAAGTTTTCATAGATTTTGTTGGATGCTTTTCAATATTTTCTAGAGCCTTATAGGTTGGTACACTGATTCTTTGATATATTTTATTTCAAGACTTAAGATTATTCCTTGGTATAGGGTTATAGAAGGGTCACTGTCACTTCTGTTAGTCATATTTACTATAATTAAACTTATTTCAGAAAGGAGGTTGTGAGATGCTTGTAAGTGGAATCTATGAGAAGAGAGATTTTCCTGAGTTAATTAGCTGACATCTCTCAGGAGAGAGAGATGAACAAACAATGTGTATTCTTGTAAGAGCAATGATTTGTGTTGGGATTAGCCACATAATTTTATAAGCCAAAAAGCATGATAATCTCCTGGAGAAAAGAAGGGTGTGCTAAAGCAGAGGCACTGGGTAGCCGCCCGCTCTAACATGGGCTGTAGCAGCAGCTTATGAGGGGCACAAACACACCTGGCTGAACTGCTGATTTTGTATATAGGTTCGAAGTCCAAAATTGAAAATTTTGTTTGCATGTGGATTCATGATTTAGAAATGTTCATTTTGTAGTTTCTTAAATTTATTTTATTTATCTAATTTTTATCTTCTTAGAGAGTGGGGGGAGGGGGAGGGGGAGGGAGAGAGAGAGAGAGAATCTTTTTTTTTTAATGTTTATTTTTGAGAGAGATAGAGTGTGAGTGGGGGAGGCGCAAAGAGAGGGGGAGACACAGAATCTGAAGCAGGCTCCAGGCTCTGAGCTGTCAGCACAGGGCCGAACACAGGGCTCAAACCCACAAACTGCCAGATCATGACCTGGGCCAAAGTTAGACACTTAATCCACTGAGCCAGTCAGGTGCCCTGAGAGAGAGAGAGAGAAAGACAATGAATCTTAAGTAGGCTCCACGCTCAGTGCAGAGCCCGATGCAGGGCTCAATCCTGTGACCGTGACCCTGGGATCATAACCTGAGCCATATCAAGAATCAAACGCCCAACAGACTGAGCCGGCCAGGTATACCTGGAAATGTTCATTTTGGGAATCAGTCATTTGTTAACTCTAGTTAATATATAGATTAAAATGAGACTATTTGCAAAACCCCTAATGCCTGATACAGTGTAGTTATTCAGTAAATGTTAGTGCCCATGTTTAAGTTTGATATTTTTCTGTGTTATAAAAAGGGAATTGATTGACCAGAAATTTCCCAAAAGTATGCTGGAATCTCTTGAAACTTTAAATTGTAATTTATTGCTATAAGTTACACCATTATCCTGTGACTCTATGACATGCTTGTTCTAATGACCGACTAATGACTGACTTGACTAATGACAGTCCTAATGACTGACTCCTCTGATTTGGTTCTGGAGGGGTCTTGTAGACTAGGAAGGTACAGCAAGTGGACTCTCAAGTCTGCTCTTTGGGAGGAGTGCCAGAAAAGTTTAAGAAAAGTGACTGGAAGTGGAGAATTAGCCTGCCACAGGATGAAATGGGGTTTTAGAGTTGGAAAGGAACGTCGGAGGTGGTTTAGTCTGACCTCTCATTTTATGGCTGAGGAGATAAGTATAGAGAAGTGAGTTGTCCAGTGTCATAGCTGTAGTGGAGAAGCCAGTCAATGACTTATGAAGGTTCTGATATCCAAACATTATAGAACTTAGACTGTATAGCATGTTTACTTCTTCCTTTGAAAAGGCTGTGTGAATGGTAACATGTACATGTCATTTTAATTTTAAAAATAGATCTATATTTATCAGATTTTTATACTTTTGAGTTTATTTAAATAGATTAACTGAACTAACAGTGCTACTGGAAGTCTTATAAGGAAAATCATTGCTTTAAGAGAAATAAATTCTTGCCTTTTTTCTGTTTCTAGGTTAAGTCACCAAACAAAGAAAACATGGTATTTTGAAGAATGATTAAACTCCTGATGCTGCAGAAGAGGCTAAGAATATTAATGGCTAGATCTAGGTAAGTTGAGGTTTATCTTAAAAAAAAAAGAAAAACATTAAGTTCACAAATTATATTTTCTTTTTTTCCCCCACAAATTAAACAGGATATTTTAATTGTTTTCTTGAATGTAGTCACATTGTGGCCTGAGTTGCTGTCCCCTCCAAAGAATAAGGACAAGTGGCTTTAATTAAACTAAGCCAATGTTTACAAATTTAAAATAATCAGGGGCGCCTCAGTGGCTCAGTCAGTTGAGCATCTGACTTTGCCTCAGGTCATGATCTCACGGTTTGTGACTTTGAGCCCGGAGCCCTGTGTTGGACTCTGTGCTGACAGCTCAGAGCCTGGATCCTGTTTCAGATTCTGTGTCTCCTTCTTTCTCTGCATGCACCGCCCCCCCAAATAAATAAACATTAAAAAATAAAAATAAAAATAAAAATATTCAGGCAACTTGGTGCAATACCAATCTTCCCAAACGGTAGCTATCTTTTGTTCTTGAATGTAATTTCAGCTACTTTCTTGAGTGAGCATAGTTAGTCTATATAGGTTTTTGCTGAGTTATGAATTTGGTTGGGTAAGATGGTGAAATCATACGGTTTCTTATCAAGTATTTACAGTTTTAGTGCACATTATTAAGTCTTACATAACTCAGATGTGGTCTCCAAATATTAATCTGGTGGTCATAAATGCAGAATATCTGGTATCTTGTCTTTCCCCTTGCCTAGGAGTTTGTGATTCTGGAGGAGGAGTCAGAGATGTGCAAGAGAGCTCCACACTAAAAAGTCTCCTTCTGTGTTGGAAGATTGACCACAACCTCCCGTTGCTCCAGCTGTCTAGTCTCTCACTCAGACTGAGCCTTTTCTTTAACCTTACGGAGGCCTCCTGTTCCTTTTTGCCTCTGGTTTTTCCATTTCATCAGCCCTCTTCTTTTTTTACTTCTTTCCCGACCGGACCTGATGTTCCATCACTTCAAACCCCCTTATTGCCAGTATCCTCTAGTTTCCTTGTCCTCTTACCCTCTGAGCCTGGGTCGCCGGAACCATCTGCCCTCTGGACGGCTGAGCACTGCTGCAAAAACAGTGCCATCTTCCTCTCCAACCTCTGCTGAACTCTGAGTGCAGCCTACTGAATAATCCTGCTACCTTTCGTGGGTAGCCCCCTGGTGAATAATGCTACCGTTTGCCTCAAGTCCCTCATTCTGCAAACTTGCTTTCTATTTTACAAAGGGAATTTAGGATGATAGGTGTTACCTACTTCAGTTTTTCTGCTGGGTCCCACCCATTCTTATTTTCTTCCCTCTCTCCTCAGGACAAGGCAGTCCTACTTCTGTGGGCAGACTTCTCATTCTGAGCCCTGGAACTCCTCTTCTCCAGTCTCCCTGTCTGTCTTGATCTACCATATAACTCATTTTTTTCCTTTGGTTTTTTTTTTCCTAAAAATTTTAACCTTTCTTGACCTACTGATTACAAACCTGTGTAAATCTATGTCATCTGAAAACAAATAACTCAAGCAGCATGTTTTCTTTTGAAACCATGTCTGTCTACACTGTCACGCTCTGCCCTTCCCTTTCTGAACCTGTTCGGGAAAGAGCAGTTTCTGTTCTCTGGGGGGCTACTTCCTTATCTTCTATTTGTTCACTTCAGTTTGGTTTCCGCCTCTACCAGTCTCCCATGATGGAACCCTCCTTCTTGACACTTTCTTTTTTCAGTTTGTACGATTCTGGTTTTTTTTTTTTTTCCTCCTTCACTCGCTTACTTCTACTCCAGTATTTCTACATTTGTATCCCCCAGAATTTTAACTGTAGACCACTCTCGATACTATCCTTGGGCAGTGTTTTCTGTTTTACAGCTTCACATATTCTGTGTGTATGAATATTTTACCCCTTCCTCAAATCTATACTCGTGTATTTAACTCTCTGTTGCATATCTCCATTTGGTTGTTCTCTAGCATCTCAACATGGCTAAAACTGAGCTAACCACCATCACTTCCACTTGAAAACTACCATGCTTTTTTCTGTCTCAGGTAATGGAACCAGCCCCCTTCATCTGCCACACTGGAAGCTGCTCTTCCTTCCCATATGCCTAGCCAGCCACTTCGTGCTGCTCACTTGCCTTCCTAAATATTTTAAAAATTCATCTCTTGTGTCTCCCTACTACTGCTGCACTGGTTTTAGGTCTGTAGCATATTTCATTTCTCAATATTCCCTAACTGGTTTTTCTTCTCTGAACTGAACTGCCACTTCAATTTATTCTGCAGGTGGATATATTTAAAATGAAGTCATGAGCAACTCGCTTTCCTGCTTCCCATTCTTTACTGTGTTTCCATCATGTGTAGGATGAAATCCATTCTCTTTAGCATGGCACACGAGGCTTTTGTGTCACATACTAGGCTTTTCATTAATTGTTGTTGTGCCGAATTGAAACACTCAGTGTGGATAGAGTTTCTAAGTAGTTTGCACCGCCATTCAAATGTCCCTGATCGCACGGGATGTGCTGCCTTAACAGGTAGCCCATGAAGGTGGCAAATAGAAGAATGATTTTCTAGGGGCGTCTAGTGGGCCAGCTGGTGGAGCGTGCGACTTTTGATCTCAGGCTTGTAGGTTTGAGCCCCAAGTTGGGTGTAGAGATTACTTAGAAAGATATTTAAAAATCTTTAAAACAAAACAATAACAACAACAACAAAAAAGAGGGATGATTTTTTATTTCATTTGAGGAATTGTTTAAAAACACTCCTTTGAATGTTTTGAGGCAGAAGCCACACTATAGTAATCTTTTAGCTCTTTATATTCATGAGCAGGTCATTGGTAAGGATAGATGTATAATTTTAAAAAGACTTTGTTTCTGTCAATTATCCCTCTACTTTAAAAAAATGTTTTAAATATTCTTTTGCCTCTTTCTCATCATATAATTTATTAAATATTTTCAGGCATACCTTGTTTTATTGTGCTTTGCTTTATTGTGCTTTCCAGATACTGTGATTTTTATGAATTGAAGATTTGTGACACTCTTGCTTTGAACAAGCCTATCAATGCCATTTTCCCAACAGCGTTTGCTCACTTTGTGTCTCTGTGTCACATTTTGGTAATTCTCACAATAGTTAAAACTCTTTTATTATTGTATTTATTATGATAATCTGAGATCGGTGATGATGACTCACTGAAGAGCTTAAATGATGGTTAGCATTTTTAGCAGGAAGTCTTTTTTAATTAAAGTACATTGTTTTGTTGGACACACTACTACACATTTAATGGACTGTCATATAGTGTAAACATAACTTTTTTTTTAAAGGTTTATTTATTTTGAGAGAGAAAGAAAGAACGAGCAGGGGAAGTACAGAGAGAGAGAGAGAGAGAGGGAGAGAGAGAGAGAGACAGAATCCCAAGCAGGCTCTGTGTCATCAGTACAGAGCCCGACATGGGGCTCAGTCTCACAAACCATGAGATCATGACTTGAGCCGAAATCAAGAGTTGGAGGTTTAATGGACTGAGCCCCCCAGGTGCCCCTAAACATAACTTTTATATGCACTGGAAACCAAAAAGTTGATTTCACTTGCTTTATTGCAATACTTGCTTTTTTACTGTGGTCTGGAACCAAACCTGCAGTATCCCCAAGGTACGCCTGTATTAATTTTTCCATGTTTGTTTATTTTAAGAAAGAGAGAGAGAGAGAGTGGGAGAAGAGTAGGGTGAGAGGAAGAGAGAATCCCAAGCAGGCTCCAAGCTGTCATTGCAGAGCCTGATGTGGGGCTCGATCTCACAAACCCATGAGATCATGACCTGAGCCGAAATTAAGAGTCAGGCACTTAACCAACTGAGTCACCCAGGTGTCTCCAGTTGCATTAATTTTTAAAAAGTAAATATTGATGAACCATGTGCTATGTCAGGTGATATGCTTAGTGCTTAGAGAAGGCTCCTATCTTTAGGGAAATTACAGTGAAGTGAATGTTGAGACAGATAAACAGTACAATAGAATATGATAAATGCCATGATAGAGTCATGTCCGTGTGACTGTGAGGACACTGAAGGACGTCTAGCTAGTTGGAGTCCCAGATCCTACCTCATTGTTCAGGACGCTTTATATGGTTTGGCCCCTGCTCTTGTTACAGCCTGCCTGTATTCTAGTTGTATTGGACACCTCACTTTCTCCTGAATGCAAGATCACCTTTCATGATCTTTCATGACCTTGACCTTTGTACTCTTTTATCTGTCTCAACTACCTATTTCTGTTCTGTGTCCAGCACACTGTTTCTGCTCACCTTTTGAAGTACCAGTTCAAATGGTGCTTCCTGCTCTGTTAACCCAGAAAGTTATTTGCTCCCTTTAGTGTGCCCACAGAACTCTTCTCAGATTCTAATATAAGGTTTAAACATAATGCATTATCTATTTACATCTCTGTCTCTCCCTTTAGACCCATGACTTTTCAGAAGTACATACTGTGACTTAATCATCTTTTTTTGTTGTTGTGAATGTTTGTTTTATGTATTTTAAGAGAGAATGGGAGCTGAGGAGGGGCAGAGAGAGTGGGAGAGAGAGAGAGAGAGAGAGAGAGAGAGAGAGAGAATCCCAAGCAGGCTCCATGCTGTCAGCACAAAGCCTAATGCAGGGCTCAAACTCACGAACCGTGAGATCATGACCTGAGCCAAGATCAAGAATTGGATACTTACCTGACTGAGCCACTCAGGTGCCCCTGTGACTTAATCATCTTTATGCCATGATATTTAGCTGGCATATTACCTGGAGCAAACTACCAAACATGAGTCTTAACTTTACTATTTAATTTATCGCTTCTTTTGGTTTGTACACTAATATACTTTTTCATCTGCCTCATACTTATACCTGCCAGCCTTTTTTACCTTTATTTAGTACAGTTCAATTCATTCAGCTCCCAAGAGACTTAGAGCTCCCCGCTCTGTGGTGCTAGGTGGTGTGTTAGGGCATGGGGAATGCAAAAACTGGATAAGGTCTGTCTCTGCTTAGGAAGGAGCTTACGGGGTGGGGGGTGGGGGGTGGGGGGTGGGGGAGCAGGGAGAATAATACTTAAATAAACAGTGTGAAAATGCTGTGATACTGGGAAGCCCAGGGTGCCTTGGGGGATACATAAAAAGTGTAACCCTCCCAGTTTGCTTAGAATCAGCGAAGCCTCCCTGAATCACTGTATTCTGATTGGATCTTGAGAAAGGAAAGGAGCAGCGTGGAAGGGTGTGAGGGGACAAGCTGCTCTGGGGACTGTTTAGTATGACTGGGTAGGGCTTGAAGCAGAGACAAGGAGAGTTCAGACTAGATCTGCGGCCAGGGATGAGATTGTGAAGAACCTCATGTCATGCGGACAAGCTGCAAATTTTTTTCCTGAAGATAATGAAGAACGACTGAAGAATTTTAAACCAGTTTTACCAGGTTTATGTTTTTGAATATTTAGTAGCTTTTTGTGCTTCCTTTCCTTCCACTTTTTCAAATATTATCACATTCGTTCTGATTCTTTCCCTCGTTTGTAAGTAGTGTTTTGAATTTTATCTTTGTTCATTTGCAGTGTTCTTGAACACTTAATGTCACCTATAACCTACTATCTCTGACTTTGTGTGGGAAAGCAGGATTACACAGACATGCTGTATCAGTTTGCCAATATTCTCTGTGCTAAGTTACCGCTTGATTTTTGGGTTGTCTTTCTCTCTTAATGAACTGTTCCACATTTGTTTTTGTATCTTATTTACCAGTCAGCTTTGGCCTGGTTAGGTACATAAAGGATACTACAGTGAATAATAAGAATCAAAATACCTGCCAACCTAGAAGTCCAACATCCCTTTAGAAATTTATTAAAAGAAAGACATGAAATTCCTGACAAACCATAAAGGGTTAATTCCATAAATGACTTCATTTAAATAGTGTTACATATGAGATAAGACCTTAAATTGGTTTTTGTTAAGGTAATTTAAAAATAGGCAGACCTTTGCAAATTAAACTGGAAATTTGAGATTTCTGTGAAGTCTACCTCATGCAACTATTCTCATTATCACTGAGCAAAATTCAGCAGCTGAATGTGTGAAATCTAGCTTAGCCCTATACCTTCTTGGGCTTAATTTTCCTCATCAAAATAATGCAGGACTTGTGTTAGGTGGTTTCTTTCTTTCTTTTTTTTTTTAAGTTCATTTATTTTTAGAGACAGAGAGTGAGTGGGGGAGGGGCAGAGCAAGAGGGAGAGAGAGAATCCCTATCGGGCTCCATGTTGTCAGCGAAGAGTCCGTCGCAGGGTCTGGAACCCACAAGCTGTGAGATCAGGACCTGAAGTGAAATCAAGAGTCCAGTGCATAACCGAGTGAGCCACCTGGGTGCCCCTGTGTTAGATGGTTTCTAAAGTCTTTTTCTGTTTTACGATTTTTATATCCTACATTTAATAATTTTTTCCAAATTATCTTTCATGTAGCGCTCACATGGTCTTCTGAAGAAGCCATGGGTAGCTGTTGTAGCTGTCCAGATAAAGACACTGTCCCAGATAACCATCGGAACAAGTTTAAGGTTAGTAAAACTGGTTGAGTTACATCTCTCACTGCCTACTTGGATGTTCTTTTTCTTCGCTTAATATATCTTACTTCCTTACTTTTCTCTCTGGACCCTTTTATTTCTCTTTGTGTCCACTCTGCCTTTTCTTGTTTTAACAAATGGTGACAGTATGTTCTTACTGACAGTGTGGAATCCTCTTTTACTTTTCCTTTGGTCCTGAGTATCCAATTAGCCATACAGTTCTAGAAATACTTTTTTAAATGCCATTTTATAGGTGCCTCTTCAGTCTGGTCACCACATCCCAGTCATTGCTTCATGTGCCTGGATAATTTCTTAGCTGGACTCTACCCTTGAGTCCGTCACCTTTGTGATCCATCCTGCAGTTGACATCATATTGATCTTACTCTTTCATCATCCTAAAACTTCCATGGTGTTCTGTTACCTAGAGCATAAATGTTCCATTTCTTACCTATTCACAGCCATTTAGTGTCTCTCGTAGTCTGACCTCAAGTTGTTGTAAGTCATAGCCTCTGGATCACACAAACCTAGGTGTAAGTTGAAACCCTGTGGCTTTGTAGCTTTGTGACCTTGGGCAGGTTTGTTCCGTTTGTGTACAGTACAGTGGAGAAAATCGTATTACCTGCAGTTTAGGATTGTTACGAGGATTAAATGGGAAAAGCATGTGCAAAGCGCTCTGCCTACCCCAGGAATATAGACAGTTCTCCTGAAGTGTTACCTGTCTGGCCATTTTCAGAAACTCAGCAGTGCAAGGCTTTCCCTTCCATGAACTCTGTGCCAGTCTTGTCTTGGTCTCTCTGAAACATACCTTCTTTGTGCCGTCGCACTGTATCGTCAGGATATGCCCTACGCGCCCTGACCCACCAGCTCTCTCCTGAGGCCCAGCTGAAGTCCCTCCTCCTCTTTGGTGAAGACTTCTCCAGCAACCCTAGGCCACAGTTGCTGTCTTTTGCAACCTCTGTTGCACCCATTAGTCTACTACTCCTATACAGCTTTGTATTGTTGATTTCATGTTTGTATATCTTATATTCTCACTGGGAATGTGAGTCGCTTGTGGATAGAAGCAGATCTTACATTGCTACATAGTTCGTGCCCTGAAAACACATTGGTTGATGAATGAGCTAACAAAAGAGCGAATAACTGAACCAATCAACAATAGTGCATTTTGCCGACAAATTGGTGAAATGTGTGTATGACCGTCAAGTGGGAGCATCAGGTTAGCACTAATTGAACTTTCTTTTTTTAGGTCATTAATGTGGATGATGATGGGAATGAGTTAGGTTCTGGCATTATGGAACTTACAGACACAGAACTGATTTTATACACTCGCAAACGTGATTCAGTAAAATGGCACTACCTCTGCCTGCGGCGCTATGGCTATGATTCAAATCTCTTTTCTTTTGAAAGTGGTCGAAGGTGTCAAACTGGACAAGGTAGGTAGAGCCTTTAATTTTGTTTTTCTAGAAACATTTTCACATTTGAAAATTGTTCTTTCATTTATCCTGTATATAATGTTTACATTAATACTTTACTTCTCTCCTGTCAGAAAAAAAATTCCCCCAAGGAAGTGGATTGTTCAGAGATATAATAAGCTATGTATTCATTTATCAGGCATTCATTAAGCATATTCTCTGTGTCCAGAATTTTGACTTTTATTATTAACTTTTTTTTTTTTAATTTTTTTTTTCAACGTTTATTTATTTTTGGGACAGAGAGAGACAGAGCATGAACGGGAGAGGGGCAGAGAGAGAGGGAGACACAGAATCGGAAACAGGCTCCAGGCTCTGAGCCGTCAGCCCAGAGCCTGACGCGGGGCTCGAACTCATGGACCGTGAGATCGTGACCTGGCTGAAGTCGGACGCTCAACCGACTGCGCCACCCAGGCGCCCCTTAACTTTAAGATTTTCAGCATATGATTAGTTGCAGTAAATTGGCTATGTTTCTTTACTGTTATTACTTTTTGGGGAAAGAACCTAAACTTTGGAGTCAAAGAGAACATAGTTTGGTTTTTTTTGCTGCCTACTGTGTGAAAGGCCTCGGACAAGTTACACAATTTCTGTCAAACATCAGGTTTCTGCTCTATCAGAGAGGTATGCTAATGCCTACCTTACAGAATTGTTGTAATAATTAAACAAGGTAAGGATCGTAAACCACCAAGTAAGGGACGGTCAAATGGTAAAGGATCATCTGCCCATAACGGTGATTTGGGCTCCCCCTGCTGTTAAGAAACAGTCTAAAGTAAGTGTTCAAATCTTGTTTTTGTCTGCCTTGTTTTGGGCCATCTCTCTTAGACATACGAAAATTATTCTGTGAATTTCCTTTTGGGCTTATGTTTTGAAACAGAATGTCATTAATTTATCAGACATTTATTTAAAAGGCCTTTCTTGCTGTTAGTGCATAGAATACTTAACTTCACAGTTTTGTTCTTTGACAGGTGCTCCTGTATCTTTTTTAAAGCTGTGGCTACTATTTTTCCCTTCTATTTTGTATTTGTAGGAATCTTCGCCTTTAAGTGTGCTCGTGCAGAAGAATTATTTAACATGTTGCAAGAGATTATGCAAAATAATAGTATAAATGTGGTGGAAGAGCCAGTTGTAGAAAGGAATAATCATCAGACAGAGTTGGAAGTCCCCAGAACACCTCGAACACCGACAAGTAAGTACCTGTTTTTTCTCTTGTATTTTGAATAACAGACATTTATAAACTATGAATTATGGATTATTTAATCTGTACCATGTTAGAGATCACCATTGGCTAACATAAGCATAATGGTCATCAGTTTTAAAACACTGTTACGTCTATAATTAGAAACATTTTAAATATTTTAATTAGGAAAACATTAGAAGTTCCATATTATCTAAAATGTGAATGGAAAGTTGGGAGTGGAAGGGGGTGTTATTTGTGCTCTGGTTTCTGCTGTATCTTACCAGAAACACCTTGCTTAATTCTCTCCAGGCCTATTCGATTCTCATTCATTTTTATTCTGTCTGTCCTGCCCCCCATATCCTGCTTTCCTTCTTAAACCAATAAACAAAAACTCAGCTCCAGGGTTTGCTGCTCAGAATTTACCTAATGGATATCCCAGATATCCCTCATTTGGAGATGCTTCCTCGCATCCTTCAAGCAGACATCCTTCTGTGGGAAGTGCACGCCTGCCTTCAGTGGGTGAAGAATCTACTCATCCTTTGCTTGTGGCTGAGGAGCAAGTAAGTGTGCGCTACTGTCTGATGCGATAATAGATTGTGTGGGGTTAGAGCGTTGCTGCGCCAATACTTGAACATTTTAGTCAATTTGAATTGTAGCTTTCACTGTTTGCATGTGACTTTTGTGGTGAAGAGTCAGAGGAAACAGCATATATTTTCTGACATAGGCCAAATATCTACAAGCTTGGAGGGAAACGTAGCATTACGGTAGTTTTTAGGCTCACAGGAGGGATGTGTCTATGGATAAAGGCAAATATAACTAATGGCCAGTTCCTGTTATAATAACCTCCAATGCTTTTGGAATTTTTGCTGCTTTTTATATTAGTGGACTACTAGCAGAAAGGTAGATTTTGTTGTCAGGGTTTTTATGAAGCTATTTAATATCCCAGAGTATTACTCCCAGAGTATTTCATTTGAGAAATGAAGTATTTGGTTGAATATTGTCTCTATATTAATTAGTTATACATATCTTTGTATATCTTTGTATGTCTTTGTATATCTCCATATGTATATCTCCATATCATTAGGAGATTTTTACTGTTTTGAAACCTATTTCTTTGTGTTCTTTACATAGTAAATGAATTCTTGTGCTATTTACTATAATTATACTTCCCTCAGTTTTGCATTTTAATTTTGAGTTTTTCACATTTTATGTATAGTCTCCCAAATGTTTTTGTGTTGTTCCCTCACAATACCATTGACCTTTTCTAAATAGTGATGATTTCTTAGCAGGTGGTATTTATTTTATATCTATGCATTTTACAGTACTCTTATTAAATCCAGTAGATGCTCTTTTTATAGTCACAGCGTCTGTAAATCATGATAAATTTGTCTCTTCTTTTTAATACTTGTTATTCTGTATTTCTTTTTTTCTTTTTAAGTCTATTTATTTTGAGAGAGAGAGCGTACACTCACACGGGGAAGGGACGGAGAGAGAGAATCCCAAGCAGGCTGTGCACCATCAGCATGGAGCCCAATGTGGGGCTCAAACCCATGAACCACGAGATCATAACCTGAACTGAAGTCAGACGCTTAACCAACTGAGCCACGCAGGCGCCACTATTCCTTATTTCCGAATCATGTTTTAATGCATTGATGAGAATTTCTAAAACAACATCAAAACGAGAATCCCAATTTGTTCCTGATTTTTTTTTAACAGACTGATTTTCATGTATCAAGTACAATGTGATGTGTTATTTTAGAGTATTTTTTTTATCAAGTGAGGAAGATCTTTCTACATTCCTCCCCTCTCCCCACCTTTTTATTAGTGAAAAATGGATACAAAAGCTTTGAAGGAAGAGTATATCAAGAAAGTTAATCGATAAACTTAACTGATACAGTCACCGATTTTTGTTCTTGTTTTAAGCAAGTTATTGATTCACTTTCCTGTCTTGTTTTAGGTCCATACCTATGTCAACACCACAGGAGTGCAGGAAGAGCGGAAACACCGCACAAGCGTGCACGTCCCATTGGAGGCGAGGATCTCTAATGCTGAAAGCAACACACCAAAAGAAGAACCAAGTAGTATTGAGGACAGGGACCCTCAGATTCTTCTCGAACCTGAAGGAGTCAAATTTGTCTTAGGACCAACCCCTGTTCAAAAGCAGTTAATGGAAAAAGAGAAACTGGAGCAACTTGGAAGAGACCAAGTCGGTGGGAGTGGTGCAAACAGCACGGAATGGGACACTGGGTATGACAGCGATGAGCGCAGAGAGGCACCCTCTGTGAACAAACTGGTGTATGAGAATATAAATGGGTTATCTATCCCTAGTGCCTCAGGGGTCAGGAGAGGTCGTCTGACATCCAGCAGTACCTCAGATACCCAGAATATCAACAACTCAGCTCAGAGAAGAACTGCATTATTAAACTATGAAAATTTACCATCTTTGCCTCCTGTTTGGGAAGCCCGCAAGCTAAGTAGGGATGAAGATGACAATTTAGGACCAAAGACCCCATCTCTAAATGGCTACCATAATAATCTAGATCCAATGCATAACTATGTAAATACAGAGAATGTAACAGTGCCGGCAAGTGCTCACAAAATAGAGTTTTCCAGGCGTCGGGACTGTACGCCGACGGTCTTTAACTTTGATATCAGGCGCCCAAGCTTAGAACACAGGCAGCTCAATTACATACAGGTCGACTTGGAAGGTGGCAGTGACTCTGACAACCCTCAGACTCCAAAAACGCCTACCACTCCCCTTCCACAGACCCCTACCAGGCGCACAGAGCTGTATGCTGTGATCGACATCGAGAGAACTGCTGCTATGTCAAGTTTGCAGAAAGCACTGCCACGAGACGATGGCACATCTAGGAAGACTAGACATAATAGTACTGATCTGCCCATGTGAGCCGGGAAAGCATTACCTTGTTTGCACCTTTGTGAAGTTTTCAAAAATGAAGATGCGAGTGCTTCATTTTCATTTCTAAACACTAACTCCTTTTATAGACTGATAAGATTTTTTTTTTCTGAATATTTCCTGTGCTTCTTTAACTAAAGGGAATTAATGTAGAGCAGGTACTCCTTAAAGAACACTCATTTCAGTATATACTACTCATTACTGTCCAGCAGCACCCCCATTCTCACAGTGCCTATTTAAAATGAGAGTTGAAGTGAGTGACAATGCTGGTTGATTTGTATCAATATTCCGGACGTACGCACATCATTCATGTCTAAGTCATGGTTGGCGTTTAAGACATTTTATAAAGCCTCTTGATAATGTGCATTGCTAACAGATAACTCTAGGCTTTGAAAGTAATATTTGTAGATTCACTATTCATGGTATATGGCCTCCGGCATGTAACGTGAGGAATCCTTTATTTCGTTAATTGTAGGCTTTTTGACTTGAGCCAAAACATATGTAAAGGAAGTAGAAGTACCACACCTCCTTATATACCAGTCAGTTCCTTTGCCTTCTGCGTTACTAGAAAGAGTCCTATGTCCGTGAATGTGGTTTGCTCTTGGTGTGTTGAAGGGCAGGAAGGAGTCAAGATTTTCTGTTCACTCATCTCATGATGTCATTTGAAGGGCATGCCCAGATATCTTAATGAGAATTCCACTAGACTCAAGAATCAGTCTCAGGTCACTTTACCCAAAAACTTTGGAAATCTGAACCACGATCTCTTGAAAGTTTCTCTCCTATAGATTATTAACCATAACATTGTTTTCTGGAGGCATCTGTGACATCAGGTTGCCATTTACCTTCGGTTTTTTTCCTTTGGTGTTTGGGATGTCTTATTTTGTTGCTTGATGTCTTTTTCAATTTAAAATGTTTGAGTTTGTATATAGTTTTGAAATTGGATTATGTGTTCATTGTTTAGTTTGCATTTTTGTCAAATTGTGGTTTTGAAGGTTCATTTGGAACTTACTGTTATTCTATAACAGGGTTGCCCTTGTCCAGTATTTATTTATATGCTGTTTACTTTTCAAGTTGATAAAAACATTCGCTCGATTTGAAATTTCCCTTGCGTCCATTGGTGATCTCTTTAACAGCTGAGACAAAAAGGAAGCAACTTTTAACACGCAGAGCTCCCTAATGGTACTGTTTGCTCTGTGGGCGCTCCCCCCCCCCCCCCCCCCCCCCCGCACTTTAGCAGTGATTCCCTCGTCACACGGCTGCGGTTTTACTCTGCCCACGGTAGTGCTCCTCGGCTCAGCTGTCCTTTCTCACAGCTGGGTCTTTGATTATCCCTTGATTTCAGGAGAGTGTTAGCATTGTTGCCAGCATAGCAGGTACAGTGGAAGTCTTCTAGCAATGAGATTGTGTCATAATTTAGGATTTAAACCGAATTGAAGCTTCTATAAACTGATGAGACTCCACATGCCTAACTCTTAGAAAATCAGAATGTTCCAGTTTCTCAAACAGTAGAGAAGACAAGAGAAGGTAGAGTGGAAAGGTTAGGGTACTGTTTTCTCTAAATATGAGGGCGTTTGAGGTCATGATTTGGATCTATCTGATGTAACTAACGTTAATTTAGCATGAAAAGGTTTCAGTCATATAGCACCCAACCTGATCAGTAAATAACCTAATTATATAGGACAGTGACTGGATTAGCAGAATAATAGAGTGGGACCATTATAAAGAAAATAAATTATTAAAGGTGTCTGTTATTTTCAGTGCCATCGGTTTATGTGCATAGCAGAATTTTCTTCTTTTCTTTTCTGTGAACTTGGTGCTTGACTAAAGTGTTCACTGTTCTCTAAAAAGAGAATAGCGGTATAGGTGTGCAGTTTCCATTTTTAATATGTTGTTCCATTTATGCTTTCTTCTGAGTAGAATGCTAATCGTGCCAAATTTATGTGTTGGTTTTTGTAACGAGGAATAAGAATAATAATGGAACCAGTACACGCGGTTTTCTCCAAAACAAGCAGGCAAGACAGAGCCTCCAAATGAAAGGGCTGACCTATTGATTCATTTTGGAGGTTGGATACTTTATTTTCTTTCTTTTCCTCATCATTTTCCTTTTCCTTCCAGATTCTAATTAGTCTTTATATATTTTAGGTAGCTCCGATATAATCATTGCAGTTTATGCTTTAAATACTGTGTGCTTTAAAAATGAAAATGGGACCAATTTGTCTGCTAAGAATTTGATTTTAGGTACTATGAGTATTAGGAAGATGTATACAACTGGTGTTTATTTCTAGATGTCTCTGGAAATCACCCGTGTTCCTATTTAATAAAAAGTAATGTGGAACACTACTTGTCCTTTGCAGTAGTCTAGCCATGGGCATTAAGCTCTGTCCTGGAAGAATGTACCAGTTACTAGGTACATTTTAGAACGAGATATTTTATTGGGATATAATTGTGGCCATAAGTTTCAGATTTTCTGAGACATACCTAATTTTAGCTATTCTGTTCTTTGATAGACCATACGATCCCACTTATTGGTTTTGGAAATATACTCATTGTTTATATGCTCTCCCCCTGATAGAGTCCTCTTTTATCCATACAGGCGATAACAGCTTTTTATCCCAGATCAGGGGTTGGAAATTGATATGGGTATTACCTGTGTTTTTTCTTCATGTGTTTTATTTCCCAGTTTCATCTTCTTTTAAAAATGAAAATATGGTGCCTTCCCTCCCTCCAGGAAGATTGGCAAATAGTTCCTTTTATTTACTGCTGCTGTGGAGTGATGAGATATGCACTTTACTCTTGAAGACTCAGCAAAAAGCTTTTCACTTCCCAGTATATCCAGAATAGATCACATTTGGGACTTAAGAAAATTTGCCAAGCAATCTTTGTTTTTATAGATATTAATGTTGACCCCACAGTTCAATGTTATAAGTCAAGCTAGTGTTTGTTTATTCCTTCCCCCTCAAAAAAATCTGTGGCACAACATATAAAAATGTACCTCAATAATGTTCTATTAAAAATGGGACAGGGGCCTTATGTTTTCATAATTTCCCAATAATGTGCCACCGTATTTTTGCCTCAAGGTAAAGGTTTTAACAAGCTAAAAAGTACTTCCCACTTCCCCCTGTGCAGTTCGTAATCCGTAATGCCCAGTTGTTTTGTGCAATGTGTAGTGTGTGTGTGTATAAATATATATGTATGTATGTGTGGATATACATACATATATATATCTATATCTATATCTATATATATCTCCTTGAAATAGACATACCATCAAAGACAACATTCAGAAGTAACTGATGTATTGGCATCTTATTCATATTTCTGATATGTGAGGTATATGGTACTAATTACCCTTTCTCTGATTTTTGCCAAATTTGAATAAAGGCATTGGTACGAAATTACAGAATGTATAGAAAATGTTTTTGGCTTGAAAGATTAACAGATATTTTACAACATACTACAATATACTCTGCCCAAACCAGCACCCTATCTATCCTTCTTCTTCACATCCCTATTCCCCATTCCTGTTTCCTCATATTTTGGGGGTATAACACAATTCTTTTGTAGCATTGATACAATTGCAATTCTATGACAATTGGACAACAATAGCATGGAAACAGACTGGTATTAATAGTACAGTAGTCACCGGTGTGCCACATTTGCATTAGTAAATGCAAAATATACATTTTATAAAGGAAAAATTTTGTGTTATGTTTTTATTTTCATTACATTGTATAATATTGTAAGATTATTGTATGTCCTAATTTGCATTATAAATGTTTTTTTCCTACGTAAAGGCATAAATATAGCAACTTTGTATAAAGGTAGCTTATTAGATTTTTAATTTTTTCTTTTATAAAAAATTGTCTAACAGTGGGACTACCATTGCCAAATTGTATATGAAATAGGAATTTTATCCCCTATGGTTAATTTCTTTTATAAACATTCCATATTTCTCTAATAAAAGACATAAGTGATACTGTACTATGCATAAATTGTATATTAATGCTGTTTCATATCAGCATTTTAAATTTTGGTTTGCATTTTTAATATTGGCAAAATTTACCACTGTTGATTAAAACCTTGTTATATACATGTAACAACATCTTTTGCCCTCTTTCCCTTCCCACCCTTTGTTCTCTGTTTTTCCCTATCAGTGCCAACTTCATACATTTTGTAGCATGGCAATAAAATATAACTTTTACACTGAGGCCAAGTGTGGCTTTTTGGAGGACGTGGAGCTGGGAGGATTGCCCTCTAGTTGTTCTTTGCATATGACTTTTTGCCATATAAACCATATCTCCAGGCATGAGAAGTTATTTCATATATGATGTAAACATGCTTTTAAGGACAAGTGTGAATGTGCTTTTAAGCTTAATTTTTGTCCTAACAAATAAGAACTAATTTTTTATCTTTGGAAAAGTCAGAGTTCTTCAAGTACAATCAAACCTTTATTAACTGGAGTACTTAAAGAATAAGCTAATAATTGAATTTAGTTCAACAAGGGCTAAGCAACACATTCTAAAAATCCTTATTTATTGTAGAGTATTAGTATTCTGTCCTAAAAGTTATATGTAAAATATGGTTTAATCTTAGATGATTTAGGATCTTGCAATGCCTTACTGTTGTCATTCTGGCATAAATTTCCGTAACGAGGTACTCAAGTTGATACTGGAAGCTGAGCTGACTATACACTGACCTTAAGCATTCATGAAAAACTGCTTTGTTGAATAAAATCTGATCGGAGTTCTTATGGTTACTTTCCCCTTATTGCCGAAAGTAGATTGCAATAAAACCCCAATAAAAGTTTGGTTGGATACCGATTTAAAGTTTTCCTGTATTTATATTTTACACATTTCTTAAAACTTTTATGATAAGAGGTTTTCTTAGTCTTATATCGGTGCATCCATTTTCAAAGTGAACATATAATAGGTTAATGATCACGTTTCATCAGAGAAATGAAATTACAAGCATTTGACAGACCCTCACAGTTTTATCTATGTGGTCATTCAAACGAGTAGTTCTCAGCTTTGGAACTCCAAACCTAGTCAATAGGTTGGAACTGCAAAGCCTATTTGGGTACAGCTCAAGATGGAGATCACTTAAACAATGAAGGGCATAGACAAGTCCACAAATGATTGGCTATTTACTATGTGCCAGATACCATGGGACCCATAAATTGGTTAAGATGTGGCAGAGACTGCATCTTGGAAAATTTGGACATTCATTCTCAGAAGTTAAAAACTTCTTTGGATTATTTCTGTATTTTTCCTTTGAGTTCCTTTGAAGACAGCTATTCATAGCTCATTTAATGAATGAGCACAAACAGGCCCTATGCTACTAATAAAGATAGTCCTTGCACTCGAAAGAATTTGTGGTTTAGAATAGCCCTTCTAATGAGGGTAATGCCCATCCTCCCCCCGCAGGGAACTAAGCCCTAAGACAAATTGTATATGATAAATTCTCTCTGATACCTCTAGAATGGTACCAACTATATACCTTAGGAGAATTGAAAAAAGTGTTTCTCCCAATTCCTAGTATAAGTGGTATGATAAAGGCACATACAAAAGAAGGGCATCAAACTCAGTCTAAGAATGGAGATTTTCAAGAAAAGCCTAGAGGTGGTAATCCCTAAGGTTTTTGATGAGAGTCTTCACAGATTTAAAAGAAGAGAAGATAGGATGTCTTAAGGAGAAGGAAGAACATGTGCAAAGACACAGAGGTACACAAAGATCATGGTTGCTCAATGTTGGCAAGGGGTTTCATATGACTGGAGCATAGGTTGCAAAGGCAGGATGGGAGCTAGAGAAGAAGGAAGAAAGATCACGTAGGAATTTTGTCTTAATTAAAATGGTGAGTATTTGGAGGATGTTAAACATTGGAGAAACAATAGTTGAGAAAGATTACTCTGACATCAACATGGAGGAACATTGGAGGGCATGACATTTTAATAAAGCAGGGAGACTGATTCAGAAGCTCTTACAAAAATGGAAACACAACTGGATAAACGCCTATTCAAAGGCATTGTTGAAAGAGTATGTAGGTTAGTTATTGCTGTGTGACAAAGTTACAAAGTTACAAAACTAGTAAATAGAAAAACTGAAATCCAAACCCTTGCAGTCTGTTAACCCCTAGGGGACAAGGGTGAAGAGTCAAAACACATGCAATGGGGAAAGGACAAATTGCTGAGAGTCCCCTCATAGGGGGTCTCCTCCTGGTGGTCTCTGGCCTAGCACCACTGGGAGCAAGGCCTGCCTCCTAGTCCCCATCCAAATGCCCCCCGTTACGCCCCCAACTTCTCTAAAGCCCAGGAGGGAGGGGGCATTGGTTTTTCCATCACCCATAGTCTCAGGCTTAGGTAAGACTCAGGCCTGCCAGAGGACATAGTATTTCCAAGTAAGCGACTTTGTCCGCAATGAAAACAGCCTTTTTTCAATTTTGTGCAGGCATCTCAGCTTCTCATTATTGTGACTCTTCTCATTCCAGTATATGATTTAGGATCTGCCCATTAAAGTGCATTTCTTAAAAGAAGAGCAAGTTTAAACAAAACAAAACAAAACTCTTGACAGATTTAAAACAATTTGTCCAGTATTAACAACTGTTTTCACGATGGACCTGAGTTGAGCATAGTGTAAACCAGGGTCAGCAAGCTTTTTCTGTAAAGGATCAAATAGTGACTATTTTAGGCTTTATGGGCTAGACAGTCTGTCACAACCACTCTGCCATTGTATAATTCTATATCACATTGCACAGTATAAAAATGAATGGGTAGGGGCACCTGGCTGGTTCAGTCAGAAGAGCATACAATCCTTGACTTTGGGGTTGTGAGTTCGAGCCCCACATTGGTGTAGAGATTACTAAAAAATTAAACTTTAAAGATATATATTATTTTAAAAATGGGTATGCTTGTGTTCCACTAAGCTTTATGGACACCAAAATACAAGTTTCATATAATCTTAATGTATCATGAAATATTAACCATTTTTACCCCAACCATTTAAATATGTAACACCCAATCTTAACTCTCTGGCCATAAAAAACCAGGTGGCAGGTTGGATTTGGTTCCCTCACCATCCCTCCCTGATGTAAACTAACCCTCTTAAATCTGAAAGGTGAAAACGATTAAAAATTGAAAACATCTATCAATGTTAACAAGCTTGCTGAGTGATGCATTAGTCAAAGGGAGAAAAGGGTATCAGTGGATGATAGAAAACCAATAGGTTGTTTTTTTGTTTTGTTTTTTTTTTTTAATTTTTGGGACAGAGAGAGACAGAGCATGAATGGGGGAGGGGCAGAGAGAGAGGGAGACACAGAATCGGAAACAGGCTCTAGGCTCCGAGCCATCAGCCCAGAGCCTGACGCGGGGCTCGAACTCACGGACCGCAAGATCGTGACCTGGCTGAAGTCGGACACTTAACCGACTGCGCCACCCAGGCGCCCCACCAATAGGTTTTTTTAAGGACAAAAATTTTAACTGTCCTAGGGGGTCAACTTGGAGTAAGTAGGAAATTTTGTTTTTTAATAAACTGAAATATTTGGGATTGATCCTGGTCTCTATCAACACATTATGTAAGAGGGTATTGGTCATCTCTACTAGTGGAGGGGGAAAAATCGAGTGAAAGCTAAGACCTGAAAATGAGCAGGCAGGGCAAAGATAAAGTAAATGTCTCCATGAGAGTTCACAAGACTTTGTCCCGGACAGTCAACGTCCAATTAAAAACAGCTTTTTAAAATTCAACAAAAGGAATGTAAGTCTTCCTCTAATACTAAATAAATAACGTTTAAAATTAAAATAGCAATAAAATATTATTTAGTAATATAATGGTAAGTAATCAAAGAAAACAAAACCCGAAAAAGCTGAATGTAGTTGCCTCCCGGGGAAAAAAGTGGTGAGGTTGGTGAATTGTCTTTCTTTATTAGTATATAACACTTTAAGTTGTGTCTATGTGGTACTTTCAGGCAAATTTCAAAAGTTTAAATTTAAGAAAAATTAAACGCACGAGCAAGAACGCCGTTGCTATGGCAGCCCGACGTCCCGAAATCCCCTTTGTTCTTCGGGAGCTCAACTGCCAACCTGCCCCGCTGCAAGCTAGATGTCGGACCCACCCCTTCCAGGTCTCCGGCAAGCGGATCCACAGGGGGCGGGGCGCGAGCTGAAGCCCCGCCCCCCCAGCGTACGGAGCCGCGCTTCCGACCGCGTTGCTCCACTCAAAGTGGCACCACTCACTGCTCCAGCTGGCGGCGCCTGGCCCGAGCTTCGCGCTGGTCGGAGCTCCGCCCCCTGCAGTAGAGCGTGTGCCGTCATTTCCGGCTTCTCTTACCTCCGGTCCCGGGCGTGAGCTGTGAGGGTTTAGCGTGTGTGCCGAACTCCACGGAACCATGGTGAGTCTGGGCCCCACTAGCCCTGTCTAAGCCCCGCCACATCCCGCCGTGCCCTGCCGCCTCGCTGTCCCCTCTGTTTTCCCTTTGCCGCGGACTTCTTGTGTCTGTCTCTTTAGGCCGCCGCACATGGCGCGGGCCGCGGCGTGTGGCCTGCGCCGGGCCCGCCGGTGAAGCCCTCCATGCCCAGCAGGGGGAGGGGCGGGCCTCCATGCCAGCGTCTTGGGCCTACTAGGCCTCTCCGCAGTACCAGAACCAGAACCCGGGGCCCGGGGCTCAACCCAAGCGAAGAAATTTCTAGTGCCCCGGGCGGGTCGGCGCGGCAGGCCGCGCCCTCTCTTGGGGAGGAGCCTATGGCGACCGGGCTGGAGGGACCGGACGGTGAAGATGGAGGCGGGTCGACCGCGTTGCCTCGTCCACTGGGCGGTTGTTGAGCTAGTGGCTTACAACTCTTGCCTGCCTTATGCTTAGCTTAAACCCATTTTAAGTCTTGCCATGTTTAACAGTCTCTTTTGTATAGAATTTTTACTTGCAGAGCCCTAGTAGATCCCAAAAGCAAGGTCGTCTTGCCGTGCAGCTCGCAAAAGTCCCTCACTCCCCCCTTAAGTAAATGTCCCCGTGATCGAGAACGTCACTTTTTTGGAAAAGTATGTTATGCTGTAAATTAAACTTGTCTTTAATATCTGCATATTTTATCTCCATGCATCTGAATATACCTGTTAAATATTGGTATTCAAACTGATTGTTGATTTTCCTTCTTAGGCGTCCCTTTCCCTCGCACCTGTTAACATCTTCAAGGCTGGAGCTGATGAAGAGAGGGCAGAGACCGCTCGGCTGGTAAGCCTTGTTCTCCCATTCTTTTAAAGATTCGATTGTACTTTTTGAATTTTTAAGATTGTAAAATTGATTCTTTTTCCCTTCAATCCCTGATTTTTACTCCAGTCCTCTTTTATTGGTGCCATCGCTATTGGAGACTTGGTAAAGAGCACCTTGGGACCTAAGGGCATGGTAAGGAAAACTAGGAATTTTTATGTTTTGATATTGTTTTAGAGCCGTTGGTGGAAATACAATTAATAACTCAATTTGGGGGGTGCTTTTTAATGTTGGAAAGTTAACTCTTAATTACACACGTAAGATGTGGATATATTCTTGCTAAAAATGAAAACAGTGCTTATAAAGCTAAAGTTCCCTTGGATCACCATCCTGGATCCTCTCCCCAGTGACAACCACTGTTATATCTGGATGTAAGTCTTCCCAATATATTTTAGATTTATCTGTGCGTTATGTGTTTTGTTGCATATATTTTGTTTTATCATAGGCACTACGCGTGTGTACTTTATCTGTAGGTAGCTTTTTAAAATTCCTTTCAGCATTAATGTTTAAATTTTATTTATGACCACATTGAGGGACATTTAGTTTGCTTCCATTGTTTTTGCTATTACAATGCTGAGACAACCTTGTTAATATTTCCCTGTTCTAGTGTTTTTAGGGGTAGACACCAGGATTTGCTTATGGAGTGTATGCATTGAAAAATTTGAATGGATACTGCCAAATAGCCATCCAGAGTATTTACACATTAACAGTATATGAGAATACGGGTTGACCCATGCATTTTTCCAGATATATTTATATCTTGAACCACATACTTATTATTTATTCCTTTTAGGATAAAATTCTACTAAGCAGTGGACGAGATGCCTCTCTCATGGTAACCAATGATGGTGCAACTATTCTAAAAAACATTGGTGTGGACAACCCAGCAGCTAAAGTTTTAGTTGGTGAGTATGAGGATGATAAGGTTTCGTTAACATTTTGAAACACATTTTTAAATAGGTTGTGTTGATGAACTATACTTGTGATTAATTGATGTCTACTTTTTAATTGTTATCATTATTACAAGCTTCTGGAGTACCATGCATTTATTAATGATAAAACATTTCAGACTGAGAATTTCCAGAGTTTGTCAGGTGAGGAAACCTAGATAAGTGAGATTCAGATTGGTGGTGGGTATGTTTAGAGAATTAGGTAAGCTATGGAGAAGTAATTTAGAATGCAGAATCTCATAAGAATGAGCTAGTAACTATAGTTTCCTTTTTGTAGATATGTCAAGGGTTCAAGATGATGAAGTTGGTGATGGCACTACCTCTGTTACTGTGTTAGCAGCAGAATTGCTAAGGGTAAGAATATCTGAGCAACTTCAACCTCCTTTTATTGTTTTTTGCTCTTGGACCGGAAGTCATTGGGTCCTGCTTCAGTTTATTTGTTTTGAGAGAGCGTGCATGCACATGAGCAAGGGTGGGGGAGAGAGAATTGCAAGCAGGCTCTGGTGACAGAGCAGAGCCCAAAGTGGGGCTCAGTCCCATGAACCAGGAGATTATGACCTGAGCTGAAATCAAGAGTTAGATGCTTAACTGACTGAGCTACCCAGGAACCCCTTTATGTCTTTACTGTTGATGAATGTTTTCTGTTCTTTATTAATAGGAAGCAGAATCTTTAATTGCAAAAAAGATTCACCCACAGACCATCATTGCTGGTTGGAGAGAAGCCACAAAGGCAGCAAGACAGGCTCTGTTGAATTCTGCAGTTGATCATGGGTTGGTATACCAAAATAATGCTATTTTTAAGTATTTAATGTTTCTTCTTTGTTTATTTTTGAGAGATTTAGAGAATTTTACAAGCAGGCTCATGCTTGGCACTGAGCCTGACTCAGGGCTCAGTCTCATGACCGTGAAGTCATGACCAGAGCCAAAGTCAGGAGTCAGATGTTTAACTGACTGAGCCACCCAGGTGCCCCTTAACATTCTTTTCAAAATATGCTCCATACAGAAAGTCTGGAGAATAAAAGCATTTACGAACATGTCCCTGTTGCCTCATCCTGCCCTGATAACAAAACAAACCCTCCATGTTACGCTTCACATACAGGCTGGGTTTCCAGTTTCCTGTGTATAGAATCACACAACACACAGAAACAAATAGTATCGTGTAGAGAATTTTACAGCTTCTAACTTAGTTGAATAATAAGGATATTTCTGAGTGTTAGTATTTTCTGCATTATTAGTTTTAATAGAGGTATGCATTTGATTATAGTATAATTTATCTATTTGTGTTTGGAAATCTGTGTTTTGATTGATAATTTTTAGTTTTATAGTAATGTGACAAATCTCTTTCCTAAAAAAATGTTTCAAGAAGTATAATTGGTGGGTCCAAAGGTATATGTGTATTTTAAGGCATTTTTATTTACAAGTAACTCTCTAGAAAACATTAATTCTCACTCCCAATATCTGTATAGCAATACCTATTTTTCCATGCTCTTGGAGCATTTGCTATTTTTTTGTTGGCTTATTTGTTTTTTGGTATTTTGCCAGATAGGTGGGAAATTAGTAACTTTTAATTTCGCATTTCTTGATTATTGGTGGTGAGCTCTAATTCTTTTTCTGTGGCTTAGAGCCGTGACTGGGGTGAAATGATCTACTGACACCTATTTGGATAAATTTCAAAAAGAAAAATAGGATTGATATCTTTGGAGAAGCATTTTAAGAACAGGCATGAGTCTTCTGTGTTTTTGTTTTTTGTTTTTTTAGTTCTGACGAAGTTAAGTTCCGTCAGGATTTAATGAACATTGCAGGAACAACATTATCCTCAAAACTTCTTACTCATCACAAAGACCACTTTACTCAGTTAGCTGTAGAAGCTGTTCTCAGACTGAAAGGCTCTGGTAATTTGGAGGCAATTCATGTCATCAAGAAGCTAGGAGGAAGTCTGGCAGATTCCTATTTAGATGAAGGTATGTATATGTTAAATATGGGAAAACAAGGTTTGATCAGATGTTGAGGGCTAAATAGCGAATCCCGTTTTTAGCTAGTCAGGACTAGTGACACTTCACAAAGCCAGAAAACTTGTCTTTAAGAATACAAATAATATAACCATTTTTGTCATTCTGATCCATTTATTATGTGTAACTGTGTGCTTCGTCTCACTCCATCCCAGCATTTCTTTGATAATCTCTAGGTTTTACTTATGCCAAGAAGTTATTACTTGCAGTTTCTAATAAAGAGAAATTGTAGTCTTAGTGGAAATCAGCTACTCTGAAATAGCACTTTTTCCAGGAAGGGTTTGTGTTAAGTCATATCATTTAGTTGGTGTAGGTATTGAGGGTATAGTTGCTGGTGTTTTTTAAAGTGATACAGAAGTCTTAGCAATTGCTGTTTTCTTACTAATAGTGTATTTTGTTCTTAGAGTATGAATTTTTCAAAACATCTGTACATTGTATTTACTTCACAAAATGACTTCTGGAGTGGAATGTGTAGGCATTCTTTTCTATAGAGGAGAAACAGGAACAAGTTGTGTTTTACCAGTTATTCGTACTTCATTTATAGGTCATTTGTATTTCAAGGCAGTAACAATTCTAAAAATACTCTGTGTTGAATTTATCTATGAGGGCTGTGTAGCATTTCTAAAAGAGGCTAATGGGTAGGTAAGGATAATGAAAACAAAGATAGCTACCATTCTTGAATGCTACATTCTTGAATGTTCTGTGCCAAGCATTCTAATAGGAATTTAACTTAAAATTTTATTTATCCCTCATTATGTTGTTGACCCAGTGATTGAGAATTAGGTTCATCTTAATAGGGTGGAAAACCCAACATGAAAATGGAAAAGGTAAAAGTTATGCATGCCTCTAAAAGAAGCTTGGAGAGAGAGTTCCAAATCATCAGGCCTCTCTAGGCTGGAAACGAGCATGTGTGCCACTGGTGATACTCCTGTTTTACAGATGACTAGCTAAGGTGGATTAATTTGTCCAAGAGTGTGTACATAGCCTGTAAGCAGCATGAGTATGATTGGGGCAGGTTTGTCTGACTCCATTATACATGACTTTCTCATTTTCTTAACCGGCTTCAGTGCTTCAAAAAGTTTAGTAATCTCTAGCAATACCTTGTTTTTCTGAATCCTCAGTTTTTCTGTTGTGTTGGCTTTAAAGGAATGAAAGTGGATTTATTAGCATTATGTTGTAATCCACATCTGCATATTTTGTATATATGTGGAACAAAAGTTTCAAAATACTGTGTTTATTCTTAAAGTTTGTGCTGTACTCTTACATTTCCACCTGCTAAATTGATTTTTATGATCACTGCTTTAATGGAATGCTTTATAGGTTCTAGGAGCTTGAAGAATTGGACTCAAATGTGTTCTTTGAAAGTAATTTGATAAAGCAGACATCTATAGAAGATTTATCAATATAGCTTTGAAGTATTTAATATAGTATTCTGTATTGTAGGCTTTCTGTTGGATAAAAAAATTGGAGTAAATCAACCAAAGCGAATTGAAAATGCTAAAATTCTTATTGCAAACACGGGTATGGATACAGATAAAATAAAGGTATGTTAACTACATTTCTTGGAATTCTAATTGTTAGCTGCTTTATAAACTCAGACTGGGAAAAGCATAAGAGACTCTTAAAAACTGAGAACAAACTGAGGGTGGATGGGGGGTGGGAGGGAGGGGAGGGTGGGTGATGAGTATTGAGGAGGGCACCTTTTGGGACGAGCACTGGGTGTTGTAGGGAAACCAATTTGACTATAAATTTCATATATTGAAAAAAAAATAAACTAATAAAAGGAAAATAATACAAAAAAAATAAAAGTAAGAAGTTTACTTTCCAAAAAAAAAGTAAAAAAAATAAACTCAGGCTGGGAATCACTTGCACTTAAAAAACCTAGAATATATATGAATGTATCCAAACATAATTTCAGTGTATTTATGTGAAAATGTTTATGTTGAGACTCTTAAGTGTTGTTTTTATGCTTTCCTTTGTTTTAGATATTTGGTTCCAGGGTAAGAGTTGATTCTACAGCAAAAGTGGCTGAAATAGAACACGCAGAAAAGGAAAAAATGAAGGAGAAAGTTGAACGTATTCTTAAGCATGGGATAAATTGCTTTATTAACAGGTCTGTATGTGGTTTTGCTAACAATAGTTATAATGTAATACATGATTTATGTCTTTGAAGGCTTATGGAAATACTTGCTATTGAATTAGTGACTTGTTATTTAGAAACGTGTTTTTTCTGAATATAATTAGAGTTTTATGGCAAGGCACTTTTATTATGATTTTGGTGATGTTTTATGTTAATACACTTTACTAAACCTTTTTTTATTAATAACAAAATAGTTAAAAAAAAAAGTTTTTTGATGTTTGTTTATTTTTGAGAGAGACAGAGACAGAATGCGAGTGGGTTGGGACAGAGACAGAGGGAGGCACAGAATCAGAAGCAAGCTCCAGGCTCCTAGCTGTCAGCACAGAGCCTGACGCGAGGCTCGAACTCACGAGCTATGAGATCATGACCTGAGCCGAAGTCGGATGCTCAACCGACTGAGCCACCCAGGAGCCCCACAAAATAGTTTTTTGATTTGACAGTTACAGTTTTAGAGTTTTGGACTAATTGTGTGTGTGTTTGATATATATATCTGGTGGAGAGGTTCAATTCCCATATCAAATGATGAGAGTTTGAAGTGGCAAAAAATTAATACCAAAGAAAACAAGAATGAAGAGACCAAGTTTTAGATAAGAATTTTGTCTTGTGTTTTTTAAAATCATTTATTTTGATTTTTTTTAATGTTTATCTTTGAAAGAGAGCACAAGCAGGGGAGGGGCAGAGAGAGGGAGACACAGAATCCAAAGCAGGCTCCAGGCTCCAAGCTGTCTGCACAGAACCTGATCAGGGCTCGAACTTACGAACCATGAGAGAGTGACATGAGCTGAAGTTGGATGCTTAACCGACTGAGCCACCCAGGCACCTAAAGTTTGTTTTTGAGAGAGTGTATGCTTGTGCACAAGTAAGGTAGGGAGGGACAGAGAGAGAGGAGACAGAATTCCAAGCGGTCTCCATGCTGAGAGTCTGATGCGGGGCTTGAACTCATGAACTGTGAGATCATGACCTGAGCTGAAGTCAAGGGTCAGACACTTAACTGAGTCACTCAGGCACCTGTTTTCTTTAATTTCTGTGAAAAAGTATGTGTACGCTTCTTCTGTGTATTCTTTTTTTGTCAAAGTTTATTTCTTTTGAGAGAGCATGCACGGAGGGAAGGGGCAAGGTGGGGGAGAGAATCCCAAGTAGACTCAGTGCTGTCAGCACAGAGTCCAAGGTGGGGCTTAAACCCACGAACTGTGAGGTCATGACCTGAGCTGAAATCAAGAGTTGGATGCTTAACTGACTGAGTCACCCAGGCGCCTTTCCCCGTGTATTCTTAATTGTTAGTGTCTAAGGCATTTTTGGGTTTTTTTTCCCCCCACAAAGGCAATGGAAATTTTTTTTCAGTAAAACTAGAAAAGAGTCAATAAAAAGTCACGACTTTATCCACTCCAGTGGTCTGAGGCAGCGTAAAATGGAATCAGTGTCCAGGTGGCAGGCACTCCGGGCCCCGTAGCTTGCTTCCATGGCTCTCAGACCAGCTTCCATCTTTGGGGTCCTGATGTTATAGGGCCGAACATGTAGGATCCAATAGTAGTGAGGGCCATTTCCTGGCAAGGCCTAGAGGCAAGAACTCTAGACTGGAGTTTTGGCAAAGAGTCCTCTATTCTCTTCCAGGTTCAGGGGGCCTAAAACCACTGCTTTGAATTCAGTTTGCTCATTCCCACCTCAGGGCCTCTAATGTACCTAATTTTCCCTCTGGTTGGCTCCCTCGGATTGTTTTAAATGGTGAAAATGACAAGAGGAACAACATGTTTCTGTCAGTGAACTTTGGTTAACTTTGACAGTTAATATTTGATGAAAAATAATTGTTCTAGGCCAGATGTTTGTGGGCTTTTTTTGTTTGTTTTAATGTTTATATTGTTAGAGCATGTGCAAGGGAGACAGAGAGAATCCCAAGCAGGCTCCGTGCCACTAGCATAGAGCCCCATGCTGGGCTTGATCTCACAAATGTGAGATCATGACCTGAGCCCAAATGAAGAGTCAGATGCTTAACCCACTGAGCCACCCAGGCATGCTTGTGGGCTTTTTAAAAAGAAGTTTGTAAACTTCTGTGTGATCTGTGAATCTGAGAACATGCATTTTGCGTAACAGTGCTTTATAATGACTATTTTTAAAACTTTTTTTAGCCTTTATTTTTTTAATTAAGTTTCAAACTTTTAAACATCTCCTTTTTATACTCCTGATAGAAAAATAATACCCCATTGGGGCACCTGAGTGGCTCAGTTGGTTAAGGGCCTGGCTCTTGGTTTTAGCTTGGGTGGTGATCTCACATATTATGAATTCGAGCCCCACATTGGGCTCTGCGCTGACAGTGTGGAGCCTGCTTGAGATTCTCTCTCCCCTCTCTCCCCTCTCTGCCTCTACCCCGCTTGTGCACCCTCTCTCTCTCAAAACAAACTTTAAAAAAATCTCATTTTGGAAAATAGAAACGTATAAAGAAGGAACAGAGTCTAGGGTCTGACCTTCCTGAAATTCTTTTATTAAGCTGATCTGTGTGTGTAGTGTTCTAGCTTCAGTTTTTCACTTACTTACAATGGCATGCTGTAAACTTTTGTAACTTGGTTTTTTTTTCAATCTAATATATTTTTAAAATTACAAAGTTCTCATAACTGGTAAATTGTGATCTGCACAAACACTCCCCAGTGAACATTAAGGTCATTGGCAGGTTTTGCTGTTCTCTAAAAATTTTTTTACAAATATCATTAAAATCTTTTAACATTTATTTTTTTTTTTTGAAAGAGCATGAGAGGGGGAGAGGCAGAGAGAGAGGGAGACACAGAATCCGAAGCAGGCTCCAGGCTCTGAGCTGTCAGTGCAGAGCCTGATGCAGGGCTCGAACCCACGAACTGTGAGATCATGACCTCAGCTGAAGTCAGGTGCTTAACTGACTGAACCACCTGGCACCCCAAAATCTTTTAATATCTAAATTTATTTTCCTACTGTAGAGCCTCAGGAGTGGAATTAAAGCATGTGAACATTGACGTGGTTTTTTTGGTTTGTTTTTAAGTTTTTTTTTTAATGCTTATTTATTTTCGAGAGAGAGGGAAAAAGGGCAGGCAGAGAGAGAGGGAGACACAGAATGTGAAGCAGTCTCTAGGCTCCCACTGTCAGCACAGAACCCAGTGTGGGGCTCAAACTCAGGAACTGTGAGATCATGACCTGAGCCGAAGTCGGATATTTAACTGACTGAGACACCCGGGCACCCCTGACGTGGTTTTTGATGCATTTTTTGCTACATTATTTTTCAGAATTATGGGTCTAGTTTATCCTATTAGTTAACAATATAAAATACCTGTTTTCAGTACTAGCATGAATGCACTAAGTTTTGTAATTTATAAATTATTGCATACGGAAGATACGGTAAAATTTGTATTGGTGAGGTAAAAATGGTTCCATGTTTTTTAGTCTGTTGAATTTTAGACTTGTGAAATAACAATTTTGAACAATATTTTTATTTTATTTATAGGCAGTTAATTTATAATTATCCTGAACAGCTCTTTGGTGCTGCTGGTGTTATGGCTATTGAACATGCAGATTTTGCAGGTGTGGAACGCTTAGCTCTTGTCACAGGTATGGGAAAAAGGCATTAATTTCTTTTTTCTTTCTTTATTTTATTTATTTTTTTAAGTTTATTTTGATAAAGGGAGAGAGGCAGAGAGAAAATCCCAAACAGGCTCCGTGAGGTCAGTGTAGAGTGCGATGCAGGTCTTGATCTCACAACCCTTGAGATCATGACCTGAGCAAAAAGGAAGAGCTTAACCAACTGAGCCACCCAGGCGCCCTAAAAGGCATTAATTTCTAACAAACACTAATCGCTCTGGGATTTATTAAATGTTAGTGTATGGAACTTATTGCTGAGAGTATAAAGAAGTACCTTTAGGGGGCTTAGAAAATAAACCATTATTCTGAAATCTGATTTATGGTTTTTTGACATTTTAGTTATGTTATTTTACTATATACCAAATTATATGCTAGGTTTGCCCTCTCTTTTTTTGTTACATTGTTTTAAAGATACTAGATCTTTTCTCACAAACCCACAGGACCATTGTTCTATACCTAAAGAAACAAAAACTTAAAAAAGGAGTGTTTGGTTTTATTTAGTTTATTTTTAGTGGTGAGTAGTCCAATGCTTTGTGCCCTGTGTGGTAGTAAGTTACAATAATAACCTTTATTGAACATTTAACTATATGTCAGAGAGTGGGTCAAGTGCTTGCACATTGTTTTTGTTAATTCATTTAAATTTGTGGAAGGAATCAATGTTGAACTAAGTGTGAAAACAATTCAGCAATGAATAATGAAAAGTTTCGTATACTCTAATATGCTTCGGTAGAGGTATGAGTTTCATAATCCCAGTTGTGTGGAATAAAAATATATTTATGAGTAAGATCACATCTACATCAAAATGACAGTGTAATTTGTTTATGTTGGGATAATAGTTTTTAAAGTAACCTTAAAGACGTAAGTGTAGCAACCTTTATTCTCTAATTTTTAGGCCCTTGAAAATAAATGAATACGTTGGAAAGGTGGTTTGGGATCTGGCAATGAGAATTTAAGGAGAGGGGTTTGAGATGTAAAGGCACTAGGAATGTTGAATTTTCAAGTGCCATGAGTATTAGAAATAAAAGTATACTATTGTAAAGGGTAGGATTGGTTTCATGTCAGAGTAACTTCTTCAGACATTTTTAATAATTCTGAGAAGTGTGGTCTTCCGACCTAAAAAAAGACTTTTTTCTTTCATTAGTTACTTTGAAATGGATTTATTCTTTCTTTAATTACTTTGAAATAGGTTTACTTTAAAGTTCTTTAAGAGCAATTACATACTTGATGCTTAAGGTAATAAAATTTAGGGTGTAATTCCTCCTTTAAGATAACAAAATTAAAGATATGACCTAAGAATTAAATGTGAATGATAGCACATTCATAGGATAAGTTGATCTCATAAGGACTTGATACATGAAATTGCCACATACACTCAGAGGAAAATTGACTGCACCAAGCACACCCAACTGCAAAGTTGATCTTACCCCGTTGGTGCCTCCTATCTTTAGCTTACTTGTTTTTAAGATGTGTGAAATTGGTTTTCGTAAACATCAAGGATATACATACATATTTTTTCTAAGCCGGTATAGAGAAGTTAGTGAATTTAAGATAAGTGAAAATTCTCATAAGCCAAATTAGTCTCATTTTGGGGATGTGATGTCCCAAATGTATTGTGTCTCACATCTAGAACACAAAGCAGTCTCAGGAATTTGCCAATCAAAAGTCAAAAGAACTTCAGTTGTATGGATGAGTATAAATCAGTATAAAAATGACCCAGTCTTTTTCTATGATTTTTTTTGTGAAATAGATATAAAGCATCCATTATTCTGAGTTAAAAGAGGGGTTGGTTGATGGTAGAGGAAATCTACTTTATTAGATGAGAGTAGTGAGGTAGAGAAAGGGATTTTAAAATGGAAGTTTAACTTTTGCCTAATTAACGAGGAAAGGAAATGGCTGAACTTTTCAGTTTACACCATGGAAGATGGAGGGAAAATAGGAATAGAAATAAGACATAGGAGTAAAGTAAAATTTTTTTTGACATCTCATTAGGTTTGCTCTGGGAAATTTTCAGTATACGTTTTCCCTTTTTCTAGGCTTTCTGAGATTGTAGTTACTGTAATGATTAGCAGGTATCAGGTGCTCCTTTAAGCAGTTTCTAAGGTTTACATCTGTTGACATAGTAGAATTAGTCAAATATTCTTATGTTTTGAGAAATTGGATCATAAGGGTACTGGTTTTCTAGACAGGATTCAAAAGGGAATCTGAATTTAAATTCAGATTTAAAAATAGATGTTAAAGTCCCAGTTTAACCTTTGGGAAATAGTATTCTACAGTGTGCTGCACATACAGGTCTAAAGAGACTGCTTGGATTTGAATTCCACTTTACTATATTTGTTAGTGCTACATAATCTTGAACAAGAAACTAAATACCTCTTTGCCTCGATTTTAGTATTTCCTAACAGTATTTGTGAGGGTTGTAAAGATTAAATAATTAGATTATGTGAAGTGCTTCAAAGTGCTTGGCATGTAGTAAGCAGTCAACTTTAAAAATGTCAGTTCATTAGTTCTTACTGGAAAACAGATTTTTAAATGCGTTGTGCATTTAATTAATGTGTATTTATGTTCATAGGTGGTGAAATTGCTTCTACCTTTGACCACCCAGAACTAGTGAAGCTTGGAAGTTGCAAGCTTATTGAGGAAGTCATGATTGGAGAAGACAAACTGATCCACTTTTCTGGGGTAGCACTTGGTGAGTGATTATATAGATCCTGATTTAGGTTCCTAAATGTTTGATAGACTCTGTTGAAGTTAAAAGAAGTAGTTACTGTATTTACTAGAATATGATGTGTCTTAATTCTTGAGAGGCATGATGTATATTAATCTCAGTTTCTTTTGAGATAAGCCTCATGTTAATCTTGCCTTTGTGAACAGTATATTCAACATGATTGTTTTCTAGGTACCTTAGAACTACTGTGAACATGGATTATTAGCAAAAAGAATGTACAACAGCAGAGGACATGTCCGCTTTTAAAACCAAAGAATAATTATAACCAATATCTACATAAAGATTAGAAGGCAAACTTATTTTTTATAACTAAGTGTTCACTGTGACCTAAGAATCTTATCTTTTAACTTTAGGTGAAGCTTGTACCATTGTTCTGCGTGGTGCCACTCAACAAATTTTAGATGAAGCAGAAAGATCTTTGCATGATGCTCTCTGTGTTCTTGCCCAAACTGTGAAGGATTCTAGAACAGTTTATGGAGGAGGTAAGCGTTTTAAAAATACTGAACGTGGTTTATTCAAGTATAGTAATGGTTTTGGCTTTAATGATTTTTAGAAAGTTTATATATAGTACTTTTGAGTTTGATTTTAAAATGTTTGACGTATCTTAAGGGAAATCAGTAATTCAGGGTCTTGGAGATTAAATAAAATATTTAATTGGAATTTAATTTTAATCTGCAGGCTGCTCTGAGATGCTGATGGCTCATGCTGTGACACAGCTTGCCAGTAGAACACCAGGCAAAGAAGCTGTTGCAATGGAGTCTTATGCTAAAGCACTGAGAATGGTAAGTTGATAAAGAGATCTGAACTCCCATTTTGTGAGTATTGATGTTTTTTTTTTAAAGAATACATTTTCCTATCGTAGACATGTTTGCCTTTTTGGCATTAAGAAAACTGGTTCACACCACTTAAATTTGATTCTGGAGTTTATCTTTTTTATGAGCAGTAATTAAAAGGAACAATTTTACATTGTTTCTAAATGTATACTTTTAAAAAGGTGTCCTGGTTAGAAGTAAATCCACTTTCTTATAGAATATTTACTATTTGTCTTTCTCACCTTGTAGTTGCCAACTATCATCGCCGATAACGCAGGCTATGACAGTGCAGATCTGGTGGCGCAGCTCCGAGCTGCCCATAGTGAAGGCAATACAACTGCTGGACTGGGTAAGAAATTGCATGAAACCTTGCAGTAATTTTGGTAGTAACTTTACCAAGTTATTCTTTTTTTTCTTTAAGCTGATTCTCATAATAACCATAAAAAAGTTTCCTGTGGCCCTTGCCTCTGTAATTGTTACATATTTTAGGAAAATGTTTAACTTCATATTCTCAACACTACCAGAACTGTTTTTCCATAAAGGGTATAAAACTAATTAGAAGATTTGTAACTAGTTTATTATGACTGTGAGATTGAAATACATAAACAGTACTGATATTTTCAAATAAGTGTAAACTTAATGTTAAGTTTCTTATAATCAACATTCAATTTTAATCTCCTAGGAAACTTATTGTGAGACATTCTTGAGTGTGGATCTTTGATACATAGATAAAAGTGGCCAAAAGGGCAGATTTTAATTCAAATTGAAAAATTTCCCAATGAACTGTCCAAGACAGGAATAGTAAGAGGGTAGATAATCCTGGCACTGCCAAAGAGAGGTAATGAAAATGATCTGTCAGAAGGTCAAGTAGGGATTCTCACAAGAAAAATAGATGACTTCTAAATTCTCTTCCAGTTTTAGGAGTCCATGGTAGGGGCACCTGGCTGGCTCAGTTGGTAGAGCATGTGACTCTTGATCTCAGGGTTGTGAGTTCGAGCCCCGCATTGGGTGTAGATTACTTCTAAAAATTAAAATCTTAAAAAAGAATCCATGGTAATTAGTGATAAGCACATCTTCTGTAGTAATTTTACTTTTATTTTTATTTTTTACTATTATTTTGAGAGCGAGAGAATCCCAGGCAGGCCCCATGCTGTCAGCACAGAGCCCATCATGGAGCTCAGTCCTACGAACCATGAGATCATGACCTGAGCTGAAAGCAAGAGTTGGAGGCTTAACTGACTAAGCCACCCAGGTGCTCCCTGCAGTAATTTTACACATGTACGTACATATACAAACGTGTATATATATGTACGTAGATAAAGATAGGTGATTGAGGGGCGCCTGGGTGGCTCAGTTGGTTAAGTGTCAACTCTTGGTTTCAGCTCAGGTCATAAACTTGCAGGTTGTGAGTTCGAGCCCTGTGTTGGGCTCTTCGCTGACATTGTGGAGCCTGCTTGGGATTCTCTCTCTCTCCCTTTCTGTCTGCCCCTCCCCAACTTGCTTTCTGTTTGTCTCTCAAAATAAATGAATAAACTTAAAAATGTTAAAGAAAACTGATTGAGTGTTCTATATTCATTTTCCATTATTTGACCTAGTTGACCTTTTAATTTTCTCAAAGGCCTTGAGTGATAGGCTGATGAGAATGCTCTAATTAAATTGAGTGGTTGGGTCTTGTGATCTCATTTTTCATAAACATTAATTTTATTTGTTGTAAGTAATTAGAGATATTTTGATAATTTAGTTGCTAAAACTATAGTTTGGGGGTGCCTGGGTGGCTCAGTCGGTTGGGCGACTGACTGCGGGCTCAAGTCACGATGTCACAGTTGGTGAGTTCGAGCCCCACGTCGGGCTCTGTGCTGACAGCTCAGAGCCTGGAGCCTGCTTCAGATTCTGTGTCTCCCCTTCTCTCTGCCCCTCCCTTGCTCATGCTCTATGTCTGTCTGTCTCTCAATAATAAATACATGTTTTTAAAAAAAACAACTGTAGTTTATTTAGTAAATACTGTGTCTTTTTTCAGATATGAAGGAAGGTACCATTGGAGATATGGCAGCACTGGGTATAACAGAAAGTTTCCAAGTAAAGCGACAAGTTCTTTTGAGTGCAGCTGAAGCAGCAGAGGTGATTCTGCGTGTGGACAACATTATCAAAGCAGCACCAAGGTATTGTAGCACTTTAACACATATTTCTTAGAAAAAATTGTTTTTTAAAATTATTGTTTTTTAATGTTTACTTAGAGAGCGTGCCCACATGAGGGAGGGGCAGAAAGAGAGGGAGAGAGAGAATCCCAAATAGGCTCTGCACTGTCAGGGTGCAGCCCAGTGTGGGGCTTGATCCCATGATGTGTGAGATCATAACCAGAGCTGAAATCAAGAGTTGAATGCTCAACCAACTGAGCCACTAGGTGCCCCTCTTACAAAAAAATTAACACAGAAGCAAAAAATAGATAACTGGGTATGTTAATTGTAGTTCATACAGCCATTTCTGCCTAACTAAAAGTATTACGCATGTTATTTAAAATCTGTAGTCATAACTCTTAAAGTCAAAAAAGTTCAGGAAGAGAGGGGTACAGGTAACACAGGAGAGCTCTCAGAATTGACATAAAGAGGCAGGCTTGGAAAGGTTAAGAACCATACTGCATGGGGGCGAGGGCTGTAGTAGTAAGAATGAATGTCTTTTTACCAGGATGAGTCTGCTATAGTCCTCTATCCTGGGTACACTTTTTCATATAGGTAATCTTAAGTACATGATGTCCAGAGTTCCTTATATGTTCCATTTCAGCAGGTTTTTTAAGGTGTCAAATTTTTTCAGAAACTCATTCATGTAAAAAATGGTTAGCCAGAAAATCTTAACTTCTGAAGATGTAGTTAACTTAATTGTTCTTACTAGTAGTTATGAAAATATTAATTTTACCTGTGGAAGTGGTGGTTCATGAAATTGAGAGGGGATGGTGGCCTGCACCAGGAGATAAGAGGTGAGGGTGGTCAGGAGGTGTTGATCATAGATTTTGAAGGTGGAGCCCGCAGAATTTGATGATGGGCTGCATATAAGGTATAAGGAAAAGGAATGAAGGATAATCCAATCCAAGGTTCTTGTTGGGAGAAATAAAGTTTCTCTTATGTGAGTCTCTTGTGAATAGAAGCAGAGAAGTGGGATGGTAGCTAGAGGATGTGTGGGTCTTTACTGTGAATGTTCAGTGCTATGTGGAGTGATCTTGTAGGGGGAGACGAATGCAGAAGGAGGGAGCAGCCCACTGAGTAGCTGTGAGAAGGAGTGGGAGAATGAGAGGGGGGTGCTGGTTTTAGTTGGAAGCACGGGGAGTTCATCCCTGGGAACAGGAGGGAAGTAGGAACATCATTAGGAAATTGCACCTTAAATGGACTAAGGTACAAGGAATTTCTTTGTGCAGATCGTGCAGCATCCACTTGAGTGCTTTTTTCTATTACATCCCATTACTGTTAGAAAGACGAAAGAGTAGAAAGTAGTGATTTGGATGTGGAAAGAAAAGGGGGAAATGGTATTTAAATCTGTGGTGTAGTAGAAGGCCTGGGCTGAAAATAGTTTTTCTATGGTAGGGAAATGAGCAGTCATTTTGAAATGGAAAGTTGGTGAGGGAAGGAGAAATTGAAAGTTTTGGAAGCTGTGCCAGCAGAGATGGTTGTGCAGTTCTGTTTTCTACTGTCTTTAATAAGCAGAATGATAACAAAAGGAAACTGGTCTGTAAAGTTTTCCTAATAGGCCACATAATCATGCCTGCCCTCATAAATCTTTGCGATGACTTGACACCCTCAACCACATTTGTAATATGTTCCTTGGTATACCTCATTTGATCTGATACCACTGTTTTAGTGGTTTAAGTGTCTATTAAATTTAGTAGACGTTCTCAGTAGTTGCAGTAAAGAAACATGAATAATTTTAACTCAGCCTTCCCAAACATACTCGTCTGGGGACTCTTCATACCCATTATTAACCAGCGGACTCTTATTCCATTCCAGACCAGTTGCCCTGTGAACTGTCACAGCTTGATAAGTTTCTATATTGACATCTTTTAGCATCCTTTAGTCCTACTCCCATAAGCTTCCAAGGTTGAAAGATTTATTTCCTTATATGGTCCCAGTATACTCTTTCAGTGTTTCTAGACTTTGTCTGCTTCTCTGGAATGATTGCTGTGTTTGTCTTTAGAAGCAGTGCTTATACAGGCAGTAAGTAAAATTCTGTTAGTACCTCTGCCATGCCTCCTTCCTGAGAGATTTGTTATTTTTCTCACCAAAGAATAAAAGTTCAACATCTAAGATGTATATGAAAGGCACTGTTGACATACGTAAGTGAGTTTCCCAGCTCACCTACTGGCATTTGTTGTCATTCGTTTAGAATAGCAAGAAAAATAGAGATTTTTAATCTGGAGGCCCCAAAGTCTTGTCATTCTACATACAACTTGTGGTTAAGAGTACCTGTCTTTGTCTTTGACTAATTTAGTAGAATTCCCTAACGCATTTGCTGAAAACATGCATTAACCTTTTAATGGAGAATATGTATTTGTTAAGTAGGTTGTTGGGATGAGAAATAAGAGTATTGCTATATACCTACAGGTCTTCACGTTCCATAGATTTGTAATGTTCTCTTACTAGTATAGTAATAATTGAGGGATATTAATTATGAGGTAGAAACAGCATCTTTTTTACAGAGAATTGGTTATAATGGTTTTAATAAAATTAAGAATTTAGCTGTGTTTGTATTTGCTATAAATCTTTGGTTACATGCTTTTCATTTTTATCATTGCCTTTTTCTTAAGTGTTTGTTTTATAATCCTTGCAGGAAACGTGTCCCTGATCACCACCCCTGTTAAACATTCCCATGTGCTGTTGAGCTCTGGACCAGGTAGTTCATAGCAAAGTTGTGTTTGAAAGACTTCCACCTGTTAAAGAAGACTGTGGTATTGAAGTTTATCTGTGGCTCTTGTATCCTTAAGTTTGGACATTTAACTGACCATCTATTTTAACATTGGTCTAATTTATTTGCTGTTTCATTTTCCATAAAACTCAGTTGATTTAAAAGTTCATTTCTCATATTGTGCATCAAAATAAAAATTTGAACAATTATCTGTTCTCACCTGTCTTAGTGATTTGTACCCTGTTTTTAATTATTTAATGGAAGCAAATGATTATACTCTGTATAGAGTTGTTTATCTGTTCTCACCTGTCTTAGTGATTTGTACCCTGTTTTTAATTATTTAATGGGAGCAAATGATTATACTCTGTATAGAGTTGTTCAGCTTAACTAATGATTGACCTTACCTGATTATGAAATAATTATCAAGTCCAAGTCACACATGGTAAACATAGGTTAATCTCTTGGTTTTTAATCCTATATAACTTATTAGCCATTTAATTTTGTTTAGTGAAAGTACTCATTTAATTTTGTATAGTCTAAGTACTGTCTCTTATATAGGAAACAATTATGGTGTAAACATTATTTCAAGTTTGAAAGAGTCCTATATTACTTTTTAAATGTTACTTTTGAGAGAGTGCGTGAGCAGAAGAGGGCCGGAGAGAGAAGGGGACAGAGGATCTGAAGCGGGTTCTGTGCTGACAGTGAGCCCGGTATGGGGTTCATACTCCCCAACCATGAGATTGTGACCTGAGCCGAAGTCGGCCTCTTAACCGATTGAGCCACCCAGGTGTCCCGAAAGAGTCCTCTATTTTAAAAGTTGCTTGTTACAAGCTGCTTCTCAAGGACCTTCGATGCTTTAAAGGGTAATACCCTGTTAAAGAATATGGATGTGGTTAGATTTAAGCATTGCTGATTGTTGTTTTGTTAATGCTTTTCGGTTTTGGCAAATGGCCGAGAGGAGAGAGAATGGGGATAGGTATGTACTTAGTTAATGGTTTAAAAGTGAATTTAGTTTTGGAAGTTATTTTAATGCATCGGTGTATAGCAGAATGCCCAAGAAATAAAGTGCAGCAGTAGGTTATAAGTTTTTACAGGGTATCTGTGCTAGCTTAATGGAGAGACATTTTATTCCCATAGAAGAGCAAAAGGGTTTTCAAGGAAACACTGATAAAATAACCTGTTTCTGTTGTGTTTTTTTGTTTTTTGAAGTAGGCTCCACGTGGGGTTTGAACCCATGATCATGAGATCAAGAGTTACATGCTCTACTGATTGAGGCAGCCAGGTGCTCCCAACCTGTTTTGTTTTTGTCTAAAAAGTTTGTCTCCACATTTTAATACTACTTTTGTAGAAGCTACTGAAATTAGGAAAACTTGGTTTTCTTTGTTTTGGTACTAGTTTATGTCTTCTAACATTCACATAAAGGAGGGACTTTTCCTGAGATTATCAAAGAGAATTGCACTGATCTTTTTTTTTTTAGTATATCACATCATGACATCAGTTTTCAGTTGGAACAAGTGAGCATATCATGACCAAGAAAACCTACAGGTTTCAGTGGAAGTGGGTTTAAATATCTGTCTTGAGGTACTAGATACCCTGGAGTAAGATCTTGATCTTTAAGGATACTTGGGCATGTTTTCTCTAAAGGTCTTAAAAAGAATACAACAATAAATGTTAATCTAAAAAGAGGTAGGAACATGGGAGCTTCATTGTTACATCCAAGAATAACCCGTGCCTCTTTACCTCTTTGAATTCATATCCTTTGAAGCCCTTACAGATGTATTCATAAACCGAGATTATCTCAAGTTTACAAATTTTAATGTCTTTTCACTTTCAAAGGTAAAATAGCAACCTATGCCCCTCTATAATTCCTCTAACAGTTTTAGGATAGAGTTTCTTTTAACTCAAACTGAATATGGAAGCAGTTTTTTGCAAAATTTTTGTGATATGGAATTAGAGGTTTGGAATGTATGTTAATAGTACCTATATAAAAAATTGAGTAGGGTTTTTAAATCCATTCTAGGTACACGTGTGTTGACTAAAACTAAAATAATTTTTAAAAATCTAGGTAGCTCTCCGTTTTTCTTTGAAGGATAATATGTATACTGGTAATTCTTTTATTATCCTTAAGCCAGGATCCATTCTTTGCCTGCTGGGAGGTCATGGGCCCACTTAACCTTTGCTGACTGTCTCACACCTTCCTGTGGTTTAACTCAGGAGGTACTGGCAGGACATGGGGATAGGCATTCGGCATTTTCTTCCTGCGTAGCTTGCTCTTTGGAGATGACTGCATCCCTGTGAGACCTACCACTACAGCCTCGCTGGTAGATCTTCTCCCCTCCTTTATTTTTTAAAGTTTATTTTGAGAGAGAGTGCGTACACACTCGTGGGAGGGGCAGAGAGAGGGAGAAAGAATCCCAAGCAGGCTCCGCACTGTCAGGACAGGGCCCAATGTGGGGCTCAGTCTCACAAACCGGGAGGTTATGACCTGAGCCGAAATCAAGAAGAGTCAGACGCTTAACCAACAGGGCTTCCCCAACACCCCTGGTAGCCTCTTTTTTCATGCCTTTTAGCTCTTAATAGGTGAAGGTAACATTTCCATGTTCATCTAGCCTCACAGGTGGCAATTGCTACACTAGCTGCCTCAGTATTATCTTGAATCTCCTCTTCTCCCGATGTTGCCCAGCAGTAGTTCTTTGCTAAGGTCTCTCCATTTTCTTGCATTTTCTTGCCAGGATAAAATGCATTTTCTTGCTCTGATAAAAGTCAACAGAATACTCTTATCCAAAATCCTTTTCTTAAAGTCTGCCTTGTCTTGTACCTATTCTAGTGTATTAGAACATCAGTAAAAGTGTAAAGAGGACTTAACTTTTTTTAATCATAGAATTACTATAGAATGTTTCAGGTTGTCAAAATAATAAGGACAAACCAGATTTTAGATTTCTTATTTTTTTATTTTATTTTTAATGTTTTATTTATTTTTGAGAGAGCACGAGTGGGGGAGGGACAGAGAGCAAGGGACATAGGATCTGAAGTGGGCTTCACTGACAGCAGAGAGCCTAGCCTGATGCAAGGCTCAAACTCATGAACCAGGAGGTCATGACCTGAGCTGAAGTCGGCCCCTCAACCAACTGAGCCAGGCACCCCATCAGATTTCTTATTTTTAAGTTGAGCAACACCTAACACTTCTTTCAAAGGTTTACTGAAAAGGTTATATGAATTAACTTACACAAGACTCTGAAGATAGTACCTGACTGCCCTACAGATGTGCTCCATAAATGTTTGTCCCCCTACCCTGTGGGCTGGCATATGATAAAATCTCCAAAATCCAGGTAAACGTGGAAGAATTATACTAGGCACTGAGGATTCAAAATTTGTTTCCTATTCTGCAGAAGTGGATCCTCTAGAAAGAAAGAAAAGCATGTAAATTTAAGTTTTATAAATAGCATTAATACTCTTTCTACAGTAGTGAGATTATAGGGCGTATATATACAGTGACAAAAAGCAGAGTAATGTCCAGCAGACACATGCCCATGTCTTCGGTTCGCATGCCTCCTGCCTCTCAGGATACATGGGTTTTGTGTCAAGAAATAGTCACATTTTCCAAGTATGTACCTTGGTGATTTTGCACATTCTAGAGTAACAGGAAAAGGGCAAAGTACATTCATTTAGAAATTGAATAAATCCTTGGTAATCGTGTTGGTGTATTTTCCCAGTTAGATAAGCCAGAAGCATTTCACCACATTGTTGTTCTTTTTCTTATATTCAAGACTATAGGTACTGTTGCTGGAAATTTTACCGAGCCAGAAAAGGCCTTTTTGTTCTATTAGCATCATGTTTTTCCCTTCAACCAAAGAATTAGACTGCTTGTAAGTAGAAATACCATGCTGCATGGTGTAACACTTCATAAAAAGAACATGTTACGTAAACATTAGCTGTCACCTGCCAGGCACTATTCTATGTGCCTTTTACACAGTAATTTGGTTAATCCTTACAGTGCCTTCAAAGATGGAAATTTGCCATTTTACTGATGAGCAACCTGAGACACAGATGGTAAGTGACTAGGAAATGGCAAAGCTGGGATTTGAACTCATGTAGTTAGAAAGGCCATGCTCTTTACCATCATACTACACTGCTGTGTTACTGTGTGTAGGATATGTGCTTCTAGTTAAAATTTGCATGTAGTTGATTTTTAGGGTGCAAGCCCACTTTTTAAGTGTAAAATTATGAACTGTTAGTGATGTTGCATTTCAGATAAAAGATTTTAGTGGGCATCATTTGTATTTAGAGAAGCTAAATAAAACTCTGTATAAATTTCTCTGGTGCGTAACATTTTGTGTTTCAGGGCTTTTAAAATTAGGAGTAAAGTTACATTTGGTGCTTCATTTCCCCTTTTTAACTTTGTAATTATGTCAGAATTTCAAGAAAACATCAGAGAGGTATGGAAATGTTAATATACATTTATATGGTTATTTTTTTATAAGATTGACTGAAACCCTAGAGTGAAAACATTTTTGGATAGCGAAATCAGTGTTGAACATTTAACCATTGTTTGGGAAATGTTCTGTATTATTTTAGAAGAAAACCATTTGTGTGCCAAATGTTTACCATTTGACATTTGATTCAGACCACTTAGCTCATTAGATCTGTTGGCTTCATGCTGTTATACGGCTTTAGCCTACAGTTGTACTGGAAGAGATGGGCACATTAATCTTTGGAGGAGGAAGACAGGGTCAAAGGTAAAAGTCTGAGCCATCTGTAAGGCTGGCTGTGGACCCAGTTCGGAGGCAATTCTGTTAGCATAAAGTTTTAAGCATCAACAGTATAGTTTTGTTTGTCATTAGGCATGAAAAAATAAACTATAAATCCTAGCTATGTAATGGGAATCTGGACTCATTACGAAAGGAGTTAAATATTTGAAAACCTATAACATTTAAGATTAAAGGGATCTGTTAGCAGGCTAATCAGTGGGTTGCAGATATTCTACAGACTGGGAGATGGTTTAGCAAGAAATATTTATGGTAGGAAAACATATGAAAATAGTCTGCTGGGTAACGTCATTCTAGAACCAAACTTTGCTAAGATGCTTTTATGGCAAAAGTAACTTTAAAAGCCAAACACATGTAAGCTTTAGTTATGACACTTTTTGTGTCCTTGTGGGTTCAAGAACATGACTGTGTTATTAAATCACCCACAGACAGCAGTATCTTTAAGGTTGATGTATTTGTGGGAAGAAGAAAAGGTCACAATTTACTTTTAAAAAAATGGCCAAAATGTCTAAGTTTGTACACTGACCATCAAAAGGCCCTATCTAGAAAAATCAAATCCAAATAAAGGCTAAGAAACTGAGGCTAGAGGCAGAAGTGTCTCATATATACCACAACCTTCAACGCAGATTTCCAAACGCTTGTTTCAAGTAAACAGATTTCTCACCTGCTACCTTTAACCTAATATCCTGGAAAGTGGTTTCCCTCCACGGGAAGGGGATTCAGTTCAGTTCTTCGTAAATGTGAATAAACGGGAGGGCTCCATGGAGGCAGGCAGGTTACAACTAGGCTCGATTTTAATAAGACCACATTGCCAACAAGAGGTTCTACTTTCTAGAGGACTTGTAGTATTATAGTGACAGTAAGCAGTTGAGAGCAGACCTGGGGTCAAACCTTGACCTTTAGGGAAAACCAGCTAAATCAGCATGAACCACTGTCAAGTGTGTAAGGTGGCAGCCGTACTCCACCAGGAGGCATTTTCTATCAGAGGTCCTCTCAGCATTCTCTCAACTGCAGGGGAAAAGCTTCATCTTGAGCCTTTGCAACAGCACGGAGTCTGAGAGTCTGACTGACTAGGTAGAAATGTCTTTTGTAAGTGGCCTGAATTTGTCCCTATTTTCATATCACTTAAGGTCATTCCTAGTAAAATATATCCTGCAAAGGGCTGGAGCCAGGCCACCTGAACTCTCAGGTGAATTCTTTAGTAAATACCTTATTTGAGGAGTTCGTGAGCATCCTGACCAGCCGCTTGTGGAGTAGAGAAGGACAGAATGTCCTAGCCCTTCGTACTCTTCAATGTTGCAAAATACCTATTTGGAGGAGCTGATTTGCTTCCAGAGAGTGAGGCCGGCCGTAGCACCCAGCTTCACTTTGGGAGAAATGTTGGCCAGAAATTCTCCCTTAATGTGAGTGAGGCATTTCTTTGGACTTCCATCACTAACCACTGGCAGAGCATCCCGTGTGTCCCAGAGCAATCCTGTACCCTCTAAAGGAGAGATCTCCAGAAGATGCTGGAGTCGGATCCTTGGCGTTGACCTATGACTGAAGCTCCTCAGGAGTTGGGAGGAAGAAGTAGAGGAGGCAGGACAAGTGCCTCTCCCTCCTGACTTTCCTCCCTGGCCAAGGCGTAGCGTCTGGCTTTTCTGGGGTCAGGCTCTGGCGTCTCCTCTGCCCATCTTCCCACGCGGCGCACACCTTTGGCCACCTTGGGTGCGTTCCTGCAGGGATTGTGGTCATAGATGACCAGCTTCAGACTCGACAGGTGGGCCAGGCTGGGGAAGTAACGGATGCTGTTCCTGTCCACGTCGATCACCTCCAGGAAGGGCATGTGCAGCAGCACAGGGGGGAAGTCAGTCAGCAGGTTGCCTGAGAGCCAGATGGTCCGCAGCTCTCGGAGGCGCTGGAGCTGGCCTGGCAGCAGACGCAGGGAATTGGAGCCGGCATGCAGAGTCTTTAGGAGACTTAGCTCGCAGACCACCTCCGGCAGCTGGGTGAGGCAGTTGGCCTCGACCCACAGGGTCCGGAGTTTCTGAAGCAGGCTCAGCTCACTGGGGAGGTCGCAAAGTTTGTTGTTACCCAAGTAGAGGATGCAGAGCTGTTTCAAAGTACACACCACCCGGGGCAGAGCCTTGAAGTTGTTGAAATCCAGGGCCAGGATCTGCAGATTCTGCAGCTGCCCCAGCTCAGGAGGCAGGCTGTTGAGGTGGTTGTCACTCAGGTAGAGCTTGACCAGCTCCCGGAAGGAGCACACGTGCCCGGGGAAATGGCGTAGCTGGGTCCCACTCAGATCTACCATCTTGTCCACGGGCATCTCCCGGAGATCTCTGACCACGTAGTTCTGGCAGCAGTCAGCAGGGATGAAGGCCACCAGGGCCCTGATGGTGTTCCCCATGAAGAGGCCGGAGGCAGGGTGAGCCCCAGCCCACCGACTCACCGACGGGGCCCACTGCGGGTTGGCGCTGCCGCCGACTGCCCTGAGGCCTATTTTCCTCTCCCATTATAACCTGGGGTTGGTGGGACAAAAGCCAGTCACTTCAACAGAGAAAAGTGCTCGTGATAGCGACTTGAGTGTCGGGTGACAGGCCCAACGCACGGGGTCTGGGGAGGCCGGGCCTGATTCGCGTACTCACTTTCAGTCACCTAAGCCCCAATTGCCTTTATCTACATTTTTTCTGTTTGTTTGTTTCAAGCTGAAAATAGCTTCACTGTTTTTTCTAATGATAAAACAGTAAGACATCATGTAAAGGTGTAACAGGAGAAAATGAAAAACACGCACAGCCATATTCCCCAGGAATTAACACTAAACATTTTAAGGTATGTCCTCCAGTTTTTGCTACAAGTAACCAATTGATTAAAAAAAAAATTCATACTGCTTAAGAGTCTTACTTTTTCATAACATGGACATATTTTTGTGTTTGCGGGTATCTACACAATTATTTTTAACACCTGTATTCCGTTGTATGGAGGCATCGTCGAAGTGTAAACAGCTCTCTGCTGTCATCTATTGGCATCTAGATTGCTTACAATGTGTCACTATATAAATATCCTCGTACACGCACTGTGAGAGTTAACCACTGATTTCTTTAGGAAATGGGCTTAGAAGTGTTCCTGGGTCAAAGATACACATGTTTGTTTTTTTTAATTTTTATAATGTTTATTCATTTTTGAGAGACAGAGACAGTGCAAATGGGGAAGGGGCAGAGAAAGGAGGACAGAATCCAAAGCAGGCTCCAGGCTCCGAGCTGTCAGTACAGAGCCTGATGAGGAGCTCAAATCCACAAACTGTGAGATTATGACCTGAGCCAAAGTCAGATGCTTAACCAACTGAGCCACCCAGGTTCTCCCCACCTCCTTTTTTTTTTTGAGAGAGAGAGTGTGCAAGTGAGCGAGGGTCAGAGAGAGAGAGGGAGAAGGGGGGCTCACCCGAAGTGGGGCTTGAGCTCACCCGATGTGGGACTCAAACTCACGAACCGTGAGATCATGACCTGAGCCAAAGTCAGATGCTTAACCACTGAGCCACCCAGCCGCCAACAGGCGTCCATTTTCTGAACTCTTCATTCTTACCAGGTAATAGTTTTCCATAGTTTACAAATTTGCCTTTGACAAAAGACGAGTGGAAAAGCAGAAGAGAGGGAAGAGGAAAGCCAGACTCCCGAAGCTTAAATAAATGAGGATATAATTCTCCAGTTCATCTACGGCAGATAACAGCTAATTGCCCATCAAAGGTTTGTGCTTTTCTTCCACAGTGTCCGGTTGTGGGAAGCAGCTGCCCAGCCAGGACAATTTCTAGTATGAGTCTAGGTCAGAGAGTCTAATTCTGGCCAATGAAATGTGGGCAGAAGTGATACCTGTTTCTTCTAGGCCTGGCTCATTTAAAACCAACCCCGCCTACCTCCACGCTCTCTCCATCTGCCTGCTGGATATCAACACCCAGGGTGACCTTAACTGCCACCATGTGGAAGTCACATGTTGAAACTGACAGGGCCTTGGTCCTTCTGGATCCCTGGAAAGGTTAACATTCCTAACACCCTCAAAGCTTCAGGTCAATTCTGATCTTTCTGCAAGTACCCTCTTGTACTGTTCGAAATCTTTTTGTTTGAATGTTTTGTTTTGTTTTTTAACTATAGACATCTATTTAAAAACCATTCCAAATGAGACGATCCATCAACCTGCCTGCTGTATGGGAGAGAGCCGGGGCTGGGGGAGTCTCAGCAAACTCTTTACCATCCTCCAGTGCCTTTGCTGCTAAATTGCTCCTAATAGACTGAGCAGAGCAGAAGAACATTCCGCAGGAATGGCCATTCCACAGAGCTCTTTGGTGATGCAGTGCCACCACCCACCTTTCTCCTCAGTCACAACTGAAGCTGGTGTCCTTGGACTTTCTACACACTGAAAGTCAAAGGTTGTCATCTCGAGGCTCCTCCTTGCTGTGTTGATTTTTACTATAATAAATGGCCTCTCAAAATGAACAAATCAGGAGACTATAGATGCTGGAGAGGATGTGGAGAAACGGGAACCCTCTTGCACTGTTGGTGGGAATGAAACTGGTGCAGCTACTCTGGAAAACATTGTGGAAGTTCCTCAAAAAATTAAAAATAGACCTACCCTATGACCCAGCAATAGCACTGCTAGGAATTTACCCAAGGGATACAGGAGTACTGATGCATAGGGGCACTTGTACCCCAATGTTTATAGCAGCCCTCTCAACGATAGCCAAATTATGGAAAGACCCTAAATATCCATCAACTGATGAATAAAGAAATTGTGGTTTATATACACAATGGAGTACTACGTGGCAATGAGAAAGAATGAAATATGGCCCTTTGTAGCAACATGGATGGAACCGGAGAGTGTGATGCTAAGTGAAATCAGCCATACAGAGAAAGACAGATACCATATGGTTTCACTCTTATGTGGATCCTGAGAAACTTAACAGAAACCCACGGGGGAGGGGAAGGAAACAAAAAGAGGTTAGAGTGGAAGAGAGCCAAAGCATAAGAGACTCTTAAAAACAGAACAAACTGAGGGTTGATGGGGGGTGGGAGGGAGGGGAGGGTGGGTGATGGGTATTGAGGAGGGCACCTTTTGGGATGAGCACTGGGTGTTGTATGGAAACCAATTTGACAATAAACTTCATATATTGAAAAAAATAAATAAATGGCCTCTCGACAAGTACTATGCTTTGCCTCTATATTTAGCCTGGCCACTGTGACCACAGATGGTCATGAAACAGCTGCCCTGTTGTCCCTAGAAGTAATGATGACAATGATTGCCACCTGTTATTATTTGTAACTAATTGGCTAAACTCTAAGCACTGTGCCAGGGGTTTACATATACTCTCTCTTCTCGGAACCTGCCAGAGGAATAGTTTTTATCCCCAATTTTCAGATGAGAAAACTGAGGGTCTGAGAGGTTGAATAATAACATCAAATATTTATTGAGCACTTACTATGTTCTGGAGGCAAGGAATCTTGTGGCTAACGAGATAGACAGGATAGGACCTTGTCTCACAAACTACACAATTCCACCAGAGCCGGGGTGGGGTTCTCCTCCTGGAATTAAGGTCCCACCAGCTGACAAACTCTGGCCTCACACTCAGAACTTCCACTGGGCGCTTTAATGCCATCCCCTAAATACGAGCATGGAGCTAAGGATAACCAAATGGTTGAGAAAGGCCTTTTGTGTGGACGGAGACAGAAATAAGCAGAAGAAAAGAAATCAAGAAAAAAAAAATGGAGAAAGCAGATTGTAACCAGCCACACTACAGTATTTTCAGAGTTTGTCCTGCCCTCGTTTTTCATGCCTTTGTGTCAGGTTTAAAGTGAATGAAACGTCCCTTGGGAAGCGTGGAGGGTTATGGATTGACCATTACCATGATTGTTTTATTGGCCCATCTCGACAAGGGGACAGCCTGCAGATTCAATGGCATCTAGGTTGCTTACAGTGTGTCTGTGAAAGACCCACACGTCCCTCTTCACAAAGTCACTGGAAAGACCACATCCTCTCTGGCCACAGATGTCTGTGAGTCTATCAAATGGGTCACATGACCCCTGTGACCCCAGAGGGCTCTGAACTGGCTTATCTAAGGGACAGGTGGGAGATGTTCAGGGCTCAGTTTAAGGACTGAAGTTGGTGATAATCTCTGAAAAGGAATGTCGGAACGGTGGCCTGGGTGTAAGGAGGCAGCAGTTTAAAGCAAGAGATAGGGGAGACAGGCCTGATCCTGACAATGACTAGTTCCTGGGGGGTTTGCAAAGGGCACAGCCTCCTATTGCTCAAGGCACACAGGGTTGTGATCTTGAAGCTTCCAAAAAGAGCACTGACCACGTCACCTCTGCCCTTCATCTGCTTAAATATCCACTGTGCCCTTCCCGACCCCCACCTACCTGTTTCTCCCCTGTCGGCCACAACGCCTCCTTGTGGGACCATAGAAGCCCCACCTCAAGTCTGGGCAGGGGCTTCTGATTCCCGTAGAACGAAACCCAGACTCGTCAGTGAGGTTTACAGGACCCTAGAGGATGTGCCCCTGCCCAGCTCTCCAGCCCGCTGAGGGCTACCCTCCTCCTTTGCTGCCTCCTCTGGTTCATCGAATGTGCCCACCTTCCTCCTCATTAGGGCCTTCCCCCCTGCAGCCCCCTTTGCCCAGAACGCCCTCCCCTCCTCCCCGCCCCTCCCCTCACTCTTACTCATTTGTGCTGTTGCACCATACGTGTCGTTTCCCGACCTAGTGATTTTGCACCGTGCTGACAGTACTCCCCTGTAAAAACTTACTCATCGCCCATCTCCCTGGCTGGATTCTAATCCCCACTCAGCACATCGGCTGGGATTGGCTTCGTGTTGAATCTGTCGTCTCCGCCTCCGTACCTGGCACCTAGCTGGTCCTCAGCAAGTGGCAGTAAATGAGCTGATGCTAATCGGCCGGTGAAGTCGGCCTTGATTTGCCCACAGAAAATTATTATTATTTTTTTTATTTATTTTTGAGAGAGAGAGCGAGCGAGCTCACAAGCAGGGGAGGAGCAGAGAAAGACAGGGACAGAGGATCTGAAGCAGGCTCCTCGGTGACAGCAGCGAGCCCGATGTGGGGCTCGAACTCCTAAACTGCGAGATCATGACCTGAACCGAAGTCATACGCTTAACTGACTGAGCCACCCAGGCACCCCACACAGGAAATTATTTTTAAGTACTAAAGACAGCACTAAATATAGGAAAGAACACAAATTTAACTTATTATCCCCATCAGCACTGCTATAGATCGTATCTTGCGTAAAAACCTTGAGTTTTACACACACACCCACTCCTGCTGGACTGCAAAGTCCCTGAGGCCTGTCCGCTCTGCTGCATTCTTAGCACAATGACAGCACCTCGGACAAAGTGGGCAGTGATTTATTCCACAAATAAGCGATGAACTACAGACAAAATTCCCTGCCTTCCTGGAACATTTGGATGAATGAATGAATGAATGAATGATGTATTACTCTCAGTTTGATAACAGAAACTCAAACTGCTAGTAGCCAGTAGCTTGACAATATATATTAATGAGTAAATAGATTTTTTTCTACCATTGATCATCATCGAGGTTAAGAGACGGGGCTCTGAGAAAGACTCAGAATTTACTCAGAATAGTTGACCAGATCACATAGCGTTGGAAGCACCCAGAAAGGAACTCACATTTGCTTGGTAACCTGTAGGACAAACTACCATTTTGTGCCTTCCGGAGCACAGTGCTGGGGCAGAGGCTGAGGGCTTGCTCTGGGGTTTCAGCCCCTGACTCTGGAGCATGCTGAGCCCGCTCTGCAGACAGGTCCAAAGGTGGATTCCAGAGTAGCCTCCCAGAACACTCTGAAGTTCATTAGATGCTCTGTCAGCGCTGAACTGCTGGAATCTGTTCAATAGCAGCTGCTGAGCTAAGACAATTATTCAGAGACAAGGGAGCTTCAAAAGTGAGCCGTGCAGTGAAACACAAACCCTGAAAGCGTTCCATCCACTCACCGGCTGGAGAGCCCGGGGAGAAAGGAACGCGATTGGAAAAGGCAGCCTTTTTCCAGCTTGCTTGTGAGTGATAGGAAGGAACATTGGCCTCGAAGGGATTCTGCCTGGCAACCCTTAGGAGCCAGCAGCGAGGGGATCCCTGTTCTGAAGCTGGGTTTCTTGACAGCCTGGGGTGATAGACCTTGCCCGTGATTACAGCTGAAGGCCGTTTCAGTGAGCCTCTCTGCTTCTCTACTTTATGGAGGGTAGGATTTGCTACCAGAACTCAGATCAGTACTTTCTATTTCACTGCAGTGTTTCACGGCTTTGTCAGGTTTAATGCAACTCTGGGAGTAAATAGGTCCTCCCAGTTTGTCGACCTTGGCCAGCGGTTCTTTTTTTTTTTTTTTTTGGCAATTAAAAAAATTTTTTTTTTCATGTTTGTTTATTTTTGAGAGAGCACGAGAGAGAGACAGAGCGTGAGTGGGGGAGGGGCAGGGAGAGAGGGAGATGCAGAATCCGAAGCAGGCTCCAGGCTCTGAGCTGTCAGCACAGAGCCCCACGTGGGGCTCGAACTATGCATGGCGAGATCATGACCTGAGCCGAAGTCAAGCGCTTAACCAGCTGAGCCACCTAGGCGCCCTGCCAGTGCTTCTTAACTAGTGTTGATCTTGCCCTTCAAGAAATGCTTGACAATGTCTGAAGGCATTTTTGTTTGTCACGACTCAGAGTGCTCCTGGAATCTAGTGGATAGAGGCCAGGACACAACTGAACATTCTACAACGCACGGGAGAGCCCCCACAGCAAAGAATTGTCTGGGCCCAAATGTCAAAATGCCAAGGTTGAAAAACCCTGGGGTGTCCTAATGCCAGCCAGTCCTCCCCAGGAAAAGCAGCACCGTACTTGTAAACTGGATACAATAGCTAGTATTTTTTTTTTAATTTTTTTTTTCAACGTTTATTTATTTTTGGGACAGAGAGAGACAGAGCATGAACGGGGGAGGGGCAGAGAGGGGGGAGGGGCAGAGAGAGCGGGAGACACAGAATCAGAAACAGGCTCCAGGCTCCGAGCCATCAGCCCAGAGCCCGACGCGGGGCTCGAACTCACGGACCGCGAGATGGTGACCTGGCTGAAGTCGGACGCTCAACCGACTGTGCCACCCAGGCGCCCCAGCTAGTATTTTATCTTGACTGGAATGTATTCTTTTCAGTCATGGGGAGGATTTTCTTTCCGTTTAATAAGGTCGAGTAGGATAGTACAGAAACACCCGTTATATAACTATACTCTCAAGAAATTCCTTTGGCATTCCTGAGATTCTTAGATCTTCCTGACAAGTAAAGGGTTGATAATGTGAAAGCGGCTTTGGAAATTGGAATTGCTTACAGACTTTATAAAGGACTCATGAAGTCTCTTATAACTTGTTGGGTTTTTGTTTGTTTGTTTGTTTGCTTTTTGCAGAGTAGGGGTCAGGCGGTGGGTGAATCTTCCATGCATTTTCCAGTAGAAATGATACTATAAATGGTGACATCTCAGGTTGGCTTATTCCAGAAAACAACGAAAGTACGGTGATGATACAGTGATTGCAGTCTTATTGACTTCTGTATATAGGATGGTTTCTATGAGGAAGGAAATGGATTCTGAACTGCAGCTCAAGCATCAGTCCCAGTAGCTAGAAGTGATTTCAGAGGACGGTTGATGCTGCTAAATTCTGGTACCACCTGGAACTGGGCACATTGCTGCCTCAATGCAACCACGGTTCTGTTAGCAAGGAAGAACAGAGAGGTTAGGTCGGAAACCAGCGGTGCCTGCCATGGGAACGTCTGGCATATGTGGGTTGGTAGTTTGGAGGGTCTGGGGTGGAGTTTCAGTTCTAGCATTTCCTGCCTGGATGGCCTTGGAGAGGTTGCTCAATACTTTTGAAGGTCTTTCTCCCTTTGTCAAATGGAGATGATAAGAATGTCATGGTGAGGTTTAAGTGATAGTAAATGCCCAGAACATACTAGAAGCTTAATACAGGTCAGCTTTCCCCCTTCCCCCGCTGCGTACTTTCTCTCTCATCAGTACTTGCTTGGTACGACGTCACATCTTTAAGGAATGTCAATATCTGCCCAAGTCTGTGGTCAGCTCCAACCGCATCATTAAACTTGCTGCTAACTTAGAACCTCCTGGAATGGATAGAGCAACCTCACAACTTTGCAACCAATGGTGAGTAGAGAGCAGCCACCGAACAAGGACAGTGAGGCTGATCTTGGTGGCTCTGCTGTGCCTTCAGATCATCATGGCATGGAGAGGTAAGGGAACACGGGCAAAGCTGAAGGCTGTGACATCGTCTCTCCTTGATGTCAACTGCTCTTCCCCACACAACTGCTGAACGGACACTGGGATGGGACAAATTGGAACGGGGGTTCTGATTTGGCGGGGCTGACCATGGAAGCTCACTCCTCCCTCTCTAGCTTGTCGGGATTTCTTTCGTCCAAGTGAAGCCCAGCAGGTGTCATGTTGGAGAAGGAGGGACTCTGGAGGAGTTCGTAAAAGACCACCAGCCACAAGTTTTTGCAGGTAGACATCTGTGACACTCCCCTGAGGAAGTGTGTTTACATGAGAGAATGACAGAAGAGCAGTTATGTGATTATGGGGGTACATTCTGTGAGTAGATTGTTGGGGGTCTGGAGACATCTAGCTCTGTAAGGCCACAAACCAACTTGGGCTCCCCAGAGGCCCAGGGCAAGCTGTGTTTTTCTCCAGTTGGAGAGTTCCTCCCATCCACTTTTGGAGGGAGGAGGAGCATTCCTTCGGTGTTCCCCGATCGAGGGTGTCTTTCAGATAGTGGGGCTCAGTGTGAATCCTGAGTCACACGGATGGGTGGGCTGGTGCTATGGGAGAGACCCCTACGTGGACTCCAGGGATCTGTGTTCGAACTTCTCTAAACGGCTGTGTGCTCATGGGCAAGTTGCTTAACTTCTCATGCTCTCCTTTCCCTCATCTGGAGACCAGAGGGTTGGACGAGATGGTCCCTAAGGTCCCCATCCAGCTTGGCAGTGGAGATGTCCGCATGACATTTCATGGCAAATGCAGGTCAGGGCAGGCGAATGGGGCGGGGACTGTGCTTGAGAAAAACAGCGTTGTTTTTGTTTTAAATTCCAGACACTAGGTTAAGATGGCAAAGACCTCGGGGCGCCTGGGTGGCGCAGTCGGTTAAGCATCCGACTTCAGCCAGGTCACGATCTCGCGGTCCGTGAGTTCGAGCCCCGCGTCGGGCTCTGGGCTGATGGCTCGGAGCCTGGAGCCTGTTTCCGATTCTGTGTCTCCCTCTCTCTCTGCCCCTCCCCCGTTCATGCTCTGTCTCTCTCTGTCCCAAAAATAAATAAACGTTGAAAAAAAAAATTAAAAAAAAAAAAAGATGGCAAAGACCTTGACCCAGCATTCCTTTTTTACCTTTTTTTTTTTTTAAACATATTTCTGCCATTCCCTTCTCTGAGCCTCAGTTCACTCACCTGCAAAACTGGAGTAATTACACCCCCTGCATGAGGCTGCCAGGACATAATGTGTTTAAAGTGTCTTACACATAGAAGGCACTTCAAAAAATGGTTGATATTATTATCCTTTTATTATTAGTGTTATTATTAGCTCTTGGGCTGGGATTCCTCCAGGGAGTCCTAATGCATGATCAAGAGAGTGGAGCCCTGGGCCAGCCCTGGTGTTCTTTCTCTCAGTTCCTGGGCCCTAGCTGGTTTCCCGATTTGGTGTTGGGGAGACCCAAAGCCTACTGGGCCAAGCCTATATCCTTTTGGTCCACTATGGACTCCCCCAACATCTCCTCCCAGCAGGTGTATTAAAACACAAATTAATCTTATGGTCTCCCTTGCAGACATTTGCCCCTTTACAGCAAAGACAGCTTTGTACTGACCTTGAATGGTATTCTTTGAAACGTTGGCAAGATGCTACCGTTTGAACAGTACCTTACAGCGTCTGTATGTTCCCTTTCCAGGGGCAGAAATCAGCATTACACTGGGTTCTCTCAGCTGGAGAGTGAGCAAGCATTTTATTTTTTCAAAATATTTATTTTTGGGGGACAGAGTGCAAGCAGGGGAGGGGCAGAGAGAGAGGGAGACGCAGAATCTGAAGCAGGCTCCGAGCTGTCAGCACAAGAGCCGGACGTGGGGCCCGAACCCACAAAGTGCGAGATCATGACCTGGGCCGAAGTCGGATGTTTAACCAACTGAGCCACCCAGGCTCCCCAAGTGAGCACCTTATAACTCCTTTGGTAAAATGCTTTGGATGGTGGTCCACACACCCGCAGAAAAACAAGCCCCACGTCAGGCAAACCAGTGGACGTGGCTTGATGTTCGCTGGCCGCCCCTTGGGCAGAGGGCTACCCTGCTCCTTTGTCAGAAGCACAGCCCGTGAAAGAATGCCTTTCTCTAAAAATAGGGCAGTTTCCAGAGGCATGTCTGCACCAGCACATTAGTCTTCCCGGCAGCCTCGGGACAGGCCAGCTGATAAAACTCTCTCCTCCTGGTGCCCCAATTACTCACAACTGTTTTCCAGACCAAAGGGCCCAGGGGATGCTGGCCTCAGGCCACATGTCAGGTGCCTCTTGTCAAACACTCCGTGTGAGGCGGGAGTCGGCATCATCAGCCTGGAAGCCTGGCCGGCCCTCTAGAAAGGATTAGGAAAGCTTGGCGTCCTGAGCCGTGAGTACATTCCAAACCCCGGCAATCTCTTTGTTTCCCTTCACAGGTACCTGTTTTTTCTTTTGTCCTTCTATCCAAAGTTGGACTTTTCTTTCCGCTAGAAGCTGGAGGTTAGTATAGTCTAGTGGTTAAAGAGATGTGCTCTAGAGCCCCACTTCCTGGGTTTGAAGCTTGTTTTTTGTGGTTTTGGTTTTGTTTGTTTTTTAATTAGTAAATTTAATTTTTTAGAGTTTGTGGTCACAGAAAAATTGAACAGAAGGTACAGAGAGTTCCTATATACCCCCTTCCCCACGCGTGAACATGCCGTATCCCCTATGGACATCCCCCCACGCGGCGGTCGGTACGTTTGTTAAAATCAATGAGCTCACACTGACGTGTCGTTAGTGCCCAAAGTTCAGAGTCTAACTGGGATTTGCTCTGGGGGTGGTACTTTCTATGGGTTTGGGCAGATGTGTGGTGATGCATCCACTATTGTAGTTTCATACAGAGTAGATTCACTGCCCTAAAAATCCTCTGTGCTCTGCCTACACATCTCTCCCTCTCCCTTAACAGGCAACCACTAATCTTTTCGCCGTCTCCATAGTTTCACCCTATCCAGAATGTCAAATGGTTGGAATCATACCGTATGTAGTCTGTTCAGATTGGCTTCTTTCACTTAGTAATATGCCTTTAAATTTCCTCTATGCCTTTCCATGGCTTGATTGCTTATTTCTCGTTAGCGCCAACTAACATTCCAGTGTCTGGATGTATCATAGTTTATCCCTCCACTGATTAAAGGACATCTTGGTTACTTCCCAGTTTTTGTTTTTGTTTTTGTTTTTTGGCAATCTTGAATAGAGTTTTCAGCTTCTTTGGGTAAATGCCGAGGAGCACAATCGCTGGACCTTATGGGAAGAGAATGCTTAGTTTTGTCAAAACCTGTCGAACTGTTTTCCAAAGTGGCTGTACCATTTTGCATTCTTACCCGCGATGAATGAGAGTTCCTGTTGCTCCACATCCTTGCCAGCATTTGGTATTGTCAGTGTTCTACATTTTTGAAGCTTTTGATGACCTGAGGCAAGTTACTAGACCTCTCCACCTTGGTTTCCTAGTTTGCAAAACCTGGAAAACAGGGGCACCTTTATTATTGGGTTGTCATGAGAATGAAGTAAAACCACCCACATAATGCATGTAGGACGGGGCTGGCGTGTGTGAACTCTCAATAAATACGAGCTATGATGTTTGGATTAGGTCGCATTTCTGTTCTCAAAAACACTTGAGATTCTTGGGCACAAAATGATGTTTATGTTGGGGGTGGATTCCATGATTTATTTAATTATTTATTTAATGTTTATTTTTTAGTTTTATTTTTGAGAGGGGGGGGAGGGAGGGAGCAAGCGGGGGAGAGGCAGAGAGAGAGACAGGGAGACTGAGGATCCAAAGCAGGCTCCGTACGAACAGCAAAGAACCCAGTGCAGGGCTCAAACTCACAAACTGTGAGATGATGACCTGAGCCAAAGTCAGACACTTAACTGACCGAGCCACCTAGGTGCCCCTATTTATTATTTTTTTAAGTTTTTATTTATTTCTTTTGAGAGAGAGAGAGAGAGAAGGGGAGGAGCAGAGAGGGAGAGAGAGAGAAACCTAAACAGGCTCCCACACGGTTGGTGCAGAGCCCAATGCAGGGCTTGAACTCATGAACAGCAAGATCATGACCTGAGCTGGAACCAAGAGTCGGACGCCGAATGGACTGAGCGTCCATTTTTTAATAATGAGAGTTGGCCCCATGCTCTTTCCCATGCTGAGGACTTCATATACTCTCTCATTTGATTACTACTGTGCTACAGAGTAGACACCAGCATCGTTCTCCATTTTCAGATGAGCAAGTTACAGCCTAGAGAGGTTGAACTGACTCAGTTAAAGTCACCCAGCTAAGAAGTAGAGTTGGGTGGGGCTCGAACATGCATTCGGGTGACACCAATATCCAACACTTGTGACACTGCCTCCCTCCCAACCTGGTCTCCCTGCCAACCTGCATCTTTGGCTTGGAAATTTAGACTTACAGGGTTATAGTCTTTCCAGACCATTCTCTGGTTAAGCAAGAAGTTAGGCTCACAAGTAAAACATTAATCGCACCCCAATCTTGACACATCAAAATGATTATGTTGAAGTTCATGTCAACTGTTCTGTTCTTCTGGGGGCTCAGCCAGTGTCTGGTGTTTGCACGGGCTGCTGCCTGCTTCTCCCATCTCCTCACGCGGCCAGCTCCCGCCTCCGCCCTCAGATCTTGGCCGACACGTTATTTCCTGCAGTGAGGTTTCTGGGTTAGGTGCCCCCCTTTGCTCTCTTAGCACCCTGTCTTTTCTCTGTTGTAGCTCTTGTCACCCTGTATTATGCTTTTATGTCTGGCTCCTCTGCTAGGCTGAGCTCCATGAGGGCAGAGACGCTACTTGTCTTGCTCACTGTCGTTTGCGTGGCCCTCAGGCCAGCACCTGGCACCTAATGTGGGATTAACGAGCGTTAGTGGAATTAACGACTGAATGACCATAAGGGCTGGTGCTGGACCGCAGCACTGAGTGTGGTGCTTCTTTTTCAGGCCCAGGCTGGAGGGTCACCGACACTGACATCCCACCCCAGGAACTCACCATGGTGTTTGACTTGGGATCATCCCACTTCTGGATCTCTTCTTCCTACCGCAACAGCCAGGCATTCCTCACATGTCAACAGTGAGGAATGACAGGGCTAGGGGCGTTTTAACACTCAAGCAGCCTCTTAGGCAGTAAAGCTCTTCGCCCCAACTCACTTACTCTGCAAGCAGGGCATGAACCCCAAATGGACTTAATCCATTCTCTGGCCCCTTGTATTCTTGGGAGGAGGGTCCCATAATGACCTCAGGGTCTCAACTGGAGGCAAGTTGGTTGGCGCATGGTGGTGTGGTCATATTTGTTGTTAAAATGTAAGCACATTGCTATATTGGCTGGTAAAGAACCATTCCCTAGAGTCTGCTGAGGAATCTCCCCAGTGTGCCAGCTTCTCTGGACCCTCTCCTGAGACCCCTTACTTCCCTGAAATCTATAAAATAGGGTGGTGATGTCTGGTGCAACAGAAGGCTTCCAGGACCCTCTTTCAGCTCCATGGCCGACGTCGTACTTCTTCAGTCTGAGTTTTTACATAATTTGAGTATTGCCCCTGGTAGAGTCCTTCCTGTGTTCTTGGGAAAGGGTCCAGGGAAGAGGGGAGAAAGGCAAGGAGGAGCAGGCAAGGATTCAGGCAGTATGCCTCTCTCCCGGGCATTTGCATGGAACTAAGAGGATGTGGGACTTCGGGCATTCCAGATGAATGATGAGTTGTTCACCCCGTGGTCTCCAGCTACCTGCTGCATAGACAGCCGCTCTACGCATTCCTTCACGAGCCATCTCCCTGGAGAAGGTTTCCGGATCAATAGCCCCCACTTATTGAGCTTTTACTGTGTACTCAGTACTCAGATAAATGTCCATTTACCTCTCCTAACAACTCTGTGAATCTGAAGAGTTACCCTGATTTTCCAGATGAAGAAACAGCTATGAGACGGTCAGCGGTGCTCAGGTCATGGAGCTGGTAAGTGGCAGAGTTGGGGGTCTGCCTCAGATGCCACAGCTCTACAGGGACTACTCTGGAGGGGAGTATCTTAGTTCTAAGGTAGAGGCACAGGAGTTTCTGGAGAGGTAGACACACTTTCCAAAAAACATTATGCTCATGATAAATGGTAGCCATTCTGGTCAGTGAAACAGATTCGCGGAGAGGGCTGCCACATGGCCATGTCCCTATGGCGGCCAGAAGGAAACTTGCCAAGAATCTCAAGTCCCGTAGATGGCTGCCTGGGAGCTTGCCGTGCTCAGAGCTCGGTGCTAACCTCTGCTGGAAGGGAGCCAGGCACAAGTCCCTGAAGTTCACCCTCGACACCTGCCCTGAGGGCAGTGCACTTGGCTGACTGGCCCTGACCTGTCCTGAGGTTCCATGGCCACACTCTGTCTCTATAGCAACCCTGGCTCTTCGGGAAGCACACTTGGGCAGGCTGGGACATAGAAGTCCTGGCAAGAACCTCTGGGCCAGATTCTTCCTGGAAATTCAAGTAAATACCTGTTGCTTTGACTAGGAAATGTGAAATTTGCATCTAAGAACAGAAAATTCTTGGAGAAAAAAAATCTTTAAGAATATTTGTCATTGAAGAATTTATAACTATACCTTGAATACAGTTAGGGGGAAAAAAGATGGAAAGGAGAAAAAAAAAGAGATTGAAAGGAAGCATGTTAAAATGCTATCAGTTGTTTTGACTTGGGGATATTTATTTTTCCTTCCAATTTTTCCAAAATAGTTACTGTGTTTACTTTTACAATGGAAAATATATGTTCTTTAAATTCCCCCCTTTCCTTCTGGGGTGGCTTATGTCTATTTTGAGGCGTTTGAAGGGGACAGGAACAGACCAGCCAACTTCCTCTGCCCTTTGTGACTTACTAGAGAAAATCATCTAATTGCTGTGATCAATTTCCTCACTTGTAATGTGGGCAAACAGAGTAGTAGGGCTTGATAAGGTTAGAATGAGCATTTAAGGGGATAATCTGGGTAAATTTTTTTAAGTTTATTTATTTTGAGAGAGACAGAGGGAGCATGAGTGGGAGTGGGGGTGGGGGAGGGCAGAGAGAGAGAATTCCAAGCAGGCTCCGCACTGTCAGCGCAGATCCCGAGGCGGGGCTCAAACTCACGAACCCATGAGATCATGACCTGAGCCGAAACCAAGAGTCGGACGTTTAACTGAGCCACCCAGGTGCCCTGGGTAAAATTCTTATTACAAGTCTGGCTCATGGTAAATGCTCATGACAAGTGGTAGTCATTCTGATCACTAACTGGCTCCTGGTGTTAGTTACTCTCATGAGCATCAGTGTTGTTATGACCACCAGAGGGCACTGATGGCCTCCAGAGCCCACCCTACTAGGGGACACCAGGACTCCAATATCGTGCACCTGTCCTATGGAGACTGATGTAAGGGGACAGCACGGAAATGCCCCTTCCTTGATTGCTGATCTCTCAGTTCCCGGCCATGTGCTGAGAAAGAAATTCATTTTAGCGTTGGAAGTGGCTGACTTTCTCTAGCAGTCGTGGAAGCTGCCTGTGCTGCTCCCAGAAATGCACATGTGATTGATTCAGATCTTTCCTGTGACGTTCCCTTGGGCAAGGAGGGCGAGCATTCCCCTTCAGTACTAGAATCTCCCAGGGATAATGGGGATAGAAAGGGAAGGTGGATGAGTCTGGGGGCTCTACTGCTTGGGATGAGTGTGGGGGGCAGAGGAGAGGCTGATGGTCCCTGGCCTCAGGAGGCCATGTGGAAAAAGGGCCACGTTCCTGTGAGTTGGTGACTCCCCTCTCTCTCTCTGGCCCCGTCCTCTCCTCTAATCTCCAGACGTGTCTGATATCCGGTTGTCCATTTGACGTATCTACTTGGATAGGGCTAACTATGCCCCAAATAAAGCTGTTCTTCCCGACTATTAACAACCGCCACCACCAACTACTACTAGAACAAAACCCAAAATGAGCCTACACTCCCAAAATGTCACTCATTTACTAAGCGAATACTTCTTGAGTGACCACCCAGTGCCAGACAGTGGTCTAATCTCTGGCGAGAAGGGGTACAGCGGTGAACAGAGCAGGCGTGATCCCCCTGTTATGGGGTTATGTGGATAGGGGTCAAATGTCTGCAACAAGGAAGCTGATTGTGCTGCTCCCCTGTGCACTGGTGGGAAAAACAAAATGCAAAGAAACATGAGGAGTGTTGTGTTTGCTTCTGGGGACACGTGTGAGTAGGGCCATTGTCAAATTATGACACTTCCAGTAGAGAGAGAGAACGTTGGTGGAGGGACCACGAGATGTAAAGAATTATTTGGCAAGATTTGGTCTCAAGAAACGGTGTGTGTGTACGTGCGTGTGTGGGCGCATGCGTGTGTATGTGTGTTGGGGTTTATGTAGATGCGGCATAATGGCATTCTTCAAATGTCCGAGGGTGGTCCTCGGTGTGGAGAAGGATGGACAATCTAGGTATGAACCCAGAGGGGGTATGAGAATGGTTGCCAGGAGGCAGATGTGGAGAAGGCCATCTACTGAGTGATGTCCCAGCATGCAGTGCTCTAGGGGCGAATTGTCTTTCGCTGGAGGAGTTCCGGTGGGAACAATCTTGGCAGTGATACCGTAGAGAGAATTCTGTCACACAATGGGGTAATGAACTAGGTGACACCAAAATTTCCTTCCCACCCCGAGTTTCTAGGAACTGATCAGTGATATGGAGACCCACTGTGAGTACGTTTCTGTAACCAGCCTGGTGACACTGGGGTATCAGCAGCCTCAGACGTCTGTCTGTTCCTTGGTGTCCTGCAGATGAAGAGACTCTCTATTCCATAATGTCCCATCCATTCAAGAAGAGAGGGCCAGCTGGATCTGAGGGGCCCCAAAATACGCCGAACCTCCCTAGCTCTGCTCAGACCGGTGTGTCAGACTTTTTTACTGGCGCAGTCTTGCCTCCTCTGTTCCCATCCTGATGTACTTCCTCACCCTGACTGATGTCCCCAGGCACTGAGCACATCTGGAGAGGCTTGTTGAGCTACCCCCTTGATCTCAGACAACACTTTATTGCATTGTTTTCCCTCCCGATGAGACCCTTAGTTGCCAATTTCCTAGGTTTTTCTTTGGTAAACAACCCACTTGGAAGAGATTTGAAATGTTAACCAAAGTTTTAAGGAATAAATTATGTGTGGGGCGCCTGGGTGGTTCAGTCAGTTAAGCGTCCGACCTCAGCTCAGGTCACGATCTCGCAGTTCATGAGTTCCAGCCCCACGTTGGGCTCTGTGCTGACAGCTCAGAGCCTGGAGCCTGCTTCGGATTCTGTGTCTTCCTCTCTCTCTGCCCCTCTCCTGCTCATGCTCTGTCTCTCTCTGTCTCTCAATAATGAATAAACATTTAAAAAAAAATTAAAAGAAATAAATTATGTGTGACTGGGCAGTCCTTAGTTCCTATCTGGTAATGTCTTTGGGTTACAGGAGGGAGCATTTGGCCTGCCATTCAGAAAAAGGAGGAGGTATGCAGCCTAAGGCACCGGGGTTACTGAGCGGGCCTGGGGGATTATGTGGGATACCCTGCTTCATTTTTGCTTTTTCCCCTTTTCTCTCGCACCACCCCATACTTCCTTTATTTTCCCCTTCATCACCTTAGACCCGGGGATCCCTGCCCCTAGGAAGTCTTGTTCCCACCCCAAGCCCTTCCATGCTTTGGAATGCCTTCCTCTGGTTTCTCATGTTTAAGTCCCTCCCCGGTGCCGGGGCTGGGGTGAGGGTGAAGCTGGCCATGCCATCTGAGCAGGGGGTCCTAAGGCTAAGGAAGGTGTCCTGTGCCCTGTGGCCAGGCCCTGGTTTCAGGAGGGACGTGCCTGGCCAGTGGATCCCTCCTGGGGTGAGTGTAGTTTTGTTTTTCTGCTGCTGCTTCCTCTTTTGGCACAAAATTCAGTGTCTAGAAAGGACATGCCGATTTGGGGTGACTCACATTGTTTATACAGAGAGGAGCCCTGCACACCCTAGTCATGGCCCTGGTTACTCCCCAGTCCTGTCTGTGTCCCAAACTTCCTCTCCCAGAGGCAATTTCTAGTGTGTCTGCAAATCTCCAGCAGCCCTCAGGGATAAACATCATGATGACCCTTGGTTTGGGTGGATGAAATTGGATGGTCTGACCAGGGACTTCCGGGAAGTTCAACATGCTAAAATGCTGCCACCCGGAGGCAGGTTGGGGCAGTGCTGCTTGAGAACCCCCCCCCCCCCCCCCCCCCCGCTTTGGTCCCCTTGTGGGCCTTTGCCTCTGCAAGTGGAGTTTGCAATATGCTTTTTTCTCAACTCAGTTTTTAAGGCAGGAAGTTTAAGGAATTATCTACAGATCTTTGATTCAGGAGAGGAGTCATTTTTATACTTTTTAGGAAGAAATATTACACAGCCTCAAATCTTATTTTTGTTCGAAAATCAGGCCTTCTTCATTAAATAATAAACTACAGTTAACAATTATGGAGCCATAACTTTGCATCAGGCCTTGTGTGAATTGCTTTATACCCACTATTTCATTTAATTTCTAAAACAGCCCAGTGAGGAAGGTATGGGCATTAATGCCATTTTATCATTGCTGAAATAGAGGCTAAAGCGGGTCAGGTAACTTGACTTAGGTCACACAGCTAGGAAGCACTTGAGCCTGAATAGAACCTGGTCCCCCAGCTCTGAATCCCCATATTATTTAATCCTGTGATGATACAATAATGGTAGCAAACATTTACCAAGTGCTTGCTAGATGACAGATGATATACTAGGAGTTGTGTATGTATTAGCTCATGTAATGCTAACAATACTGGGCATTACGATTATCCCCATTCTATCTCTGAGGAAACCAAATCACAGAAAGGTTAAGTAACTTTGCACAAGCAGTGGTTGATTCAGGATTTGAACCCACACAGTCTGAATCCAGAAGTTGACATTCATACCCTTTATATTCTCTTCTTTTTTTTAAAAAAAAATATTTTTTAAATTTATTTTTGAGAGAGAGACAGAGAGAGAGACAGACAGAAACAGAGCACAAGTGGGGCAGGGGCAGAGAGAGAGAGGGAGACACAGAATCCAAAGGAGGCTCTAGGCTCTGAGCTGTCAGTGCAGAGCCTGATGCAGGGCTCGAACCCACAAACTGTGAGATCATGACCTGAGCCAAAGTCGGACGCTAACTGACGAAGCCACCCAGGTGTCCCCCCCAACTTTTTTTTTTTTTTAAATCAACTTTTGGTCCCTTATGGCTGTTAGAGGTTTTTCCAAGCAGTGAGGAGATTTGATCTTCTTCTCAGCCATCTCTTCCCCACACCAAGAGAATTTACCAACTAGGGCTTAGCTGCCTATTCTTCTACTCACCGACCTGCCCTTTTCCTTATAGGGGTGAACCTTTTATCTCCCCTCTCTGTGGAGCTGCCCCCATTATTCCGTGTTCCATGCAGCTTGCTCAGGAGCTGACCTCAGACTGAGGTCAATAGCTGGAAATAGCAGGAGGGCTCCAGGCGGCCTCTGCCCGTGGCAGGAGACAGCCAGCCTGCCGGGGACTACGAATGGCAGCTGTGGCCGCGCAGACCCGCGTGGAGAGGCTAGAGTTTCCCCAGTGGGAACGACACAGAAATGACATGCTGTTCCTGGGTTGTCTGGATGGGACATTCCTGCAAGGCCTGAGCCAACGGGGCCCGGTCAGGCACGGTTGGCTAGTGTCAGAGTCCCTGCGTCTCAAATGATTCGCACTGTCATTGAGCCAGGGAGAATTCTGAGTGTACAGTTCACCCAGAGAAGCAGGTCAGAAAGAGGAACGAATACAGGTTTACGATGTCTGAGTGCTAGCATGGGGCCGGAGTTTATAGCAGCAACGAGAAAGATGACCTGACATCATTGGCTTTGTACCTTCTTATTCTTTCCGTATTTGCAGTTTAGGGAACTCACGGTGGTGGAGGTCCCCATGGAGCCGCTGATGCTTTAGTAAAATATTGCCAACTGAAGATACCCACCGGGGCCAAATAGACAACAACTGAGTGAAGCAGGCTCAGTGTGGGGCAGTAGGGAGATGTGGAGACTGTGGTAAACTGGAGAATCCTAGATGAGTAAGAGCTATCAGGAAGTCAGATCCAGGCCACCAGCTTGCCACTATGGCCCAAAGTTCTACATCTACCTCTGGCTCAGACAATAAAATTGTTGTACATACTTCTACCCTTGCACTCTGTCCCCATTGTGCTTCCGGGATGCCCCAGTGTAAATCCTTGGGTAATGAACATATCACAGCGAGCTTATGCGGAGGTTCGGCCCTAAACTCAGCACCCAATGAGAAAACTGGTGGGGTAGAAATGACCACTGAGAATCTCTTAGGGAGGTACTGCGTGGGGCACTTTATTGTATCTTTCTCAGGAAGCCTATGTGCCCGGATGCTGAAAGTCATTGGAAGTTTTTCAGTTGAACAGCAGATGATGTTTGGCTTGTGTTTAGGAGCCAAGCTGTTTAAGGAGTTCTACTGTTGTGCCTTTAAATGCCAGACTCACTCTCCTTGGAACTGAGGCTGGTTGAATGGAATTCTCATCTTCCATCTCCTACTCACGCTGAGGTATATGTTCCCTGGGGGAGGGGGGAAGTGAGGAGGGTCTTTTCTTTTTATTTCAGAGAGAGAGAGAGAGAGAGAGAGAGAGAGAGAGAGAGAGAGAGAGAGAGAAGGAGGGAGGGAGGGAGTGGGGGAGAGGGCCAGAGCAGGAGAGAGAGAGAATCTTAAGCAGGCTTCACTATCCGCACAGAGTCTGATGTGGGACTTGATCCCACGACCCTAGGATCATGACCTGAGCCGAAATCAAGAGTCAGAAGCTCAACCGACTGAGCCACCCAGGCGTCCCAGAGGGTCTTTTATTTACACATATACACAAGTGCTTCTCTTTCTTTGGTCAAACTCACATAGTTGAATTCATATATGTCACACACATTGCATACGATTCCATCATTCTCAAGGATACACCTACACAGCTCACCTGTGCGCAAAGGAGAAGAAATTGGTGTCTTGCACAGATCCACAGACTTGTTTCAGGCACCGACACCAGTTTTAACTAATGACAAAGGACAATCCTATATTATACCCAATCTTCTATTAAACTCAGGGGCTTAAATTGTTCCCAGTTGAAGACAGGGATCATGAAGAGAACACGTTTACCTGCAAGAAAGCTGTTTATGGAGAAATAGGCTTTAGGTTTGGGCTATTCCTCAGGGAAATGAAACCTCTGCCTCCTAGTTTATGTGCAGACCTGATTCTGAACCCCAGCTCTGCCAATTATCAGCTCTGTGACATGGGTACACTATTTCACCTTCCCGAACCTCAGTGTCTTTAGGTGTAAAATGGGCATCGTGACACCTCACAGTTTATTAAGAGAATCAGATGGGACCATGTATGTCCAGCACCTCCCATAACACTGAAACATAATAGGTATTCAAGCAACCTTGGCTTCCTGAGAGTCCCCACCAGGCTTTGAAAGAGAAATCAACAGAGCTGGTTGAGTAGTTATGGCAATTGACTGCTAATCTGTTGTGTTCTGAATACAGAAATTTCTATCCTATCCTAGTTCATTGTTTTTCAGATGCAGTGTGGAAGAGTAGAATCACCAATGAGCCCAAGAGACCTGGGTTGAAATCCAAGGTTGAAATTTTAACTGTTGGGTAACCTTCAGTGAGTTATTTAACATCTCTGTCTCCTCCCATGTAATGAATGGGTAACAGTGCTTCCTGAGGATCCGCTGACGTGATAGATGTTAAACACTTGGCGTACCCCAGTACCCGATGGGTGTCCACTCTCTCTTTCCTTGTCCCACCGCCCGTTTTGTTTCTTTCTGCCATTTGTTTATTTTTGCCACTCTCAATATCCATCATAACTATTTCTTCCTTTCTCCCCCATGTATAGAATCTCCAGAAATGTTATTAGAACCAGCATTTGAATGGGACCTTAAATCACTTCATCTATTAATTTGATTTATTTATTATTATTTTTTTAATGTGTATTTATTTTGAGAGAGAGAGAGAGAGCGCACACACACACGTGCATGAGCAGGGGAGGGCAGAGAGAGAGGGAGACACAGAATCCTAAGCAGCCTCCAGGTTCTGAGCTGTCAGATGCTTAACTGACTGAGCCCAGGCACCCCTAACCATTAATTTTAGAGCCGAACAAACTGAAGTTAAGTAATCAAGTTACTTGAACACAGTTAAGAGACCACACAGCTAAGGTTATGGTCACATTTGATGGAGATTTCCAGGTCTCTTAACTTCGGGTCTAGTTTGGATTCTTTTCTTGTCTTTCTCTTTCTCTCAAGGCAGTTCAGACGAGAAGTCCCAAAAGAATTAAGAATTATATGAAGGGATGTTTAATGTCATTAGTAAATCAGATAAATATCATACAGCGATCAATACTGTTTAATTGGCAAGGAAATGTCAATTCAACAGCAAGCAGGGGTCACTTCACACTTGTTAGACTGGAAAAATCCAAAACCTAGGTGGTGCCAAGCATGGGGCAGGAAGGTGGTGGTGGAGAAAGTGTGCTGTGGGCGACCAGTCAGCGCTGTGATTCTGGAACGTGTCTGGCAGTACATAGTCAGGTTAAGTATATCCAAGCTCGGTGACCCAGTGACTCTGCTCCTGGATATAAGATGCTCCGTGGGGGCCATAAAGGAGGCATCTGAAGGAGCTTTGGAGGGGGTGGAGGCGAGAGGGGAACGGATGAATACTATAAGACATCTTAGAACACGTGGGTGTTAGAAGCAACGGATGAGAGGTGTTACGCAGGGGAACTTGGAAGGGAGGATCTTAAAAAACATTGTACTGAGGTGAGCAAACAGATGAGACCTATAATAAAAAAACATTTACATAAGTTGAAAACACTTGCACCCAAATACACATCGTGGAAGAATGTTTACAAACAAAGGGCTTTACATTAAACACGTGAAAATAGTTGCTGAGGGCGTTCCTGCATGGCTCAGTTGGTTGAGTGGCTGACTCTTGACTTCAGCTCAGGTCATGATTCCACAGTTGGTGAGACTGAGCCCCACACAGGGCTCTGTGGTGACAGCACGGAGCCCGCTCGGGATTCACTCTCTCCCCGTCTCTCTGCCCCTTCCTGTTGGCACTCTCTCTTTCTCCCTCTAAATAAATAAACTTTAAAAAAAGAATTCTCAAAAAAAATAGTTGGGAGGCGAATAGGATTGGGGATGAAAGGCAACATATAAACATACAAACAAGCCAAGCGTTATCCCCCTACAGCCACAGAAGACAGTGACAGATGATGTGGGAGGCACAGGGTCCTAAGTGCCACCACTAAGCTTAGGCTGACTATCTGACACTCAGGAGTTGCCTAATGTCTCATGAATGACTATGAATAAAAGTCCAAGTGGTGACCTCATCCAGGACTTTACCAGTTCCGGGATGTTATTCTCCTGGAGGTGCTGGGAAATCCATGAGGTTGTGTGGTCTGTGGGAAGGAGGTAGACATCCTACCCACTGTAACAACTTTCTTCTAAAATGTCCCTTCTCTACAAAATAAAATGCCAAGTTATTTCTCTAGAAGATATGGTTTATTTCTTTGGTCCTAAGTGAGACATATATAAAGGCTGAAGCTAGAGCAGACCTCTCTCCATTACCTAGCAGTTTACTGGCACAGGTTCCTGTGTGATATTTGGTAGAATATACTACTGTCACCCTTTCTGTGAGCCACACTGTCAGGCTAGCCGTGGCATTTAGCTACTCTTACTGGTAGGAGCCTTCTAAGGAATTCTCTAAGGGCGGACCTCAGGGTTTGCCCGCAGTATTTCGGGAGTTGACATATCAGATCCTTCTGCATCAAGGAGAAGGGGTGAAGCTTGTGCACAGAATAGGAATTTAGCCAGTGGCTGGGTTCATCTGATCTCTTCTAGTTCTATTTCTTCTTCGTCTCTCTTCATTAATCTCCTTGGTGTTTGTTTCATTTTAATCTTCCTATTGGCCTAAATCAGGGTTCCTAACCTAAGTATTTGGGGCCCAATAGTTGTCATGGAGGGCCATCCTGTGCTCTGTAGGATGTTTAGAAACATCCCTGGCCTCTGCCCACTAGATGCCAGTAGCGCCCCCCCCCTCCCCCCACTGTGACAACCCAAAACATCTCAAGACATTGCCAAATATCTCCTGGGTGCAAAATCACCTCTGGTTGAGAAGCACTAGCCTGGACAAAGAACCCGGGGGACACATCAGCATTTCTGTATCAAATGTATTTTAGAAAGGTTCTTATTTGTTTGAGGATACATGATGTAGCCTTCCCTTGGCTGACTCTGTTAGGTAAATGTTTAAAACCAGAAGCTCCGAGAAGATGGTTCCAGGTAGCCATCTGGCCAAATCTGCCTGTGGCAAAAAGATCTGGGTCTACTTCCTGAGTTAATCCAGAAACAAAACAAAACAACACAAAAACGGAATCCCTGGTCTGAGCTACTTGAGTAATTAGGGAAAATGTGGTTCTTGTGCCCCTACTTTCCAGGGTCATTGTTCCTGTCATCTGTTTGCCTTGGCCAGGGATGATGGCCACGCTCGGCAGAGGTGCAAAGGGAGGCTGGAAAGAGGTAAATGTTGGGATCACGTCTCTCAAGCTGTGCCAGGGTTGGGATCCTTCTCCTGGGTTTTCCATGATTTGCAATAAGAGAACAAGGCTGGCATTCTTGAATTGATTCTTTTGACTCAGTGGCCATTTCAGTGGTGAAGACCGTCCTAAAAATTAGGGTTCATAGAACTAAGAAAAACAGAACACACACGAAAGGATTGAGGCTCTCCGTGAGATGGTCGGATAAGAGGAAACGAGGAAAATCCTTGGTTATTACTGTTAATACCACACCACTTTAGAAAATGTTTATTGTGGATCGTGTAAATGATGATTGTGATGAGGGAAGGGCAGGTGGAATCAGATTCGAATGTGGCTCTTGCTTAGGAGTACAGTTGTCATGCTTATTCCAAAATTAACTGATATAAGAACAGGTTTAGGGAGGTTAGATGCCGTAAGATGGTCCTCTGACTTCAAACCAGGGGTGCTAAATCCCCTAGGATTATAGTGGAAAGAACAGAAGCAATTAATTGTTCTCTAGTTCCACGTTTTGTGGGAAAGAACTTTTTTTTTTAATGTTTATTTATTTTTGAGAGACAAGGAGAGAGACAGAGTGTAGATGGGGAGGGGCAGAGAGAGGGAGACACAGAATCTGAAGAAGGCTCCAGGCTCTGAGCTGTCAGCACAGAGCCCGACACAGGGCTCAAACCCGCAAGCTGTAAGATCACGACCTGAGCCAAAGTCAGACGCTTAACTGACTGAGCCACCCAGGCGCCCATCTAGTTCCACGTTTTGATTGAGGGGATTGGTACACACACTGGGGAGGGAGAGGCACTTGTTGCCATGGTGGTGAGGCCTGGGGATGTAGGGTCAGGTGTGAAGGAATGACAGGAAACACTGGTGAGAAGGAAGATGTGGGAGATGCTGGGAAGCATATGGAAGAAAAAAAAATGAAGCCAAAAGAGAAATGATAAGCTTTCTTGAATGAAAGAGATTAGAATCCTTTTGAATAAAGGGATCTTGACAAGTGAATGGCTAAAGTGGAAAGGAACAAGTCCTTTCTTCTGCAGAATGGTGGGGGCATCGAGTCCAGCCATGCCCATCAACCAGACATCGCTGCCTGGGCTCCCAGCCTTTTCTCTTAACCCCCCTCAGTCCCTCACAAGGGCCAGTGAGCTGATGCAGAGTCCCAGCTGAGACTATGCGATTCAGAGGGATGGGGCTCGTTCAAGTTCATAAAGCTACGCAGGCAGAAGTCACACGCCAGTTTGGTATTCCTCATTCCGTTACACCGCATGGCTGCTGGGGCTTGGTGGGTTCTCAGAGCGTAGACATTATGATACGCAGATTTTGGAAAAATGATTGAGCACGGAATCAGTTTCTCTGAAGAAGGGAGAAGCCAGAGGGGGAACACACTGAAAAAGATGATGTGTGAGTCTTCAAATGAATGGTAAATTTTACATTTCTCCATTCCATTTAAAAGGTGCTTTCTCCATGGCTAAAAGTGACCGCCTGGAGTGGTAGAGGCCGTGAGCCATGAAGTACACAGGACGATTCAAGAGGGGAGAGAACAGCTCTCCTTGTTTTGTGGAGGGCCAATCATCCCTAAATTCTTGGACGACAGAGAAAAAGCTCACGGGCCTTTACCTTCACTGTCCTGTGGGCAGGCATCAGGGCACAGCTATGTCCAGAGGGCAGAGAAAGAAGGCAGCAGATGGGGTTTGGCCTCACTATACTCTCTGGCTGGGGGATTACATCTCATGCACGAGCCTGTTCTTGGAAGGGACAAACCAAAAAGACTAAGCCGCCAGGCCATGTGACCATTCATGCAGGGGGTAGAAGTTTCCAGAGCTCAGGAGAAAAGGGGCTAAGCAGGCAATGAAATCAGGCCCCCGAGAAGAAATAATTTTGTTTTTGCAATGTTGGTCTGTCTTGGGTAAAAACTCGTTTTAGAATGAATAGAGGATTTCTTCATCTGAGCTGGGCAGTTGCTGGCTTGAATCTGTAGCTGAATTCAACTACACGGGCTCATTGAATGAGTCATTATTCAGTTTCCAGGGCCAGGAAGAAATGGAAGGCCACCTCAGAGTCTGATGAAATATTGAGGAGATTCAATAACTCTCTGGACAAAGGTGCATAAGGGATGGATGGAAGCAGAGACGAACGAACACTCTTCTAGTCCTCCGTGAAACCTATGATTCTGTTTGTGCATCATTTATCACCTTGGATTTATGAACAAAAATTGATTATATTTCAAAAGCAGCGAAGTGGAAATTTATTTGAATTTGAGCAATAGCTAAAGCCAAAGAGAAGGGAATAGAGGGACTTAAGTTGCAACAGCCAAGAAAATAGCATTAAGAGGCTGGGGGAGGGTTAGGGTTCCTGCCTCTCAGCGGTGTTATGTCGGGGCTTGATGCTCTAGTCCATACTTAACGCTTTGGGAATGTTGGTCCCTTCCTAGGTCTAATGCTCTCAAGCAACATAGAGAAGCATCAATGTATAGTGTTTCTTTCAATATTATTTCCTTTTAGTCTTTTGAGAAAAACCCGTTAATGTAAATGTCACTACTGTCATGCAGCGGGGGTGGCCCAGTTGGATGCAACGTCTTGCAAAAATGTGCTAATGATAATACTGCATGTTGGGAGGAGTGGGGAGGGGTAACGAGGGGTTCTGCCAACTTTCCTCTGTCAGAAAAATGGAGAGGATCATGGCTGGGCTCGAAGAGGGATGACACCCTCCTGTGTGCATGCAAAAAAGACCAGGTAGACTCAAGCAGGGAGGACCCGGAGGGGTTGCCAAGGCTGGAGAAGCTCAGGTATGGCTTACGTGGAGCATCCTCCGGAATTCTGGGCAAACTGCTGGTAGATCCAGCACCTTACGCATGGCACAGCACAGTGAGGGAGCACCCAGGGTAAGAGTGTGGGCTCTTGAGTCAAATAAACTTGGGTTTGAATTCAAGCTCTGTCACTTTCTGGCCATGTGATTTTAGTCACGCTACTTTACTTTTCCAAAGGCTCTGTTTTCTTCGTCTTTAAAATGGAGAGAACATGGCATGCCTGGGTGGCTCAGTTGGTTAAGCCTCTGACTCTTGGTT